>NW_027507789.1:67762070-68469570 GCF_037356315.1 Lithobates pipiens | reverse complement strand
CACATATGTGCCTTGATTATCCCAGGAAATTATGTCACCATCTAGTGGCACTAATTAGAACTACACTGTTTTTAGAATGTCCGCAAGAGCTCATAAACTTGTAATTAGTTCGTTTGTTTGTTTCTTTTCATTAAATTGCTCTGACACCATCCAAGATTTAAACAACTGTCCACTAATGACTAGCTAGGTTAATTGTATTATACAACAAATCATAAAAGCCTTTCAGTGTAGTTTGGGGCTGCTAAAAGTAATGGAGAAAACACATTTTTCATACTCTCTGAAAGAGAGAGGTCCTTTGGAAGTGATTGTAAAAGTGTGAGGCTGGACTCACACTGGAACACGCAGCGGCTCACAGCAGGGGTCCGCTGTGACTCCAGTCACCATTTCAGGTCCGATTGCAACCTGAATTTTGGGCTGAATTCGGATCTGAAACGGACTAAAAGACGCACAGCGCTCCTGTTCAATTCGCACTGGAGCCGCTATGGAGATGTGTGAACCGGGTCCATAGAGAGCCAGTTACATCTCCTGCTATGTGAATTGGATGCGGGGAACCTTGGACCAATGGTAAAGCACTATTGGTCCAAGCTGTCCAATAAAAATGCTGCAGTGGAGGCTGTCCTCTCACTGCAGTGTCATAGAAGGGGGCATGTGTCTAAAGGAGACATGCTCCCTTCCAGCCCAGCCCTCTTAACCACATGCTGACCAGCCGCCACAGTTGTACTACAGCAGAATGGCATAGCTGAGCAAAACAACGTTATGTAACGGTGCTTCGCCTGTGGCCACTAGGGGGCGCCGTCTCGATCACCTCCAGGCTCCCGTGATCGTTCGGGGCACAGGGAGAACCCGGAACTGTATGTAGGGTTGCCACCTTTTTTTCAAGCCAAACCCGACTACTTTAGTGGCAGGCAGTAATTTTTTGGACTGTCTGGGTGAATCCTGGACAGGTGGCAAACCCTAATTGTGTGTAAACACAGTTTCCGGTTCTCTGAGGGGAAAAGTGACAGATTGTCTGTTCATACAGGATCTGTTAGTTTCCCTGCACAGTCCCCACCCCCCTTCAGTTAGAACACAAACTAGGACACACATTAACCCCTTCACTGCCCCCTAGTGTTAACCCCTTCACTGCCAGTGACATTTTTACAGTAATCAATGCATTTTTAATCGCACTGATCGCTGTATTAATGTCAATGGTCCCAAAAATGTGTCAAAATTGTCCGATGTGTCCGCCATAATGTCGCAGTCATGATAAAAATCGCTGATCGCCGCCATTACTAGTAAAAAAAAAAAAAATATTAATAAAAATGCCATAAAACTATCCCCTATTTTGTAGACACTATAAATTTAGCGAAAACCAATCAATATACGCTTATTGCTATTTTTTTGTTTACCAAAAACATGTAGAAGAATACGTATCGACATAAATTGAGGAAAAAAACGTTTTTATATATTTTTTGGGGGGATATTTATTAGAGCAAAAAGTAAAATATAATGCGTTTTTTCGAAATTGATGCTCTTTTTTGTTTATAGCGCAAAAAATAAAAACTGCAGGGGTGATCAAATACCACCAAAAGAAAGCTCTATTTGTGGGGAAAAAAGGACGCCAATTTTGTTTGGGAGCCACATCGCTTGACCGCGCAATTGTCAGTTAAAGCAACACAGTGCCGAATCACAAAAAGTGCTCTGGTCTTTGGCCAGCCAAATGGTTCGGGGCTGAAGCGGTTAAAGTGGTTGTACGCCCTGTACAATCACTTTTACCTACAGGTAAGCCTATATTAAGGCTTATATGTAGGTGTTTGAAATATCTCCATAACCTCCACGATTTAGGAGATAGTTACTAAAAAGACGAGTGCCGATGACTACAGCGCATGCGCCCTTTAGAAAGGGCAGATCGTGCCGTTTCTATTAGGGGGTCATGCCATGACTGGCAGCTCCCGCGCTCATGCACGGGAGTGATGTCATGCAACTCCGGCCAGTCACAGAGCCGGAGATCGCGGCTCCGGCAGGAAGAGGGGCGAAGATGGAAGCTCCTTGCCAGTGGGGACAACAGCGACAGGGTGGGCTTCTGTGTCAGGTAAGTGACTTATAATAGGCTACTATGCGATGCATAGTAGCCCATTATGCTTTACCTTTGCAGGGAAATAAAGAGGAGGTAAAACCCATCAGGGTTTACTTCCTCTTTAACGAGAAGGAAAAAACATTGGTTCATGGCTATAAGATTTACTCATAATCCCATGTTTTTCTCACACAGTTAAGAGGGAGAATGAGAATCTGATGCTGCTGAAAAGGTACTGTTTTATTCAAGCTAAATAATATATTATTATGCTATATGTTATAACAATAATTTATTATTTATCTATTTACTGTGAAATTACTGGTTTGAAGTTATAACTTCAAAAGTCAGTAATTTGTCCGTTAAGCCACCTACTTGAGTACAGTTTCTGAAAATATAGTAAATTACCGTAAAAACAAAATATATAAATTATTATTTGTATATTACTTACTTATGGTAATTAACCACTTGCCATCCCAAACATATTCTGACACTTTTCTCCTACATGTTAAAATCATAAGTTTTCTTGCTAGAAAATTACTCAGATCCCCAAAACATTATATAAATAGTTTCAGCAGACACCCTAGGGAATAAAATGGTGGTCATTGCAACTTTTTATGTCATACGGTATTTGCACAGCAATTTTTCAAACAATTTTTTTTGGAAAGAAACTTTCATGAATAAAAAAACCAAAAAAAACCTGACTTAAAGTGGTTGTTAACCCACTTCAACAAAATTTATACGAGCAGACGGGGGGGGGGGGGGGTGAGGACAAAGGAGACACAGGAGAGCAGGCTGCGTATGATGGAGGCACATACTTAGACAATGGTGTCAGGGCTCAGCAGCCCTGATATATCATAGTCAAAATACAGGGGGAAGAGTATAGCCAGGCAGGATCAGCCAGCTATTTCAGGTGTTACAGAGAGCCAAATGACACAGCACAAGCACTGTGCTGTATAACATGCTTTAAAGGGACAAGATCCATTTTTATTGAATGTTCTTGGTTAACAAACGTTTTAAGTTAGCCCGATTTTTTGTATAATGTGAGACCACGCTCTCGCACATTTCGTGGATCAATGTTCACAGCCCCAGTAGAAGACTGCAAGGGTTATTGATACACGCTTTCCCCACACAAGGGCCAACCATACTTGGATTGAATATCATGCACCCTTCAGTTCCCTGGATTGCCAGATTTCCACCCATCTAACACAGTCCCATTTTATTATCCTCCTGAATTGTGGATCATTCTTACTATTTCTTCACAGCTTAGAATATTAACCACTTCAGCCCTGGAAAAATTTACCTTCTTCCTGACCAGAGCACTTTTTTGCGATTCGGCATTGCGACAATTTAACTGACAATTGCACAGTCGTGCAACATTGTACCCAAACAAAATTGATGTCCTTTTTTTCCCCACAAATAGAGCTTTCTTTTGGTGGTATTTGATCCCCTCGGCGGTTTTTATTTTTTGAGCTACGAACAAAAAAAAGCAACAATTTTGAAAAAAACGCATTATTTTTTACTTTTTGCTACAATAAATATCCCCCCAAAATATATATAAAAAAACAAAAAACATTTTTTTTCTCAGTTTAGGCCGATATATATTTTTCTACATATTTTTGGTAAAAAATAATCACAATAAGCGTATATTGATTGGTTTGCGCCAAAGTTATAGCGTCTACAAAATAGTGGATACATTTATAGCATTTTTATTATTTTTTTGTTTTTTTACTAGTAATGGCGGCGATCTGTGATTTTTATCGTGACTGCCACATTATGTCGGACAATTCTGACACATTTTTGGAACCATTGGCATTAATACAGGGATCAGTGCGATTAAAAATGCATTGATTACTGTAAAAATGTCACTGGCAGGGAAGGGGTTAACTGTGTTCCCTGGGAGGTGATTCTAACTGAAGGGGACGGAGGTCACTCCTGTCAGAACAGGGAAATGTGTGTTTACACACACACGTCCCTGTTCTGTGTCTCCTTGTCACGATCACTCGCCGTCCGGTGGTCATCGTGACCGTCGGCCACGAGCATCGGCGCCCCCACCTGCTATCTGGACCTCGTGAGACCACGTACAGTAACGTGGTTTCACGCGAGGGAGCCAACCTGCCGCAGTAAACTGCGGCGGCTGGTCCGGATGCAGTTAAAAGCCTCATTAGGAAAAACAGTACTTGTGAGAGCACATCTGGGTAAGTGGTGAAAAGCTGTAGCATATTCAAATCATTCTTTGGAGCCCATCCACTTACAATTGCCTCATGCCAAAAGCGAACATATATGAGGCTGACAAAATGTGCAAACCGTTTCCGGGTTTCCGTTTACTTGCCCACACACGGCACTTTTTCAGCAGACTAATACGGCGTACTAAGTCCGCCGGACTATCCGCCGTAATTTTGAAATGAACGGACTGGCCCACACACACACGGAGGAAAGTCCGCTCATTTTGAGCACGTCTCCAGGTAGAAGGGGCCAGCGAAAGAGGCCTCGCTGGCCCCGTCACCTGGTATGGACTTAAAGGGGAACCCCAACACTGAAAAAAATCGGCGTGGGGGTCTCCCCCAGGTCTACATCAGACCCTTGTCCGAGCACGCTACCCGGCCAGGAAAGGGGGGGACGAGCGAGCGCCCCCCCCCCCTCCTGAGCCGTACCAAAGCACCTTGTCCCCATGTCGATGAGGACAAGGGCCTCTTCCCGACAACCCTGGCCATTGGTTGTCGGGGTCTGCGGGCGGGGGGGCTTATCGGAATCCGGGAGCCCCCTTTAATAAGGGGGCCCCCGGATACTGGCCCCCCATCCTATGTGAATGAATATGGGGTACAATGTTCCCCTACCCATTCACCTGTAAAAAAAAAAAGTAAAAAAAAACACAACACACAAGGGTTAAAATAGTTTATTGCACAGCTCCGGGGGTCTTCCGTCTTCGGGGGTCTTCTCGCCGGACTTTCTTCTTCGCCGCCGCCCTCTTCTTCCGACTTCGGGGGTCTTGTCCCCCTCTTCGGTTCTTCTTGCTGGGCCACCGCGCCTTCTTCTAGCTCTTTTACAGGCAGTGGCCCGGTCTTCTTTCGCCGCCGTCGCCGCTGTCGACGTCTTCTTTTCTTCTCTTCTTCTCTTCAGATGTTGCCTTGTAGCTCTCTCTGCTCACAATGACCAGGACACGGCGCGTGGCGACTTATATAGGGACATCACCGGATGATGTCCCCGCCAAGTATGATGTCACAGTCCCAGAGGATGCTGGGACTGTGACATCATAATAAGCGGGGACATCATCCGGTGATGTCCCTATATAAGTCGCCCCGCGTCGCGTCCGTGCCATTGTGAGCGGAGGATGCGATGAGGCAACATCTGAAGAGAAGAACAGAAGACGGTGAAAGCGGCGAAAGCGGCGACAGCGGCGACAGAAGACCGGGCCACCGCCTGTAAAAGAGCTAGAAGAAGGCGCGGTGGCCCGGCAAGAAGAACCGAAGTGGGGGACAAGACCCCCGAAGAAAGCCGGGCTCCTCCGCTAGCAAAAGAGCTAGCAGATGATATAGGAGGAGTCCAGGGAGAAGACCCCCGAAGACGGAAGACCCCCGTGTTGTGTTTGTGTTTTTTTTACTTTTTTTTTTTTTTTTACAGGTGAATGGGTAGGGGTACATTGTACCCCATACTCATTCACATAGGGTGGGGGGCCGGATTCCGATAAGCCCCCCGCCCGCAGATCCCGACAACCAACGGCCAGGGTTGTCGGGAAGAGGCCCTTGTCCTCATCAACATGGGGACAAGGTGCTTTGGGGTGGGCACCCCCCCATGTTGAGGGCACGCGGCCTGGTACGGCTCAGGAGGGGGGGGGGGGGCGCTCGCTAGTCCCCCCCCTTTCCTGGCCGGCCGGGTAGCGTGCTCGGACAAGGGTCTGATGTGGACCTGGGGGAGACCCCCCACGCTGATTTTTTTCGGCGTTGGGGTTCCCCTTTAAGTCCATACCAGGTGACGGAGGCGTCGCTGGCCCCGTCTACCTGGAGACGCGCTCAAAATGAGTGGACTTTTCTCCGCGTGGGAAAAGTCCACTCATTTCAAAAGTAAGGCGGACTGGCATACCAACTGCCGGATTGTCCGCCGAAATGCGAGTCCGACGGGAAGATTGGAGTGCAAAACTACTTTCTAAATCCGCCGTACTTTTGGGTAAAAAAAAGTCCACCGGAGGCTACACACGGGGGGATTGTCCGGCGGACTTGAGTTCGCCGGACTTTTCCACCGGATTGTTTGATCGTGTGTATGCAGCATTATAATAACTTTGTAGTCTTCTCTTTGATGATTTCTTTTAGGACATTTTGGATGTAGTTAACCATTTTCACTCGTTGTTCTTCTAGAAAGCCTTGAACGGGACTTTCTTCATCCAGCATTGTTGTATATGACTTCTTATCAAGTGAAGCCCACAAACTTTGCTGCAATAAAAGTGATCATTGTGTGCAACCCCTAAATATTATCCAATGTTCTTGAAATTTGGCATATATATCTTTTACATCACTGAGACTCAGGGTGTAAGCAAAGTCATATGAAAATCACATCTTTGGAAAAATGAAACACTGTATTATACATGAACTCACAGACATTTCCCAGATAACCCAACAGCGGTTCAACTTAACCTTACTCTTTATCAAGGAAACACTATCATAAATCTCTTCTCAAACATCTCCTTAATGCTGCAGTAGCTTGCATTCGATCCCTGTGGAAGCAACAATCTGCGTCCAATGGCTCGCAAGAGTGAGGGACATTGAACAAATGGAAGCTCTAACCTCCACTTTATGGGACAAGTCAGTGGAACATAAGTCTAGATGGGTCTATAGGGACCTTTTTTGCTTCTCTGACGATTTCCTCCAATATACCTGATTATGGCCTGCACATGGTTTGATTATTGTATGACAGAGTGTCTGATTTTTGTCAAAAGTGCATGTTCAGGATTTTGTCTAGCATACTAACTATCCGCAAATTGTCGTTTGACAAACACGTACATAGTGAAGTACTATGAGAGTATAAAGAGGAAGTTAATTTCTCAAGCGCCACCCTTTGGGCTTCTTCTGCTAATTTTGTGTTAGTAGAAGTTTGGTGAACATGGATAGTACAAAACAAATCCCTTTTAAAATATGTTTGGCATTTACCCCAAGGTCTTTGCGTATGTTAAGCAATTACTGCATTCTTGGGATAGATATCATATATTATTTATGGGTAGAATACAGGCTATCAAAATGTCTATTCTTCCAAAACTCTTGTTCTACTTCAGATCTTTGCCTATATATGTCTCTCGGCATACGATAGACGATATCCAGAAAGAGATTAATAAGTTCGTCTGGCGGAACAAAAAGCCTAGACTGCATAAAAAGCTTCTTTGTAGACCAGCTGACCTAGGGGGCCTGGGACTCCCACATATGTGGTTATACTATGTCTCAGCCAGGTTGGTGCAGATGGCTCAGTGGCACTATCCCCCGGATACAGTTCCGTGGCTTCAATTCGGGTCTTTTATGGGTAGAGGGGGTCCGCCCCAAACACTTAGCCACATTAAATGGGTTGGCGGCACAATCCCTTCAGCTATGGTTTCTATATAAAAAACAATATGCCCTGAGTCCACTCTGCTCTAGCCTGGCCTCATTCCTGGGTGACCCCAGGTTCCCAGCAGCGTTCCTATCGCCCGATAGCTTCGAGAGCTGGTCACAGAAGAACCTAACTACCCTTGAGGCGTTCTCCCATGAGCCCCCTTTTAGCTCATTTGCACATTTGCAAGAACAGTTCGGTCTACCTAGGGGGGATTTTTATAAATACTTGCAGGTCCGTCATTTCTACGCCTCTCATTATCAGGTAAAGGGGCCGCCTTCACTTAATGCTTTTGAAAGAGTTTGTCGATCCTCCTCTAGGGACAAAGGTACTATCTCTATGTTGTATCAATCTCTCAATGAATTGAAGCTTCCTGCTAAGTCTCAAGCCATGCTAGGTTGGGAAAAGGAGGTTGGTATTGAACTAACCCCAGAGGTGTGGATAGATATGATAACCAACATGAGAAAATGCACTAAATCTCTGGCAGTCAGAGAAACAGTAGTAAAATTACACACAAGGTGGTATTATACCCCCTCGAGGTTACACAAGTTTAATCCTCTGGTCCCGGGGGGTTGCTTCCATGGGTGTCCGGAGGTTGGCACCCTCCTCCACACTTTTTGGAGCTGTAGGGTTCTCCAGCCCATATGGCAGAAGGTAGTCGATAAATTGTTCCAGTCCACAGGAACGCGGGTGGTGCTACATGCATACCTCCCAATGTTTTGAGATGGGAACAGAGGGACACTTATTGGGAAAAGGATGTAGGCATAGGACACACACCCTGCCACACCCCCTTAAAGGAGAATTATACAAAAAAAAAAAAAACTTAGTTAAACCCACAAGTGCTTTTTTTTTACACTAATTACTGAATACTGCCGATATCGGTATGGTTGGTCGGATTACCTGGGTGCCCCATTTTTTGTCCTCCCCCGGGGGTTGTGACGCGCACCACGGACCTCCGCCCCTTCCCCACCTTTTTGCTTGGGGGGAGTGGATGTTCCGTTCTACGTGTCAGCGTCACGTGTTCCTGTGCAATACTTGCGGCGTCTTCCTGATCGCCGCACGTTTGTTACAGACGTACCATGCTCGTGGTCAATGGGGGAGTGGTTTTGGCCCGTTCGGCTGGAGAAGACTCTCCGACCGGCGACGCCTTTCCTCCTCCCCCGCACTACGCCACGTTGCGTGACGATGGTGGGCGGTGCTGTGGTGACACATATATGGGCGTCTCTCCGGGCGTTCTTGGCACTCAAGGCCTCCTGTATCTTTCACTCCACACCGTGCTATTTTTCTCTCTCTCCAGCTGAAAAGAGATTTCATCTACAGATATGGAAAGTTTTCTTCACAGTAAGAGCTGTGAAAATGTGGACTAGACTCCCACCAAAGGTGGTTCTGGCCTGTGGATTGCTTTAAGAAAGGCCTGGATACTTTCCTGAATGTACATAATATAACTGGGTACTAACATTTATAGGTAAAGTTGATCCAGGGAAAATCTGATTGCCTCTCGGGGGATCAGGAAGGAATTTTTTTTCCCTGCTTTAGCAAATTGGATCATGCTCTGCTGGGGTTTTTTGCCTTCCTGTGGATCAACTGTGGGTATAAAATTGGATATATTGGATTGTACGATTTTTTTTAAATGTAATTTTATTTATTTATCGTTTTTAAGGTTGAACTAGATGGACATGTGTCTTTTTTTTCAACCTGTCTATCTATGTAACTATTGACACACTTAACCCTTTGATTCCCCCTGTTAACCCCTTTCCTGCCAGTGTCGTTAGTACAGTAAGGCCCCTTTCACACGGGCGCATAAAATTCAGCTTTTAGCTGTGGATAGATCAAGTTATCTACCGCAGCTAAACTCACATAATGCTTTCCTATGGCCCCATTCACACAGTGCATTTAGTAAGGGTTTCGTTACATGGGTTTTGTGCGATTAGAAAAAATAAATTTGACTGCGCTCAGGACCGATTTTTTTTGCAGCTATCTGGACATAACTGCAGGTAATCGCACTGTACCATTTCTCCTGCGGATAGCAGCGGTAACAAGGAAAGAAAAACAACAGGAAGCACATCAGAAATGGCAAGAATGTTCCAATGCAGCTAAACGCAGCCGCATGTAAACACAGCTAATCGCAATGTACAACTGCATGTGATCGCTGTGCCTGGAGTTTTGGAATTTCATAATAAAACATGCTTTAAACAGCGGCAGAACAGCTGCCCGTGTAAAAGAGGCCTAACAGTGCATATTTTTAGCACTGATAGCTGTAATAATGTCACTGGTTCCCAAAAAAGTGTCAAAAGTGTCAGTTCGTTGACCGATTTGTCCGCTGCAATGTCACAATCCTGCTAAAATTCACCGATCACCATTACTAGTAAAATAAATAAATAAAAATGTCATAAAAATATCCCATAGTTTGTAGACGCGATAACTAAGGATAACAAACCAATCAATATACGCTTATTGTGTTTTTTTTTTTAACCAAAAATATGTAGCTGACTACATATTGGCCTAAATTGATGAAGACATTTTATTTTTTTTATTTTTTTTATTGGATGTGTTTTATAGCAGAAAGTAAAAAATATTATATACATATCAAAATTGTCGCTCTTTTTTTGTTTATAGTGCAAAAAATAAAAAACGCAGATGTGATCAAATACCACCAAAAGAAAGCTCTACTTGTGGGAAAAAAATAGACAATTTTTATTTGTGCTGTGTCGCACAACCGCGCAATTTTCAGTGAAAGCGACGCAGTGCCGCATCACAAAAAATGGCCTGGTCATTAATGGGGTAACCTTCCAGGGCTGAAGTGGTTAAGCGTTCCTTGTACACAAACTAAAACCTGTGAACGGAGTTGCAGGCACTTTCATAAGTTACCGCCCGCCTAAACTACCTACCACAACAATCCGTGAAACATCATAATGAAACACGGACGAGCGAACGGGTTCGGAACGGCACAGTGCGCCTGCGCGTTATTTCTTTACTGCGTGAAAAGCACTCTACGCATGCTCTATGCTTCTCACATCGCACGGTACGCACGCGCGGTTTGCTGGGCTTATGCCCAATGTAACCGCTCTCTGAGGGTTGTGAGGAGAAGCTGCGCATGCGCAGTGTTTTAAGCAGGTCGGCCGTCTGGCCCCGGGGAGAGCGTCGGCTCCATGGGAGGATGAAGGAGATGGTTGGAGGCTGCTGCGTGTGCTCGGATGAGAGGGGCTGGGCCGAAAACCCTCTGGTCTATTGTGACGGCCACGGGTGCAATGTGGCCGTGCACCAAGGTGGGGCAATTCGTCCTGGGGGAGGGGCAAGTGTTGACAGAAAGGGGAGGTGTATAAACACCGGAGGGGCAATTATTAGAGAGAAAGGCGAGCAGGTGGGGGCGCTGTACGCTCACAGGGAGGGGGGCTGTGGTGTAAGTGACACCTGAGGGGGGGTCCTCCCCTGTGTACAGGGGACCGGGCTTTATCTTTGCCCGGAGGGTGACAACTCTGCTGGATCTTGTACGGGTGACACCTTCTCAGGGTTGTCACTGGTCCTCGGGACTGTCAGTAGATCGTTCTTTATCTGAGGCATTGTATATCTGCTGATCACGTGTTTGTGTTCTCTTGTTACTTTCTCTGTGTATGTAGAAGGAAGCCAGGGCTTGACAGCTGTGACCTCCGTCATTGTGGATAACTGTCACCGGACGAACCTAGCACTGCTTATGACAGGCTGACCATACATTATACAATCTGATGTGTACAATCCCTTCTGTAAGCTTGCTGTACACTAATGTGCCTCCTTAGTGGTGGCCATACATGCTTTCTTCTATTTGATAGATGCTCAAGTTAATCGAGTAACCAGAACTGCGATTGATTATTTATTTTTTCAATGAGTTAGTGTGACTCAAAATGTGCGCTACCAAACGGTGGAGCAGAACGTTAAATGGTTAAGCAGAGTGTGCAGAATTGGGCAAAAAAACAGACAGATCCACACAGGTGATGTTGATGCAGAGATCTCTCCCGCTGAGACCTTATATTCTGACAGGGTGCCCTGTCACACTGCGCAGGGACGGACCTGTCAGAGCGTCGCTCTCCCCTATGGGAGATCAGATGAGGACGGACCGCAGATGCGATGACGGCTGGAAAAGTAGGTTTTTCCTCCATCACACTTTTTCAGATCAGGACGGATGTCAGTGGACATGTCACCGCTGACATCTGACGCTCCATAGACTTCTATGGAGCATCCATTCATGTCCGCCTAAAAAAAAAAAAAAAAAACGACCTGAACGGATTGGCCATGTAAAAGAACCCTTAGGGTTTACTTCCTCTTTAAACTGGCCATACACCTATAGAAAATCTGCAGATAATCTATAGATGTATGGGATGTATGGCCAGCTTTAGATCAGTCGATCGAGTAGAGCAAAAACAATTGTTTGTTTTGCATCGATAGGCAGCTTTGAAGTAGTTTGTTCATTAATACAAACAAGTTTCAATTATGCCCCTTTCACACTTGTGTGACTTGTGACTGCAGAGTTCCAATGAGTACCATTCATATCTGTGTGACTGCAAAGTAGTCCCTGCAGTACTTTGGTCCGACTTTGATGCTACTTGAGGTCCATAGACCTCAAGATTACACGGGCATTGCTTCAAGTCATGGCAGAATCGGGTGACTTTCAGGTCGCACAGGTGTGAAAGGGGCCTTAATGGGTTTGTGAGATTACATTGTGGAAAATATGTGATTATATCTTGGGCTGCTCAAAGATTAGTCCATTGATGCAGGCTGAACAAAACACTTACCGGAATCCCCCATCCACCCAATCCTCCCCACTAAAGCTGTCAATACACCTATAGATTATCTGCAGATTTTCTATGGTTAGATGGAAACAGATTTCTCCATGTTCACTAAACTGTGTGGATGGAGGAATCTCCCTCTTTTTCCATCTAACCGTAGAAAATCTGCAGATAATCTATAGGTGTATGGCCAGCTTAAGGCTTGATTCACACCTATGCAGTTTTAGTGCTTTTTGCATTTTGCAGATTTGCTCTACAGAATGTGTTCCATAATAAACAATGTTAAATGGACTGTAGTACAATTCTGCAAAAAGCACAAAAAATGCATAGGTGTGAATCCAGCCTAAACTATTGTATTCTGACAGTGGGGAGACTTCCCTGCCATCAGAATACTCTGATCAGCATTGCAGGCTATAGCTGATTAAGCGAGGAAAATCTCACACGACAGTTGTACAGAAACTGATCGACTTCTGTACAACCTCCATGCCTTTACATGCATCTTGGTCAGTAAGGACTGGCTGAATTTTGATTCATACATCAACCGCTAATGCTGGCCATACACTATATGAAAAATCGTCCGAAATCCAGTCATTTATACAGTTCGTTTGTTTTTTCGGCCAGTTAGTGGGCACAAAATCGATCATCTTTGGGACGATTTTGAGCCGAAAAAAGGACAAGTTTGGATATTTTTTAATGAACGATAAATTGAAAGTTTACTGTGGTTGCCGTTTGAACTGTCTGCACTAGGTATATGTAAAAACAAACAAACAAAAAATGCAATCATTATGTCCGCTGAACGATTTATCAGTCATTACATGATGCCAATATCGTTTGCACTCACGGCCAAATGTTCAATTATTGAAAATGGGTTCGCCCAATTTTTTTCGTATTGTGTATGGCCTGCATTAGGCTAGGGTCACTTCACATCTCTGTGGGTGGGGAAAGTATTGTGAGTTCCCGTCCTGCAGGGAAACGCACTGCATTTAACAGGGGTGGGGGGGGGGGGTGGGTAGTCATAATTTTCTTAATGGCACCCCCACGCATCTTCGACCCTGGGCAATTTCCCATGCACTAAACCGCATTAGTGCCACAGCACCACGTGATTCAGTGTGGCGCGATTTAAAAAAAAAAAAGGTCAGGGACTTCTTACCGCTTGTTTCTTGCTGGCAGGGGATGCAGTACCTGCGGTGTTCATGAGCAAATGTGGGCGCAAAGATGTAAACAGAGCCTTAGCCATCGATCGCAATCCACTTTCCATCAAGTTCTGATCGAGTATAGATTGATTATTTCAGCCAGGATAAATTGATCAGAAAATAAACTGATCATCTAAGTCCACCATTAGGCTGACCATACACTCTACAATCTGATTATTTTTTTTAAACCAATTGAATCCACAAACCATTGAATAGCCATAACTTCTCTTCAGAATTTAGATCGGAGTCTATCAGCCAGGGTGAAAATGATGCTTTGTTTTGCGTTGAAGTACTTTGTTCATAAATACTATTGTATTTCGATTAGTCAGATTGTGAGATTAAGTCGTGGAAACAGATGTGATCGATAAGTTATGATTGTAAGTTAACCATCAAGCAAAAGCCACTCTCCCGCATGTAGCATATCGATCGAATGGTATAAACAAATTATTCCTGACAGGAGAGATCGTGCAGAAAAGAAATTGATCATTTATCGAAACACATACAATACGTATGGCTGACCATATACTGTACAGTCTGACTGCACAATATTCTTTAGTGCCGGTTCACTTGTGTGATGCGTTTTCTGCGCGTTGCAGTTTTTTACGCGTGTTTATAGCCACGCTACCATTGAACTCTATTTTAGAACGCACATTTTGATTGAAGCGCCTCAAAACTGCACCTTGCTGGACTTTGATATGCTTTCACCAAAACACGCATTCTAGCAGTTACATAGTTACATAGTTACATAGTTAGCCAGGTTGAAAAAAGACACAAGTCCATCCAGTTCAACCTTTAAAAACAAATAAATAAAATAAAAAATAATCGTACAATCCAGATACCCAATTTTATGCCCACAATTGATCCAGAGGAAGGCGAAAAAAAAACCCAGCAGAGCATGCTCCAATTTACTACAGCAGGGGAAAAAAATTCCTTCCTGATCCCCCAGTTCTAATATAGTTCAGTAGTAGAGCTAAAAAAAATGCAATGCGCAAAAAAAAACGCACCGCACACGTGCGCCTGCCTTTAAGATGGCCATACTCTATACCAGGGATATGCAATTGGTGGACCTCCAGCTACAGTGTGATTGTACAATGTCTTTAATAGGGGCCACAAGAACTTCAATTTTTTATTTTATTTATTTATATTTTTTCAATTGATTGTTCTGATCAAATCACACAATGAACCAAATCCATACACAATCAAATGGCTATAACCTCTGTTCTGATTGCTTTTTCTTTGACTTGATCAAATTGAGTTGATAGACTAGGAGGGGAAATCACTGATAGTTTTGCATTGATTGACAGCACTGAGATACTTTGTTCATGATTACAATCATATTTTGATCAGATTATGAGGTGTAAGGTGAACACGATTGTATCTTAACTATAGATCAAAATCAACTTTTCTGTGTCTGACTTATCAATTGAATGGGTTCTTGACTAGATTGGTTATTCCTATTTTGAGAGATCGATTGGAAAAAGATATTGATCATTTATTGAAAATAAATTGCCACCATTAGGCTTATCGCACGTGTTAAGTGGGGTACACAGGATAAGAAAATCAGATAAACGTAAGTCTGTTTTTTTTTTTTTTTTTTTCCCCCTTCCGATGTTTCACAGCAAATTCTTATGAATATTATCAATATTCTCATACGATAAAAGCTGTTGTTGCTGTTTATTGTTTCTGATTATGCGCAGTCTTTCTCTTCTGATTATTCTTGTACGAAAATCGTTCTGTTCCCGTATGAGAATTTTTGGAGTTAGTTCCTTCGGAATTTTCGTACGAAAAGTTCGGAATCAGCTGTTGAAAGTTGTGTACACACTATACAAAAAATGTACGAAAATTCTTTGAACGAAAATGTTTGCCCGATTTTTCTTATAGTGTGTATGTATGAGTGTTTAGAGTACACAGTCTTACAATCAACTTTAGTTCTATGAAACGTACAGTGAAGGAAACAAGTATTTGACCCCCTGCTGACTTTGTACGTTTGCCCACTGACAAAGAAATGATCAGTCTATAATTTTGGTAGGTTTATTTTAACAGTTAGAGACAGAAAAAACAAAAAAAAATCCAGAAAAACGCATTTCAAAAAGTTATAAATTGATTTGCATTTTAAAGAGTGAAATAAGTATTTGATCCCTTTGCAAAACATGACTTTGTACTTGTTGGTACCCTTGTTGGCAATTACAGAGGTCAGACGTTTCTTGTATGCAAACCTGGTGGCCAACTACACCTCAGGAGGGATTTTGTCCCACTTTGCAGATCCTCCAAGTCATTAAGGTTTTGAGGCTGAGGTTTGGTAACTCTAAGCTTTGGCTCTCGTCACATATTTTCTGTGAGATTAATGTCTGGAGACTGGCTTGGCCACTCCAGGACCTTAATGTGCTTCTTCTTGAGCCACTACTTTGTTGCCTTGGCCATGTGTTTTGGGTCATTGTCATGCTGGAATACCCATCCACGACCCATTTTCAATGCCCTAGCTGAGGGAAGGAGGTACTTGTCCAAGATTTGACAGTACATGGCCCCGTCCATCATCCCGTTTGATGCAGTGAAGTTGTCCTGTCCCTTTGGCAGAAAAACACCCCCAAAGCATAATGTTTCCACCTCCATATTTAACAGAGGGAATGGTGTTCTTGGTCAGAAGCAGCATTTCTCCTCCTCCTCCTCCAAACATAGCGAGGTGAGTTGATGCCAATTTATTCTTAAATATCCCTATGTAGTGGTAATTATAAATGACCAACTAGATGGTTGGCGAGCAAGATCTTTAATCCACTTGGAGTAACAGACAGAAGAGATATAATGTATATACTATTAGAGGAAAAGCAAGTGAAATTTTCAAACAACGTTCTTGCATTCAGCGAATGTGCAAAGATTTTTCGTATGAATATTCTCATTTGAAAATTGATGTGTTTCTGGCCAGCATAAGGCTTGGTTTGCACATATTCAGTTTGCTTTTCATCCATTTCTGCAGTGCATTTTGCATTTCTACACATGCAATTTGCGTTTTGCATTTATGCTTTTTTTTTTTTCTTGGCCAGTTTGTTGTTGGGCAGATTAAAAAATGCAAATCGCGGCAAAAACACACTACATGCTTTTCTGCAGCTTCGCTATTGAGGTCTATTGAACCAAAAAGCAAAAAAAGCACAGTTTTGCGTTGCACAAAGTCATTGACCCTTTCCAAATACACAGCAGAAACGCATAGGAAACCATGTTAAATGTACTGTAGTGAGCTTCTGCAAAAAAACACATAGGTGTGAACCAGGCCTAAGACGTTTGGTAGTAGGAGCATGCTAGCATGCTTTTTTCTTTTTTGTATTGCCTGTCATAATGGGGTTAAAAAAACTAAAAAAAAAAAAAAACCTAAAATGAGCCCTTTTATAATACAAAGAAAGCAGGTAATCACTACTATAAGGGGATCATTTATACTGTGAAACAGCAAGAAAAAAATAAATATAATATTCTGAATTCGGATATCTGAGCATTTTAATTAGGAGTCAGATATGAAGGGTGGAAGGGAAATATAAATTGTTTATTTTAAAGTAGTACTAAAAGCTGAGACTTTTTTTTTTTTGTGTGTGTGTGGATATGATCATTCTAAATATAATGCACAATACTGGTAAAAGTTTACTTTAAATTTAATTGTAATGCCTTCTATTACCTCCAGTCTATCAGCCTCCGCCTTCTCTGGGTTCAGATGCTGATTTTCCTTGCACACAATCTTTCAAGTGAGAATTTTTTTATTTTTATTTTTTAAAACAACAAGGGGAAAAAAAAAGTTATGCTTGTCTGTTCCGTAATGATTTTGCTCAGAACAGCCCTGATTCTCCTCTTATAGGGTCCCCCACTGACTCTTCTGGCTCTTCACATTTAGAAGTTCTCAGGCAGTTATTGACATGTTTGGATGGTGTACTGAGCTGTATGTGTGCTGCACTGTATTTCCTGATTTGTGAATAAATAATGAATCCTGTATGCAGGCCAACTAATTGGCTGGTTGATTATAAAAATAGTTGGCAGCCATAATTGATTCGTTGTTTTGGCCCTAATGCCTTTTTTCTGCCATTTGCAAATAATCGCACCAATGTTGTCACCTTCTATCGCCAAGCAGCTTGGTGAGAGAGTCTTGTAGCCCATTCCAGCCTTGTGTAGGTGTACAATCTTGTCCCTGACACCATTGGACAGCTCTTTGGCCATGGGGGAAGAGATTGGAATTTGATTGCTTTTATACAGGTAACAAGCTAAGATTAGGAGCACTTTTTTTATTATTATTATTTTTTTTTTTTTTAAATGTGTTTTTCTGGATATTTTTGTTATTTTCTCTCTCACTGCTTAAATAAACCTCCCATTAAAATTATAGACTGGTAATTTCTTTGTCAGTAGGCAAACGTACAAAATCAGCAGGGGATCAAATACTCCCCCCCCCTCACTGTATATATCCTAAGGACCTACCTAAACTATTTAACTTTGTATCCCATCAGGCAGGCCCTTGCACTACATACTTGTTGCTAGATCTAAGGGTCACCTAACTTGCTACAGTCTTTGTACAATTGCATTTAGAGCTGCCAAATGTATGTACTATGGGGACCTACCTAATCTATCCAATCAAGCAGCCCTTGCACTAAATACGTGTTGGTAAATCTAAAGAATGTACAATCAAAGTGAGCTTTACCGTCATCTTTTTTTTTTAGAGCAGGTGCCTTCCTGATTTAATACTGTTTGACCTCATATTATATTGTTTTAATAAATTGGAAGAAGATTGTAGTATTGAATCATTAACTTTTCAATTGCCACACTTGGGGTATAGGGAGATAGACATTGGTGCATGGTCTGCAAGCAGGGTGTTCCTTATAGTGGAAGCTGACACCCTGTGAACTTTGCGATGTTCTATAAAAGTATTCAATTCATGTAAAAAAAAATTAAGAAGAGGAGTAGAATGGGGAGTCTTTTTCTTCAGTTAGGGTGCGAAATAAGAGCCTAATTCTTTTGAGGTAGTTAAAGCGGTAGTAAACCTGCTGACCTTTTTTATTTTTTTTCATACCTTCAAGGGAAAAGGCATAATGAGCTAGTATACACCACATACTAGCTCATTATGAAATACTTACCTTAGAACGAGGCCCGACATATCACCCGATACAGGTCGAGGGAGCTGACCTGTTCCCTCAGCGTGTCTTCTGGATATCGCGGCTCCGGCGCTGTGAGTGGCCGGAGCCGCGATATCTTCACTCCCACGCACGCGTGTGGGAGATTTCTTTCTGGTGGGGTTTTCAGCCTAGAATCCCTGGTGCACATGTGCCACTGCAGTCAGCGGCTCATTGCCAGGGGAATATCTCCTAAACCATACAGGTTTAGGAGATATTATTTTACCTACAGGTAAGCCTTATTATAGGCTTACCTGTAGGTCAGAGTTAAAAAATAGACTATACAACCGCTTTAAATGAGAGGTGAGTGGACCCTCTGGAAACATCTAATAGTGGGTCTAAGGTCACATTTAGGTGGCTGTCTATGAATTGTGCTGATTCTAGGAATTGCAGCTGATGGGTATTGAGGGAGTATAAATTGGCAGGGAAGAAATGTATGCAATGATCAGCCATAACATGACCACTGACAGGTAAAGTGAATAACATTGATTATCTAATTATAATGGCATCTGAAAGTGGGCGGGATATATTAGGCAGAAAGTGACACAAGTTGATGTGTTTTCAAGCAGAAAAAATACGGGCAAGCGTAAGGATTTGAGCAACTTTGACTGGCCAGATTGTAATGGCTAGACAACGGAGTCTCTACAAAACTGCGGTTATTTTGGGATGTTTTCGGTCTGCAGTGGTAAGGACATATCAAGTGGTTGAAGACAGGAAAACCGGGGATAGGCTCACGGGTGGCCAAGACTCATTGATGCATGAGGGAAGTAAAGGCTAGACTTGTGTATCTTATGACAAGTACATTGGTGTAACAAAATGTCTAATTGTCATGTCGTAGGTGTGTTTAGGTTGTGCAGGATGTTCATACGGTGCAGAAACCTGCAGCAGTCGGGTGCCAAGACTGGTGTGGTTAGAATGTGCTGTCTGTGACATGTGGATGTGGTTTTTCTAATGTCAAGCTATAGCTGTCAGGAAACCTAACATTGGAGTGGGGCATGTCATGAGGTTAGAGAAGTACAAGATTTAGCAGTTTATGATGCTCTTTGCGTTAGTTACTATGCGTATGTAATACTCAATCTATAATCACACAGAAATGATACGAGGATCTGACATTTTAAATGTTTTTTATTCTATGGATTGGAATCGTGGGATGGGGGGGGGGGGGGGGGAATTAATGAAAAGTGTCTAAAACAAACTTCTCTACTGGAGCACAGTTTTGAAAAAAATAAAAGGTAGAAACGGGTTGCTAAAGGCAATTAAGCACTTTTAAATCCCCCCCCCCCACCCCCACCGATTATGTTAAGCTAATCTTTACTATCTATGTTAAAGTCAAATTACAGGATAATATAGAAAATAAAGTAATTTATTGCCGTTCACGTCCATGTCCAGTAGAGCTACGCGATTAATCGTTAAATTGTGTGAATATAGAAAGTATGTGTAATCGATGGATTGCGCTAACTATAATACATGTATACCACTATAAAACATATGTGCATTCTTACTGATCATAAAAATTCATTCAGCTATAATATCTACCCCACAATATTTATACTATATGCCCAATGGCTAATCACCACAAAGTGCAAGTGCTCAAAATAATTCACAAAACTACTGGAAAAATTCCTGTAAGTAATAAAAATAATCCTTGTGCAATTTGTTACTCTTAATTCATAAAAATATTCCTGTGCCGCGGTACAATGAATGTCCTTAGTGAGTGATCACTAATTGCGTGTGATTATCTTCCCTTTTTCAATATTTTGTACGTCTGAATCCACCATCAACCATGAATCCACCACCACCTAATGCAATGGCCACTCACCAGACAGACCAAATATGTATGTGCCTTAGGTTCATTCAGGATAACCACTCTATTAACCAGCAGCCTTTTCCAAGGAGTATTTAAGTGCCTCTTGCTCACAGTTTCTCATACAAACACATAGCCATCATAGTGCAGTATGTATTTCAGTTTATTAAAAAAGGTTAAACATATTTAAACTTGCATGCTCCAGTGCCCTTTAAGCTGGCACCAAGCTGTCCAGCCGTGTATATGGAAGGGGAGGGGGATGCCACTCTGGCAGAAATTTGAAGAGCGACGTTGTATGTTCCTATGTAGAACATAACGCTGGATCCTAAACCCTCCAACCCATAGTCAGCTCAGTGGGAGACTGGACGCACCAGAACTGGGTTGGATTAGAGAAACCCCTAGATGTACTCCACTGTCATCTCACTTTGTCTGATAGATAGATGGATATATATATATATATATATATATATATATATATATATATATATATATATATATATATATATATATATATATACACACATACATACATTTTTATTTTATGTAAGGTACAAGTAGTCAATCAGTTCATGTGCTGCAAGAAGGATGCTGATAGGAGTTAGGGTCCTTTCACATGGGGCGGATCAGTGCTGATCTGCCCCGTGGATATCTGCTTGTTCAGCGGGGATCGCCGGAGCGATCTCCGCTGAGCAGGAAGATGACAAGTCTGTCTCTGCACACTGCGCAGGGCCAGACCTGTCACAGCGCCGCTCTCCCCTATGGGAGATCGGGGGGCGACGGACCACAGTGTCCAATCCAATGACGGATAGAAAAATTGCTTTTTCCTCCGTCACTTTTTCGGAACAGAGCAGGTCGGATGTTAGCGGACATGTCACCGCTGACATCCAACGCTCCACAGAGCTTTATGGAGCATCCGTTCAGGTCCGCCTGAAAAACTGACAGACAGACCTGAACGGATCGTCCATGTCAAAGGGGCCTTAAAGGGGTTGTAACTTTCACCTTAATGCATCGTATTGCTTTTCCTTTCAATGTTCAGGCCTGGGTTCAGGAAGTGGATGGAATGATAGTGGCAGAAAAAAAAGTATTGTAGGGGAAATCTCGCAATTGAAAGGAAATATTGCAGTGTTTTGTTATGTAATCTTTTAATGGGATATATATGATTTTGTTATTTTTGGCTGGAGTTTTGCTTTTAATATTTTAGGTCCAGTCATTAAAATTTTCTTCCACTAGAAGTCCAAATTTTCATATTTGTGCTATTACTCAGCCCCCCTTTATAATACAGTTGACTTTTTAAATGCCCCCCCTCTTTACATCACAGCACCCCCTTTTATAATACAGCCCCCTTAAGGCTTGGTTAACACCTATGTGTTTTTTAGTATTTCTGCAAAAAGCACTATATAGTTCATTTGGTTTCCTATGAGACCTGTTTGCATCTATGCTTTTTTCAGCCACTGCATTTTTAGAAGGGGTTTGGAGACTTTGTTAAATGCAAAACGGTGCATTTTTGGTTCAATAGACTTCAATAGAAAAGCATGTATTGTTTTATATTGCTGTGATTTAGCTGTGGTTTTAATCTGCCCAACAACAAAATGGCCAACAAAAAGCATTAAAAATCAAAACGCATAAAAAAAAAACACTGCATAAAGCACTGCAAAATTGGGTCAAAAGCAAACTGCATAGGTGTGAACCAGTCCTAACGTTAGTCCATCAGCCCCCCCCCCTTACATCACAGCATCCCTCCTTACAGTACAGCCCCCCCTTTTACGATAGTCCGGGGAAGAGGGCAGGAGGTGTGACAGGTTTGCATGGCGAGCAGGAGCTTTCCAAATTTTCCTGTTAGCAAGTGGGTGTCCCTTGTGCTGCTATGTCCTCCTTTTGCCAAAATCTTCCTCCTTCCTCCCCCCCCACTTGCACCGCTGTAACCCTCCCATGTGGTAGGGGTTAATATAACGATGGAGCTGTGACTGGCACTCAAGGCTGTCACAGACTATGACTGCCCTTTTTGCCCACCTTCTTCATTCCTGGAAGCCGTATGACAGCTTCTATGAATGAAACGCAATTTATGAATGAAATACAGGCAGTGAAGTACAGATTGATAGGTCTGCCCCCTTCATTCATAGATCGTGTTTTGTTTATAGAAGCTGTAGTAATAACACCATAGTAGCCATACCTCAAGATTGTGAGCGTGGGGGCATTGGAGGAGGAAGATTTTGCCGACATAAGAGAACAGCAGCACAAGGGACACATCTTGCTGGCGGTAAGAGAGAACATTTCTATCAACTGAGAAGAAATCTGTTTGCCACAAGAAAAAATGCCTTTAAATAAAAGTCTTTCCCCTCACCTCCTGTTGCAGTGAATTAAAAAATGCCTATCTAGTATTGAACAACATGATTAGTAAAATTGGGGTGCTAGTGCTGCCATAGTAATAGGAAAAGATCTCCATTTATTGCATCTATTGACATGCAGGTGCAAAATCTTACAATACTTCAACACTTGCATACCTGCAGCCTCCAGGAATGTGTGCTGTGAGTCGCCCAGGAGGCTGAGGCAGCCTAAAGTGGAACTTCACCCAAAAGGGGATGTTCTACTTACTTGTATCCCCCTGCCCCCCCCCCCCCCTTTGACATTTGGCCGAAAAAGAATTGTCTCAGGTGAGGACAGCGCTGGATCCCTGGACAGGTCCTTCTATTAAATCAGCAGCTATGGTATTTTTTGGGGGGAGATGGGAGAACCGCTTCAAGATGCGTCCCACTCGCCTAGGAGAGAAGTGAGGAAGTGGTATGGTGGAGGGACAAAATTTAATTATTTATAGGCCCCAAAACAAAAAATTCTTAGCAATCCTATAATGGAGAGGAGGGAGTGAGGGGATGGAAAACCATACGATTGTAATCAGTAGAGTCTCTGCTGGTTCACACCAGCGTGCTCTACGAGATCGCATTTGATTCGCACCGCACGGTGCAAATCACATGTGATGTACAGATAGTATGGCTAATATCGCATCGCATTCAGACCAAACTTGAATTGGACCCTTTGTTTTGGTTCGCACCAGAATCGGATTGCATGGATGTTCACACCCATGCGATCCAATTAATGTCCGATTTGTCAGTCTGCAGTATGATATGCGAGCTGAAATGGGGGTGTCCTTAACAATGTATTGACACTCCTAGCAGTTTGCATATGGCAGTGTGAACTGCCATGCGATGTGGGAACGCAGAGGATTCGCAGAGTTTCAGTGTGAACTGAGCCAAAGTACAAAGTTAATCTCCTAACCTTTTTTCTTAACTACTTGCTGCCCACGCTATAGCCAAAAGACAGCTGCAGCACAGGCATTAATTGCTGGGGGGGTGTCCATGGACGTCCAACTGAGCAGGCGCAGTCTGCGAGACCCTGCGGGTTGTGCGCTCTGTGATCGCCAAGTCTAAGACTCGGCTGATCACAGATCTGAGTAAGGGGTCGATCCTGGCTCCCTTCCATGTGATCAGCTGTCAGCCAATGACAGCTGATCACATGATGTAAACAGAGGCTCGGTAATCTGTATTTTTTTTTTTCCCCTCACGCTGTCATGAGGGGGGAAAAAAGCCAATCGCCGGCTTCTGTCAGAGGGACATCGGTCCCTTGCTCAGAAAGCCACGGCTGTGCACACCAGTGTCACCTGCCAGTGCCCACAGTGCCACCCATCAATGCCCATCAGTGTCTAATAATCAGTGCCACCCATTAGTGCCGCCTTATCAGTGCCCAGTAGTGCTGCCTTATCATCGGCGTACATCAGTGAAGGAGAAAAATTTTCAACATTTTGTAACAAACTATGAAACTTTTTTTTTTTTTTTTTTTTTTTTTTCAAAATGTAGGTCCCTTTTTGTTTTATTTAGCAAAGAATTAAAAACCCAGCATCAAATACCACCAAAAGAAAGCTCTATCTGTGTGAAAAAAATTATAAAAATGTAATTTGGGTAAACTGTAGCATAACCGCGCAATTGTCATTCAAAGAGTCACAGCGCTGAAAGATGAAAATTGGTCTGGCAGGAAGGGGGTTTAAGTGCCCAGTAAGCAATTGGTTAACATTAATTATGTTTATCACTAATGTAAAGTTGAGAAAATATAGCAAATGGCAACCTTGGAAAAAATGTGAAAATAAATAAATTGATAAAGATAAAGAAATAATAATAATAAAAAATAAAGAAAAAAATAATAATTCACCACTAATTGCGTAAAAAAACAAGTGGAATATGAATTGGCGATCACAAAATGTAGGATGTGATCTAAGCATATAATGGGGGTTATTTACGAAAGGCAAATCCACTTTGCACTACAAGGGCAGTCCTCTGTAGATCTGAGGGGGAGATCTGAAATGAGAGGAATCTATGCTGATTTTATCATGGTGTCCATAGTGGCATTTCCTAACACCAAAACTACCCATTTTGGGGGTAGGACTTCTTTTCAGGGAAAGCGGGTATGTGCTTCTAAATATTCATGTCTTCTGTTTCCTTTACTACGAGTTCTCAAAAGATAGATGGTATTGGAAAATCAAATAGTTCCTCAGAGAACACCTTGCCACTCCAGAAATCCTTCAGGACCAAATTAGGATGCAGGAATATACTCCACAGGAGTATTAGAAATGCTTCATAGTGTAGTAGGTTTATTAAATGGTTAAACGCATGTACAATACAAATGATTGCACTCGCATGTAACAGTGCCTGTATCCCTGCACTGGAGATATACAGCATGTGCAGATGGGCCTGTCAGGACACTGGTGTGCAATCCATGCCTTGCGTTCGGTACTGGGCCTGATGGGTAGTCACATGGTACTCGGAAGTGACGAATCACCCGCTCCGAGGTACGTTTCACTCACCTCTGGTGAATTGCCATCTATCTTCTGAGCACTCGCGGTGAAGGAAACAGTAGGCGTGAATATTTAGCAGCACATTGTTTTTGTGTTGGGAAATGTCACTATGGACTTTTATTCAATGCAACATTCCTGTATTCTGTTCAGGAATGCTAACTCGCTGTGTTGGCATATACAGTATTACCCGCTTAGAGCACATCCTACATTTTTTGTGAGCGCGATGATTCCTTCTCCACAAATCTAAAGTTGCTTTAAAAAATAGATTATAGTTAAAATAATGTTCTAAATTCATAGTTTTTTTATTTTTTTTATTTATTTTATTATGTGTGATATGGGGGCAGGTTAGGGTCATCTAAAAAGGTTGGCTGTCAGCAGTTATTTAACTGACCTATTTACACGCATTTACAGCCACTAAGGGCT
Organism: Lithobates pipiens; assembly: GCF_037356315.1. Classification (NCBI taxonomy): domain Eukaryota; kingdom Metazoa; phylum Chordata; class Amphibia; order Anura; family Ranidae; genus Lithobates; species Lithobates pipiens. The sequence continues at coordinate 68,443,794 of NW_027507789.1, read as the reverse complement.
CTTTCACACTCCGTGTACGGAGCCCGCTCTGCTCAGCGCGGGGGGGGGGGGGGGATCGCTCCGTCGATTCCCCACTGAGCAGTCAGATGACAGCTCCACCTCTGCACACTGTGCAGGGATGGACCTGTCAGCGCGCCGCTCTCCCCTACGGGGATCGGATGTAGATGGCCCATAGAGTTCATCATCATCCGATCCGCAGACGGATGGGAAAGTAGGTTTTTCCTCCGTCGCACTTTATCGGAGAGGGTAGGATGTCAGTAGACATGTCACCGCTGACATCCGTCCCTCCATAGACCTTTTTTCTAACATCTGAGAGAATAAATTGGCGGTCGTTGCAATACTTTCTGTCACACCGTATTTGCACAGCGGTTATACGAGCCCTTGTTGTTTTTTTTTTTTTTTTTTTTTTTTGTTTTTTTTTTTAAATACACTTTTTGAATTAAAAAAATAAGACACCAGTAAAGTTAGCCCAATTTTTTTTTTTATAATGTGAAAGATAATGTTACGCTGAGTAAATTGATACCCAACATGTCACGCTTCAAAATTGCGCCCGCTCGTGGAATGGCGACAAACTCTTACCTTTTAAAAATCTCCATAGGCAACATTTAAATTTTTTTTTACTGGTTGCATGTTTTGTGTTACAGAGGAGTCCTAGGGCTAGAATTCTTATCATTCATATATATCACTCTTATCAATCGCGGTGATACCTCACGTGTGATTTAAACACTGTTTTCATATGCAGGCGCTACTCGGGTATGCGCTCGCTTATGCACGTGAGCTCTGCGGGACGGGGTGCATTTAAAAAAAAAAAAAAAGTCTTATTTATTTTATACAAAATAGGGGATCTTTTATTTATTTTTATTTTTTTTGTGACTGCGACATTATGGCGGACACATCGGACATTTTTGACACATTTTTGGGACCATTGTCATTTATACAGCGATCAGTGCTATACAAATGCACTTATTCCTGTGTAAATGACACTGGCAGTGAAGGGGTTAACCAGGGGGTGGCAGTGTAGGGGTTAAGTGTGTCCTAGGGGCGTGTTACTAACTGTGGGGGGCTGGGCTATGTATTAGTGAACACTGATCTCTGCTCCAATCACATGGAGCAGAGATCAGTGTCACTTGTTGCTAGGCAGAACGGGGAGATACTGTTTACATCGGAATCTCCCTGTTCAGCCTCCCGTGAGACGATCGCGGGTTTTCCCCACGGCGATCGAGTCCACGGGGACCCGCGACCGGACTCACGGGGTCCCGACCGGCTGCGCGCACGCGATGGCAGGACGGCAAATACAAATGGACATACCTGTATGCCAGTTTGCCTGCCCGTGCCATTCTGCCGACTTACATCGTCGTGCGCCGGTCTGGAAGTGGTTAAACTGCCTTTAGCAATAAGTGAATGGCTAGATTAGCATACACAATCTGACATCTCAAGATGTCGTCTTTGCCAGTTCCTTCCCTAAAAAAGTGTACCGCAGTTACAAGAGTGCTTCTGTTTAGGAAGCAGGGAGGGAGACGTGCAATCGGTTGCAGCTTCAGGTTTTCTACCCTAAAGGTGGTCTTATGCCGCGTACACACGATCAGACTTTTCGAGGGACTAAGTCTGACAGACTTTCGACGGAGTTCTGACGGACTTTCCGAATGAATGGACTTGGCCACACACAATCACACCAAAGTCCGACGGATTCGAACGTGATGACGTATGACTGGACTAGAATAAGGAAGTTCATAGCCAGTAGCCAATAGCTGCCCTAGCGTCGGTTTTTGTCCGTCGGACTAGCACACACACGAGCGGATTTCTCAGTAGGAACTGGGTCCGGCAGAGTTCTGTCGGAAAAATTTGAAACGTTCCATTTCTAAAGTCTGTCAGACTTTTGCAAATCAAAAGTCCGCTGCAGCCCAGACACAATCGAATGGTCTGCCGGAATCATTCTGTCGGACTTTTGATGTTGAAAAGTCTGGTCGTGTGTACGGGGCATCACACAGTGAGAATTTCATCTGATTCCTGATGAACTTGCTGAAATTCACTGCGGGGGTAGCCCTGTTGTCAACATCCCTCTTGACATCCTTCAAATTTAAAAATGAAAGAAATTGAACAGAAAATTGTCAGCCAAACTGCAGATGCATGTAGCCAGATATACAGTGCCTTGCGAAAGTATTTGGCCCCCTTGAACTTTTCAACCTTTTGCCACATTTCAGGCTTCAAACATAAAGATATAAAAATTTTATTTTTTGTGAAGAATCACCAACAAGTGGGACACAATTGTGAAGTGGAACGAAATCTATTGGATTTTTGAAACTTTTTTAACCAATATAAAAAAATGAAAAGTGGGGCGTGCAAAATTATTCGCCCCCCTTGCGTTAATACTTTGTAGAGCCACCTTTTGCTGCGATTACAGCTGCAAGTCTCTTTGGGTACAGTATGTCTCTATCAGTTTTGCATATCGAGAGACTGAAATTCTTGCCCATTCTTCCTTGCAAAACAGCTCGAGCTCAGTGAGGTTGGATGGAGAGCGTTTGTGAACAGCAGTTTTCAGCTCTTTCCACAGATTCTCGATTGGATTCAGGTCTGGACTTTGACTTGGCCATTCTAACAGCTGGATACGTTTATTTGTGAACCATTCCTTTGTAGATTTTGCTGTATGTTTGGGATCATTGTCTTGTTGGAAGATAAATCTCCGTCCCAGTTTCAGGTCTTTTGCAGACTCCAACAGGTTTTCATCCAGAATGGTCCTGTATTTGGCTGCATCCATCTTCCCCTCAATTTTAACCATCTTCCTTGTCCCTGCTGAAGAAAAGCAGGCCCAAACCATGATGCTGCCACCACCATGTTTGACAGTGGGGATGGTGTGTTGAGGGTGATGAGCTGTGTTGCTTTTACGCCAAACATATCGTTTTGCATTGTGGGCAAAAAGTTCGATTCTGGTTTCATCTGACCAGAGCACCTTCTTCCACATGTTTGGTGTGTCTCCCAGGTGGCTTGTGGCAAACTTTAGACGCGACTTTTTATGGATATCTTTGAGAAATGGCTTTCTTCTTGCCACTCTTCCATAAAGGCCAGATTTGTGCAGTGTACGACTGATTGTTGTCCTATGGACAGACTCTCCCACCTCAGCTGTAGTTCTCTGCAGTTCATCCAGAGTAATCATGGGCCTCTTGGCTGCATCTCTGATCAGTCTTCTCCTTGTCTGAGCTGAAAGCTTAGAGGGACGGCCAGGTCTTGGTAGATTTGCAGTGGTCTGATACTCCTTCCATTTCAAAATGATCGCTTGCACAGTGCTCCTTGGGATGTTTAAAGCTTGGGAAATCTTTTTGTATCCAAATCCGGCTTTAAACTTCTCCACAACAGTATTACAGACCTGCCTGGTGTGTTCCTTAGTCTTCATGATGCTCTCTGCGCTTTCAACAGAACCCTGAGACTATCACAGAGCAGGTGCATTTATACAGAGACTTGATTACACACAGGTGGATTATATTTATCACCATCAGTCATTTAGGACAACATTGGATCATTCAGAGATCCTCGCTGAACTTCTGGAGTGAGTTTGCTGCACTGAAAGTAAAGCGGCCGAATAATTTTGCACGCCCCACTTTTCATTTTTTTTTTTTAGTTAAAAAAGTTTCAAAAATCCAATAGATTTCGTTCCACTTCACAATTGTGTCCCACTTGTTGGTGATTCTTCACAAAAAATAAAATTTTTATATCTTTGTTTGAAGCCTGAAATGTGGCAAAAGGTTGAAAAGTTCAAGGGGGCCGAATACTTTCGCAAGGCACTGTAGCTGCTGTTCGGGTGTTCTAACAGCTGCTGGTACAATAGCTGCAGTGGGAGATTAGTCTGTTTGTACTGTATGGTGTGGATGGAGGAGTCTGTTAGATTAAAGTGATATTCAAGGCAATCATTTTTAACCACTTGACAACTGGGCACTTAAACCCCCCTCGTGACCAGACCAATTTTCAGCTTTCAGCGCTCTCACACTTTGATAATTACTCAGTCATGTAACACTGTACCCAAATGATTTTTTTTGTCCTTTTTTCATACAAATAGAGCTTTCTTTTGGTGGTATTTGATCACCTCCTGGGTTTTTTATTTTTTGCGCTATAAATGAAAAAGTACAGAAAATTTTGAAAAAAAAAAAAACGCATTTTCTTTGTTTCTGTGATAAAATTTAGCAAATTATTAGTTTTTCTTCATACATTTTGGCCACAATTTATACTGCTACATATCTTTGGTAAAAATAACCGAAATTAGTGGATATTATTTGGTCTTTGTGAAAGTTAGGCCCCTTTCACACAGGATGGATCAGTGATGATCCGCTTGCTCAGCGGGGATCGCTCCGTTGTCCCCGCTGAGCCGGCTGCTAACAGGGCGGTCCCAGCACACTGTGCAGGGACCGCCCTGTCAGCTCTCCGCTCTCCTCTATGGGGGATCGGATGAGCAAGGACCGTCTGTCCGTGTTCATCCGATCTGCTCTGCAGATGGATAGAAAAATAGGATTTTCCTCCGTCTGCAGAATTGAACAATTGCGGAGTCGGACTATATCGGGTGTCTGCGGATGAACATCCGCAGACACCCGCTATCCCATAGGAATGCATGCATGTCTGTATTTCATCCGCAAGTGGATGGATGAAATACGGACATACGGTCCGCATGTATGAAAGACAGTCTACAAGCTGTGGTGCAAATCATAAAAAAATGATCACAACTGATGTACTGGTGGTCTCATTTCTTGTGACCCGAATAAGCCAGGAAAGTACAAATGCCCCCCAAATGACCCCTTTTTTGAAAGTAGACATTTCAAGGTATTTAGTAAGAGGCATGGGGAGGTTTTTGATTTTGTCATTTTTTTTTCCCACAATTCTTTGCAAAAATGAAGATTTTTTTTTTTTCCCCACAAACTGCTACATATCTTTGGTAAAAATAACCCAAATTAGTGGATATTATTTGGTCTTTGTGAAAGTTAGAGAGTCTACAAACGATGGTGAAAATCATAAAAAATGTATCACATCTGATGTACTGGTGGCCTATCTCATTTCTTGCGACCCGAACAAGCCAGGAAAGTACAAATACCCCCCAAATGACACCTTTTTTGAAAGTAGACATTCCAAGGTATTTAGTAAGAGGAATGATGAGCTTTTTGATGTAATTTTTTTCCCACAATTCTTTGCAAAATGAAGATTGTTTTTATTTTATTTTATTTTTTTTTCCACAAAATTGTCATTTTAATAGGTTACTCCTCTCACTTGGCATGTGTATACCACAAATAATGGCCCAAAATAAATTCTCCTCCTGAGTATTACGATACCACGTGTGGGACTTTTTCACAGCCTGGCCACATAGAGAGGCCCAACATGCAGGGAGCACCATCACGTGTTCTAGGAGCATAAATTACACATCTAACTTGTTTACTACCTATTACACTTTTGAAGGCCCTGGAGCACCAGGACAATGACACGTGACACCAACGTGGCACTGATGACAGATGCCACTAATACGTGACATTGACAGATGGCACTGATACCTGGCATTGATGACACATGACACTGATACCTGGCATTGATGACACATGACACTGATAACAGATGGCACGTGGCACTGATGATAGGTGGCACAGATGGCACTGATGACATATGGCACTATGTGACACTGATGACACATGGCAGTGGGGACAAGTGGCAGTGGGGACAGATGGGCACTTTTTTTTTTTTTTTTTTTTTTTTTTTACACTAATCGCTGCAGCGGTTCATCTCTCCCTCCTCACATGCTGTCTGTGTGAGGAGGGGAGCCGGCGATGAGGGATGATCTCATATGTTTACATATGAGATCACCTCTCATTGGACATGCCAATTGCACTGTAAAGGGCCGCTGTGATTGGGCGTTTACAGCGATCTGTGACTGGCTGTGTCCGAGGGACACAGCGAGAACAGAACTTCCCGATGCGCGCCCACAGTGGCGCACAGAGGGGAAGTATACAGGAGGACATCCAGGGACGCCCTCCCGGCAGTTAGCGTCCACTCTGTAGCCGTCTTTTGGCTATAGCACTGGCGCGAATTGGTTAAAAAGAAATAAAAAATAACAACAAACCTGTTATCCTGATCCTCCCCTTCTTGGCTCCCCCGCTGGCGCTCCTGGTCCCTCACTCCTGCCAAGCACCCCCAGAGCAAGCAGCTCGTAATGGGGGTACCCAAGCAGGCTCATTCCCAAGCCGATGCTCTGTGTGTCCATTTATTCAGAGCCTTGGCTCGGCCCTGCCCCCTCTCTCTCCTCATTGGCTCACTGGCTTTGATTCACAGCAGCTGGAGATGGTGGCTACTACTGCTGTCTCAGCCAATGAGGAGCGAGAGTCCCCAGAGAGCCAAGGCTCCTGTGCACATCGTTGGATTGCCTTGGGGCTCAGGTATTTTGGGGGAGGGGGGCTGCTGCACAGAGAAGGGGCTGCTACATAGAATGCATGATTGCTGCATAGAATGCATGAAGTTAAAAAAAACCTTGATCCTATAGAACCCCTTTAACTGTGTTTGGCCATCTTAACTAATTGCTGATTCCTGAGAATGTCATTAATTCTGATCTCCAGGTTTTAGTGAAGTTTCAATAGTTTATTTGGGCCAAACTGGTTTGCTTCACTAACAGATGCAGCAGCTGTGTAAACTGAACTGTATGTAGCCTCAGCTACTGTACATACAATATACATCGCTGTTTTCCTGCAGTGGGATGGGAACTTTCCATCCCACTCCTGGAAGAAAATCTTTGCTTTTGTGTTCTGTGAATGAATGCAAGGCTTCCTCTGATTGGCTGAGGTGGGTGGATGAAGTCATAGTCTGTTTCACCCAGTCAGAGGAAGTTTTTATTTATAGAATACAAAGCTTCCTGTGAAAGGCTGGCTGAGCAGCGCTCACTCTGACTTGATTTTGTTTTGGGAGCGGGATGGGAAGTTCCTGTCCAGCTGCCGAAGCACAGAAATGTATGTAGCTACTGTATGTAGCCTCAGCTTTATGCAGCACACATACAGTTTTGCTTATAAGTTTACATACCCTGGCAGAATTTATGATTTCTTGCCCATTTTTGAGAGAATATGAATGATAACACAAAAACTTTTCTTTCACTCATGGTTAGTGTTTTGGCTGAAGCCATTTATTATCAACTATGTTTACTCTTTTTAAACACAGTTTAAAAAGCAACAGAAACCCAAATGACCCTGATCAAAAGTTTACATAACCCAGTTCTTAATACCATGTATTTACCACTTTAACATCAATGACAGCTTGAAGTCATTTGTGGATGAGGCTCTTTCTCTTCTCAGATGGTAAAGCTGCCCATTCCTCTTGGCAAAAAGCCTCCAGTTGCTGTAAATTCTTGGGCTGTCTTGCATGAACTGCACGTTGAGATCTCCCCAAAGTGGCTCAATGATATTGAGGTTAGGAGTAAGGATGAGCTTCGGCGTGTTCGCACAGCCCACGAGCAGAGCCTGCCAGCAAGTCAGCACTGTGCTGCGGCGCTAATCACAGGCAGTGAGACATCATCCCGATGTGCGGTTGCAGAGATCGGGATCACTGCCTGTGATTGGTGCAGCACAGTGCCGACTTCCTGGCAGGCTCTGCACGTGGGCTGTGCGAACACGCCGGAGCTCATCCTTAGTCAGGAGACTGAGATAGCCACTCCAGAACCTTCACTTTATTCTGCTGTAGTCAATGATGGATCATTGTCATGTTGTAATGTCCAAGTACGTTCCATGCGCAGCTTCCTGGCTGATGAATGCAAATGTTCCTCCAGTATTTTTTTGATAACATACTGCATTCATCTTGTCATCAAGTTTGACCAAATTTCCTGTGCCTTTTTGTAGCTCACGCATCCCCAATCAGCGATCCTTCTCCGTGTTTCACAGTACTACTGGTGTACCTTTCATCATAGGCCTTTTTGACTCCTCTCCAAATGTAGTGTTTATGGTTGTGGCCAAACGACTCAATTTTGGTCTCGTCACTCCAAGTGGCTTGGTGCCAGAAGGTTTGAGGCTTGTCTCTGGGCTGTTTGGCATATTGTAAGTGGGATATTTTGTGGCATTTGCGTAGTAATGGCTTTCTTCTGGCGACTTGACCATGCAGCCCATCTTTCTTCAAGTGCCTCCTTATTGTGCATCTTAAAACAGCCACACCACATGTTTTCAAAGAGTCCTATATTTCACCTGAAGTTATTTGTGGGTTTTTCTTTGCATCCCAAACTATTTTCCTGGCAGTTATGGCTGAAATTTTAATTGGTCTACCTGACCGTGGTTTGGTTTTGACAGAACCCCTTATTTTCCACTTCTTGATTAGCGTTTGAACACTGCTGATTGGCATTCTCAATTCCTTGGATATCTTTTTATATCCCTTTTCTGTTTTGTACAGTTCAACTACCTTTTCCTGCAGATCCTTTTGACAATTCTTTTGCTTTCCCCATGACTCAGAATCCAGAAACGTCAGTGCAGCACTGGATGAAAGATGCAAGGGTCTGTCAGGAGTCCAGACACTCATTGACCTTTTATACACACACACTAAATTACAAGCAAACAGATCACAGGTGAGGATGGTTACCTTAAGGGTCCATTCACACAGGGGCAACTCAGATCCGACTTCAAGTCGCCTCAGGTCGCACAACATGTAGAAATCAATTTTAAGTGAATGAGAGCCATCTTAATGCACACTACTGAAGTCGCTCCGACTTCAGAAAAGGTTCCTGTACTACTTCAATCCAACTTGTAGGCGACTGGTACCCATTGATTTCAATGGAGGTCGCCTCCAAGTTGGATCTCCGTATATACGGAGGCGACTCTCACAGAATTATCAGCTCTCAAAAGGGAACTCCACGCCAAACTTATTAAAAAAATTTGGCGTGGGTTCCCCCTCCGAGAGCATACCAGGCCCTTAGGTCTGGTATGGATTTGAAGGGGAACCCCCTACGCCGAAAAAACGGTTTGGCGTGGGTTCCCCCCAGATGCATACCAGACCCTTATCTGAGCATGCTACCCGGCCGCCAGGAAAGGGGGGGTGGGGACGAGCGAGCGCCCCCCCCCCTCCTGAGCCGTACCAGGCCGCGTGCCCTCAACATGGGGGGGTGCCTTGGGGAAGGGGGGCTGCGTGGCCCCCCCACCCCAAAGCACCTTGTCCCCATGTTGATGAGGACAAGGGTCTCTTCCCGACAAACCTGGCCGTTGGTTGTCGGGGTCTGCGGGCGAGGGGCTTATCGGAATCCAGGGGCCCCCTTTAATAAGAATCCCGGCCTCCCACCCTATGTGAATTAGTATGGGGTACAATGTACCCCTACCCATTCACCTGTGGAAAAAAATGTAAAAAAAAAAAAAAAAAACACAACACCCAAGGGTTAAAATAGTTTATTGCACAGCTCCGGGGGTCTTCTTCCGTCTTTTGGGGTCTTCTCGCCGGACTCCTCCGCTATCTTCTGCTCTTTTGCTAGCTCTTTCACTAGCGGAAGAGCCCGGCTTTCTTCTTCGCCGCCGCCCTCTTCTTCTGACTTCGGGGGTATTGTCCCCCTCTTCTTGCCGGGCCACTGCGCCTTCTTTTACTCTTACAAGTGGTGGCACGGTCTTCTGTCGCCGCTGTCTTCTGTTCTGGAGATGTTGCCTCGTCTCTGTCTCCGGTCACAATGGCAGGGACGCAGCATGCGGGGACTTATATAGGGACATCACCGGATGATGTCCCCGCCCATTATGATGTCACAGTCCCAGCATCCTCTGGTACTGTGACATCATAATGGGCGGGGACATCATCCGGTAATGTCCCTAATATAAGTCAACGCATACCGTGTCCCTGCCATTGTGACCGGAGACACCGACGAGGCAACATCTCCAGAAGAGAAGAACAGAAGACAGCGGCAAGAAGAACCGAAGAGGGGGACAAGACCCCCCGAAGTCAGAAGAAGATGGCGGCGAAGAAGAAAGCCGGGCTCTTCCACTAGTGAAAGAGCTGGCAAAAGAGCAGAAGATAGCGGAGGAGTCCGGCGAGAAGACCTCAGAAGATGGAAGAAGACCCCCGGAGCTGTCCAATAAACTATTTTAACCCTTGTGTGTTGTGTTTTTTTTTTTTTTGTTTACATTTTTTTCACAGGTGAATGGGTAGGGGTATTAAAGGGGGCCCCCGGATTCCGATAAGCCCCCTGCCTGCAGACCCCGACAACCAACGGCCAGGGTTGTCGGGAAGAGGCCCTTGTCCTCATCAACATGGGGACAAGGTGCTTTGCGGCCCCCCCTTCCCCAAGGCATCCCCCCATGTTGAGGGCATGCAGCATGGTATGGCTCAGGAGGGGGGGGGGGGGGGGGGCGCTCGCTCGTCCCCACCCCCTTTCCTGGCCAGCTGTGTAGCGTGCTCGGATAAGTGTCTGGTATGGATCTGGGGGGGACCCCCACGCCGCTTTTTTTCGGCGTAGGGGGTTCCCCTTCAAATCCATACCAGACCTAAGGGCCTGGTATGCTCTCGGAGGGAGAGCCCATGCCGTTTTTTTTTTTTTTTTTTTTGGCGTTCCCCCCTTGAGAGCACATTCTCTGATTGGCCACGGCAAAAGTCGCCTGGCCTGGGGCGACTTAAAGTCGTGTTGTAAGCCGCCCCGTCGTGTTCAAGTCGTGTCCAAGTTGCCTCAAAGTCGTGTTGAAAGTCGTGTTGCCCCTGTGTGAACCAACCATTAATAACCATTCTAATCCCTTTGTGGCAACTTGTGAGCATGTTATCAGGCAAAAATTGCCAAGGTATATAAGCTTTTGATCAGGGCCATTTTGAGTAGTTTCTGTTGTCATTATGATTTAAAAAGAGGAAACACAGTTGAGTTGATTGATAATAAATGGCTTCAGCCAAACACTAACCACGAGAGAAAAATGTTTTTGTGTTGTTCATATTCTCTGAAAAATGGCCAAGAAAAATTCTGCCAGGGTATGTAAACCTTTTGAGCACAACTGTAGCTGCTGTGTCTGTTAGTAGATTGGTCCAAACAATGTATTTATTTAAACTTCACTAAAACCTGGAGATCAACTTTAAGGGCTGCTGTGCACTGCCATATACACATCTTTTACATTTCTTTTTAGTCCTGTAACGCTTTATCCTTTCTTTCAGCATGTTATGGGATTGTGCAGGTGCCCACAGGACCATGGTTCTGCCGAAAATGCGAATCACAAGAACGAGCTGCCAGAGTGGTGAGTTTGTGACCCTTATGAATACTGATATATTCAGGCTTTAAAATGGTTGTAAGCCTCAGGCATGAAATATGAGCAAAGCTTATCATCTACTGTGTACCTGTCTCTGCATGAATCCCTTTTAACAGCTTTTCTATACTCTAAGAGATAACTGGTGATGAGAGGCTGCAGCACGCAGCCTGTGATTGACAGCCACAGCTGTGTGTGTTCCGTGTACTGTAAGGGGAGGGGTGTGTCCCTTCCCTCCATTCAGGGCTCAAAGCTTTTCTCCCTGAACTCTGCAGTGTGAGACTTCAGATCCCTGCCACCTGGTTTTCAGAGCTTAGAGTTGCTGTGTAAAATACTATGTTTTTTAAAAGCTTTAGAGAGGAGAGAGTGTCACAGATAAATGGGTACAACTTAGGTAGGAGGGTTTGTTTTATCACTGTCACTTCACTGGATATATGTAAGGGTTTTCAACCACATCGGCCCCTGGAAGAATTTACCACCTTCCTGACATGGCTCCCAAACAAAATTGACATCCCCTTTTTTTTTTTTTTTTTTTTTTTTACCACAAATAGAGCGTTCTTTTGGTGGTATTTGATCACCTCTGTGGTTTTTATTTGTTGCGCTATAAACAAAACCGCTTCAATTTTGAAAAAAACGCATTATTTTTGAGAGGGGTCATAGGCGGCATTATTCCTCCTCCAAACATGGCAAGTTGAGTTGATGCCAAAGAGCTTGATTTTTGGTCTCATCTGACCACAACACCCAGTTATCCTCAGAATCATTGAGATGTTCATTAGCAAACTTCAGACGGGCCTGTACATGTGCTTTCTTGGGCAGGGGGACCTTCCGGGCACTGCAGGATTTCAGTCCTTTATGGCATAGTGTGTTACCAGTTGTTTTCTTGGTGACTATGGTCCCAGCTGCCTTGCGATCATTGACACCATTCTCCCGTGTAGTTCTGGGCTGATTGCTCACCGTTCTCATGATCATTGAAACTTAATTAATTTTGTGTTTATTCCATTCACAAATAATTGCACCAACTTACAGCTCTTTGGTCTTGGCCATAGTGGAGAGATTGTAATCTGATTTGATTGATTGCTTCTGCGGATGGATGTCCTTTTATACAGGTAGCAAGCTGAGACTGGGAGCACTCTGTTTGAGAGAGCTCTCATAATCTCAGTTTGTTACCTGTATAGAAGACACCTGAGAGCCAGAAATCTTGCTAATTGATAGGGGATCAAATACTTATTTCACTCAATAAAATGTAAATCCATTTATAACTTTATTTTGAAATGCGTTTTTCTGGATATTTTTGTTATTTAGTCTCTCATTGTTAAAATAAACCTACCATTAATATTATAGACTGATCGTTTCTTCGTCAGTGGGCAAATGTACAAACTCAGCAGGGAATAAAATACTTTTTCCCTCACTGTATAATGTATTCTAATTCCTATTGCAGAGGAAACCTAAAATCTTTTTTGTATCTGAGTGCAAACTTCTGGGGAAATAAGTGAGCCAATCGCACAAGCAGAAAATGACATTTCTAGGGAAGTTCTGTACACCAGCTAAGTACAGGAGACCTCCAGGTTGGCATAAAATGACAACAGCTGCAGGTTGTAAAGGTAATTTTTATTAACATTGAATTACAGTATGGACTGTGTAGCAATTGTATATGCCATCTTTTTTCGTTTGGTATAGTTTTTTCACAAAAGTGGAGTTACCCTTTTAAGAATGTTCTGGTTCAATAGAAACGCCATAACCTTTTTTTGTTTATTATTTTTAAATAGAGTGCGCAAGGATTAGAATGCCTGTTGGTTTTTTTATTTTATTTTTATATATGGTTCTGTTTATTTTCTTCCGATTTATTATTTATTTTTTTTGTCTGGGGGTACACACGATGAGAAAATCAGAACAAAGATTCTAAGATTCTGTACAAGGCATGTTTGTTCGATTTTGGTATAGTGTGTACACAACTTTCAACATCTGATTCAGACTTTGCAAACGAAAATTTCCGAAGGGACAAACTCCAAATTTTTTTTCTTACATGAACAAAGATTTTCGTTTTTAACTTGTACCATTTTCGTATAAGAAAAATCAGAAACTGACTACGCATGATCATAAACAATGAACAGCAAAAAAAAGCCTTTGACGTACATTATTTCTCGGGTCCAACTTGATGTGAAATTTTGTGATCTCTCATTGCGGTTCAATAGAAGTACTGTGTTTTTCCAAAAGAAGACTGAATACTCTACCTGTCTGCAACCTTATGCTGCTCAGCCTTGGTGGTCTCATGGAGTCCTGCACAGAAATAGTGGACACTTGCTGTACATTTTTCAATGGCATTCGGAAGGATTTATTACTTACCCCCTCATTAAAATGTAGCAAATATTCATGTCATCCTGAAACCGGGGAAGATCATGATTGTGGGAATTATCATTATATCGCTTTAATAAAAGTCGAGCTTAAAATTGATTAAATTCTAGTTTTGAGAGTAGATTAATATATCCAAAGTTTGTCCCCTTTAGACCAAAGGAGAAGGGTTATAGATATTATTTTGGCTATTCATGCTGAAAACAGAGGTAAAAGATTTGGCATGCTTCTCTCCCTTGATTTCCAAAAGGCCATTGACTTTATGGCCTCATGCACACTGGACACTTGGTTAAGCTCTTCTTCTAGATGCCTTTCCTCCGGGCAGCAGCATTTTGGCAGAAAAAAAGCTTGACTCTTGTAAATGCGTTTAACTTATTTAGGCGTGTCAATCGAGTGGACATTAATTTCATTGGTCAGAATAATAATTTTATTCTGGCTCTTGAAATTAATCGTTTTTTTCTGTCAAAATGCTGCTGCTCATGAATGCCCTGGCAATGGGGTTTATTTTCTGCCTCTAAACAAGCCGCTTTTAAACTCTTCTAAATGCCTATGTGTGCATGGTCACTTAGGCTAATATGCAGGGGCATTTAGAGGCAGAAATTTAAAATCCCAGACGCCCCTAACAGTGTTAAAAGTGCCTAAAGTACATGAGGTCAATAGCTTGAATACTTTATTTTAATTTTTTTTATACCTTGAAGAAATAATGGGTTCCAACCTAACTTTCAAACTATATTAACCCCTTTTCTCTTATATTCACCGACTGACGTAGCTTATTCTCTTTAGACTATTGGGTTGTGATGCCACCTTCAGGAGAAGACTAGGCATGACATGTTAACATGTGATAATAAAACTTTCTAGTTCCGCTCAAGGTAACAACACCTCAGCATGCTACTGCAGCCTCAGTTTTATTTTGCCTAGTGAAGGAGAAGGACCTAGGAACCCTGATGGGGCCCATCGGTCTGTCTTTTTTTTTTTTTTTTCTGCAGAAGCTTGGCTTTTTGCACAAGATGATGATCCTGTGATCTGCTATCAACAGCCAGCTGGATGACAGGCTGGATACCCTTTATCCTTTGTAGTCTCCCCAGCCTGGCCATCGAGCACGTGCAGACTAGAGCTCCGCGCTGGGTCGGACACGAAGAAACCTCAGCTCCAGAGGTGGTCGTGGGCTTTTATGCTCCGGGACGCACGTATGACCGGGCTACTGATGTCTGCGTCAGTGTGTCGAGGCCAGCAGCCACCCTGTACTGATTAGAGAGTAGGTCTGTAATGGAATGTCTCCCAGCTCTTCAGGACTGGTAAGTACAGCTCTCCCTGCATCGGTGGGGCCGAGCAGCTGGGCATTCCCTAGGGAGGTCGATTCGGGGGTCCCTCACATCCCTCTCTTCTCTCCCTGTCCCTCTCTTCCATCCCCCCCTCCCTGTGGCAGATGCTGCATGTGGCTGCTGAGCGGTGTGTGTGTGTGTGTGTGTGTCTGTCTATCTGTCTGTGCAGGGGCTCTCACCTGTGGGGCATGTGTCCCTGTGCTCTGGTGGCCATTTTCCCAGTGTTTTATTTTCTTATACTGGACACTGGGCAGCCATTTCCTTTGAGCCTGAGCACATTGCAGAGTGGTTTCAGTGCCATTAGCAGCAGCTTCCACTGCCAGAGCAGATCCCTCTGCACCTGGGAGCCAACAGAGACCACAGGCATTTCTTGCTGGATAGCGCAGAACCCTTCAGGGTGGTGAGTCTTGCGGGAAAGAGCCCCTCAGCCAGCAGCAGTAAGAAGGGTGGGACAGTCACTGTCCTAAGTCCCCTTCGGGTGGCAGACGGGGTAGGGTCAGCATGGCTTCAGAAACTGGTGTTTCTTCCCCCGAATTCCAGGCACTTGCAACCGGTTCGCCTGCAGAATGTGCAGTGTCCTTGGACGCCTTGTCGGAAAGGGCCGTTTTTTTCCGCTCACAAACGGCTTTTTCATCCGACCGGAGCTTCGGCTAAACGTCCCCAGCCCGTCAGGACGACCACGGAAGGGCAGAAACGTCCCTAGAACCGCAAGCCTAACAAGCCTGTGAACAAAAGTGCTATCGCATGAAGGTTTGCCCCCACCCATGACTTGGGTGGGGGGTCACTTTTGGGAATTGGCAGCCCGGTGGTTCTTTTGACTGTCTGACCAATGGGTCTGCGATCTGATTTCCTACAGCTACAAGATAGATTTCCTCTCTTGGCCACAAAACCGATTCCTTCCCTCCCATCATACCCATTCTCCCGGCTCACCGGGAGGCCCACTTGGGGGCAGTAGGGGACGCCAAATCTTGGATTAAAAGCCCTGAATCACTTTGTGAAAGTGCAGAGGTTCAGAGTGGAATCAGTTCGCTCAGTAGTTGCAATCCATCAAGGGGACTCCCTGGCGTCCTTAGACATCCAGGATGCGTACCTGCACATACTCATCTGCTTCCGGCATCAAAAGTTTCTGCGATTGCAGTCAGGGAAGCCCACTGCCAGTTTGTGGCTCTCCCTTTTGGTTTGGCATCAGCCCCCCGAGTCTTTACCATGTCATCGGCTCCTGTGTTGGCGTTGCTACGGCAACGCGGGATCGCGATCATGGGTTACCTAGACGATCTCCTCCTGAGAGCTTCTTCTGCCTCAGAGTTAGAAGAGGATGTGGCGATCACCATGCAGACCCTGCAAGAAATTGGGTAGCTGTTGAACCTAAAAAAGTCAGTGATAGTACCGACTCACCGTTTGGAGTACCTAGGCTTGCTGCTGGACTCCAGGGAAGCGAGAGTGTTTCTCCCTTCAGACATGCTGCAGACTCTCAGAGCCACGGTAAAACCACACGTGGTCGTCGCTGCGCTTTTGCGTGCGAGTACTGGGACTCATGTTGGCCTCCTTCTAGGCAGGACCATATGCCGAGTTCCACACCTGAGTCCTGCAGAAGGAGATCTTGACAAAGTGGGACAGACCTCCGTTGTCTCTGGATCAGCAGATCCAGGTGAGCCAGTTAGTCAGGGGTTCCCTGATCTGGTGGCTGAGGTCCCCGGTGCTTCAGTCCGGGAAGTCTTTCCTACCTCTGAAATGGACGGTGATCACAACGGACTCCAGCCTATTTGGCTGGGGTGGAGTGATTGGAGTTCTGTCGACTCAAGGCCTCTGGTCGACAGAGGAATCCACGTTGCCAATCAATCTGCTAGAACTGAGAGTGATCAGGCTATGCCTCTTCACATGGTCAATGAGACTGCAAGGGCGTCCGATCAGGATCCAGTCAGACAATGCAACTGCTGTGGCATATGTCAATCACCAAGGAGGAACAAGAGGCTCGGCTCACATACTTCGGTGGGCAGAGCGACATGTACCGGCCCTGTCGGTCATTTACATCACTGGTATGGAGAACTGGCAGGCGGACTATCTAAGTCATCGGATGCTGGAACCAGGAGAATGGGCGTTGCATCTGGAGGTGTACAGGCTACTGTGCCTGTGGTGGGGCACACCAGAGGCAGATCTTCTGGCCTCCTGTCTCAATCGGAAGGTGCCGAGATTCGTGTCCAGGACAAGAGATCCGTGGGCAGACGCGTCAGATGTCCTCCACTGAAACTTACCACGTCTGCTTTGCAGAGTGGAAGCCGAGGGGATCCCAGTGATACTGGTTGCCCCAGATTGGCCTCGGCGTCCTTGGTACGCAGACCTAGTGCGTCTGGTGGCAGACGCTCCCTGGCGTCTGCCGCCGCGAGAGGACCTTCTGTCTCAAGGTCCAATTCTCCATCCTACTTTACCATCACTGGCTTTAACGGCATGGCTATTGAGAGCCAGGTGTTGAGGAACCGGCACCATTAAAGGGCAGATTTCAGCCTTAGCTGTCTTTTTTTTTTTCAGCGACCCCTGGCATCTTACTCCTTAGTGAGTACCTTCTTGTTCAAGGGGTACGACATGTAGTCCCTCCGGTGCATCCACCGTTACCCCCTTGGGATCTGAACCTGGTGTTGTCGACGCTTCAAAAACCGCCATTTGAAAACATCAGGGAGAGTCCCCTGTTGACTCTTTCCCAGAAAGTGGTCTTCCTAGTGGCCATCAGATCGGCCAGGTGGGTTTCAGAACTGGCGGCCTTGTCTTGCAAGTCGTCCTATCTGGTTATCCACAAGGATAAGGTGGTGTTGCGTCCACAACCGTCTTTTTTTCTACCGAAAAGTGGTCTCGGCTTTTCATATCAATGAGGACATTGTATTGCCATCTCTGTGTCCTAAGCCGAAGCACCCTAAGGAAGTGGCCCTTCACACTCTGGATGTGGTTCAGGCTCTTAAGGTGTGTTTGTCTGCCACGGCTCGCTTTCGGAAGTCAGGCTCACTGTTTGTGTCAGTGGCTGGTCCAAAGAAAGGCATGGCGGTCTTGTCGGCCACCATTTCCAGGTGGATCAGACAGATTGTAGTACAAGCCTACGCCTTGAAGGGGCAGGTGCCCCCCTTTTCCGGTCACGGCCCACTCCACAAGGGCAATCGGAATGTCTTGGGCCTTCCGCTCAGGTGTATAAAGCGGCGACCTGGTCGTCTGTCCACACGTTTACCAAGTTCTACAAGGTAGACGTCAGCGCATCGGCTGATGCCTGTTTTGGTCACAATGTTTTGCAGATGGCCGTGTAGTTGCAATTGAATATGCTATATATATATATATATATATATATATATATATATATATTTTTTTTTTTTTCTGGTTTTTCGATTAAAAACACAGTACTGTTATGTTAATGCACTGTTGCATTACTTCCGCAGTTTGGTGTAGTCTTGGGTGATCACTCTTGTTGGGGATACCCTGTTTTTTTTTTTTTTTTTTTTTTTTTTTTTTTTTTTGTGGTGGTTTTCCACGCACTGTTTTTTGTGGGTAAAGTTTCACTAGTTCCCACTTGCCATGGTGGAGGAAGTTTTTCTGCTGTTTTCCCACCCCTCGTTTGGCACTACTTGGGAATGTCCCAATGGCTAAGAGAGGAGCTGTGTCGGTCGGTGAATATAAGAGAAGATGGGATTTTTTTTGTACTCGCCGTAAAATCCTTTTCTCTGTAATTCACCGACTGACACAGCACCTGCCTCTCCTTTTTATCGTTGCGTAATACTGCTTGTTGACGTACTGATGACTGCATGGCAGGGTGGAGGGTTGTAGCCCAAGGGACCGCCCCCTGGGCGGAACTAAGAATTCTGAGTGTTGTATTACAACTATGCCTATTATTCTCCTAGTGATGAGGCTAACAACCCATTTGTTACAGAGAGGAGCTGTGTCGGTCAGTGAATTACAGAGAAAAGGATTTTATGGTGAGTACAAAAAATTCTATTTTTTCGTTCCTTGCATGAAGGTAAAAAATATCCCAGTAGGTGTATTAACCCCCCCCCCCCCCCCTTTTTATACTTGTCTAAATCATATCGTGAATCCGCACTGCTTTCTGTTTTTTTTCTTTCCGCACAGGTTTCAGTGAGAGCGATGGGAGCCCTTGGCTCCTACTGCTGTCAATCAAATCCTGTGAGGAATGAAGGGGGCTGAACCGTGCTGTGCGTATCAACACACACACACACACACACGCGCGCGCGCGCTTAGGAGAAAGCCTGCACGTGTTCCACCATAGAAAGCGGCTTCCTTTGGTGGCACACAGAAGAGAAGGAGCAGATATCCTTTGTCTCCATTTTTTTTTTTTATATTTCAGGGAAAGAAAAAGAGCCTTTTAATATAACTTCAGAATTCTCAAATCCTCGCTCCAAACATATCAGAACAAGTAGCCATCATTATCCGGGGACCTAGACCGATGGGAAGGGATAACCCACCATCATAGTTTGTCAGGATATTTTCTGTGAAAATGCATATCTTACTTAGAATTTTATATTTATTTTGGACTTTACCAATTGAGCTTTTGGGTCATGATCTTGAAGTTTTCCAAAACAAGATGCCAACTGTCTCATCTAATTAAATTTCACTTGCTACAGTTGAAACCAGCATGGATGTCTATAGAATCCTCTACTTGTACCCCAAAGTGGATTAATTATGTTATGTAGATGCCGCATAAAGATAGACCTACAATTCTATGGACATCATCATCATCATCATCATCATCATTCTCCTTAAACCTTTGGGATCTGTGTACAGTCCATAAATTTAAATCTCCCTATAGCCCTAAAGCTCCAATATTAAACAATCCAGCCTTCACCACAGGTCTAACTCCTAGGGTGTTTTTTGTGGCAGTCAAATAACAGTGTTTTTTTTTTGTCTATTTTTGTATCACGTCAAAACAAATTTTTAGAAGAAAAACATCAGCTACCAATTGCAGAGGCTTATTGGTATATACAGATAACCCATTTCTTGCAGGCATTAGAACACCTCTCTGATTTAGCAACTATGATGTCAATAGAACATATATTCAAAAATATTAACAAGATACCTGGTCACATTTTCTGCAATATACAGTATGCTGTGCCTAACTCAAATTCAGAAAAATATATGTTTAGGTGGGAACAGGATTTGGATGAAGACCTATACCCTGCAAAGTGGAACATCTAAATCCCCAAAACCTATGTTATTAAAGTCCACTATAAAATACTTCTAAGATGGTATATGGTACCTACAGTAGTAGCTTCTTCTGTTCCAGGTGTCTCCCTTTAAACATTTCAGAGAATGTGGACAGGAGATAACAGAATATCACATATGGTAGACATGTCCAAAAGTTTAAAGAGGTTATGCATCCGAGTTATAACTTTATTCTTTAATTCGGACAACCCTCAAAGTTCCTCTGGCGAGCTCTGTTAGGTCGACCATTGGAAGAGGTACTGAGACCTACTAGAAAACAATTTTGTGTTTTTGTCAGCCTTTTCTGTTAAATGTTACAACCAAAAACATAAATGTATTTTATTGGGATTTTATTAAACAAAGTGGCACATTGTGAATTGGAAAGAAAATGATAAAGGGTTTTCAAATTTCTTTACAAATAAATATCTGAAAAGTCTGGCATGCATTTGTATTCAGCCCCCTTTACTCTAATACCCCTAACTAAAATCTAGTGGAACCGATTGCCTTCAGAAATCACATAACTGGTAAATAGAGTCCACCTGTGTGTAATTTAATTTTTAGAAATACAGCTGTTCTGTGAAGCCCTCAGAGGTTTCTTAGAGAACCTTAGTGAACAAATAGCATCATGAAGGCCAAGGAACACACCAGACAGGTCAGGGATAACATTGTGGAGAAGTTTAAAGCAGGGTTAGGTTATAAAAAAAAGATTCCCAAGCTTTGAACATCTCACAGAGCACTGTTCAATCCCTCATTTGGAAATGTAAACTATGGCACAACTACAAACCTGTAAAAAGGAAAATATTACTGCGCTGTCATAAATTTAACAATGCATGAAAAGGAACAGCAACTTCCTGTGACAAACACTATATTCTAAAATAAGCTGTGCTTGGAAACAAAATGTGAATAAATTATAATAGGTTATGAAGTCCGTGACAATCTATCTCAGTGCACCAAAGGAAAAGTGATGTGCAGAAAGAGGTCTTCCACCTCTAGTCTCATTGCCGCTTACCGGCTCGCTATGATCTCCTATTACGAGAGATCACAATGAGTCGGTAAGTGGCAGTGAGACTAGAGGTGGAAGTCCTATTACAACTACAGACCTACCAAGATATGTCCGTGCAAGGAGAGCATTAATCGGAGAGGCAGACAAGAGGTCCATGGTAGCTCTGGAGGATCTGCAGAGGTCCACAGCTCAGGTGGGAAAATCTGTCCAAAGGACAACTATTAGTCGTGCACTCCACAAATCTGGCCTTTATGGAAGAGTGGCAAGAAGAAAGCCATTGTTGAAAGAAAGCCATAAGAAACCCCATTTGCAATTTGCAAGAAACCATGTGGGGGACACAGTAAACGTGAAAGTGCGCTGGTCAGATGAGACCAAAATTTTACTTTTTGGCCTAAAAGCAAATTGCTATGTGTGGTGGAAAACTAACACTGTACATCACCCTAAACATACCATCCCCACTTTGAAATGTGGTGGTAGAATCATGTTGTGGGGAAGATTTTCTTCAGCAGGGACAGGGAAGCTGGTCAGAGTTGAAGGAAAGATGAATGGAGCCAAATACAGGGCATTCTTAGAAGAAAACCTGTTGGAGTCTGCAAAAGATTTGAGACTGGGGCGGAGTTTCACCTTCCAGCAGGACAATGACCCTAAACATACAGCCAGAGCTGCAATGGAATGGTTTAGATCAAAGCATATTCATGTGTAAGAATGGCCCAATCAAAGTCCAGACCTAAATCCAATTGAGAATCTGTGGCAAGACTTTAAAATGCTGTTCAGACGCTCTCCTTCCAACCTGACAGAGCTTGTCACACTCTAGATGTGTAAAACTGATGGAGACATACCCAAAAAGACTTGCAGCTGTAATTGCATCGAAAGGTGGTTCTACAAAGTATTGACCCAGGGGGGCTAAATACAGATGCATGCCACACTTTTCACATATTTGTATAAAAAAAATGTTGAAAACCATTTATCGCTTTCCTTCCACTTCACAATTATGTGCCACATTGTGTTGGTTTATCATATATAATCCCAATATAATTTATTTACCTTTTTTTGGTTGTAACGGTACAAAATGTGGAAAATGGAAAGGGGTATGAATGTTTTCAAGGCACTGTACATCAGGATTTTTTTTTACACCCTGCTTGAGTAAGATTCAGGTTTTACTGTAGGGGTATAATTGTTCTATAGAACAAGAAGCAGATAACAGAATTTTTGATGTTACGCCAAAGGAGGCATGTATCATTCTCTGGGAAACTACTGTAAACCATTTGCCTATAATGAGACCTTTTGTTTATAATAACAAAAAACAAACAAAAATAACAATAAAAACTATTTCAAAAGATAGTGTGGACACTGTGTGGTAGTCTTATTTTCGCTGCATTTGGATTTTTTCCTTCCACATATAGTAAGGATTAAAGTAGTTGTAAAGTCATAATCCTCAATAACTTGCATCCCCCCTGTTTTAGTAAGATACAAAACACTGTGTGTCTATTTTGTTAAAATTCTAATCCTACAATACCCTTTCTCACATTTTCTCAATCTAGGGAGAGTGGCAGGAGGGGCTGAGATTCCCCTTTGACACCAGCTGAATATTTGTGATTCTCTCAATTCATAAATAATATATGAATTTCAATTGATTGATTTATTTACTATCAGCAACCAACACTATGGATAAATAAATGAAAGTTCATAAAGAAATGTGCAGGTAAACAAAGCCTAAGAAAGTTTGGTGTGAAAAGTTGCTGTCAAGTGGATGTAACGCACCCAAAGTGTTCCTGTGCCTAAAATCTTCCGCTGTGCACACCAAGAGGGAAATTAAGCTGCTTACCAAAAACAAATTTATTGAAAACTAGACATCTAATCGCATAGGAAGAAAAGTCAAAGTATATCACAAATCCAGCATCCAGCACCCTGACAGGTGTAGTGTAATGACGTCATCCCTGTAAATCTGCCCAGATGTCATCACTGGGATGGACATTACTAGTATAGTGTCTGTACGGCTCAGCATCTTGATCACCACCCGAACTACAGTGAGGGGGAAAAAGGATTTGATCCCCTGATGATTATGTATGTTTGTTCACTGACAAGGCTCTAATCAGTCTATAATTTGAATGGTAGGTTTATTTTAACAGTGAGAGAATAACAGCAAAAAAAATCCAGAAAAATGCACTTCAAAAAAGTTAATTAATTGATTTTGCATTTTAATGAGTGAAATCGGTATTTTGACCCCTTCGCAAATCATGACTTAGTTTGTGACTTGGTACATGGTGGCAAAACCCTTGTTGGCAATCGGAGGTTAGATGTTTCTTGTAGTTGGCCACCAGGTTTACACACTTGGGGTCATAGGCAGCATTCCTCCTCCTCCTCCTCCAAACACGGTGAATTGAGTTCATGTCAAAGAGCTTGATTTTGGTCTCATCTGCCCATAACACTTTCACCCAGTTCTCCTCTGAATCAATCAGATGTTCATTAGCAGACTTCAGACAAGCCTGTACATGTGTTTTATTGAGCAGGGGGACCTTGCGGGCACTGCAGGATTTCAGTCCTTCACTGCGTAGTGTGTTAACAATTGTTTCCTTGGTGACCTATGGTCCCACCTGCCTTGAAAATCATTGACAAGATTCTCCTTTGTAGTTCTGGGCTGATTCCTCACCGTTCTCACCTCACGAGATCTTGCACGGCCCCAGAACGAGAGAGATTGACAGTTATTTTGTGTTTCTTCCATTTGCGAATAATCACACCAGCCTTGTGTACGTCTACAATCTTTTCCCTGACATACTTGGATAGCTCTTTGGTCTTCGGTACTTGAAAATCCCCATAGGCAACGCTTTAAATATATTTAAAGGTTCCATGTGTTGAAAAATTATTGCTCTCGATCTAACGTTCACGCCAATAACTCATGGTGTGGTTTGAATACAGTTTTCATATGCGGGCGTGACTTATGTATGTGTTCGCTTCTGTGAGCGAGCATGGGAAGCATTAAAACAATAAAAATAAAAATAAATAATTTTCTAGTTCGATGCTCTCTTTTTAAAATTTTTTTTTAAATCACTTTTATTCCTATTACAAGGAATGTAAACATTCCTTGTAATAGGAATATGGCATGACAGGTCTTTACAGTGAGATCTGGGGTCAATAAGTCCCCAGATCTCACCTCTAGGCTGGGAAGCCTGAAATAAAAAAAACAAACAAACAAAAAAAACAAAACAAAAAAAAACAAACGATCCTGGCTTACCAGCCGAGGCAGCGTCCCATCGCGCCCGGCCTCCGAACGACCCTAGAGACTCTGGGGACCATCTGGTCAGTCGAAAATCTCTATCAGCGGATAGTTTCTCTGGCTCGCCAATCGCACAGTTGAGTCTATAGAAGCACCGGAGGGCAACGTGGGTTAAATGTGTCCTTAGGAGGGGATTGCTAACTGTAGGTGTTGTTCTGACTGGGGGAAGACCAAGATCAGTCTTCCTGCTTATCAGGAACACAAGATCTTTATCTTCTCCCCTCTCAGAACAGCAATCTGCCTTGTTTACACAAGCAAACTGCCATTCTGCCGGGTGGCCAACGCACATCGGGTCCGCTGGACCTGCTTATTGGCTCCCCCACTGTCCAATCAGCATGCGATCGTGCCCCCTAGTAGCTATTGCATGAAATC
Organism: Lithobates pipiens; assembly: GCF_037356315.1. Classification (NCBI taxonomy): domain Eukaryota; kingdom Metazoa; phylum Chordata; class Amphibia; order Anura; family Ranidae; genus Lithobates; species Lithobates pipiens. Next base: position 68,419,101 of record NW_027507789.1, on the reverse strand, counting down.
GCACAATAGAGCCGACCTGCTGCAGTACATGTATTTTGGGGGGGTGGCAAGTGGTTAAAAGGTCATGTACTGCTTTTTGGGAATATGTAAATATTTGAATGTCTGTCTATAGCCTTGCTTTAAATCTCTGTCTACATTAGGTCATCAAGGTGGCAACATTTTATAGTCGATGAATCCACTTTGCTTATTAGACAGTTCCTTTTAAAGCAATGTAGAACAAAAATCCCTTTCCGTCAAAAAGTTTTTGTTTTTTTTTGTTTTTTTTACATTTTGGAAGGTCAGTGACCCCCTACTAATCCCACACTAACAAAAAAAAGTGTTAAAATAAAGAATAACAAGTCAAATAAGAAGCGCCTCGCTGAGCTTGCGTGCAGAAGTAAACGCATACGTGATGTAAATGGTGTTCAAACCACACATGGGAGTTTTCACATGCGTAACATGTTAGGCATCAATTTACTCGATGTAACATCATCTTTCATAATATAAAAAAATTGGGCTTTTGCTCCTGTCTTATTTTTTTAATTAAAAAAAAAAAAAGGTGTATTTAAAAAAAAAAGTGTGCTTGTAAGACCGCTGCACAAATACGGTTTGACAGAAAATATTGCAAACAAGCACCATTTTATTCTCTAGGGTGTTTTAAAAAAAAAATATATTATGTTTAGGGGTTATAAGTAATTTTCTAGCAAAAAACAGTTTTAAACCAGTAAATGAGGTTCTGCCCTTAAGGGGATTAAGCACCTGGCGGACCAACCCGGATCGTGTGTGTGTGTGTGTAAATATATAAATATATATATATATATATATATATATATATATATATATATATATATATATATATATATATATATATATATATATATATATATATTATATAAAATATTAGTTTATGTGTGATCCTGCACTTCCAGATAGGGGGTGCGAATGCATGCTGCCGGGGGCTCTCTCCAGCTGTGATTGCAGAGAGGCAAGATTGTCTTTCTGACAGGAGGGAATGCATGGATCCTATGTCTCTGCAAAGCAGGGACATGGATCCATGTCTTCCACACTGTAAAAAAACAACACAGGCTAGGCACACGGTTAACCCTTTGATAGGCCCTGATGTTGACCGCTTCCCAGCCAGTGTCATTAGTACAATGACGGTGCATATTCTTAGCACTGATCACTGAATTGGTGTCGCTGGTTCCCAAAAAAAATGTCAAAAGTGTCAGTTTGTGTCCGATATCCCCGCTAGAAGTCGCTGATCAAAGTCATTACTAGTAAAAAATACATAACTAAATAAAAAAAGATTTTTTTTTATATAAAATTATATATATATATATATATATTATCCCTTTCATGACTAAGCCTATTTTTGGAATTTGGTGTTTACAAGTTAAAATCCATATTTTTTGCTAGGAAATTACTTGGAACCCCCAAACATTATATATATTTTTTTAGCAGAGGCTCTAGAGAATAAAACGGTGATTGTTGCAATATTTTATGTCACACGGTATTTGCGCAGTGGTGTTTTAAACGCAACTTTTTGGGAAAAGGGACACTTTCATGAATAAAAAAAAAACAAAACAGTAAAATTAGCCCAATTTTTTTGCGAAATGTGAAAGATAATGTTACGCCGAGTAAATAGATACCAAACATGTCACACTTTATAATTGCGCGCACTTGTAGATTGACAACAAAGTACGGTACCTAAAAATCTCAATAGGCGACGCTTTAAAAATTTTTTACGGTTACCAGGTTAGCGTTACAGAGGAGGTCTACTGCTAGAATTATTGCTCTCGCTCTGACGATCGCGGCGATACCTCACATGTGTGACTTGAACACCGTTTACGTACGCGGGCGCGACTTCCGTATGCGTTTTCTTTGCTTCGCGAGCTCGCGGGGACGGCGGGCGCTTTGAAAATTTATTTTTTATTTTTTTATTTATTTTATTTATTTTTAAATGACTAAATTGTTTAAAAAAAAAAAAAAAAAATTTGATCACTTTTATTGCTGTCACAAGGAATGTAAACATCCCTTGTGACAGTAATAGGTGGTGACAGGTACTCTTTATGGAGGGATCGGGGGTCTAAAAGACCCCCCACCCCTCCTTTACACTTCAATGTATTCAGATCGCCGAAAACGGCGATTCTGAATACCGGATATTTTTTTAAAACCGGCGCCATTGGCAGCCGAGTAAACGGGAAGTGACGTCATGACGTCGCTTCCGTGTTTACGATGAGGAGACTGGAACGAAGCCGATTACGGCTTCGTTCCAGTTCCTCCCCAGCAGCCAGAGCCGACGGATGTTTAATCGGTGCTCCCGATCGAGCGGGAGCACCGGTAACAGCGGCGAGAGGCGGCGGGAGGGGGGGACGTCCCCTCCCGCTCCTCCGGCATAACAGCCGAGCGGCTTTTAGCCGCATCGGTTGTTATGCCTGGATAGCCAATCGCCTGCTGTAAAAAACGGTACCGGGATGATGCCTGCAGGTGCGGGCATCATCCCGGTATAACCCCCGGAAGCCGAGTACGCAGATGTGCGTACGCTCGGCGGGAAAGGGTTATACACCAAACATATGTAGCAGAATACATATTGTCATAAACTGATGAAGAAATTAGATGTTTTAAATATTTTTTTTTTTCTTTTAAAAATTTTCTTTTTGTTTTAATTTTTTTAATAGCACAAAAACCCCCCACAGAGGTGATCAAATACCACCAAAAGAAAGCTCTATTTGTCCGAAAAGGGGACATAAATTTTATTTAGGCACAGTGTTGCACGATTGTGCAATTGTCAGCTAAAGTAAAACGGTGCGCTTTTGCAGAAAATGGCCTGGTCATGAAGGGGGTAAATCTTCTGGAGCTGAAGTGGTTAAAATATACCATTTGCAAGCCTCCACAAGGCTGTTGATAATATAATGCATAGTTTTTACAACCCATACAATTATAACTTCAGTCTGCCCTGCCTATCCTCACCATTCAGCATTTTTATATTCTTTATTTGCAATTAAAAAATAAATAAAAGTCCAGTTGCTTATCAAAATGGTGGGGTCAACACGTTTTATGGTTCAGTAACCCCCCTTCCATCTATGAAACGAATGTTTAGTTGCAAATGGACTGAGTGATTGTCCTGGTATAAGAGGACCTTCACCAAACCCCAAAAATGGGGGGGGGGGGGGGGGTGCTCCTCAATGTAGTGCTTGCCACTCGGAGAACAAGGGAGGAGAGGTCCTAAATATCCACGCAAGCCCATTCAAGGGCAGCTGTTTGATCAATGGAGAACTTTGTTTTTTAATTCTCTGTATTTAACTGAGCTGATGGGAAGTGGATGCCTCAATGTCAGTTGTTTTAAATGATTTACCAAATTGGAGCACAAGGGCGATGTCTGTTATATGGCTGTTGAATATAACTTCCTGGCCATCTTTATACATGGTGTTAACCTACCTGACCATTTGGGGTTCATTAAGGATTTGTATAAAACGCATTTGTTTTTTTTATGGCACTTTGACATATTCTGTGTTTGTTTTTTTTGTTTTTTTCTGAACTATATAGTTACATAGTTTGTCTTGTTGAAAAAAGACACCAGTCCATCTAGTTAAAAAAATATACAATGCATTATACACAATCCTATACCCACAGTTGATCCAGAGGAAGGCAAAAAAAAAACAGCAAAGCATGATCCAATTTGCTCCAGCAGGGGAAAAAAAATGAAAATTGTATACTCACCTTTCCGTAATTTTTCTTTCCTTTTTTTATCTTTATCTCTTTATTAATTTCTTTTCAATTTAAACAAAAAACATACATCATTTCCTTACAATTAAAAACAGAAAAGCAGAAAAAGGGAAAGAACATAAGTAAAAGAAAAAAACATAAAACCCTTCTACGCCTTTCTGACCCCGACATTCCCCCCCTTCCCCTCTCACACTCACACCATCTTCCTCATCCTGCTATTTACCTACCTAGTAACCCTTCCTCTTTTAGGTATATATACTTTTGTTCATTTTCTCACACCACAGCTTCCAAATCCTATCAAATTTTTTTAATGCCTCCCTGTCTTATGTATGCTGCCCTTTCCTTAAGGCTTACCCCATTCATAGTCTGCACCCACTCCCCACTGGTAGGGAGTTCAGAGGACTGCCATTTCTGAGCTATAAGCTTCCTGGCTTGAAAAAGGCATCTTAATTTGGCTAGTTTGGTATCTTTGGGCTCACTACCTCCATCTGTCCATCCCAATACACAGCCCAGGGGTTCCATCTCCACTGTCATCTGGAATACCTCAGCTATTATTTCCACCACCTCCCTCCAGTAGCGATGTAGTTTGGGACATCTCCAAAACATGTGTATCATATCCCCCTCCATCCTCCCACATCTAGGGCAGGAAGCATCTTGCCTTCGGCCAAACATGGAGTTTCTTTGGGGTGTAGTATACCCTATACAATAAGAATAGATGGGCCAGTTTTTGAGGTGGAGAGAGGGACACCCAAGGTGCCAGCACGAGTATCCTCTCCCATTGGGCTTCCGATATGCTTCCCACATCCATTTCCCATTTCTTTCTATAAGATTGTCCTTGTGTTCTTACTCTAGTCCTCTTATTTAGACTTGCATAGATTTTAGATCTTAAACCTTTCCCTAGTTTTGCGCGCAAAACTTCCTGGATTACTGGTATCTCACACCATTCTATTGCCCTCTCCCCAAATTGTTTCTCCAGGGCGTGTCTGACCTGCAGGTATCTAAAAAAAAAAGATTTGTTCGGGATTGCATACTGCTCTCTTAGTTCCTGGAATGATTTCAAGGTACCATTCTGGTAAATCTGATGGATGAGCTTAATACCTCCATTTTCCCATTCCTTAATTTGCCCTATTTTTTGTATCTCGCCTAGCTTGCTATTAGCCCATAGAGGAGAGTATTCAGTAAACCCCGTATATCCCAAAATTCCTTTAGCTGCTTCCCACACCTTTATCATCAGGCCTAGGGTAGGAATATCTCACATAGCGATCCCTGCCTCCAAAGCCTCTACCACTGGCCTACCCAAAAGTTGCTCAACGAGTGTTTTCTTTCCTCGTCCATTGCCTTTGATGTCTCCTCCACCCAGGTGTTGCAACTGTGCTGCTAAAAAATGGCTAAATGGGTGCGGGAGTGCTACTCCCCCTTCGTTGTTTGGAGATTGCAAAGTCCCCAAGCTGATGTGTGATTGTCTCCCCTTCCAGACCAGTTCTCTAAATATAGAATCGATCTTGTAGAACCATTTCCTATAAATCCATATTGGAGAGTTGTGGTAGATATACAGGAGTTGCGGCAAGAATATCATTTTAATTAAGTTGCATCGGCCTGCTGCCGATAGAGGGAGTTTCTTCCATATTTTAATTTTATCCTTAAATTTAGTTAGCAATGGAACTAAATTATTTACTATATACTGTTTAGGGTCTTTAGTGACACGTATACGTATACGTACGGCTTCTTGGGGTAGAGGAATATCCAGAGTGTCAAATGGTAATAAACAGGATCTCTCCCAGTTTATCTTTAGTCCGGAAAGGTCCCCAAACTTTTTGATTCTTCCCTTATCGAGTTCTGGACATCTCCAAGAAGGAAGAGAAGGTCGTCTGCGAATAATATTATTTTTTCTTCCTTCACCCCTCTCCTAAATCCCCCTATCTCCTCATTTGACCTAAAGGACACAGCAAGGGGCTCAATTGCCAGGGCAAAGAGGAGGGGAGACAGACAGAGGACATCCCTGCCTCGTCCCCCCTTCTCAATCGAATCCCAGCAGAGCTCTCATTATTTATCCTTACCTTTGCTTCTGGTGAGCTATACAACAATTTTACCCATTTCACAAAGACCGGTCCCACCTGGAATTCCTTCAAAACTCTCCACAAATAACCCCATTCTAGAGTATCAAAGGCCTTGGCGGCATCCAAAGAGAGGCTAGCTCTCTGTCCATCCCCATCAACTGGTATTTGCAGATTTAGATAAACCCGTCTTATATATATATATATATATATATATATATATATATATATATACTCATAGATCTACCAGGGATGAAACCCGATTGATCGGGATCAATTAGTTTTTCTATCACTCTGTTTAGTCTAGCCGCCAAGACCTTTGCTAAAATCTTTACATCTAGATTCAATAAGGAGATAGGTCTATATGAAGCGGGACTGAGAGGGTCCTTATTTTCTTTCGGTATCACTATTATAATAGATTCCATCATAGATGGGGGAAGCTCCCCCTTTGCCATCGACCAGTTAAAAACTTTTAACAATTCCGGGATTAACACCTCGCCAAAATGACGATAGATCTCTACCGGCAGACCATCAGATCAGGACCTGGGGATTTCTGGCCCGCCATTGCCTGAACAGTACATTGTATCTCCTCCAGGGTTATAGGGCCATCAAGGACATCTCTGTCTTCCTTGGAGAGGCTGGGAATTGTCAATGTCCTAAAGAACTCTTCCATTCCATCCCCTTCCACCTCCTGATTGGATTGGTATAGATCCTCATAATAGGATCTAAACCTCTCCAGTATGGCCGACCTATCTGTAGATATCTCGCCCTCTGCTATGCTAATCCTTGGCACTGTAGATGGTGATGAATTTGTTCTTACTAAATGTGCCAACATCCTTCCTACCCGTTCGCCTTCCCCGAATGCTATTTGTTTCTGAAAAATATATTTATTCTCAGCTTTTCCTAGCATTATAAGGCGATATTCCTGCTGGGCCTTTAACCATAACCCCAGATTATCAGGTGTTGGATTTTTGATGTATTGATCTTCTAGATGTACCACCCTTGTTGAGGCCTGTTCTTCCTTTTCTCTCGATTTGTTTTTTAATTTTAGAGATCTGCTGTATCAGCAGACCTCTAAGGTAGGCCTTCAATGTGTCCCATACAATCCCTGGTGAGGCTGTACCCGTGTTCAAATCTACATATTCTCTCAATGCATTGAGTACTTCATTTGGTTTCCCCATAAGCTCCAACCAGCAGGGGCTAATCCTCCACCCCCAACGCTGATTACTTTCCCCTATATCCAAGAATGCCATCATTGCTGAATGATCAGAGAGACTTCTTGGCAGATACCTTATCTTGTTTACTAATGCAGATGCCTCGTTTCCCATAATCATATCTATCCTTGACAAGGTTGAGTGTGTGGTGGAAAAACACGAGAAGGACCAGGCTTTTGGGTTCTGACTTCTCCAGAGATCCTTCAGGCCCAGTTCTCCCATAAACTGATATAGGCAGCCCTCTATTGAACCTCTCTGTTGTTTTACATGAGGGAACCTATCGATTGTTTTGTCAATGACCATATTAAAGTCTCCCATTATTATTAATGGGATTCCCGGTTTATCCAACGCAAACTCAACCAGTTCATATAGGATTTCTGTAGAAGAGGGTGGTGGTATATACACATTAGCCAGAATCAATATCTTGTCCTTGATTTTACAATGTAAAAAAATATATCTCCCCTGCTCGTCTATCTTGGATTGAAGACAATTAAATGGAGTCCCTGCTTTAATCAGAATACTGACCCCCCTGGAGAAAGAGGTATGAACTGAATGGTATTGAAGTGGAAACTCACCCCAGCCCAGTTGTGGAATAGAAGCGTTGGTAAGGTGCGTCTCCTGTAAACAAAGGAACGTAGCCCCATTTGACTTGGCCATTAACATAACCGCTGCCTTTTTTCTTAGGTCTCCCAGTCCTCTGACATTCCAAGAATATAAAATAAATCTTCCCCTTTTTGTCAAAGTGATTTCACTCATTAATATTTATAGTGCTTATACATATTACAAAATTTGTGTTTCCCTCCTTTGTTTTTTAATTCTATTATACTTTTCATAAGTGTCTTTACATAGTGTTTCACTGTGGTTAAGTGTGAGTTTTATAGTGCTCCACTCCTTCGAATATTTTTCTTCCAATCATCCCTACTACTTACATATCGGCTAGTCCTTACGTGAATTATGTGAATGATGTGAGTTACACTCGCATCCCTACAGTCATACCAATTACCCATCTCTTGCATTCCTCTCATTGCCTCTCTAGGCACAACTTGGGGCCTTCTAATGTGACCTTCCCAAACACCTCTCAAAACATTCCACACTGCTCTTCTAGTTCCCTCACTTCCCCCTCCCCCCCCCAAAAAAAAACAACCAACACAAACCAATACAACCAGTACAGGAGAGAGATAGCCCGCTGTCTCCCCTATAATGGGGGATACCGTGAGATCCATTCCCCTCCCTCCGTGTCACACTCTCCCCTCCCCCAGCCCAGCTCCCTCTTTCCTTGAGGAGAAAATAACATCGCCCCCCCCCCCCCCGCCAAGACAAAATACATACATATTCCATATTACAGCCAGACAGTGCGGTGATGTTGGATTGTTATGCTTCCCCCCCCCCCCCCCTGGTTTTGGGGTTTTTTTTTTGGGGGGGGGGGAAGAATAACAATCCAACATCACCGCACTGTCTGGCTGTAGCTGGCCAACCAATCCTCTGCTCCTCCAGGAGTATCAAAAATTATAGCCCCTTCAGGAGAGTTAAGCCGTAGCCGTGCTGGATAAAGTAATGCATAAGTCACATTTACTTGACGGAGTTTCCGCTTCACTTCCCCGAATTTAGCTCTCTTTTTTTGGAGGTCTGGGGAGAAATCCGGGCTACCTCCCCCCCACCGTCTCTCTGGGCTCCAGTCTCAAGTCTCCTCCTCTGGTCTCCTCGGCACTCCACGTCAGATCCACGGGGGACAAGAGAGAGAGGGCTAAGCACAACCCCCTGGCGTCCACAGGTCTCCTCTCATTCGCCGGACGGCTCCACTCAGCATGAAGGCATATAGAAGGAGGGAGGGGGAGGGAGTCACCCGCACGTTTTCTGCAGGCTTCTGGCCATCAGTTCCATGGAGACGGATCGAGGGGGAGGGAGCCGCTCATCACAGAGAGCAGGGCAGATCAGAGAGGAGAGCGAGACAACAGCTTGCTCACGCACACACGTCCTCCTCCATCAGGTCACGCCCCCCTTCATAATTATACACAATCCTATACCCACAGTTAATCCAGAGGAAGGCAAAAAAAAAAAACAGCAAAGCATGATCCAATTTGCTCCAGCAGGGGAAAAAAACTGAAAATTGTATACTCACCTTTCCATAATTTTTCTTTCCTGACGCATCTTCATGGCAGCACACACTGGGTTGTGACTCCACCCCCACAACCTGACAAGATTGGCCTAACTATAAATTTGAAGGGGAGACACCCCGCTGCATTCTCTGTACATATAATCACAAAGAAAACTGGGTGGGCAACTGTGTGCTGCCATGAAGATGCGTCAGGAAAGGAAAATTATGGAAAGGTGAGTATACAATATTCCGTTTTCCTGACGCCTTCATCGCAGCACACACTGGGAAATAAGTCGCTAGACGGGTGGGTGCATGAAAATATTTATTCCTTTATAATGCGGAAGAATTGGCTCTACGGATCTACCAAAGTCCACCAAGGACAAGTAAGCAGAATCCACTCTGTAGTGGGAAATGAAAGTATGTCCGGAAGACCATGTTGCTGCCCTGCATATTGTCTCTGGTGAGACCCTGCAATATGCTGCCCAGGAGGTAGCCACTGCCCTAGTCGAATGAGCCCTGATGTCTTCAGGAACCATCAGATGTTGAGTGGAATATGCCTTTTTAATGGCTTTCACCAACCAAGATACGATGAGGAGGCCGCTTGCCCACCTCTGGTTCCATGGGGAATGACCATGAGAGAATCAGTCTTTCTAAAAGAGGTGGTAGCTGCTAAGTAGTTACTGATGGTAGTCTTGATGTCCAGTGGATGAGGTTCACCCTGATCATCAGTGAGGAGGATGATGTCTTGGTTATAATGAAAAGAAGTTGCTACTTTTGGTATAAAGTGATCTGAAGGTCTTAGAACTACTCTGTCAGGAAAGAATACTAAGTAGGGTTCCGAAATAATTAGTGCTTGGATTTCTGATACTCTTTTAGCTGATGTTATTGCAATAAGGAAGGAAAGCTTCAAAGTCAAGTCCCATAGTGAGATAGATTCAGGTGGAATAAGCGGAGGATTGGAGAAAGCATGGAGGACTACTGACAGATCCCATGATGGAAAAATAGGTTTTCTGGGAGATTTAATCTTTAGACAGGCTTTCAGGAATTGTATTATCAGGAGGTGGAATGCCCACCTTGTACCTGTCTTAGCAGACAGAGTGGATACTTGTGCCTTGAGGGTACTTGAGCTTAGACCCTTGTTAACTCCCGACTGAAGGAATTCTAGAATTTGAGGAGGTTCTGGAGAAAGGGGATTCCATTCCTTCTGTTGGGCCATGGAGCAGAATTTTTCCCAATGTATAGATGGTATTAGTAGTGATTTTTATGGCCTGCATCAGGGTTGATATAACTTCCTGAGAACAGCCCTGTGCCCTTAGTCTAGCCCTCTCAAGCTCCAGGCCATCAGATGCAACTTCTCTGGTGCTGGATGTAAGAACTGTCCTTGTGATAGAAGATCCGGGGTTATTGGAAGAGGAATTGGAGGTTGAAGGCTGAGCTGTAGAAGGGTCGTAAACCACGGTCTTCGCAGCCAAAGTGGAATTACTGCGATTACTGTCACTGAGGACCTCCGGAGCCTGGACAGGAATCTCGCAATTAACTGAGGAGGAGGGAATATGTACCCCCAACCTGAAATCCCACGGGTGGATCAGACAATCCACTCCCCCGGCTGATGGAAACGAACCTCTCGACAGGAACCTGTGACACTTGGTGTTCATCGGTGTGGCTACTAAGTCTATTTTCGGCATTCCCCAGGCTCCTGTCAGGAGAGAGAAGGCCCGAGGACTCAATGACCACTCGTTTGATAGTGTCTCCTGACTCAGGTAGTCGGCTAACATGTTCTGTGCCGCTGGGACATATACTGCCCTCAAATCTGCTAGGTGTATTTGTGCCCATTCCAAAATGGGATGGACCTCTTTCATCAGCGTGACACTCCTGGTACCTCCTTGTTTCTGAATATAGGACACTGCCACTCTGTTGTCCATTCTGATAAGCACATTCTTTCTGCTCAGGAGTGGTGTGAATGTCCTTAAAGCATGGAAGGCCGCCCTGAGTTTCAGTATGTTCGAGACGACACCTTGTGCCTGGAAATGCCATTGGCCCTAGGCTGCCTGATCTTGAAAGTGGGCTCCCCAGCCGCTCTGGCAGGCATCCGAAGTGACTACTTGTGGGTCTGGAGGGATTATTGGTCTGTATTTCCTGAGATTGCTCGGGCACGTCCACCACCATATAGATTGTTTCACTAATCTGGAGATGAGAATGGTCTGATGCATCGATACTCCATCCCACTGCCTGAGAAATGAGTTCTGCAGCACTCTCATGTGCCATTGTGACCATTGCACCATGGGTATGGTTGCAGACATAGACCCCAGTATACTCAGACAGGCTCTGGCTAGTAGACGATTTGTTGATAAAAGCTTCCGCATTTTCTGTATTAAAGGCTGAATCTTTTCTTGCAGGAGTTGTACTCTGGATTTGGTGTTTAAATCTGCTCCCAGAAATACTATGTTTTGAGTGAGTTGCAGACTGCTTTTCTTCCAATTGATAATCCAACCAAAATTCTGGAGAGTTGTAAGAAGAATTTCCCGGTGTTGAATCAGTGTCTCACGATTTTTTTCTAAAAGTAAGATATCGTCCAGGTAATGGTGAATTCGCAATCCTTTCCCTCTGAGGAATGCCACCAATGGTAACAGAACCTTCGTGAATGTTCTGGGTGCTGAGGAGATGCCGAATGGGAGGCACCAAAATTAGAAATGCCATTGATGGCGAACCGAAGAAACTTTTGAAAGGCCGGATGAATTGGGATATGAAGATAGGCGTCCGATAAATCTATTGATAGCATGATGTACACAGTCTCTCGTTTTTTGCCGTTTTTAGGCAGTTGCGTTTAACCTTGTTTTTCCAGAAGCAAAACAATGGGTTCAGACGCAAAAGTTTTCCACATTTCAGATGCCAAACGCAGCAAAACGCCAGTACCATGTTTTGCTATTTTTATTTTTTTTAGATTAAAATTCTTAAAAATGATGGCAAATGATGAAAAGCCATTTTTTAAGCAATTGCAAGTGGACAATCCACAACTTGTGGCAAGTGACGTGGAAAGTGGAAAATCCACAACTTGTGGCAGGTGATGTGGCAAGTGGACAATCCACAACTTGCGGCAGGTGATGTGGCAAGTGGACAATCCACAACTTGCGGCAGGTGATGTGGCAAGTGGACAATCCACAACTTGCGGCAGGTGATGTGGCAAGTGGACAATCCACAACTTGTGGCAGGTGATGTGGCAAGTGACACACTAAATACAAGTACACTGCTTCTCTCACAGCTGCTGCTACTCACTCTGGTCTCACAAAACGGCTGAAATAGTTAACATCAGAAGATCCTCCAAGTTCAGTATTATTATCTTAATGCTTCTAGACGCGAATGCGGTTAAGTGCAGCATAACTGGTGTTTCTAAACACCATGATCCAAGGTTCCCATTCATATACTAGGCCAATTTTGGACAGAAGCCAATTAACCTACCTGCATGTCTTTGGAGTGTGGGAGGAAACCGGAGGAAACCCATGCAGGCACAGGGAGAACATGCAAACTCCAGGCAGGTAGTGTCGTGGTTGGGATTCGAACCAGCGACCCTTTTTACTGCTAGGCGAGAGTGCTAACCACTGTGCTGCTTCAGTGATTAACTCAACACCAAGTTCACTATATGGACCACTTATGTATTTGTACTTGTTGATCATATCCCCCCTTAATCTCCTCTTATCAAGAGTAAATAAATTCCCTTCCTCTAATCTTTCCTCATAGCTGAGCTCCTCCATGCCTCTTATCAGTTTGGTTGCCCTTCTCTGCACTTTATTTAGTTCTCCGATTTTTATCTTTTTATGAATCGGTGCCCAAAACTGAACTGTGTATACCAGATAAGGTCTTACTAATGATTAACCACTTCCCGACCAGCGCACGACGATGTACGTCGACAGAATGGCATGGGCAGGCATATTGGCGTACAGGTACGTCCAATATTCAATGCCGCCCTGCCATCGGGAGCGCGCCGTGAGTCCGGTCGCGGGACCCGCGGACTCGATCGCCGCGGGCATCCCCGCGATCGTCTCGCGGAGCGGCCGAATGGAGGAAATGCTGTGTAAACAACATTTCTCCATTCTGCCTAGCAACTAGTGACGCTGATCTCTGCTCCATGTGATTGGAGCAGAGATCAGTGTTCACTAAATGAAAGCCCAACCCCCCCACAGTTAGTAACACACCCCTAGGAACACTTAACCCCTACACTGCCACCCACTGGTTAACCCTTTCACTGCCAGTGTCATTTACACAGGAATCACTGCATTTATATAGCAGTGATTACTGTATAAATGACAATGGTCCCAAAAATGTGTCAAAAATGTCCGATGGGTCCCCCACAATGTCGCAGTCACAATAAAAATCACTGATCGCCGCCATTACTAGTAAAAAAAAAAAATAATAAAAAATTATTAATAAAAATGCTATAAAACTATCCCTATTTTGTAAACACTAACTTTTGCGCAAACCAATAATCGCTTATTGCGATTTTTTTTTTTTACCAAAAATATGTAGAAGAATACGTATCGGCCTAAACTGAGGGAAAAAAATGTTTTTTTATATATTTTTGGGGGATATTTATTATAACAAAAAGTAAAAAATAATGCGTTTTTTTTTCAAAATTGTCGCTCTATTTTTGTTTATAGCGCAAAAAATAAAAACCGCAGAGGTGATCAAATACCACCAAAAGAAAGCTCTATTTGTGGGGAAAAAAAGGATGTCAATTTTGTTTGGGAGCCACGTCGCATGACCGCGCAATTGTCAGTTAAAGCGACGCAGTGCCGAATCGCAAAAAGTGGTCTGGTCTTTGACCAGCAAATTGGTCCGGTCTGCAAGTGGTTAAATACAGGGGTAAAATTTTCTCTTTCTCTCTAACCCCTTGGCGCCGACCATACGCAAATATGCAGCATCTCTGCACCTGGTCCTTAGTGCAGAGACCACATATTTACAATTATTGCCCCTGGCAATTACCATGACTGCCTTGACAGCCAATCACGGTGATTGCATGATCTTAAGCCACACCCCATTAACCTCTAACCCAGAAGTTATTACAAGAAAGGATTTTGCTCGCTTTGGAAACCACAGCTTGGCATTGCATTCCATTATTAAGCTTCTAATCCTCCAGAACATCCAGATCCTTCTCCACTATTGATTCCCCCAGTTGTACTCCCCCTGGTAAGTATGATGCATATTCTTAGCCCCCAAATGCATAACTTTACATTTATCAACATTTAAACCTCATCTGGCACACAGTTGCCCAATTAAGCAGTGCATTGAGGTCAGCTTGTAAATTGGAGACATTATTCCACTGCAAAGACTGAAATGGTACTTTTATTCCCAGACACTATATAATTTATAAATATATCAAAAAGTAAGTGTCCCTGCTCTGAACCTTGGGGTACACCACTAAAAACTCTAGACCATTCAGAGTATGAATCATTAAAGAGGAAGTAAACCCTGATGGGTTTACTTCCTCTTTGTTTCCCTATAAAGATAAAGCATAATGCGGTGCGCTTGTGCCGTTGTCTATGGCGCGCATGCACTGTAGACATCGGTGCCCGGTTTTTGTAAAATATCTCCTTAACCGTGTAGGTTAAGGAGATATTTCTTGCACTTACGGGTAAGCCTTAATCTAGGCTTACCTGTAGGTTAAAGTGGTCCCAGAGGGTTTACAACCACTTTAACCCCTACTCTCTGAATATGGTCTTTTAGTTAGTTTTCTATCCATTTACAATCTGTTTTTTTCCAAGCCTGTCGACTTAACCTTGCACATTAGCCGTGTGTGGGGAACTGTGTCAATGCTTTTACAAAATCCAAGTACACTATGTCCACAGCAACCCCTCTGTCCAAAGTTTTACTTCTCGCCTCATGAAAAGAAACCATATTTGTCTGACAACTTCTGTCATTCATGAATCCATGCTGTCTCTCTTGCTTAAAATATTTTTTTTCCTGCAGGAACTCCTCTATGTGGTCTTTTATTAACCACTTGCTTACTGGGCACTTAAACCCCCCTCATGCCCTGACCAATTTGACAATTACTCAGTCATGCAACACTGTAACCAAATGATTTTTTTGTCCTTTTCTTCATACCAATAGAGCTTTCTTTTGGTGGTATTTGATCACCTCTCGGTTTTTTATTTTCTGCGCTATAAATGAAAAAAGACCGAAAATTTAGAAAAAAAATGAATTTTTCTTCGTTTCTGTGATTAAAATTTTGCAAATTAGCAATTTTTCTTCATAAATTTTGCCCACAATTTATATTACTACACATCTTTGGTAAAAAATAACCCAAATTATTGCATATTATATGATCTGTGTGAAATTTATAGAGTCTACAAGCTATGGTGCAAATCATAAAGATTTGCAAAAAAAAATCACATCTGATGTACTAAGGCCTATCTCCATTCTTGAGACCCTAACAAGCCAGGAAAGTACAAATGCCCCCAAATGACCCCTTTTTGGATAGTAGACATTCCAATGTATTTAGTAAGAGGCATGGTGAGTTATTTTAATTTGTAATTTTTTCCGACAATTCTTTGCAAAATTAAGATTTTTTTTTTCCACAAAATTTTCATTGTAATAGCTTTTCCTGACAGGCTCCATGGCAGCATACGTGTGGGTTAGCCCCGCCTCCATATTTACCCAATAGGACCTCTACTCCCATAAATCTTTGCTCCAAGCTGCTATCCGTGTTCCTTTTTTGTCCTCCTCCATAGGACAGGTGTTTCCTATCTGAAGAGATCTTCACTACGATCAAGTCGGCCGACTATCAAGCTATTTTCCTCTGATAGGCCCTGTCTGGTAAGCATGGGTATGGAGTGTATGGCAGAGTAGCGCTGAAGGCTTGGTTTGTCCGAAGATAAGTGCGCACGGCTTATTACCTTATGTAAGGTGGCCATTATCTGCCCGGTGGATCGGTGGTGTGTGCTTGAATCTGTTCGGCCAGATGATCGTTGGTGGAGTGGTGAGCTGTAAAAATTCAGTTTTTCATGGCAGCAGTGTTTGTGTTTTTTCTACCTGTGTCTTTTTCATATGCCAGCTGGTTCTTGTGCATGGGCGCTGACGCTTCCGCGTTCCAGCAGCCTTTCTCCTCCTGCTTTCCGGGTCCAGCGCTGCGTTCTGCGCATGCGCGGACCCAAATCCAAAGCGAGGCTTGGTTCCCGCGCATGCGCGCGGGCATCTCGCGTCTGAGGCCGCTGATGACGTCATGAGCGCCATATTTAAAACACAGTGAGAGATGTCAGAATTTGGGAATGATTGCAGGAAATTCAGCGACTTCCCGGGGCCATTCTCTGGTTGGTGTAAGGTAGGTTATGATCTGCTCTGATGTATTGTTGCTCCTGTGTTTTGTATGGCTGCTTATGAGGGTCTATTGTTGTTACAGTCAGCGTTCTTTAGACATGGATGCCTCACTGCCTACTAGTGACCTGCCCGCTTGTAACAGGTATGTACATGGCTGGATTGCTGTGTATATGTGGAGTATTCCTTAGCATTTGATACCAGCCTGGTCTGTGTCTCTCTCTCTCTCTTTTGTATATTTCCTTATAGCCCTTCTAGGTCCGAACCGCATTACAGTGCGCATAGTCGCAGTGGATCGTCAAAATCGCACCACCGTAAATCATCATCAAAGTCTGGTTACCATAGGTCTTCCAGATCTGAACAACGCAGTGGTCACTCACACTCAAGCAGAGGACCAGATAACTCATGTTGGGGCTGTAAGATGCCCATCCCATCAGACAAATCGCTCTGTGATCATTGCTTCTCTAAAGTCGCAGATGAAAGAGATGGTGCGGATCAACGCTTGGAATCTATGGTGAGAAGGGTGGTAAAGGAATCCCTGCAGCAGAGGGAAGCTCATCACTCTATGGAATCCCCCTCAGACCCATTATGTCCTTCAGGAGGGGAAGGGCTCTTACAAGAGACTGGGGAATCTTCTCAACCAAGCCACCAATCTGTGCTCTTGTCTGACAGCGAATCGGATCCAGAGGATCCAGGAGTAGGATTTGATTATGCTTTAGTACCTGCTCTAGTCAAGGCAGTGAAAGAAGCTTTAAAATGGGAAGAACCCACTACTTCCCCCCTCCCCAAACAAAGAAAGTTTTTCAAACAACTCAAAAAGGAACGGCAATATTTTCCTTTCCTATCTGAATTGGGAGAAATCATTACTGAAGAGTGGAGCAAGATTGATAGGAAGAGCTCCATGCAATCAAAAGTGTCTAAACTGTACCCCTAAGGAGGATGATGTGAAGCACCTTGAATCAGCTCCTCTGGTAGACGCAGCACTTATGCGTTTAGTCAAATACGTGACTCTCCCTTTGGAAGACACGGTATCTTTCAAAGATCCGTTAGAGAGAAGAATTGACTCAGATCTGAAAAGAATTTATCTAACTTCAGGGATGGCTTGTAAACCAACTTTGGCTTTAGCCGCAGTCTCAAAGGCTATTGAAACATGGGCCGACAATGTTGAGGAGTTCTTGAGAGGTATCTCGGTGAATACGGCTAAAGACTCTCCCATTCAGGAAATCAGAATGGCATCAGCCTTTTTGGGGGAGGCATCTATTGACATTACCCGCCTTCTGTCTCGGGCTATGTTGGCAGCAGTCTCGGCACGCCGTGCTTTGTGGCTCCGTCCCTGGTTGGCGGATCCAACATCTAAGCAGGCATGGTGTCGTATACCATTTGAGCAAACCTCCTTGTTTGGTAATAAACTAGATAGCGCCATATCCCGGGCCACGGGTGGAAGGTCTGGGTTCCTCCCTCAAGACAGACGTTTCAAAACCAAAAACTTATTTTTCCAAGAAGGCAAACCTCGGATCGCGCTAGAGAAGCGCGCAGTTATAGACCCGGCAGGGAGTTCTCTAGATCTTGGAGGTCCAGACAATCCTCCCTTAAGAAAACCTCAAAGGGGGCTTCTGCAGGTAACCAAGATTCTACTAAATCTTTTTGAAATTGGGCCCGCTCAAACATGTCAGGTGGGGGCTCGCCTTCTTCACTACCGACATGTTTGGGCGGCATCAATTCAAGATTATTGGACCGTCAAGACGGTTTCCTCGGGTCACAAGTGGACTTTCATCAACACTCCGAGGTTAAGGTTCGTTCCCACAACAATTCCAGGCTCAGAGGAAAAGAAACAGGTCCTATTGACCTACGTAAGTTGTTTACTGGATCAAGGCGCAGCCGTACCCGTGCCAGAAGACGAACGTGGCGACGGCATGTATTCTCCTCTGTTTATGGTTCAGAAAAGAAATGGCGCATGGAGACCGGTGATAGATTTGACCCACCTCAATTCCTTCATTCGCAAGGAAAAGTTCAAGATGAAATCTCTTCTTACAATCCAACAGTCGGTGCAGCTAGGGGATTGGTTAATCTCAATCGATTTGAAGGACGCATACTTTCACGTGCCAGTAGCAAGGGATTTCCAGCAATTTCTCCGTTTCGCAGTTGGCGAACAACACCTCCAGTTTACCTGTCTCCCATTCGGGTTGACAACATCTCCTCGGGTCTTCTCCAAGGTACTCCTAGCGATAGTAGCTCTTTTACGAGTCAAAGGAGTTCGTCTCCATCATTATCTGGACGATTTGCTCCTATTATCTCAGGACAGAGATCAAATTCTGGAACACAAGAGTTTAGTCATCTCCACTCTGCAGACGTTTGGCTCCTGAACCTAGAGAAGAGCCATCTGGTTCCAACTCAAGTTATCGTGTTTCTAGGTGCTCAGTTCGACACATTAAAAGGCACTATCTCCCTACCGGAGGAGAAAGTCAGTGTGATCCGAGACAGGATTCACAAGCCTTGGGAATCATCTCATCTTTCGGCTCTACAATGTTTGAAGGTGATTGGCACAATGACGGCCACCATCCCTATGGTGAAGTGGGCCCAGTGGCACACTCGTCCCTTCCAGAAAGGGTTTCTGCAACAGTGGGACTCGTCCAGTCAAACACAACGCATACTCCTTACTCCAGCGATGAGGATGTCTCTCCTCTGGTGGCTTCAAGGGAAGAATCTACGCAACCATCATTCGATAGTCCCCATTTCCTGGGTAATAGTAACTTCAGATGCCAGCAACAAAGGTTGGGGCGCTAATTGCCTTACGGAAGTAGCTCAAGGAAGGTGGTCGTTCCCGTCGCTGTGTGTGGTCTCCAACATCCTGGAGTTGAGAGCAGCCTTTCAAGCGCTCATAGCATTTCGCCATCTGGTGGCAGGGTCGTCAGTAATGTTAAGATTGGACAACACAACTGCGGTGGCCTATATAAAGAAACAAGGAGGGACTCGCAGTTGGTCTCTATTACGAGAAGTAGAACCGATCATGAGCTGGGCTCAGAAGAATTTGGTCAACATTTCTGCTGTATACATCCCAGGGGTCCAGAATGTTCAAGCAGATTTTCTGTCACGGGTCAGAATAGACAACAACGAGTGGTCCCTTCACAAGGATGTCTTCGAGTGGCTTCTGACTCTGGGAGTATCTCCAGAGGTCGATCTGTTCGCTTCACCGTACAATCGCAAGATGCACAGATACTACTCGAGGTTCAGGGTTCCTCAGGCGTTCGGGACAGATGCTCTCACGGATTGTTGGAAGTTCCAGAGAGCCTATGCCTTCCCTCCAGTTCCTGTAATCCTACAGTTTCTTCGGAGGCTCATTGCGATGATACCATTCTGGCCCAACAGGCCTTGGTTTCCTCTGCTGTTGCTCCTCAGCTATCAGGATCCAGTTCCCCTGCCTCTCAGGCCAGATCTACTGTCCCAGGGCACACTGTTACACCCGTGCCCATCCTGTCTACACCTCAGGGCATGATTCTTGAGAGGGGAAGGCTAGAAGCTCTGGGTTGCCCAGAAGAAGCGATTCCAACCCTTCTTAGTGCCAGACGGAAGAGTACCAATAAAGTATACGAACGTATATGGGCCAGGTTTATGGTCCACATGTCTTCCAGGTCAAATTCATATAATTCTCCGGCAGTTCAAGATATCTTGTCTTTCCTTCAGTCAGGGTTAGACTTGTCTCTGGCAGTTAGTTCTCTGAGAGTACAAGCTTCAGCCATTTCAGCCTTTACAGGAGTTTCGTGGGCGAATCATACATTAATACAACAATTCTTTAAAGGAGCCATCAGGCTTAGGCCTCAAAAAAGGCCCAGGTTTCCCAAATGGGACCTTCCATTAGTACTGGACTTTCTTTCTGATCTTGGAAAAAGTTTGGACGCTCCCCTGTCTTTAGGAGATCTCACTATCAAGACAGTGTTTTTGGTGGCAATAACTTCAGCCAAAAGAGTGTCGGAAATTAGGAATCTTGGGTCTGTGGAACCATTTCTAACCTTCTTTCCGGACAGAGTGGTCCTGATCCCTATGCTTGGGTCAAATCCAAAAGTTACATCAGTATTTCATGAAAATCAGGAGATCGTGCTACCTACGTTTTAGAATGTCAGACAACCAAGAGATTCATCCCTTGGATGTTGGTCCCACCTTGAAGCAATATTTGGACGCTACAGCCTCGTTCAGACGAACAGACTTTCTTTTTGTCCTTCTCCATGGCAAAAATAAAGGGATGCGAGCATCAGTAAGGTCAATCTCATCTTGGGTGGTCCAAACGATTCAAAGGGCATACAAGGCAAAGGGCATGGTTCCTCCTGAGGCAGTGACGGCTCATTCAACTCGGGGCATCTCAACCTCTTGGGCAGCAATTCGACATGTCGCACCAGAAGTTATCTGTAGAGCAGCTTCCTGGTCTTCAGTTAATACTTTTGTTTCCCATTATTGTGTAGAGCCAGCTGCGCTTTCTTCTGTTAATTTTGGTTTACAAGTATTGTCAGTGGACAATGAAAAATAAATTTCTAGTTTCTTTGCTCAACATTTTTAGCCCACCCGGGTGTGTTTGGCGAGTTATTTCCCACACGTATGCTGCCATGGAGCCTGTCAGGAAAATGGAAAATTTATATCAAATACTTACTGTAATTTTCCTTTCCTACTGGGCTCCATGGCAGCAGGAGTTCCCTCCCAAATGTTGGAGTAGGCTAGTTACGGAACACGGATAGCAGCTTGGAGCAAAGATTTATGGGAGTAGAGGTCCTATTGGGTAATTATGGAGGCGGGGCTAACCCACACGTATGCTGCCATGGAGCCCATCAGGAAAGGAAAATTACGGTAAGTATTTGATATAAATTTTCCATTATTTCTCCCACACGGAATGTGCATACCACAAATAACACCCAAAAATACATATTTCTACCCCTGAGTATAACGATACCGCATGTGTGAGACTTTTACACAGCCTGACCACATACAGAGGCCTAATTTTGAAGTAGCACCTTCAGGCATTCTATGAGCATAAATTACACATTTCATTTCTCAACCACCTATTACAGTTTTGAAGGCCCTGGAACACCAGGGCAATGGAAACGTCCAGAAAATGACCCCATTTTGGAAAGCTAACACCCCAACGTATAATCTATGAGGCATAATGAGTCTTTTCAATGGTTCATTTTTTTTCCAGAAGTTTTTGGAAAATAAATGAAAACGCATTTTTTTTTTTTTTTTTTTTACACAAAGTTGTCCGTTTATAAGATATTTCCAACGCATAGCATTTACATAGCAAAAATAACACCCCAAAATACATTCTACTACTCCTGAGTATGGCAATACCACATGTGTGAGACGTTTACACAGCCTGGCCACATACAGAGGCGCAACATGCAAGGAACACCGTCGGCCTTCCAGGGACACATAGCCTGCACATACCAAGAATTACACCCCCAAATACATTATGCTGAGCAAAGGGTAAAGAAAAGATTACCTGTGGTTTTAGAAGCGCAGTTGTCCACAGGAGGATATCACTGGTCCAGGCAGCAGGCAGGGACTTGGTCAGCAACAGCGAACACAATTTTTCAGGCAGCAGGCAGGCATACTGTCCAAATACAGTCCAGGGTCAGTGCAGAGATATTGTCAGCAGTGCCAAAAATATTGGTCCTGGTAGTAGGCAGGTCCATGTGGTGTGGTCAGTGCGGCATGACGGCAGTAAGTCCTACAGGCAGCAGACAGAAGTAGAGCCTCGTTCAGGACAGAATGGGGATAGGGGTAGAGGCTTCTCCCTCCGAAATCTCTTTGAAGCCTCCGAGTCTCCAGACCCTAATCTAGGAATAAGAAAACAAAGAAAATTTTCTTCATCCAGAAAAACTATACTGGAGCCCCTCACATATGTGAGACCCCGTGTTGAATCCCACTAGTCCAGTTGCAGAATACAAGATCAGTCCAAGAGGCAGGCAAATATCGTGGTCAAACAGTCCAAGGTCAGTTCCAGATCAGGCAGAGGTATGTACAGAATCGTTAGGCAGAAGCATGGTCGAATAACAGTCCAGGGTCAGTTCCAGATCAGGCAGCGGTATGTACAGAATCGGCAGGCATAAGAGCTGTCAAATAACAAGCCAGGTTCAGTTACAGAGCAGGCAGTGGCATAAGGGGTGTGAAGGTGTATGAAGGCAGGAACTGAGGATTATGTTTACCATACTTAACTAAAAATTTATTGAAGTATGGTAACGCCGAAAACAGTCGCCTATGCAGAGGCCTGGTTGGGAAGGACATTGTGCACAATAATAAGATGTGTCTCTTCTGACTCCTGCTCTGGTACACACCTTACATCTTTTTTGACGTCTTTGGCCTGTTGGTTTGGGAGGGATTTTATCGGGAAAGTGGCGCTCGGGAGTCGACTAATAACGTCTGATCGGATATTTTCTGGTGGGCCGTTTGGGAAAATAAGGGCAGTGAAAACTTCCTCCTGGTAGCCAAAGAAACGTTTGGGGTTTTGGGTGGAGTTGCAGTAAATGACATAGGAATTGTAAATGACCAATTGAAAAAAATAAATTGCTACTTTTTTGTACCAAAGGTATATCCGGCAAGATATGGTTCCATCATTTGGTCATTGAAGTCGACTCCCCCCATGAACAAATTGTATTCATAAATGCATTTTGTTTTTTTTACGGGGCCATTCCTTCTGGGGATTTCCACGAACGTATCATTGTGGATAGAAGACAACATATACACATCGCTTCTGTCCCTCCACTTCACTGCCAGAACCTCCTTGTTTCTCAGACTTGCGGTTTCTCCTTTTCGCAGCTTCTTATTCACAAAGCCCTTCCGATTCCTTTTTACGGTGCCACATGCTGGCGTCTTCTTCCGGTGAAGGCTGTGGAACAGGGGCAGAGATGTGTAGAAGTTGTCTACATACAGGTGGTAGCCTTTATCCAATAGGGGGTATATGAGGTCCCAAACAACTTTTCCGCTGGATCCCAAGTAGTCCGGACAATTAGGGGGCTGCAGCTGGGTGTCCTTCCCTTCGTACACTATGAATGAATATGTGTACCCTGTGGCTCGGTCGCATAATTTGTAGATCTTCACCCCATAGCGGGCACTTTTGATGGGCATAAATTGCTTAATTTTAAGCCTACCACTAAATTTAATAAGGGACTCATCCACACATATGTGTTGGTCCGGGGTAAACAATTTGGGGAATGTTTGTGAAAAATAATGAAGTATTGGTCGAATTTTGTAAAGCCTGTCGTAATTTGGGTCATTTCGTGGAAGGCACTGGGTATTGTCGCTGAAATGTAAGAACCTCATGATCATCTGATACCTGGTTCTGGGCATTACCGCGGAGAAGAGCGGTGTGTAGTGGAGGGGGTGGGTTGACCAATAGGTACGCAATTGATTTTTTTTGTTGAGTCCCATGTTAAATGTGAGGCCTAAAAAAACCTTGAACTCCTCCACCGTTAGGTCTCTCCATTCGTAGGGACGGGCATAATAAGATGTCGGATTTTTCAAAATAAATTGTTGTGCATACAGGTTGCACTGGGGCACAATTGACGACAACATATCCTCCGTAAAAATTAAATTAAAAAAATCTATTGGGGTAAAATTCTCTGTGTCCACCTGGACTCCGGGCTGGGCAGTGAAAGGAGGAACATTGGCCTCTCCTGAATTAGGAGGAAGCCACAAGGGGTTCTGAAGGGCATAGGGAAGGCCAGCATGGCTCCTAACCCTTTGGGGCTGAGGTGACACCCCACTGGTACTTGGCCTTTCTTGCCGGGGCACTGCGGTGCTGGTGGACGGCACTGCAGTGCTGGTGGACGGCACTGCAGAGCTGGTGGACGGCATTGCCTCACTAGAACACCTTCGTTTGATGGGCCGGATATCTTCCTCCTCGGATTCAGTCAGTGTTTCACTGCTGAGGACTGGCTCATAATTTATGTCGGCTTCAGAATCCGAATCTGAAAGAGAATCTGAAGAGGAGAGCTCCCCGTTGCTCTCGTCGGCCGTGGAAAGAATTTTGTACCCCTCCTCGGCGGAAAAGACTTGTTTAGACATGGTTGCTGGTGTTAAGCCTGCACTGATGGGCACTGATGAGGTGGCACTGATGTGCACTGATTGATGGCACAGATGTGCACTGATGAGGTGGCACAGATGTGTACTGTTGAAGCAGCACAGAGGTGGCACAGATGTGCACTGATGAGGTGGCACAGATGTGTACTGTTGAAGCAGCACAGAGGTGGCACAGATGTGCACTGATGAGTCGGCACAGATGTGCACTGATTGTACAGATGTGCACTGTTTAGGTGGCACAGATGGGCGCTGTTGAGGCGGCACAAATAGGCACTGATGGGTCGGCACAGATGTGCACTGATTTATTGCACAGATGTGCAGATTTATTGCACAGATGTGCACTGATGAGGCGGAAGATGGGCACAGATGGGCACTGCTGAGGCGGCACAGATGGGCACTGCTGAGTCGGCACAGATGGGCACTGCTGAGGTGACACAGATGGGTACTGATGGGTCGGCACAGATGTGCACTGATTTATTGCACAGATGTGCAGATTTATTGCACAGATGTGCACTGATGAGGCAGAAGATGGGCACTGCTGAGGCAGCACAGATGGGCACTGCTGAGGCAGCACAGATGGGCACTGCTGAGGCAGCACAGATGGGCACTGCTGAGGCGGCACAGATGGGCACTGCTGAGGTGGCACAGATGGTACAGATGGGCACCGATTGGCACTGGCGGTGCACAGATGGGCACTGACGTTGCACAGATGGTGCACAGATGGCACAGGTGGGTACTGGCGGGGTAGAGATGGGCACTGGCGGGGTAGAGATGGGCACTGGCGGGGTAGAGATGGCACTAATAACACTTTTTATCTCAACTCACAGAATCTCTCTCCTCACACGCTGTCTCTGTGTGAGGAGACAGATTTGGCAATGGGAGATGATCTCATTTGTTTACATTTGAGATCATCACCCATTGGAGGCGGCAATCGTGCCTTTAAATGGCCGCTGTGATTGGCCGTTTACAGCGATCTGTAATTGGCTGTGTCCAGGGGATGCGGCACTGCGTCGCTTTAACTGACAATTGCGTGGTCATTCGGCACTGTACCCAAACAAAAGGTATGTCCTTTTTTTTTCCCACAAAAGTTTCCTTTTGGTGGTATTTGATTATTTCTGCGGTTTCATTTTTTTGCACTATAAACAAAAAACAATTTTTTACTTTTTTCTATAATAAATATCCCCTCCAAAAAAAATAAAAAATCTTCATCAGTTTACGCCAATATGTATTCTACATATTTTTGAAAAAAAATTGCAATAAGCACATATTGATTGGTTTGCGCAAAAGTTATAGCGTCTACAAAATAAGGAATATAGGTTTATGACATTTTTATTATAATTTTTTTCTAGTAATGGCGATCTGCGATTTTTAGGGGGACTGCGACATTGCGGTGGACAGATTGGACACTTTTGACATTTTTTTGGGGACCAGTGACATTTATACAGCGTTCAGAGCTAAAAATGGCCACTGATTACTGTATAAGTATCACTGGCAGGTAAACACTTTTAACACTAGGGGCGATCAAGGGGTTAACTGTGTTCCCTGGGCGTGTTCTAACTGTAGGGGGGATGGGCTACCTAGGACATGACAGAGATCACTGTTCCCGATGACTGTGATCTCTGACATGTCACTAGGCAGAACAGAATTGCCTTGTTTACATAGGCAGTTGCCCGTTCTGCCTCTGTACACAGCGATCGCGGCTGGATAGCCTCCCTGCACAGACCGACATACACTTACGGCTGTTTGCGCGGGAAAGCCGACCTGGTGCAGAATAATGACGGCGGCTGGTCAGCAAGAGGTTAAAGAGTCCCCAAAAATTAGAAACCATGGCTTTGACAGAGCTAAATTATATTAGGATCTGTGGATGTATGCCATCTGGTCCAGGTGCTTTATTCACGTCTAAATATTTCTGGACCATATCAATTTTGAGCCATAGTGGATCACTTGGGGCTATGTCAATAATATCCTCATTATAAACATGAGCTCCCCCATGTTCCTTTGTATATACAGAGCTGAAAAAGGTATTTAATAAATAATTCCTTTTCTTTGTCCCCAGTTACCCACTCTAGATTGTTTTGTAAAGGGCCTACACTATTAATATATTATCCTTGACTAATCCCGCTGTGGAAGGGGTATGGTGAATAATACGTTTTATACATCCTTTATTTTTATTTTTTCATTATTGTGTTAAATATTGAGGCTGTTTATATTGAATTAAGGACATTGGTCACTGTACCCCATTGCTACCCCCTCTTTTAAAGTTTCATTAGGATATGGTCTTGAAATGAAAAAGCATTGTTTATTGTTGCCACCAGAGACATATAATAAAATACAGGTTTGAAGTGAATTTTTGAGTCCTGGCAGGCATGTATGTATTTACTATGAGCATGATGTTCTGTTTGCAGCAGACAGGCACATCGCGGGTTTTCTTTTAATGTACCATGGCAATTGGTTTTAATTTTTGGATCAATAAACAGGGCTTCTAAAAGAGAAGTTCCAGAGGCTTATATTACAATGGTGATTCAGGACAAGATTGTATGGTCCATGGTAGTCCATAAAACAGGATTTTTTTTTTTTTTTGAAGGTTGAGTTGCCATTTTTTTACATCTATTGACACCGTTACTCCTACTACCAATTTATCTCTTACAAGTAGAACTGAACTGAACCCAGTAACTAAAACCTCATTTTAGAAAACTTTACCATAATATCAACTCAAACTCAAGTCAAACTTGTTAATCCTTTAATTCACAATATACCCATAACAGATAGTGGTTGATTCACAAACCTAGTACACGGTAAGTGCAGTCTAATCAACCTCTGCACTGTGTGAAAGTGCAGTTGCTCCAGGAGCCCCATTCACATCAGGAGCTTTGCTTCAGTGAAGGAGCTTCCCTAAAGAGGCCCCCTAGCCAAAAACAAGCAATTAACCATTGCTTTCTAGCAGCCATGGGGTGCGTTCCACAGCCCAGCAGTTGGAAAGCAGCAAGACCAGGTATGACATCAGTAAAAACGCACACACGGCTGCTAGAACGGCGTGTAGATTCACTTTGTGCTGTAAATGTTGCTGCTAACATATAGCATGTTTAAATGTAAGTAGGCATTACTACATTTACCTGCCTTTACCTATCTTGAAGAGCTTGTTGTGCTATGATCTACTATATGTTTTCTCTGAGTCATATTGCTTAAATAGTGCTAAAGAAAAGGGATCTTTGTTACAAGAAATCCATCACAGTTCAACGTTTTTACTATTTTTAGCTCTGGTGAGTTCTCGTGCATGTGTGGTGGAGCATCACACGGAGGACAGTGTATATGTATGTGTGTGTGTGTGTGTATATATGTATATATAATATATAATTAGGGCTATGGAAATTAAAGATGCATTCCTCGATTACTCCATTTTTTTTGATCAATCAAAATAGTTTTGATCGGTACTCTCCTCTCCGACGGCTTCCGGGTCTTCAGGGAGTTCCGTCGGAGATCCGGTGACATCACGGACATTGACGTCACTGGACCCCCCCTTCCCCAAGTGCCTCTGAATGCTAAGTCCGGTGACACCGAAGTTCTGATTGGACATAACGTATACTGGGTAGGAGCTACACATTAGGTGACTCGCTGCTGCTGCCCTACGGAACTTACACGATTGTTGGCTTTACATGCTGTGTTCTTATCATCGTTATGTGAGTAGTTTGTGTTTGAACACAAAAATTAAATCTTATACTTAAGCAGTGAGCACTTCGATCTTTTCTTTCTACCCATGACCTTGGGTCCTTGCTGAGATCTAAGGAGACACTAGAGAAGTTTATGGTCCGTGTTAACCCTTTTGATACCTGTTTGCATGACCACCTGTTTGCATTGGGGTCCATGCCATAAGGTGAGAGCGATTAGTTAGACCGGAGGTGGAGGAATTGTAACGCTTCTGTGGAAAAAAAAAAAATATTTATGTCAGTGCTTCAGTTTGAATTTAAAACATATTTGTGTGAACTGTGAAGTTAAGTCATGGATTGTGGAAACTAACTAGTGACGGGTGATTGCGTTTACCTTTGACTAATGCAGAGTTGCAATGCAAGGAGATCAGCTAAAAGTAGTTGGATCTGTATGTGCCTTATAATTCATCGAAATTAGTTGATTAATCGATTTAAAAAAATTGATTAATTAAACACGAAAATTTTAATTAGTAACAGCCCTTATATAAATATGCTTTTTTCCTTTGAATTACGATGATTGGGCTTCTTTTCTCTTCGTGAAGATTTATTAGGAATTCTTCCTACATCTTTCACTGGCACTTTTTTTATAGTATTTCGTCATCCATTTATGTAATTGATTATTGAAGGTTTATATGAAGTGATCACACACATTATTTTTGAGTTAGCGCCACACCTTTCTTGCCTACCGAAAAAACGACATGTAGTAGTACCACAAATGTATGATCCCAAAATATTGAGCCAAGTTTTATTTGGTCTGTCAGACTCAAAGACTGGGAGCTAAATGTTACCTAATGTTTTGGCACAGCGACTTGAGAATTTGCAACCAGTCATGATTATTGGTCCTAAATCATTATGTGTGGAGGGTATGGGTAAGTATTTTTAATCTTATTTAATTCCAAAGCGAAGGAGGTGACCAATGTAACTGCACCCTTCTCTCAGGTACCCACACCAGAATTGCTGGTTTTGTCTCGCCTACGGCCGACGTTCTCTAAAAGGGCATTTTTATTTATTTTTTCTCTCTGTGGCCAGGCGAGCTGCTCTAGTGATGTTCGATTTATCATAATGTTGTGACTGAAGGCTAGAGGCGATAATATAGCATTCTTTGTTAAATGCGTCTTCAGTAGAGCAGTTCTGTCTGGCCCTGGTAAACTCTCCTATCGGAATAGATCGTTTGGTGTGTGTGGGATGACCACTGGAAGCCAGAAGTAACTAATTTCCTGTATACTCCTTGCGATATGTATGGGTTGTAATGGTACCCTGAACAGCATCGCCCATTAATGTTATATCCAAAAAATTAATAGTGTCATTATGGCTGTCAAAGCAAAGTTCCAGTTCCACCTCATGCGATGGACACCTGAGTAAATCGGTCAAGTCAAAACAGCAGTTCCCTTTAAGGGTATTAGTTCAGCGAGCTCTAATAATGTGGTGGACAATGCCGGTTTATATGACTGCACATGGAATTCCTCATCCGCTCCAAAACTCGGTACATATAATAAAAGCAACAATATCTAGTTCTCTCTGAACATCCACAATGTATTTATTTATAAAAGCAGTAAAATGCACTGTACCTTAGTGCTAAGGGTAAACGGCACATATAATAGCGAACTATATCCACGGAGATCAAGCATGTAGGACGCGGGTGACGTCACGATCAAGGTCACATGGTTTCCGTACGAGTTGCATCCTAATGGGGCGGGACTTCATGACACAAGCCACCCGTTTTTATAAATCTGATCAGTTGATCCAACTGGCCAATGGAAGTAGGTGTGTACCGATCACCATAACAACCACCAGACAGCGGAACACTACACAATCAGGAAGTAAGAATGAAATAGAACTAAATCCCCATATAGCAATACCCTAAATCAGGCATGTCCAAAGTCCGGCCCGCGGGCCAATTGCGGCCCGCGGTCCGGTTTTGAACGGCCCGCCTGGTTGTTTAAACATGTATATCTTTTGTGACCCCCGGCGATCTCCCAGCGCTGGGGCCACAAAAGATGTATAGTCCAGCTGCCTCGGAGGGAGGAGGCGGGACGAGTGCCGTGCACACAGGAGGAGAACTTCCTGTTTACACGGCAGCTGTAATAGGAAGTCCCGTCTCTGCCATTGGACAACTGTGCTGTCCATCAAAGGAGGCGGGACTTTCTCTTAAAGAGGCCATTGTGTAAACAGGAGATTCTCCTGTAAGATGTCTTTGGCGCTCGTCCTGCCCTCCATGGCTGCACTGATGGTAATGGTGGCTGCATTCCTGGCAATTGCAATTGTGGAGCTGCATTCCTGGCAATGGTGAGTGAATTACTAGCAATGGTGGCTGCATTCCTGGCAATGGTGGGTGAAATTCCTGGCAATGGTGGGTGAAATTCCTGGCAATGGTGGCTGCATTCCTGGCAATGGTGGGTGAAATTCCTGGCAATGGTGGGTGAAATTCCTGGCAATGGTGGCTGCATTCCTAGCAATGGTGGCTGCATTTCTGGCATTGGTGGATGCATTCCTGGCAATGGTGGCAGCATTCCCGGCAATGGTGGCAGCATTCCCGGCAATGGTGAGTGAATTCCTGGCATTGGCGGGTGAATCCCTGGCAATGGTGGGTGCATTCCTGGCAATGGTGGGTGCATTCCTATCAATGGTGGGTGCATTCCTGGCAATGGTGCCTGCATTCCTGGCAATGGTGGCTGCATTCCCGGCAATGGCGGGTGAATCCCTGGCAATGGCGGGTGAATCCCTGGCAATGGTGGGTGCATTCCTTTCAATGGTGGGTGCATTCCTTTCAATGGTGGGTGCATTCCTGGCAATGGTGGCTGCATTCCCGGCAATGGTGGCTGCATTCCTGGCAATGGTGGCTGCATTCCCGGCAATGGTGGCTGCATTCCTGGCAATGGTGAGTGAATCCCTGGCAATGGCGGGTGAATCCCTGGCAATGGTTGCTGCATTCCCGGCAATGGTGGCTGCATTCCCGGCAATGGTGAGTGAATTCTCTGGCAATGGTGGCTGCATTCCTGGCAATGGTGGCTGCATTCCCGGCAATGGTGGCTGCATTCCCGGCAATGGTGGCTGCATTCCCGGCAATGGTTGCTGCATTCCCGGCAATGGTGAGTGAATCCCTGGCAATGGCGGGTGAATCCCTGGCAATGGTGGCTGCATTCCTGGCAATGGTGGCAGCATTCCCTGCAATGGTGAGTGAATTCCCGGCAATGGTGAGTGAATTCCCGGCAATGGTGGGTGAATTCCCTGGCAATGGTGGGTGCATCCCTGGCAATGGTGGCCGCTGCATTCCTAGCAATGGTGAGCGCTGCATTCCTAGCAATTGTGGGTCTGCAGATAGACACTGATCCTTGTTTTGCTTCACAGTTCTTTATTTAAAATTTTAAGTTTTTTTTTCCTGAAGTTTTCTTAAAGTGAAGGTGCGTGTTATACGCCAATAAATATGGTGTATCCAAATAATACACTTGAGCTCATCTATTCACCACACACAGCCACAAATCAAGAGAATTCTTGTGGGGAAGTGTATTAGTGCTCGGATGGACACACTTAGACCGAATTTTAATGGTTCAAAGAATGTCAGGCAAAATGGTCGGCCCTCGCGCATGTTCAGTTCATCAAATCTGGCCCTCTTTGAAAAAAGTTTGGACATCCCTGCCCTAAATGATTAACAAGAACAGTGTGACTTTAGACCATTTTTTATGTTGTTAACATGTTCTCCCAATTGAACGTGGAGAGGCCTAGATGTCCTCCCAATATATTGGTGGCCACATCCACATTGGAGCATATAAACAACCCCAACTGTCACACATGTTATAAGTTGACCAATCTTATATTCCTTATTTGTGGCAGTTGCCACAATTTTTTTTTCGCTTTTTAACATTACATTTAGAATGCCTGCAAGCTGTGCATCGCTCACAGGCATAGAAGCCAGAGAGTAAGGAAAATAGCCTACTTTCAGACTGCATCGGAGGGTCGACTACCCCCGGAGCAAATCGTTCCCGTAAGGATGCAGCTTTTTTGTAGGTGAAAGCAGGATGATGCGACAACAAAGGGCCCAACACTGCCCTGTTTCAAAATAGTAATTTAAAAAAAAAATGTTTTTTCTCAAACTTTTTATGCTGGAAACTATAATCTAATACCATTTTAAAATTAGAAACACTGGTGCTGGTATCTCTCACTTTATCAGCCACCAATGTTGCCCTGTCCATGGTACGTACTGACTTTATATCGTTATCTAAAGAGGATTTGTCGTATCCCTTTTCCTGAAATCTAGAAGATAGTACTTGTGCCTGGGTGATAAAATCATCCTCCCGTGTGCAATTATGTCTTAATCTGATGAACTGGCCCTTGGGGATGTTACACAACCATGACTTATGGTGGCCCCCAATGGGATAAATGAGTTACGATCAGTAGGTTTAAAGCAGTTGCACAAACGGAAGTGATCACCATCTTTCCCAATCTCTAAGTCAAGAAATACTACTTTTTCTATCTTTTTTTTTTTTTTTTTTTTTAATATCAGTAAGTCATGAAATGCTTGTAGATTCCGGTTTCTTAGGCTATAGAGATGATTAGAGCCGTTCTGGTCTCTGATCAGCTCTATGGTCAGCTGGCAGAACCACCGGCTGCATTCTCGGGTTTCCTGTTGGGACAGGAGAGCCTGATAAAACCACGGAAGACGGTGGGAGGGGGGAGGCGCTCCCTCCCACTGCTTGTAAAAGCAGTCTAGAAGCTAATTAGCCTCTAGGATTGCTTTTACATGAAAGTTGACCGCTGGCTGAAAAGAATGATACCAAGATGATACTTAAACCTGCTGGCATCATTCTGGTATAACCACTCAAAGTCCTGCAAAATACCAGTATGTCGCTGGTTTGTTGGGCATACATTGTAATGTTCTTTTTTTTTCATGCAGCCTATGGGCTGAATGAAAAAATAAGATTGATCGGTGGGTATGCCCACCATTAGAATACCGCCCTTCATCCCCCCACTTCTAATGATGGACATACATAAACCTTTTTTAGATCAATGAATCGGTGCTGCAGCTGAATGGCGTACCTGCTAAGCAAATGATGGTTAAGAATAAAACAAAGTATCATTACAGTATAACAGTAAGACTTATCATACCTATAAAGCAAATACAATAAAACATAGTAAAAAAACAACAACATTTTTTAACGCAATATGTGCCTAAAAAATAAATGCTGATGCATGGGGGCAATCTGCCCCTAATGTTTGGAGCAAATCACTCCTCCACCCCCTGACCCCATGCTTCGGCATATATATGCGTTTTTTTTTTTTTTTTAACTGTGGTGGTGAAATCACTTCCTACAGTGCTGGAGTCACGGCTTTACATATAGTGAGAGCAAACGCTGTTGCTGTCAGAATAAATAAACCTGTGCTGCAGCTGAATGGCATACCTGCTAAGCAAATTATGGTTAATAAAACAAAGTAACATTATAGTATAACAGTAAGACATAGTAAAAATAAAACATTACAGTTCTAAAATACAGTAACAGAACAATAGATACAGAACAATAGTGAGCGAACATGAGAGAAGAAAAATCACGACTATTTTTGGCTTTTTTATTTTATATTTTTTGTGTGCTTATTTACACTTTTATAAAAACTGTAAACTGAACGTTCCAGATTGGGATCTCTCAAAATGTGGTGGCCACCTCATCTTTCATGGCCCTAGGTTCCTGTGCCCTAGGACTGTGCAGTGCTGTACCCTACGCTAATACACCACTAATGTATGGTAGCATTTGAAACAGCCACCAATGCAGAGACCAGGTTGTTCAGGACAGGAGGGACAATAAAAGTGAGTGTCGCACCTAAATCTGAGTTTTCTACACACACAACATCTTCTATGGGGTGTTCTTTGGGTAGGGATACCAGGGAGGACATATGAAAAATGCCTCACGCAGCCGGCTCACTGCATTTATGTTAGGACAGTGGGGCATAGCACTGTCTGGAAACAGAAGGGCTGTGACAATCTTTTCCTGTAATTTTAGGAAGGATCCTGTTCGTCCTGAACCTTTGTATAGCACAAAAGCGTTCAGCAGAGCCAATTGAAATAAGTATAGTCACTTTTTTGTACCAGCGTCTGGCCTTACAGGCAATTAGGTACGGCACCAACAACTGGTCGTTGAGGTCCACCCCTCCCATGTTAAGGTTGTATTTGTGGACACAGAGGGGCTTCTCCACAACACCAGTCACCGTAGGAATTTGGACTGTCGTATCTGCTTGAAGGGAGGACAGAATGAAAACATTCCGTGAATCCCTCCACTTCACTGCTAACAAATTATTACACTTCAAGCAGGCTCTATCCCCCGTCTAAGTTGGGATTCTACAAGCTGTTGGGGGAAGCACTGGCGATTAGATCACACAGTGCCACATGAGCCAATTCCACAATCAAAAAGGTGACTAAAAAGTTTAATAATTGTCCATGTCAAGTGGTACCCCTTTCCGAGTAAGGGTGTCACCAAGTCTCACACAATCTTACCAGAGCTCTTTATGTAGTCTGGGCAGTTCTCTGGCTCTACGTGACTCTTCCCTCGTGAATAATAAAACTATATATATAGCCTGTTGCCCTGTCACAGAGCTTATACATCTTGACCCCATATCTGGCACGCTTGCTGGGAAGATAATGTTTGATAGACAAGCAGCCAGAAAACGTAATCACTGCAGACAACTTGATCAGCAGTACACAAGGCTGCAAACTGTTGGTTGAAGTGGTTTACGAGGGGCCCAATTTTGTAGTGCCGATCAAATCCGGGGTCACCCTGAGGACAGACGACAGAGTTAATTATCATTGAAGTGCATGAACCGCAAGATCTGTTCTTTTCATGTCCTGATCATTGAGGCAGAGAACACGGGCATATGACCGCAAATCTTTTTTTTTTTTTTTTTAGTAATGCCCATGAGGAGGGATAGGTCCAGGAAAGTCTTAAATTTGGAAAGCATAATAGGTTTCCAATCTCTGCCAAGGATCAACTGGGGATTAGCGGTAATCGATTGATACTGCACTTGGGAGGGGTGGGGTGGGATGGGCTGGGCAGAGGGGCTAAACGCAGGTGCTAGCGCAGGTATCTGGGCTGATCCCACTAACACTGCATTTTTGGGAACCTAAACTGCTGGGGACACTAGTATAGATCCGATCAGATCAGATATTGATCCGTTCAGACACTATACTACTAAGGGAGGTGCAGACGTGGGTGTTAGCACTACTGGCACTAATCTGACGCTGCCTGGGGCGATGCAGACCCAGTCTAAAACCTGATATCTGATAAAAACTGATATCACCCGCTAGGTGATCAGGGGGTTAAACCTTTATTTAGGTTATATGCGGCGGATGCCCTAAAGCTATAAAAAAAATAAAAACTGGCTAACCAGCATCACCTGTGACACTAATACGGTGATCACTGGTGACAGGGTGATTAAGGGGTTAAACCTTTATTCGTGGGGGTCGGGGGGTCCCTAGACCTATCTGGGCTTACCGCTAAGTACCCTAACACTGATTTTTGTCACTAATGACACTAGTACAGTGATAAAAAAAAAAGAACACTGCACTGGGTAACACAGTGACAGGGGGTGAAGGGGTTAACTGGGGGGGGGGCAGGTATACCTACGTGTACTGGTGTCAGTGTAGTGTTGGTGCACTTACTTTGAGATGTTTTCTTTCCTATCTGGAACGAAAAGACTTCCATGAGGAGAGATGACATCGCTTCCCCTGTGTTTACACTTACACAGGCAAGGAAAGGATTTCATTTGCCAGGATTGATCACCAGTTCCAGGCCAGAAATCATTGGCCTTGTCCTGGAGACTGGTTCTGAAGCAAATCATATCATCGAGGCCGCCTAGGGGGCACGTGCCCAACATATAGCTATGACACTTCACCCAGCCAGGCCAACCTGCCTCCCCCACCCTGTCCTCACCGTCCCCCCCCCCCCCCCCCTTCTCCCCCACCCTGTCCTCACTTTTTTTTTTTACCTATTTTTTTGCACAAAAAGATGTGCATTTATTATTTTTTCTTTAATAAAGGTGTTCTTATCCTTTAAGAAGGAGCTTGAGGGTTTGGTAGAATTAGGATATAGATCCAAAAACTTGACCAAACCAAAAAAAAAAAAGAGGCATTTCTCAAGATCCATAAAGATGCTAAAAAAATAAATAAATAAATAGAACGCTAACGCTAATCATTAGTTTGAGAGGCATTGAGATGCTTTTGAGCATTGGGGAATGATGTGCATCACATTTGATGAATATAATGAGGATTTCACTGATTGAAGTATACGTCTTTGGATGAACTTGCAGAAGGCTGACACTGGAGATTATCACTTTTAACCTGAATGGACGGTAATTTAATTCATATACACATTAAATACGCAAGAAAAATGTTTCCTTTTTAAATGCTATGATAATTTTCACACCACTGCACTGTGGGTGTGGTGCATTTTGAAAAGTCCTGCATGCTGCATCTTTTCTGTGGTTTTTAAATCCGCCCCAAATACACAGCTTCCCATTGAAATGAATGGAAATAGCGGTAAAAATGCACCTGCAAATTGTTTGAGTCACGTCCATTTTTCACAGCTGTAGACAGACCAGAAATGCAGGAGAAACTCATCTGAAGCACAGAAAAATTGTTGTAAAAACACATATACATTTTTACAGAGATTTTGCTACAGAGCAGTGTGAAAGGGGCCTAAAACCGGAGAGTGCAAAATCTGGTGCAGTTGTGCATGGTAGTCATCATCTTCTATCTTCAGCTTGTTCAATTAAGCTTTCACAAAAAAACCTGGAAGTGATTTGGTTTCTATGCTGCACCAGATTTTGCACTCTCCAGTTTTAGTAAATCAACTCCACTGTATTTGGATATATACAGTGGTGTGAAAAAGTGTTTGCCCCCTTCCTCATTTCCTGTTCCTTTGCATGTTTGTCACACTTAAGTGTTTCGGAACATCAAACCAATTTAAACAATGGTCAAGGACAACACAAGTAAACACAAAATGCAATTTGTAAATGAAGGTGTTTATTATTAAAGGTGAAAAAAAATCCAAACCATCATGGCCCTGTGTGAAAAAGTGATTGCCCCCTAAACCTAATAACTGGTTGGGCCACCCTTAGCAGCAACAACTGCAACCAAGCGTTTGCGATAACGTGCAATGAGGCTTTTACAGCGTCCTGGAGGAATTTTGGCCCACTCATCTTTGCAGAATTGTCCTAATTCACTTACATTAGAGGGTTTTCAAGCATGAACGGCCTTTTTAAGGTCATACCACAACATCTCAATAGGATTCAGGTCAGGACTTTGGCTAGGCCACTCCAAAGTCTTCATTTTGTTTTTCTTCAGCCATTCGGTGGTGGACTTGCTGGTGTGTTTAGGATCATTGTCCTGCTGCAGAACCCAAGTTCATTTCAGCTTGAGTACACGAACAGATGGTCGGACATTCTCCTTCAGGATCTCTTGGTAGACAGCAGAATTCATAGTTCCTTTTATCACGGCAAGTCTTCCAGGTCCTGAAGCAGCAAAACAGCCCCAGACCATCACACTACCACCACCATATTTTACTGTTGGTATAATGTTCTTTTTATGAAATGCAGTGTTCCTTCTACGCCAGATATACTTGGACACACACCTTCCAAAGAGTTCCACTTTTGTCTCATCGGTCCACAGAATGTTGTCCCAAAAGTCTTGGGGATCATCAAGATGTGTTGTGGAGAAATTGAGACGAGCTTTGATGTTCTTTTTGCTCAGCAGTGGTTTTCTCCTTGGAACTCTGCCATGCAGGCCATTTTTGCCCAGTCTTTTCCTGATGGTGGAGGCATGAACGCTGACCTTACTGAGGCAAGTGAGGCCTGCAGTTCCTTGGACGTTGTTGTGGGGTCTTTTGTGACCTCTTGGATGAGTCATCGCTGCGCTCTTGGGGTAATTTTGGGCGGCCGGCCACTCCTGGGAAGGTTCACCACTGTTCCATGTCTTCGCCATTTGTGGATAATGGCTCTCACTGTGGTTCGCTGGATTCCCAAAGCTTTGGAAATGGCTTTATAACCCTTTCCAGACTGATAGATCTCAATTACTTTCTTTCTCAATTGTTCCTGAATTTCTTTGGGTCTCGGCATGATGTGTAGCTTTTAAAGATCTTCTAGTGGACCTTACTGTGTCAAGCAGCTCCTATTTAAGTGATGCCTTGATTGTGAACAGGTGTGGCAATAATCGGGCCTGGGTGTGGCTAGAGAAATTGAACTCGGGTGTGGACAACCACAGTTATAGTATGTTTTAACAAGGGGGCAATCACTTTTTCACACAGGGCCATGATGGTTTGGATTTTTTTTCACCTTTAATAATAAACACCTTCATTTACAAATTGCATTTTGTGTTTACTTGTGTTGTCCTTGACTATTGTTTAAATTGGTTTTATGTTCCGAAACATTTAAGTGTGACAAACATGCAAAGGAACAGGAAATGAGGAAGGGGGCAAACACTTTTTCACACCACTGTATATGATATGAGTGGCTACTAGGTTGCAGCAGTGGCCAATGTAATGTGTGGGCTGCATGGATTATTAATAAAAAAAAAAAAAAAATATATATATATATATATATATATATATATATATATATATAAAAATTAGGAACTACCTTTTTAGCGGGTGTTCATTTTCACTATTGGCATATGGTCAATGTAACAGTGTCCCCTTGCATCCTAAGAAAAGGCAGTAAAGCGATTTGCAGGCGTTTTGGTGGTGCTGCCGATTGATTTTAATGGGCAGGGGTGGTTTAGGAGCGATGCATACACCACTCCTAAAGTACCTCAAGGAAGCTGCTTGCAGTACTTTTTTGGATGCCCTGCCAGCACAGCGCCCCAGTGTGAAAGCACTTGCAGATAAGGCATTTTTCAGACATTTCTCAGGCACTTTACAGGCGCTAATTTTAGTGCCTGAAAAACGCCTCCAGTGCGAAAGGGATCTAAATGTTACACCTGCTTACATCACAGCATTCTGAGCAGTGAGTGATGTGAGCTGGCTCTGTGGGATATGTAAATATAACTGAGCTAAGGCAGGAAGGCGTTCCTGCTTCTACTTTTCAGATCCTGCACCAGAGGAGACTTGCCAGGGCATGTTTACGTATAATTTTTTTTTTTTTCTTACTTAATCGTAATTATTACTGGCCGGATGCATAGTTAACTGGTTAGGGCAGGGGTTGACAAATTTGCTTGGAATCTAGGAGCCAGCTAAAAAAGTTAGGAGCTGGGTCCGTGACGGCGATCTGGACCTGTCCCTGGCCTGACATGGAGACGAGCGAGGGGAAGATAGCCCCCCCCCACCTGTCTCCAAGTCATTGCCCATAGCTCTTAGAGGGACATTTTTAAATTGCATTTTAGTGTAAATATGAGATGTGAGGTCTCTCTGACCCCAGATCTCATATATAAAAGAGGACCTGTCATGCTTTTTTCTATTACAAGGGATTTTTACATTCCTTGTAATAGGAATAAAAGTGACACACATTTTTTTTTTTTTAAAAGAACAGTGAAAAAAATTAAAATAAAAGTTAAAATAAGAAAAAAAATGTTTTAAATGCGCCCTGTCTCGCCAAGCTTGCGTGCAGAAGCGAACGCATATATGAAAGCGGTGTTCAAACCACACATGTGAGGTATCGCTGCGATCGGTAGAGTAAAAGCAATAATTCTAGCCCCAGACCTCCTCTGTAACTCAAAACGTGCAACCTATAGAATTTTTTAAACGTCGCCTATGGAGATTTTAAAGGGTAAAAGTTTGTCGCCATTCCATGAGCGGGCGCAATTTTGAAGCGTGACATGTTGGGTATCGATTTACTCGGCGTAACATTATCTTTCACAATATAAAAAAAAAAATTAGGCTAACTTTACTGTTGTCTTTTTTTTTATTAAATAAAATTTTTTTCCCCAAAAAAAGTGCGCTTGTAAGTCCGCTGTGCAAATACGGTGTGACAGACAGTATTGCAACGACCACCATTTTACTCTCTAGGGTGTTAGAATAAATAATAAAAAAGAAATATATATATATATATATTTTATATATATATATATATATATATATAATATAATATATATATTTTTTTGTTTTGTTTTGTTTAGGGGTTCTAAGTAAAGGGATGGAGAAAGACTGGCTGGAAATCAATTAGCATTGTTGGTTGTAATTCCAACGGCCACCACAAGAGGGCGCCAGATTCCAGAAGGAACCATAGGATCACAGAAGGCCTCAAAGCCGGGGGCTCAATTACCGGCCGCCTGCGGCGCGGCCCGACGCGCGCGCGCACGCGCGGGGGGGGGGGTCCACGGAGACGGGATACCCCCAGCTATGCTGCCGCAGGCGCAAGGTCGCTGATTCTAGTCGCCAATGCGACCTGGCGACCGGGTTTTGTCGAGCACTGGGTTAGGGGTTCAAACCAGGGAAAGGGTGACAACCGTCTTGTTTCATGGGGGATCTCTCCCCTCCCTTGCTGCCTCCCATTCCTGGGCACAGTAAGTTGGCTGGCTCCTGTTGGCATCTGGCACTGGTTACATAGTTAGTCTGGCTAAAAAAAGACACGACCATCTAGTTCAACCAATAAAAGGCAAAAAAAAAGTGTGTGTTTGTGTATGTATGTATGTATGTGTGTGTATGTATATATAATATAAATAAAATACAGTATCTCACAAAAGTGAGTACACCCCTCACATTTTTGTAAATATGTTATTATTATATTATCTTATTAGGTGACGACACTGAAGAAATTGTACTTTGCTACAATGTAAAGTAGTGAGTGTACAGCTTGTATAACAGTGTAAATTTGCTGTTCCCTCAAAATAACTCCACACAACCATTAATGTCTAAACCGCTGGGCCCAATTAGCCATTTTCCCTCCCCGGTCTGGTGCCTCCTTATGCCGCGTACACACGATCAAACAATCCAGTGGAAAAGTCCGGCAAACTCAAGTCCGCCAAACAATCCCCCCGTGTGTAGCCTCCGGCATACTTTTTTGACCCGACAGTACGGCGGACTTAGAATTTCGGTTTGCACAACAATCTGCCCGCCGTACTCGCATTTCGGCAGACAATCCGGCTGTGTGTATGCCAGTCC
Organism: Lithobates pipiens; assembly: GCF_037356315.1. Taxonomy (NCBI): domain Eukaryota; kingdom Metazoa; phylum Chordata; class Amphibia; order Anura; family Ranidae; genus Lithobates; species Lithobates pipiens. The sequence goes on along the minus strand of NW_027507789.1, from coordinate 68,377,890 downwards.
GCCGTACTTTTGAAATGAGCGGACTTTTCCTGCCCGGAGAAAAGTCTGCTCATTTTGAAGCGGGTCTCTAGGTAGGCGGGGCCCGCGAAGGAGACGTCGCTGGTCCCGCCACCTGGTATGGACGTAAAGGGGAACCCCAACGCCGAAAAAAATCGGTCCACAACAGACCCTTGTCCGAGCATGCTACCCGGCCGGCCAGGAAAGGGGGGCGAGCGAGCGCCCCCCCCCCCCCTCCTTAGCCGTACCAGGCCGTGTGCCCTCAACATGGGGGGTGCCTTGGGGAAGGGGGGGGACGCGGCCCTCCCCCACCCCAAAGCACCTTGTCCCCATGTTGATGAGGACAAGGGCCTCTTCCCGACAACCCTGGCCGTTGGTTGTCGGGGTCTGCGGGCGGGGGGCTTATCGGAATCCGGGGGCCCCCACCCTATGTGAATGAGTATGGGGTACAATGTACCCCTACCCATTCACCTGTAAAATAAAAGTACAAAAAAAACACAAAACATGAGATAAAATACTTTATTGCACAGCTTCGGGGGTCTTCTCGCCGGACTCCTCCGCTATCTTCTTGTAGCTCTTTTGCTAGCGGAGGAGTCCGGCTTTCTTCCTCGCCGCCGGCCTCTTCTCCCGACTTCGGGGGTCTTGTCCCCCTCTTCGGTTCTTCTGCCGGGCCACCGCGCCTTCTTATAGCTCTTTTACAGGCGGTGGCCCGGTCTTCTGTCGCCGCTGCCGCCTTCCGTTCTCCTTCTCCTCCTTCTTCTCCTTCTCCTTCTCCTTCTCCTTCTCCTTCTGGAGATGTTGACTCGACGCTCTCTACGGCCACAATGCCAGGGACGCGCTGTGCGGCCACTTATATAGGGACAAGGGGCGGTGTCACATGGCTTTATGTCACATGGGTTGGTCACATGGCTTTATGTCACATGGGGACTGTGACATCGTAAGGGGGCGGGGTCACCATGTGACACCAACCCATGTGACATAAAGCCATGTGACACCGCCCCTTGTCCCTATATAAGTGGCCGCACAGCACGTCCCTGGCATTGTGGCCGGAGAGAGCGTCGAGTCAACATCTCTAGGAGAAGGAGAAGAAGAAGAAGAACGGAAGGCGGCAGCGGCGACAGAAGACCGGGCCACCGCCTGTAAAAGAGCTATAAGAAGGCGCGGTGGCCCGGCAGAAGAACCGAAGAGGGGGACAAGACCCCCGAAGTCGGGAGAAGAGGCCGGCGGCGAGGAAGAAAGCCGGACTCCTCCGCTAGCAAAAGAGCTACAAGAAGATAGCGGAGGAGTCTGGCGAGAAGACCCCCGAAGACGGAAGACCCCCGGAGCTGTGCAATAAAGTATTTTATCTCGTGTGTTTTTTTTTTGTACTTTTATTTTACAGGTGAATGGGTAGGGGTACATTGTACCCCATACTCATTCACATAGGGTGGGGGGCCGGTATCCGGGGGCCCCTTATTAAAGGGGGCTCCCGGATTCCGATGAGCCCCCGCCCGCAGACCCCGACAACCAACGGCCAGCGTTGTCGGGAAGAGGCCCTTGTCCTCATCAACATGGGGACAAGGTGCTTTGGGGGTGGGCCGCGCGGCCCCCCCTTCCCCAAGGCACCCCCCATGTTGAGAGCACGCGGCCTGGTACGGCTAAGGAGGGGGGGCGCTCGCTCGCCCCCCTTTCCTGGCCGGCCGGGTAGCGTGCTCGGACAAGGGTCTGTTGTGGACTTGGGGGGACCCCCACGCCGATTTTTTTCGGCGTTGGGGTTCCCCTTTAAGTCCATATCAGGCGGCGGGGCCAGCAACGTCTCCTTCGCGGGCCCCGCCTACCTGGAGACGCGCTCGAAATGAGCGGACTTTCCTCCGCGTGTGTGGACGAGTCTGTTCATTTCTAAAGTACGGCGGACTTAGTACAGCGGACTTAGTACGCCGTATTAGTCCGCTGAAAAAGTGCCGTGTGTGGGCAAGTAGCCCGTTCGAAAATTCCGACGGACAGTTTGGCGGACGTCCGCCAGACTAAGTACGTCGGACAGACGGCTACGTGTGTACGCGGCTTTAGTGTTACAAGGTCTCAGGTGTGAATGGGGAGCAGGTGTTAAATTTGGTGTATCGCTCTCACTCATACTGGTCACTGAAAGTTCGACATGGCACCTCATGGAAAATTACTCTCTAAGGGCCGGTTCACACTGCAGGCGAGGCGACTCCGACTTGCCTCACCGCGACCTGCCGCGACCTCAGCGGCAACTTGCAGATGACTTCTGTATAGAAGTCAATGCAAGTCGCCCCGAGGTCGCCCAAAAGTAGTACAGGAACCTTTTTTCTGAGTCGGAGCGACTCGAGTCGCTCCTCTCAGAACGGTTCCATTGTACAGAACGGGGGCGACTTGCGAGAGCGAGGCGAGGCGAGTCGTGTCGCCTCGCATCGCCCGCTGTGTGAACCGGCTCTAAGGATCTGAAAAAAAATATTGTTGGTCTACATAAAGATGGCATAGGCTATAAGAAGATTGCCAAGCCCCTGAAACTGAGCAGCAGCACGGTGGTCAAGACCATACAGCGGTTTAACAGGACAGGTTCCACTCAGAACAGGCCTCATCATGCTCGACCAAAGAAGTTGAGTACATGTGCTCAACGTCATATCCAGAGGTTGTCTTTGGGAAATAGACGTATGAGTGCTGCCAGCATTGCTGCAGAGGTTGGAGGGGTGGGGGGGTCAGACCATATGCCGTACGCTTCATCAAATTGGTTTGCATGGCTGTTGTCCCAGAAGGAAGCCTCTTCTAAAGATGAGGCACAAGAAAGCCTGCAAACAGATTGCTGAAGACAAGCAGACTAAGGACATGGATTACTATAACCATATCATGTGGTCTGATTAAACAAAGTTAAACAAATTTGGTTCAGATGGTGACAACCAGGTGAGGAGTAGAAAGACAAGTTTGTCTTGCCTACAGTCAAACATGGTGGTGGGAGTGTCATGGTCTGGGGCTGCATGAGTGCTGCCGGCACTGGGGAGCTACAGTTCATTGAGGGAACCATGGATGCCAACATGTACTGTGACATACTGAAGCAGAGAATGATCCACTCCCTTTGGAGACTGGGCCGCAGGGCAGGTGACCCCCAAACACACCTCCAAGACGACCTTGCCAAGGAAGCTGAGGGTGAAGGTGAGTGACTGGCCAAGCATGTCTCCAGACCTAAACCCTATTGAGCATCTGTGGGGCATCCTCAAACGGAAGGTGGAGGAGAGCAAGGTCTCTAACATCCACCAGCTCTGTGATGTCATCATGGACATGTGGAAGAGGACTCCAGTGGCAACCTGCGAAGCTCTGGTGAACTCCATGCCCAAGACTGTTAAGGCAGTGCTGGAAAATAATGGTGGCCGCAAAAAATTATTGACACTTTGTTCCCAATTTCGACATTTTCACTTAGGAGTGTAATCACTTTTGTTGTCAGTGGTTTAGACACTAATGGCTGTGTGTTGAGTTATTTTGAGGGGACAGCACATTTACACTGTTATAGAAGCTGTACACTCACTACTTTACATTGTAGCAAAGTGTAATTTCTTCAGTGTTGTATTGTCACATGAAATGATATAATAAAATATTTACAAAAATGTAAGGGGTGTACTCACTTTTGTGAGATACTGGGGGCTATTTACGAAAGGAAAATCCACTTTGCACTGAAAAGTTCCTATCCAAAAATCCGTTCGTGTGTATGCAATTCTGACGCACAAAAACGCACACATGCTCAGATTCAACTACGAGACGGAAGCACTGCTAGAAGAATGAAGTTGTTTTGCTGCTCATATTCACACACTTCTCACAAACTTATTTTTTATTATTTTTCATGATCGCATGAATAATATTAAATTTTGTTTTTCGTCACATCTCCATAATACTGTTTTTTTTTTTTTTTTTTTTGTGTGTTTTTTTATGCATTTTTTTAATTTTTTTCTAGTGATCTTTAATATTCTTTCTCGTTTTGTGTGTCGAGTTAACACAATACCATTATTATCTTGTATTTTTTTTACCTCAAGGAGGTTGGTTGGTGTCCCTTGTTAATGTGTTTTGTATTTTTGAAAAGTACCTGCCTACTCGCAAACAAACTGTCCTTTTTGAAGTAAAACACAAAGGCAAGTATTTCTGAAAACAAAATATCAATTTATTTTGGGTCATAACAAAATAAAGAGGAAGGCAACGCTGGAGAATCTGCTGACATGTACGAAGCCTTTGTACCCCAGGGCACACATCATTTATTATACAGTCAAAATTGGTGGTCTGAGGAGTCCATATAATAGTGAGCACAATCCGGTCCAAGACTACAAGAGATCAGCAAAAGCATCAGATGACATATCTGACCCCAGGCTGTGGTCATAAAACAGCCTGCATCTTTTGTCAGACCAGACTGAACCCAGGCCATCACTCTCTGGTCTTCCTTACATGCTTCCTTCCAGGATGTGGCTTTGGTGTTGGAGGTATGGCAGGACCTGGAGGAGGAGGACCTGGAGGAGGAGGAGGACCATGGTTGAACTTACAAATGTGGGTTTGGCCTTTGAGTTCGCCCCTCAACCCCTTATTTAGGGCTTGCAAGATGGCTTCCTCACATAAGAGGCGTTGGCCCTCCTCCATGGCCAGCATTTTGCAGGCTGTCATGTAGAGGCATAGTCCTCTTGAACACTGGGGGCAGGGGTTCTGAAGGCCGCAGTAGCCTTCAGAAATTTGTCAATTGCTGCCTCCTTCAGGTTACTCCTCTTCCTGGCACTTTTTTGTGGAAGGTGGAGGGGAGGGACCTGGGATTCGGGCAGGCTACTGGGCCCGGCCACCTCCTGGCTGCCACTTTCCATGGCCTGCCTGAGGCTTTCCTGTGTATGAAAAAGGGACATAGTTTTAGTTTTTGGTTCATCAATCACACATAATTTTCAGCTCATGACTGTTGCAAATTGAATGTTGACAAATAGAAAAAAAACTAACATTGTGACCCCAACATTTTTCATTCTTGTCCCAATCATTTGTGGCCACTACTGTCTATTGATATGGAAAACACTTTTTGAAATCAGAAATTAGTGATCAAAATTAACAAATATTTAACATTAATTTGACAAACAAATATTTTGAAGAATGCTATACCTGGCTCAAGCTGGGCTCCTGCACATGTTGCTGCCTGGAAGGTCCAGGTTGGATGTCAGAAGCCTCAGCTGGGATTGGGAGGAAGCCTTGAAGGGAGACTGGAGAGTGCTGGCCTGGGTTCAGTCTAGCCTGCCAGAAAATGCAGTCTGTCGTAGTACAACAGCATGGGTACATAAATGTCATCTGCTGCAGTTCCTGATCTCAGGGAATCCTGGACCTTTTTGATGTCCCTATTATAAGTGTTCCTCATGCCACCAATTAGGGCCTTCAAATAGGGGATGTCTGCCGTGGGGATCACCAGCTTCACAAATTCCACCAATTGATCCAGCGCTGCCTTCCTCTATGGTTTATCTGCCACAGACAGGGCAGCTCCCTGTACATATCAATGAATATGGGTGTAAAGTCCTCATCATTGAATAGATCAATTTTCTCTGCAAGACACAACACAAGACAAACCCTAATGTCAGGCTAAACTCTCCTAATCTTGACCCAATATAGGCCTAAATCTATATCTACGTTGTCCTCCACTCACAGATCGTACGTACGACACATGCGTGTTCCGCTTTATACAGTCAGGTCCATAAATATTGGGACATTGACACAATTCTAATCTTTTTGGCTCTATACATCACCACAATGGATTTGAAAAGAAAACAAACAAGAAATGCGTGAACTAAAGACTTTCACCTTTCAATTTCAAGGTATAAACATCCAAATCAGGTGAACGGTGTAGGAATTACAACAGTTTGTATATGTGCCTCACATTTTTTAAGGGACCAACAGTAATGGGACAATTGGCTGCTCAGCTATTCCATGACCAGGTGTGTGTTATCCTCTTATTATCCCATTTACAAGGAGCAGATAAACGGTCTAGAGTTCATTTCAAGTATGCTCACACCTATCGGTGTGCTCAGCAACACCAAAGGACCACCAAGATCAACTTGTACCAGAGTGGTGGGAAGAGAAGAGTATGGAGAAGGAAATGAACTGCTCATGATCCAAAGCATACCACCTCATCGGTGAAGCATGGTGGTGGTAGCGTCATGACGAGGGCATGTATGGCTGCCAATGGAACTGGTTCTCTTGTATTAATTGATGATGTGACTGCTGACAAAAGCAGCAGGATGAGTTCTGAAGTGTTTCGGGCAATATTATCTGCTCATATTCAGCAAAATACTTCAGAACTCATTGGACAGCGCTTGACAGTGCAGATGGACAATGACCCGAAACATACTGCCAAAGCAACAAAAGAGTTTAAGGGAAAGAAGTGAAATGTTATGCAATGGCCAAGTCAATCACCTGACCTTAATCAGATTGAGCATGCATTTCACTTGCTGAAGACATAACTGAAGGGAAAATGCCCCAAGAACAAGCAGAAACTGAAGACCGTTGCAGTAGAGACCTGGCAGAGCATCACCAGGGAAGAAACCCAGCGTCTGGTGATGTCTATGTGCTCCCGACTTCAGGCTGTAATTGACTGCAAAGTATTTGCAACCAAGTATTAAAAAGTGAAAGTTTGATAGATGATTGTTAATCTGTCCCATTGGGAGGCACATATACAAACTGCTGTAATTCCTACACCGTTCACCTGATTTGGCTGTAAATACCCTCAAAGCTGAAAGACTGCAGTTAAAGCACATTTTGTCAAAAAGATAAGCATTGTGTCGATGTCCCAATATTTATGGACCTGACTGTATACACTGTGCATGCGTGAAACTCTGCCTGGGTCGCCGCCCCTGACGGTTTTTTATAGAATATTCTTCGCCCCGTCTCTTTCGGTGCAGTGGGAGATGACGTGGCCGAGACACAGCAGGACCTTAATAGCAGTAACTAGGAGGAAGAGGAAAGCCTGGAGCCCGGAACGTCCTGATCAAGGAGGAGATTTAAGGCATCATATATGTCCTTTGGTGAGATGGTGAAGATGGTCGACATATTGAGGAGGGCAAGCATGGACCGTACCTAAACCCAAATGCGAGAAAGGCCAAAATCATAACTAAAGTTGTGAAGAGTCTGCAGCAGAATTTTGGGGCACGATGATCCAAGGAGCAATTGAGGAAACGCTGGTCAGACCTCAAATTAAGGGAGCAGGATCAGTACAGAAGGGTCAAGAAAGTAAGTACTTGTCGTGTGTTCCTATTTTGATTATTAACTTGCATGCTGCTGCATGTGCTTTACTGTTGTACAGTCTAAAATGTTTGTGGGCACGGTAATCGGTCATAAGAAACATTGTTCGTTTGCCAACTAAATACACTGTTTTGGGCAGATACAGGGTTAAGTACATTTGGTCATGCTAATTTGTATTAAAAGAAGTTTAGGACATTGTTGTCTAGATGTCTTTGAAACTAGAATGAATTGCAAACTTGATTCAGTGGAATGTAAGGAGAGAACTCTCAGCAGCTGTTTACACATCTGGACTCATACACATCTGGACTCAGCAGCTGTTTACACATCTGGAATCAGGAGCACTAGTGTGGGACACCAGAGCACATTTTTTTGGGGTGACCCACACAGGTGCCCCAGTGGATACTTGGGGTGTCTCCACATGTTAAACTTGTCCAAAAAAGGTAAGTATTCCAGCTTGGTTAAGGGAATCAATCATGTCTTTAACTTGGAACCCTGCCCAAGAAGACAATTGTACCCCACTTCCAAGCAAAGTTTCACATTCATATTTCTGGCCACAAATATCTGTGTGCTAAGTATACCCTTTGTTTCATTCTCATAGGGGAGAAAAGACTGGGTCTGTCGGAGGACACCAGCGACACTACACCTCATGAAGAAGAAGGGGAGCAGAGTATTGCGGTACCTCAGGATGTGGAGGAAGGAGAGGTGTGCCGGACACCACAGATTCAGGTATTAGATGTATGCCTGCATATTTATAATACATGGGGTGTATTTTTATTTTAGGTGATGTGCAGGTTGTGGAACCAAAATCAAGTAATTTCACCAGTGACAGTGCACAACGGCTTATCCAGGAAATAATGTCTTGTAATCGGGATTTGGACCTTATCAAAGAAAAAAAAACAAGTAAAGGGCTTTCTACTCAACAATGTGTGGCTTCTTCTTTCAGTGCTCAAAAACACTTTTTGTATTAAGTTGGTGTTTACAGTGACAATGGGTGTTATTTAAATAATGATCAAACCACTTGGCACTACACGTGCACTAGCAGACCGATAAAAGAAACACAAGCATAAATCAAAATCAAGATTTAATCATATAATTTTTCAATTTTATTTTGAATATATTTAAAAATGTTCTGGCATAGCAATGGCCCCCCTACCCATAAAATATTCAATATATTTCTGGCACCCTTCACAGCACTTTGGGGGGGGGGGGGGGGCAAGCCAGGACGACCAGCTTCCAGGGCCGTCAGTGTGGATTCATGAAGTCCGGCCTCAGGCCCAACTGAGGCTACATAACTTGGAGCATTTCTTTTTAAAAAGTTGTGCAGGATGCAGCAGCATAAAACAATGTGGTTCAGTTTGAACTCTGCCAGATTTACTGCCGTTAGAAATAGTTGGAACCGGCTGCCTATTATCCCGAAGGTATTATCCAGCCAGTAATTAAAAACCCTCTTCTCTGGGGTGAGGGTCCTCTGGGGGAATGTCCTCATCATATGATCGCCCAGACCAAATGCTTCATGAGCAATAAAAACAAACGGAGTCCTTCCACGTTCTCTTCTGCAGGTGGCAATCCCAAGTCACCACTCTGGAGACGTCGGTAGAACTTGGTCTGGGCAAAGACATCACCATCCGACATCCAGCCATTCTTCCCCACGTCCACATAGAGGAACTCATATGTCGCTGACACCACCGCCATCAACACGATACTATGAAACACCTTATAGTTAAAATAGCATGATCCCGAATGGGGTGGTGGGATGATGTGGATGTGTTTCCCATCAATTGCCCCTCCACAGTTGTGAAAGTCCCAACGGTTGGCAAAGTGGGATGCCACAGTCGGCCATTCCTGTGGCGTTGAAGGAAACTGGAGTCAAAACAGAAAAAAAAAAATTGTCATTGTGCACATAACATTGCAAGCAGATTAGACACAAACATTCTTGGCCAACATCAGCATATTATTTGAAGGAGTCTTTAAAGACTAAAATATAAGGTCTACTTATCAGATTCCTCACCCCGCTGATGGCCCATTTAAATTTTTTATGGGGGGGATGTTTTAGACAGGTAACCCTCTCCACTTCATTGAGAGCTGAATGCATAATGTGTTACTTTGGCCAGCCCCTCCTTACTTACACTATGGCCAGCCCACTGGACAGGTAAGAAGTGTCATAATACAAAATAAAAAGTACACACTGTACAAATGGAAGCACATTTTTACATTCTGCAATTACCCATCAAGATAATAGGAGAACAAAACTTTAACCAGTAGCATTTGAAAGTATTCAGGCAGACCCTTGCACTAAATGCTTTGGGGAATTCATCCATAAATCTGACCACAAAAGAAGTAGGTATAGTGTATATGGGTTTGGCAAAGTCAGCAGATATAGGATTGGTATCGGTTGACTTAGCGGTTGGGGGGGGGAGGGAGGGTTCCAAATGATTTTGAGACCCCAACAAAAAGCCTCTGCCACTCTGCATGAATTTAAGCACACAAATAACACTTGTACACATTTTAGGGGTGGTTTGGGTAAAGCACTACAATTTAGCTGACAAAATACATTGACTAGGCTATAGAGTGTATGGGCCCAGGATAGCATGCTGGGGAAGTTAGTGAAGGCAAATATGCATGAAAGACAAAAAAGGAGCATTAAAAGATTACAGCATGCATGAGGACAAAGAGGACATTCACAGCATATTACAATCATGGTCATTAGGGAATGATGAAAGAAATACAATACATTATCAAACATTAAATACATAGATGTGATGCTAAAGGATAAAACTTACCCTAATATAGTCCTTCTGCAGGACCTGAATGATGGCAGAACAGGTCTGTGGAATAATGATCCCCAGAGCCTGGGGTGAGATGCCTGTCGAGAACTTGAGATCCTGCAGACTTCTCCCAGTCGTCAAGTACCGCAACGTGGCAGCTAGCCTCTGCTCCAGAAGGATGGCTTTCCACATGCAGGTCTCCTGCTTCGTAATATAAGGGGACAGAAAAGCCAACAGACAGTGAAAAACGGGGCCCGTCATCCGGAGAAAATCCCTGAAATCATCAGGGTTATTCTCCTGGATTTCACGCAGCAAAGGCATATGAGAGAATTGGTCATGCTGGAGTAATCATTTCTCAGTCCATGAACTCCTTCCCACTCTGTTCATGGACTGGGCTTGGGTGAAAGTATGAACCCCAACACCAAGCCCCCGCACAGCACAAGCTCTACGACGAGCATGCAACCACAACATTGCTTCAAAACCGTCGGCTGGTCAGAACGAACTAACTGAACGCACTGGAGAACAGCAAGGCCTGTGAAGAGTGAGCTGAAAATCAGTAATAAGCGGACAAGAATGCACTAAAAAACAGATACGAACTGACTGCACGCCCTTAAACCCAGATACAAACCCACAAGCACAAACTGAACACCAGTAAAACGATCTGAACCAGTCTGAAAAGCGCGCGTCTCACCAAACTTCTAAACATGAGATTAGCAGATGAAGCCCAAAGGGTGGCACACTGGCTATTGAACTTCCTTTTTCTAATCCCTTCGTACGTGTTGTACGTCACCACATTCTTGACCATCAGAATTTAGTGTGACCGTATGTATGCAAGACAGCTTGAGCCGAATTCCATCGGAAAAAACATCAGAGCTTTTTCCAACCAAAATTCTGATCTTGTGTATGGGGCATAAGGGGTAGATCTGAAATGAGTGGAAGCTCTGCTGATTTTATCATCCAATCATGTGCAAGCTAAAATGCTGTTTTTTATTTTCCTTGCATGTCCCCCTCCAATCTACAGCAACTTTACTTCCAAGTGCACTTTCATTGCACTTTCAAGTGGATTTTCCTTTAGTAAATAACCCCTATAGGGTGTATATATTCACATACACATATAGTCCTATATATGCAATCTTATACCCACAGTTGATCCAGAGGAAGGCAAAAACCCCAATAAAGCATGATTCAGTTTGCTCCAACAGGGGAAAGAATTCCTGCCTGATCCCACCAAGAGGCAATTGGTTATTCCCTAGATCATCTTTACCTATGAATGTTAGTATCCAGTTATGTTATATACATTTAGAAAAGAATGCAGGTCTTTGTTAAAACAATCTACTGAGCTGACCAGAACCAGCTCTTGAGGGAGCCTATTCCACATTTTCACAGCTCCTCCTGTGAAGAAGCCTTTCCGTATTTGGAGATATTTTCCTCCAGACGTAAAGAGTGTCCCCCTTGTCCTCTGTGATGACCTTAAAGTAAATAACTGGTGTTTTGGTAGGATATTTAAAAGCATAATGCTGAAGATTAAGGGGTCGGATATCAATATAGCAAGGGCTGTATGCTCCCTTTCATCTTGCCTTGGTGATACCAGCAATTTGATTTATCCAGTTAGAGTTGTACAGGAAGGATTGATGCTAGTGGTGGACATGCTGGGTATGAGGTGGTAAGCACTGCAGACAGTGGCGGCTGGTGCTAAAAAAATTTTTTGGGGGGGGGGGGTCGCAAACAAACATCTCCAGGTCCTTACCTGCAAATGTAGCCTCCAGCGTGGGCTGTCACTGCTCCCCTGATACCCTGATTTTTTGGCAAAAAGAGCATTTTAGCATGACATGCACCATTCACACCTGAAGTGTTGTGTTCCTGGAATGAAGTGGACTGATCCTTTGTCCCTGGAATGAAGTGGTATGTCCCTGGAATGAAGTGGAGTGTCCCTGTGTCCCTAGGATGAAGTGGAGTGTCCCTGGAATAAAGTGGTGTGTCCCTGGAATGAAGTGGCGTTTCCCTGGCATGAAGTGGCGTGTCCCTTGAATGAAATGGGGTGTCCCTGGAATGAAGTGGGATTTTCCTGGAATGAAGAGTTGTGTCCCTGGAATGAAGTGGTATGTCCCTGTTTTCCTGGAATAAAGTGGGGTGTCCTTGAAATGAAGTGGGGGTGTCACTGGAATGAATTGGAGTGTCCATGGAGTGAAGTGGTATGTCACTGGAATGAAGTGGTGTGTCCCTATGTCCCTGGAATGAAGTGCACTGTCTAACGAGCAGAGAGATGACATCTCTCATTGTCTGCCCTCACAGCAGGGCTGCTACACTGTTAGAGATGAGGCAAGCAAGCAGAGAGATGAGATCATCTCTCACCGCCCGCCCCCATCATCATTGTTCTCCCTTACTACTCACTACTCCAGGCCTGCCTATGAACTAATGCGCACGCCTGTGCTGCCACCACTACAGTGACAATCTTCATGTAGTGGCATGTGACAATCCACATCTCGTGGCAGGCGACGTGGCAAATGACAAGCTTCATCTAGTGGCAGGCAATGTGGAAATTGACAAGCTGCATCTGGTGGCAGAAGATGGTAGCAAGTGACAAACTACATCTGGTGGCAGGCGATGTGGCAAGTAACCAGGTGCATCTGGTGGCAGGCGACGTGGCAAGTGACATGGCAGCTGGTGGCACATTCTGCATTATGGTGAGTTGAACTAGTTCATTCTATATTAAAAAGTAATAATAGAAATAATGCGCTTCAATCATCTTGACACCATATCAACCATGGTGCCATGATGATTGAAGCGCTAACACCTGCCATTTCCCGCAAAAAAGCTGCATACACCCCCCTTGGCCTTGGCACAATTTTCTTCCACAACGCCGGTCCCCAGTGCCACAAAGGTTGGGGACCACTGCTATCATTTATGAATAAATTATACAGAATTGGTCCCAAGACAGATGAGGTTCCTCATTTAACACTCCAGTCTGAGTACACATTCTTTATTACCACCCTTTGAACACACCCCTTTAACCATTTTTTTCTATACAAGAACAAACCCTATGGTCCATGCCTACAGACCTCAGTTTGTAGATTAAGGCTCTGTTTCCACTACTGCGAGTTGTTGTGCGAATTGACACGTGTGAAGTCGCATGACAAGTCAAAAGTCATGTATTTCAATGGTCCCCGTTCTAATTGGTGCGACTCAAGTTGCAGTGACTCCAAAAAAAGGTTCTTGCACTACTTTATTCCTTCTTCGGGACGACTTGTTCTCCATAGAAAGGAATTAAGTCGCAATGCAGTTGCATGTACATGTCTGACACTGCGACTTTGTTGCGACTTCCATGGAAGTACATGATCTCTGCTTCTCCCAAATACAACACTTCCTATATTGATGTACATGAATGTGGAAGACAGCAGGACAACATTTGGCAATATACGACCTCAGAGATCCAGGTTACCAAGATCATGTAAAGAAGGAGAGAGCATGGTTGGAAGTGGCTCACATATATACCTGGGACTCTTTGTCAGCTACAGAACAGTCTTCAAAAAGTAAGTGGTTGATATACGCTGCTTAGCACTTTGCGACTGCACCTATTTAAATATTCAGCAACCAATGGGTGTGTGTTAACAATGTGCACTTTTCTTGGTGGGTACTGCTTCTCCTGCCAGGAGATCACAATGGTTTGCCAGGAGGGAATCCCCTGTCAACACTCTGTTGAGGCTGGAATTTAGCTAGTTTCTTTTGTGCAACCTGTGGCTGCAGGAAAGTAAATCTGTGAGTGTGTGTGTGCCACCAAATAATATTTGCCCATGGTCCAAACAATATTAAAGATGTCCCTGTCGACATCTTTTAGCACATGACAAATTATGCAGGTGTCATGGATAATATATCTAGCAGTTGTTTTCCCACCTTCAACATCAATTATGCGGCCTAGAAAATGAATGACCTATAAGCAGTTAATAAAGAATGATTTTTTTGAACTTGGTATTGACTTTATGTTTTGCAGTACACTCATTACAAACTTGATGGAGAAGTCTCAAAGACTATTAACACTGGTACCTATGAAAATTAAAAGGAGGAAGGAGTGGTTCTGGCTCTAAAAGATTAGCCCCATATTGCCAATGCCGGGAATCTTGATTTTTTTTAAAACAGTTGTTGGAAATGCGAGAGTAAGTTATCAGCAGGCATATTTTATGATTTTGACATATCAAATTGTAATGCTTACTTAAAATTTTTTATTTCAGAACCCAAGCAAGCTAAGAAGACAGCACACAGGGTTTGCCACCGGAAGATGAGTCAGAGGAAGCTGCTGCTGCGGAAGAACAATTCCAAGACAATGTTGACAAGGAACTGTTCATAGATGAATCAAGGTCAGCAACAAACTCAATGAATGAGGAGGATGCTGAACCTAGGGCCTAGCAATTTCTCTAAGCCTTTGCGAAGATCTTCAAGGGGAATTGCCAGGGCTGGGAAACCCATGGATAAAATCTTAAAGTCTTGAACCCAAGCAAGCTGGGAAGACAGCATTTCTCACTGTAATTTTAGGCATATGTAAACAGGTCCCCCAAGAGAAAAAATATTCACTCAGGATGGCTTTGATGTCAACTGCTCAATCCTTTGTGGGTGAGGAGCCAACAACATCCTCAGCATATATGAACCCCCCCCCCCCTCATATCCCCCTTATCAACAATACCCTCACTTTCAAAGTGTACAGTATGCTCCACCAATAAACCAGCCATACTGTGACAAGTATGGTAATATGCTGAATCCCTCAAGGCCATGCATGTTGCATCCAATTCCTGCCCCCCACTACCTCTACCCTTGGCTCCCGACCACTCACCAACTTAGGCAGCCTACACCCAGTCAGGTTCTGCCTTTTCTTGAAGGGAAATACTACCCGGGACCATCACTGGATTGGCCTGGACCAACCGATAGTTCAGTTTATGGGACCACTGAAACCCCAGCATACCAGTAATTGTAACTTTAGATTATTTTTGCTGTTATTTTGAGACTTGTTAATTTTTGTTTTTTTGTTGTGGTTGCCAAAACAGCAACCCAAAAATGTTTGAGTTAATGGAAACAATTATTTTTTATTTTTTTCCTTTTTGCAAAAAGACTTTGCTGTTAAAAAAAGATTATGATTATATATTTTATTTTTTGTATGACTTTTATTTTGGTGTTGTTCAAATTGATATACATGTTATTTTTTTATTCTTTGTTTTGGTTGTTTAAAATAAAAAAAAACAACAAATGGTGTAGTGTACCCAAAAAAAACTTGGTGCATTCTTGCGGAAAATTTTGAAAAATAAAAATTATTCTGTTTACATGAACATTATTCTGTTTACGTTAATCCCTTACGCACAGTGGCACCATTGGTGGTGCCCCTACTGGCAATCCATTGTGCACCTTCCAGATTGTGCTTGAGGGAATCTTCAAAAAGATAGCCATCACAAATTCTTACAAAATTATGACGCACACATGTTGTTTTTAAGTTTTTACGGCAGATATTGCATTTTTAAGTTTTAAATTCACTGGTGTATGTAGCAAACACCACTTGTTTGCTAAAATGCCAAATGAACATTCTACCACTCGTCTTTCCCTCGTTAACCGGTAATTGAAGATTCGCTTCTCTTCACTCAGACACCTATTAGAGTAAGGCCTTAATAAATGCTCACTGAGAGCAAAGGCCTCATCCCCAACATACACAAATGCCATTGGCGGCCCATCTGTTCCTGGCAATGGACAGTCCTGTGGCAGGTCCAGGACATTTCCCCTCAACATTTTTCCAAACGATGATCTTTGGAAAATACTGGAGTCTGGGCTGCTGCCATACGATCCTATGTCTATATAGGTAAACAATAATTGGTATCAGCTACTGCTAGTAATACAAAAGAAAAATATTTTTTGTAGTTAAAGTATTTTGTTCCACTGCCGATGGGCATCACTACCCTCATATGTTTTCAATCAATTGTCCCGACAGAATTCGGGAAATTGCATCGGTTCCAGAAAACTTCTGATATCTTGCACCAATCTTCGCGAGTGGGCTTCTTCAGGACAAAATCCCTAAGGACATTCCAGATGTCTCTGCAGGTAGTGTGGACAATATTGCTGACAGTAGTTTTGCCAACCAAAAATTCAAAATGCAAACTTGCAAAGGAATGTCCAGTTGCCAGGTACCTAAAATGGAACAGTCAATACAGTTTATTAGAATGATACATATTAACAATAAGCTACTTCTATATTAGATCAAAAAATGAGCTTGGAAAGAGGTGCCTGAGGAATTGAAGGAAGCTGTAGAGGGACAATTAATATTGTAAAAACAATCTCACCCACAATAACGTGCTAGTATTTATTATTTTGCTTCATGTAAATAGGATGAAGGAATGATGTGGATTTCCAAATGCCACATATGAGGTAAGCAGAAGAAAAAGTATGAAAAGTTACCTCAGTGTTATAGAGTCTTTCAACTGCTGGAATACTCCTTCTGAAACTTGTGTTTTGGTGCTCTAGATGGCTAGAGAGCAAAGCCAACAATTCATCAAAACTGTAAATAGAAAATGTATGGCTATTATCTACATTGACTATGTAAAAATAAAACATTTTGTTCCATTTTTTTTTTTTTACAATTTGATCAAGTTAGAGTTAACACTTCTAGCTATTCAAAGCTAAAAGTTAGAAAAAAAAAGTGTCACACTGACCAGGCATATACACGTTTTCCTAAATATATCTTGGAGCATTTGCAAGTTCACATCAAAAAATGTTCTCACCTTCTAGTTGACATCTGTGTGTAGTTGAAGAATTTGTCTTCATGAGCACGGAGGTCATTGTAAAGGACCCAAAACTGGCCTCTCCCTTCCCTTTGGGCGAAGATGGGATGGATCCAAAATCTATGCCTTCTCTTCCTCCGGTTATCCTCTTCATCTAAACAACATAGAACACATGACAAAGAAAGATGAAGGGGAAATAACTAAGCAGGATAAGGAATTACATCACTATGACTAAATCACAGAACATCAAAGTCATTTTTAAAGTCGCATCAAATCGCAACACAAATCGCATAGCAAAGTCGCAGTGTAAATGGCTGGACTTTGGGAACGCAATAGTGGAAACATAGCCTTAGCGTTTATGGAGAACTGTATTGCAAAATCCAGATACACCACATCCACTGGCCTGCCCCTATCTAGATGGCAGCTCACTTCCTCATAGAAAGTTCACAGATTGGTCTGGCAGGAATGACCCTTCATAAACCCATGCTAATTACTACCAATGATTCTGTTTTCTTCAGCAAATTCAGTCTATACAATCGTCCTGCACCCCAGTCGGCATGCTGATGGCACCGCTATATCCTCTGCTCGATGTATGTTTCATGTAACAGATGCCATCAGTGGGGCAGGCACTGTACATAAATGGCCTGGATGGGCCTTTCCTCGTTCTGACTGGACGTTCAGGAACTTCCTCAGTGCCCAATCCTGTGATGGTTGTGATCACAGGACCCAGCCGAACACAGATCGGGATATGAATGGCTGTGAATGGCTCTCCCAATCACGTAACGGCTGTGTCCAATCATAGCCATCACAATGTCTCTGACAGATCTGTGACAGTTCTCGCCACAGAGTAGTGAAAGGGGGGGGGGAAGCAGGGGAATCTGAAGCCTGGGAATCTGCAGCCTCTGTGACAGCTCTCTGTATAAGGATGATTTTACACAGAGAGCTGTCACAGATCCCCCACAAACAGTACACCAAGCACCACTGTCCCTGTCTCTATACACATCTGTCACAGTGCCCCCATAAAACATCTTTACCAGTGCACAAAACATCTGTCAGCCCCCATCACATTTGTACTAGTGCAAAAAACATCTGTCAATGTCCTCATCACATCTGTACCAGTGCACAAAACATTTGCAATAGTGTACCATTGTGACATCAACATCTGTCAGTGTACCAGTGTCCCACCAATAAATAAATACAACATTTAAAGCGTCCCCGCCCCCCGTGCTCGCGTGCACAAGTTGGTCCCATACGCATACGTAAACAGCGATCACACACACGTGAGGTATCGCTATGAACGTCAGAACAAGAGCAATAAGCACATGGAGATATATAGCATATGGAGATTTTCAAATACCGAAGTGTGGTGCCATTTCACAAGCATGCACAATTTTAAAGCGTGATATGTTTGGTATCTACCTGGCGCAACACCATATTTTACCGAAAATTTGGCTTTTATATTTTCTCTGTGTGCATTGAAATTCATTAAAATGTATTCATACGTTAGTGTATAAAGTTGCGTTTGAAAAACTGCTGCGCAAATACTGTGTGACATAAAAATTAGCAAAACCCACCATTTTATTCTCTAAGGCCTCTGCTACAAAATTATATAATGTTTGGGTGTTCCAAGTAATTTTCTAGCAAAAATACAGATTTTTGCTTGTAAACAAAAAGTGTCAGAAGAAGACCTGGTCTTAAAGTGGATAATCGCTGAAGGTGCTATTTGGATGTTACCATTGTCTATGTGGCCAGGCTGTGAAAAAGTCTCACACATGTGGTATCGCCAAACTCAGGAGGAGTAGCAGAATGTGTTTTGTGATGTAGTTGAAAGTATGCATATGCTTTGTGTGTGAGAAACAACTTGTTAATATGAAATTTTTTTGAAAAAAATAATAATTTCTTAATTTTCCAAAGAATTGTGGGAAAAAAATACAACTTCAAAAAAACTTGTCATGCTTCCTAGGCTGGGTTCACACCTATGCAAATTGGATGGGGGCTTCCCCCGCATCCAATTCGCATAGCAGGAGAATATGACCGGCTCTCGATGTCTCCGGGGCGGCTGCGGAGCGCAGTGCACAGAAACATCTACATCTCTACATCTTTCATCTTTGGCTCCTTTTCAGGGCCAAATTCAGGCAAAGATTCCTGAATCCCTGATTCGACCCTGAAATGTAGAACAGGGACGCACAGCGTTCCTGTGTGATCCGCAGCCTGACTAAATACCTTGGACTGTCTACTTTCCAAAAAGGGGTCATTTGGGGAATATTTTATACTATCTTGACATGTTAGAAAGAAATTAGATTGGCCGCCAGCACATCAGGTGTGATCAATTTTCAATGATTGCTACCATAGCTTGTGGACTCTCTAACTTTCAGGATTGGTAAACACTGCATGCCGATGCGGCTCACAGCAGGGGTCCTGTGAGTCCTGGTTCACCATTTCAGGTCCTATTTCAGCCCGAATTTTAGCAATAACGGCCCACCAAAAACAGCTGATAACAGCCTATGTGTGCATGGACACATAGGATAACATGCTGGGGAGTTTATTGACTGCAGAAAAAAAACATCTGAAGCTAAAAACAGTAGCTGTAAAAATGTCCAGTGTGCATGAGGCCTCACACAGACCAGATAATATACACTGATTTGGGTTATTTTACCAAAGAAATGTAGCAGTATAATTTATAACAGAAACTAAGAAAAATTCATTTTTTTTCAAAATATTTGGTCTTTTTTCACTTGTAGAACAAAAAATAAAAACCCCAGTGGTGACTAAATACCACCAAACCATTTGTGTGAAAAAAATAAAAATAAATGTAATTTGGGTACAGTTCTGCATGACTGCGCAATTCTGATTCAAAGTGTGACGGTGCTGAAAGCTAAAAATTGGCCTGGGTAGGAAGGGGGTGAAAATACTCTGTATTGAGGTGGTAATAAATAGTTTTCAATTTTAAGAGGACATTGTGCAATGAGCGTTTCTCCTTTTTATTGCTATGCTCTGTAATGTACTGCTTGAGCTTCCTTGGTGAAGAGTTTGAATAACTACCTCTAAACTATACCATCTGATGGTTGGCCGGAAACAAAATATAGTATATACCCAGAGTGCGGGGTAAGCTCACAAAAGCAAATACAGGTCTGGGGATAAGGTCTGGCTATCTGGTAAGAGACCGATTATGCTCATCTCTGAGGGGGGAGCACTTGGTGGTGATCACTTGTATCCTTGAGAAATTTGAAGTGCATGCTTTGAACATCACCTTAATCACTTGCTGACCGGGCCATACTTCTATGATGGTTACAGTGCGGGCAGCTAATTCTGGGTGGGCGTACAATGATGCCCTCTTGTGAACGAACATCTCGCATGCCCCCTGGGGTGCACATCCGGAAGTGTCCATGACCGCCGGGTTCTCGGAAGTTGGCTCGTCACAGATTAGGGTAAAGGGCCAATGACGGAGCGATCACTGTCAACAAACCTATTGTGTGAGGAGAGGAGGGAGAAGCTGCAGCGTGAGGCTGCTTGTGTTTTTTTTATTCCAAGTGCCGCATCAGTGCCACATCTGTGCCCCAACCGTGCTACATCAGTGCACATCTGTGCCACAGCAGTACTCAACTGTGCCCAACAGTGCCACAGCAGTGCTCTACAGTGCCCCATCAGTGCACATCTGTGCCTCTTCAGTGCCCCAGCTGTGCTACATCAGTGCCACTAAAGTGCCAATACAGTGCCTGCCAGTACGTGCTCATAAGTGCTATAAAAATGTGTTGAAAAATGCGGTTTTCTTTCCACATTTTCCAAAAACATGTGGGAAAAAAAATGACATGTTCAAAAGACTCATTGGGCCTCATAGAATATATGTTGGGGTGTTTTCTTTCCAAAATGGATCATTTTGTGGGAGTTTCCATTATCCTTGTGCTCCAGTGTCTTCAAAAGTGTGATAGGTTGTCAGGATATTAGATGCGTCATTAATTCTTTTAGGGACTTTAAATAAAGCACAGCTAAGAGCATAAAAAAGTAGACTCACGTGATCATGGGCTCCAAAAACAAACATTGAATCAGAAGAATAACATGATGATATAGTTCGATAAAATCTAAACAATTTATTATACATGATAATGACATAAAAAAAAAAATAGAAAATAAATATCTTAATAAACAATAATGAAGTAGTAATAATTCATGAACAACATGATTAAGTTGATAATGGTATAATATAAAACCAGCCTATGGGTAATAGAAACATTGGTACACGGTAATGCAATTATACCAATTTCATAAATAATCATGTAATAAATAGAGAAAATAAAAGTATATCAATGAAAAATAATAGTAAAATTGATATCACTAATTATGGAGTCTCAAGATCACATGATTTGAAGATGTAGCATAAAGCTAAGGCTCTACGCGTTTCGTGGGAACTCCCACTCATCAGAAGCAATTGCATGTGCAATGATCTATAATAAAAGGTAAAGAATTACAAGGTTAACAATTGCTGGACACAAAAGGAAGTAGAGAGCAAGGATGCAAAAATATGCTAAACGCTCTTACCTATAATTGCATAAAAATATAGAGATAATATTATTCAAGGTAGAGGACGCCATAAGGAAATCAAAGCCTCCCCCGGAGCTGAGAACACACAGATATGGCCACATCGAGGCTCAGGGTCGCAGCACGAGGAACACCATTGGTGAATGTTTGATGATGGGGTGTGGATGCCAATGACAGTAAATATTCTGTGGAAAAAGGGATTGTGGTGAGTGTATAGTACCAATCCATGTGCAACAACTAGCAAAAAACACAGTGAATGGCTGGTGACTGAAAAATAAAATCCCTGAAAATGTGTGTTATTTACCTTACCATCTCAGTAAAAGATCATAGAATCCAGTGTATGTGAGCTAAAGAGAATCGTAAGATGTGTGCTCCATTAGCATGCTGTCCTGAGGCCAGAAAATAGCCATGGTGTGCCGCCAGCTCCACGCTGCGTTATGAAGCAGAGGGAGGAAGAGCAACTCCTGGACGCCTGGCGTCACTAAGCAGTTGGCTCTCAAAATCCTCCCTCGTGTCAAATGAAGATAGAAAACCGAAGCACAATAACGTGCAGGTGCCCGACAACGCATGGGTAGCGATGCCCACCACCTCAGACTCGCAAGAGGAAGGCGGAGGGAGGGGCCAAGCCACGCATCGCAGCTCCCGGGGATGCAGACCCAGGCGTCCGCAGCCACAATACACTATTATTGAATGATAAAGTTATTGAAATCCTTGGTGTCAAGTAAGGGTCAACTTGTGGTAAACCAATATAAGTTTGGTAAACTGTATGCTACCTTAGATTCTGTGCTTCCATCCCTATATTATGGCGGAAAAGAAAGGACGGGGTTTTTTGTGACTTTACATGAGGCAACGAATGGGTGGATTCATCTGCCTCCATTCCTATTATATGCAAGAAATTTGCAGCAAAGACAAAATAATTTTGTGCTCTATCAGTGCTACATCAGTACTCAGCTGTGCACATCAGTGCCATATCTGTGCCACCGCAGTGCTCTACAGTGCCCCATCAGTGCCACATCTGTGCCACTAAAGTGCCAATACAGTGCCTTCCAGTACGTGCTCATAAGTGCCATAAAAATGTGTTGAAAAATGCGGTTTCTTTTTCTTTCCACATTTTCCAAAAACGTGGAAAAAAAATGACATGTTCAAAAGACTCATTGTGCCTCATAGAATATACGTTGGGGTATAAAACCAGTCTATGGATAATAGAAACATTGGTACACGGTAATGCAATTATACTAATTCATAAACAACAATCATGTTCTAAATAGAGAAAATAAAAATATATTAATGAAAAATAGTGAAATTGATATCACTAATTACGGAGTCTCAAGATCACGATTTGAAGATGTTCTTTTGTCTTTGCTGCAAATTTTTTGCATATAATAGTGATGGAGGCAGATGAATCTACCAATTCGTTGCCTCGTGTAAAGTCCCAAAAAAAAACATCCTTTCTTTTCCGCCATTAATTCTTTTAGAACGCCTCTGTATGTTGCTAGGCTGTGAAAAGGCTGCCTCAGGCGACCGGGATCCGACTTTAGCGGCGGCTTGCAAAATGACTTCTGTATAGAAGTTAATTTTTTCTTTATCTAAGTCAGAGCGACTTGAATCGCTCCGATTAGACCGGTTCCATTGCACGGGACGCGACTTGTCAGGCGGTTAAGTCGCCTGATGAGTCGCCCCTGTGTGAACCCGGGTCTCAGGGCCTCGAGCAATTAGATAGGCCATCAGTACATCAGGTGTGATACATTTTCAGTGATTGGCACCATAGCTTGTAGACTCTGGCTCAGTTCACACTGAGGCGACCATGCGATGCAATGGAACCTAATCGATACGACTTAAGTCGCTCCGACTTAGAAAAAGGCTCCTGTACCTTTTGGGGGTGGAGGGGGGGGTGGCCTTCAGAGCGACTTGCATTGACTTCTATTACAGAAGTTGTTTGCAAGCCACGCTCAAGGCGCGCTGCACAGGGCGGTTTCAGAGTCGGGCAACTTTGAAGCCGCCCCAGCGTGAAAAGGCCCTATAACTTTCACAAAGACCAAATAATATTCACTAATTTTGGTTAGTTTTACCAAAGATTTTAGCAGTATACATTTTGGCCAAAATCTATGAAGAAAAATTACAAACTTGTTACATTTTATAATAGAAACAAAGAAAAATGCAATTTTTTACAAAATTTGCGGTCTTATTTTAGTTATAGTGCAAAAAAGAAAAAATAACCAGCGGTGAATAATCGCTTCCCACCCGCCCAACATCAAATGATGTGGTCGACTTTAAGTGGTTATATCTAAATGATAGCTGCAGCTACAGGCATCATTCAGATATCTTCTATTAGAGCTGGCGACTCCCTTCACCATAACAACAATCATAGAGGGTGTGCAGCTGCTTGATCGTTCCAGTGCTTCTCCCAGCTCGTCCCTGTGATTGGTGAACCGGAGAAGCAACCAACCTGCACCGGATGTTGACCATAGAGATTTCCGACGGGCCAGATGGTCCGGAGTCTCTATGATTGTTTGGAGGCCAGGCGCAATATCTTCATGCCCGGCCTCTGCATTTGAAAAAATGCAGCCGCCTCGGTGAAGCCAAGATCTTTTTTTAAACTGTTTTTTATCTCAGGCTTCCCAGCCTAGAGGTGAGATCTGGGGACTTATTGACAGATCTCACTGTAAAGGGGACCTGTCACGCACTATTCCTATTACAAGGGATGTTTACATTCCGTGTAATAGGAATAAAAGTGATCAAAAAAAAAAATTCAAATCGCCCCTGTCCCTGCTTTTAGAAACTAACGCATACGTAAGTTGTGCCCACATATGTAAACTCAAACCACACACGTGAGGTATTGCCACAAATGTTAGAGCAAGAGCAATAATTCTAGCACCTCCTCTGTAACTCAAAACTTGTAACCTGTAAAAATTTTTAAAGCGTCACCCTTTGGGGATTTTCAAGTACTGAAGTTTGGCGCCATTCCACAAGTGTGTTAAATTTTGAAGTGTGACATATTAGGTATATATTTACTTGGCATAATGTCATCTTTCACATTATGCAAAAAAACGGGCTAACTTTACTGTTTTTTTTTGTTGTTTTTTTTATATGCATAAAACCTTTTGAAAAAAAAAAAACACGTTAAAAAAATTGCTGCGCAAATACCGTGTGAGATAAAGAGTTGCAACGACTGCCATTTTATTCTCCATGGTCTCTGCTAAAACAACATATATAATGTTTGGGGGTTCTGCATAATTTTCTTATATGTAGGAGAGAAATGTCAGAATTGGTCTGGTAGGCAAGTGGTTAAATACCACCAAAAGAAAGCTCTGTTTGTGTGGAAAAAAAGGAAACAAATTTCATATGAGTACAATGTTACATGACCGCTCAATTGTCATTCAAAGGGTGACATCATTGAAAGGTGAAAATTGGCCTAGTTAGGAAGGGGGTTTAACCACTTAAGAACTGGGCCTCTTTTTCAGACTCTGTGTTTACAAGTTAAAAGCACGTTTTTTTGCTAGAAAATTACTTAGAACCCCAAACATTATACATTTTTTTTCTAACACCCTAGAGAATAAAATGGCGGTCATTGCAATACTTTTTTTTTTCACATTTGCGCAGTGGTCTTAAAAGCATACTTTTTTGGGGAAAAAATTCACTTTTTTGAACCAAAAAAAATAAGACAACAGTAAAGTTAGCCCAGTTTTTTTTATATTGTGAAAGATAATGTTACGCCGAGTAAATTGATACTCAACACGTCACGCTTCAAAATTTCGCCCACTCGTGGAATCGCGTCAAACTTTTAACCTTAAAAATCTCCATAGGCAACATTTAAAAAATTCTACAGGTTTGCATGTTTTGAGTTACAGAGGATGTCTAGGGCTAGAATTATTGCTCTCGCTCTAACGATCTCAGTGATACCTCACATGTGTGGTTTGACCACCGCTTTCATATGTGGGAGCTACTCACGTATGCATTCACTTCTGTGTGTGAGCTAGTCGTGACGGGGCCCTTTAAAAAAAAAAATTCTTATTTATTTTATTTTATTTATTTTTACACTGCTTTTAAAAATAAAATAAAAATGGTGTCACTTTTATTCCCATTACAAGGAATGTAAACATCCCTTGTAATAGAAAAAAAGCACAACAGGACCTTTTAAATATGAGATCTGGGTTCAAAAAGACCTAAAAAAAAAAAATTGTCATTTGAAAAAAATGTGCCCTTGTGGTACTTTGCAGAGCAGCAAGCTGGAGCGTGCCCAACACTGTTTATTAGGCATTACATGCTTAATGTGGCTTGTCTGCCTGAGGAAACATTTGGCTCTACGGTTATTATGGCGGCTGTCGCCCATTAAAAAATTTGAGTAGCGTTGCATTGAAGGTTTGGCTTATTTTTTATTTTTTGTGTTCCCTCCCTTCTTAATATTGCTTGGTACATCCCATAGTAGGCTGACATGGGGAGGTCCAGGAATAAGGAAAATTGTTATCCATACTTACTGTAATTTTCCTTTCCTGTATCCTTCCCATGTCAGCCGGAGATTCCCACCCGATTTATCTGCTGCGAGGCGGGTATTTCTGAACACTGGTGTGGGTAGACGGCCGCCCTTCATGGGCTAAGAAAGAGGTGGTACTGAAGGGGTCAGAGAGGGCGGAGCTGACCCATAGTAGACTGACATGGGGAGGGTCCAGGAAAGGAAAATTACCGTAAGTATGGATAACAATTTTCCTTAATCCCCTATATTGTAGATGCTAAAACTTTTGCGTGAACCAATCAATATACGCTTATTGCGATTTTTTTATTTTTTTTACCAAAAATATGTAGAATACATATTGGTCTAAACTGAGGGAAAAAAAATATTTTTTTATATATTTTTGGGGGATATTTATTATGGCAAAAAGTAAAAAATATTGTGTTTTTTTCAAAACTGTCACTCTTTTTTTGTTTATAGCACAAAAAATAAAAACCGCAGAGGTGATCAAATGCCACCAAAAGAAAGCTCTATTTGTGGGAAAAAAGGATGTCAATTTTGTTTGGTTGCAACATCGCATCACCACGCAATTGTCAGTTAAAGCGACGCAGTGCCGAATCGCATAAAGTGCTCTGGTCCGGAAGGGGGTAAAATCTTCCGGGGCTGAAGCGGTTAAAAAACAGACAGGATTATGTAAAGATACATTGGTGGGTTAACAACCACTTTAAGTGTCCAGTGCGCAAGTGGTTAAGGATTATATATTGGGACCATTTTTTGTGTTTAGAATTTTGCACCTCGTCTTCTTTCTTGCATGATGGCACTGATTATATGAATTGGTTTAATAATTTTTGAATACATTCAATATGTGATATGGATGTAGTTTTTATTTCACTACATGCACTTTATGATGTGATTAATGACAGCGCAGCACTTTTCTTTTTAAGTAGTCAATACTAGTTCTATTTTTGTAATACAATTTACTTACTGAGAACGATAACGGAGACACCAGCATACAAAATGAATTGTTCACTTTCTTCTTGTTCTTTATAGAGATGTGATCTTTGCCCACATAAAGAGGGGGCGCTTAAGAGAACGGACAATGGAGGTAAG
The DNA here is from genome assembly GCF_037356315.1 of Lithobates pipiens. Taxonomy (NCBI): domain Eukaryota; kingdom Metazoa; phylum Chordata; class Amphibia; order Anura; family Ranidae; genus Lithobates; species Lithobates pipiens. The sequence goes on along the minus strand of NW_027507789.1, from coordinate 68,351,053 downwards.
TTAAGAAACTAGGTATTTATGGTGGCCTACCATCAGCGTATAGAGTGCAAGCATTATATAGTAATAAAACACAGGGCCAGTCAACACCACATGCGGTCCAGTGCGTTTTTTTCTACATCAAAAACGCATGGAAAGTAGGTTATATGATTCCTAAGGGCATAGATCACACCAGTGCAGTCAGTTCCGGGACTTTCCAGTCTGAGAGAAAAAGTAGAACATGCTGCATTTTTCCTGCACTGGACTGTACTATAATGCAGTAAAACACATCAAAAACACAACGGAATGCACTGGAACGCATCAAAAGTGCACGTAACCCTAGTACAGTGGGAAAAAAACAAGAAAGGAGAAGAAAAAAGCACATGGAATACATCTGTAAACGCACCGGAGCGTGCCAAAAATACGTTAAAAGCGTGAGTGCAGAAATGCATCCAGAACAGATCTGAAGTGCGTTTTTGTGGTGTAAACCAGCCCTAAAAGCTAAGTTGCCTTTTTTTCTAAACTCTTGCTTCCCTATGTAACAATATACGCTTAATGTTGCAGAAAAGAAAAAGATTTCTATTATCTGTTTTATTTTCAGGGTAAGGCCTTACCTCAGCCTCTAGCTTGCTCCATAGAAAAGTTCACGACTACCTGCTATGTAGATTTAGGACATGAAAACCACCTCTGTACTCAAACCCAGTCAGTACTATTGAAAAAAAGTAGAAGTGTAACCTAGAATTCTGTAAAGCTCACCATACACTATACCAGGGCTCAAAATACCGAGCTAATAGATAGGTCTTAAGAGTTATTCGCCACCAGTTGCCCCACCCATCCTCTACCCTGCCCTGCCCCTAAACACACCCTTGTAAATTATCTCATTAAACGCTTGCCGACCAGCCGCCGTCATTATAATGAGGCAGGTGGGCGCGTTCCCGCGAGCCGTTGAAGCTGTATGTTGGCCCTTTAAGCAGGAATAGCAGGCGCGCTGCACTGCGGGGGAACCGATGCACGTGGCCAGCGGTTGCGTGGTGACCACTAGCCACACGTGATCGCAGCCACAAGAGCCAGAACAGGGATGCGTGTGTATAAAGACACAAATCCCTGTTCTATGAAGAGAGGAGAGACAGATCCTGTGTTCCTACTAGCTAGGAACAACGATCTGTCATCTCCTCTAGTCAGTTCCTTCCCCCTACAGTTAGAACACACACGAGGGAGCACAGTTAACCCCTTGATCGCCCCCTAGTGTTCACCATTACCTGCCAGTGACATTTCCCCAGTAATCAGTGCATTTTTATAGCACTGATCGCTATGTAGATGTCAATGGTCCAAAAATGTGTCAAAAGTGACAGATCTGTCTGCCTATAATGTCACAGTCCTGATAAAATCGAAGATCATCGCCATTAATAGTAAAAAAAAAATAATAATAATAAAAATTGCCATAAATCTTTTTCATAGTTTGTAGACACTATAACTTTTGCGCAAACCAATCAATATACACTTATTGTGATTTTTATTACCAAAAATATGTAGAAGAATACATATCTAAACTTAGGAAAAAATGTGCTTTTTAACCACTTGCCGACCGCCTAACGCCGATGTACGTCGGCAGAATGGCACGGGCAGGCATAAGCACGTACATGTACGTGATTTGCCTCCCGCGGGTCGGGGGCCCGATCGGGCCCCCGCCCGGTGCCTGCGGCGGTCGGTTTTCGTTCGGGAGCGATCCCGGACGAGGGGACGGCCATTCATTCATGGCCACCCCCTCGCGATCGCTCCCGACGAATAGAAATCCCCGGTGACATCACTTCCTCTCCTGTAATGTAAACACAGGAGAGGAAGTGATGTATTCTCTCCTCCGTGTCGGTATTTTTCGTTCCGACACGGAGGAGAGCGGATCAGTGAGTTGCACCAACACATCCCACACACAGTAGAACATGCCAGGCACACTCACACCCCCCCTTTACCCCCCGATCACCCCCCCAATTACCCCTGCCCCCCAGTCACAGTGACACCAATGTCATTTTTTTTTTTTTTTTTTTTTTTTTTGCATTGGTGTCATTTGTGACTGTAATAACTGTTAGGGCAGTTAGAGTTAGCCCCCTTTAGTTCTAATGTACCCCCCTAACCCCCCCAATAAAGGTTTAACCCCGTGATCACCCCCCGTCGCCAGTGTCACTAAGGCTGGGTTCACATTGCAGCGGTTTATGAGAACGAATGTGATTCGCACCGCACTGCAGTGCAAATCACATCCGATCTCTGTGCGATTCGAGTTCAGCCATTCGCCGCACCCGCCGCACCCGCCACACCCGCCGCACCCGCCGCAAATTCGCACGGGACCCTTTTTTTGGCCCGCAGCAGAATCGGATCGCATGGGTGTTCACACCATGCGATCCGAGTTTGCAGATCGCACTGCGATATGCGAACTGATCTGGGGGTGTCAGTAACATTTCACTGACACTCCCAGCAGTTCGCATAGGGCAGTGTGAACTGCCGCCGGGAGGCATGCGATGCGGGAACCCGCCGCGGATTCGCGGCGTTTCCGCATCGCTCCAGTGTGAACCCAGCCTAATAAGCGATCATTTTTCTGATCGCCGTATTAGTGTCCCAGGTGACGCTAGTTAGGCAGGTAGGTATTTAGGTTCGCCGCAGCTTTTTATAGCGCCAGGGACCCCCATATACTACCGCATAAAGCCCCCTGATTGCCCCCTAGTTAACCCTTTCACCAGTGATCACCATATAACTGTTACAGGTGACGCTGGTTGGTTAGTTATTTTTTTATAGTTTCAGGGCACCCGCCATTTATTACCTAATAAAGGTTTAACCCCCTGATCACCCGGCGGGTGTCATTTGTGACTAATAACTGTTAGGGCAGTTAGGGTTAGCCCCCTTTAGTTCTAAGGTACCCCCCTAACCCCCCCAATAAAGGTTTAACCCCGTGATCACCCCCCGTCGCCAGTGTCACTAAGGCTGGGTTCAGATTGCAGCGGTTTGAGAACGGATGTGATTCGCACTGCAGTGCAAATCACATCCGATCTCTGTGCGATTCGAGTTCAGCCATTCGCCGCACCCGCCACACCCGCCGCACCCGCCGCAAATTCGCACGGGACCCTTTTTTTGGCCCGCAGCAGAATCGGATCGCATGGGTGTTCACACCATGCGATCCGAGTTTGCAGATCGCACTGCGATATGCGAACTGATCTGGGGGTGTCAGTAACATTTCACTGACACTCCCAGCAGTTCGCATAGGGCAGTGTGAACTGCCGCCGGGAGGCATGCGATGCGGGAACCCGCCGCGCATTCGTGGCGTTCCCGCATCGCTCCAGTGTGAACCCAGCCTAATAAGCGATCGTTTTTCTGATCGCTGTATTAGTGTCACAGGTGACGCTAGTTAGGCAAGTAGGTATTTAGGTTCGCCGCAGCTTTTTATAGCGCCAGGGACCCCCATATACTACCGCATAAAGCCCCCTGATTGCCCCCTAGTTAACCCTTTCACCAGTGATCACCATATAACTGTTACAGGTGACGCTGGTTGGTTAGTTATTTTTTTATAGTTTCAGGGCACCCGCCATTTATTACCTAGTCTCACTAGTGTACCCCTAAATTTAGGGGTGTCTACTTTCCAAAATGGGGTCATTTGGGGGGGGTTTGTGCCATCTTGGCATTTTATGGCCTTCAAAACTGTAACGCCCTTAGAAAGCCTGAAGGCGGTGCTTGGTTTTCGGGGCCCCGTACGCGGCTAGGCTCCCAAAAAGTCCCACATATGTGGTATCCCCGTACTCAGGAGAAGCAGCAGAATTTATTTTGGGGTGTCATTTCACATATGCCCATGGCATGCGTGAGCAATATATCATTTAGTGACAACTTTGTGAAAAAAAAAAAAAAAAAAAAAAAGTTTGTAATTTTCCCGCAACTTGTGGCAAAATATAAAATATTCCATGGACTCAACATGCCTCTCAGCAAATAGCTTGGGGTGTCTACTTTCTAAAATGGGGTCATTTGTGGGGGTTTTGTGCCATCTTGGCATTTTATGGCCTTCAAAACTGTAATAGGTAGTGAGGAGTGAAGTCAAATATTTACGCCCTTAGAAAGCCTGAAGGCGGTGCTTGGTTTTCGGGGCCCCGTACGCGGCTAGGCTCCCAAAAAGTCCCACATATGTGGTATCCCCGTACTCAGGAGAAGCAGCAGAATTTATTTTGGGGTGTCATTTCACATATGCCCATGGCATGTGTGAGCAATATATCATTTAGTGACAACTTTGTGAAAAAAAAAAAAAAAAAAAAAAAGTTTGTAATTTTCCCGCAACTTGTGGCAAAATATAAAATATTCCATGAACTCAACATGCCTCTCAGCAAATAGCTTGGGGTGTCTACTTTCTAAAATGGGGTCATTTGTGGGGGTTTTGTGCCATCTTGGCATTTTATGGCCTTCAAAACTGTAATAGGTAGTGAGAAGTGAACTCAAAAATTTACGCCCTTAGAAAGCCTGAAGGCGGTGCTTGGTTTTCGGGGCCCCGTACGCGGCTAGGCTCCCAAAAAGTCCCACATATGTGGTATCCCCGTACTCAGGAGAAGCAGCAGAATTTATTTTGGGGTGTCATTTCACATACGCCCATAGCATGTGTGAGCAATATATCATTTAGTGACAACTTTGTGTAAAAAAAAAAAAAAAATTTTTTTTTTGTCATTATTCAATCGCTTGAGGCAAAAAAATAAAATATTCAATGGGCTCAACATGCCTCTTATCAATTTCCTTAGGGGGTCTACTTTCCAAAATGGGGTCATTTGGGGGGGTTTTGTACTGCCCTGCCATTTTAGCACCTCAAGAAATGAGATAGGCAGTCGTAAACTAAAAGCTGCGTAAATTCCAGAAAACGTACCTTAGTTTGTAGATGTGACAACTTTTGCGCAAACCAATAAATATACAATTATTGACTTTTTTTTTACCAAAGACATGTGGCTGAATACATTTTGGCCTAAATGTATGACTAAAATTGAGTTTATTGGATTTTTCTAATAACAAAAAGTAGAAAATATCATTTTTTTTCAAAATTTGCGGTCTTTTTACGTTTATATCGCAAAAAATAAAAATCGCAGAGGCAATCAAATACCATCAAAAGAAAGCTCTATTTGTGGGAAGAAAAGGACGCAAATTTTGTTTGGGTACAACATTGCATGACCGCGCAATTACCAGTTAAAGCAGCGCAGTGCCAAAGTGTAAAAAGACCTCTGGTCATTTACCAGCAAAATGGTCCGGTCTGAAAGTGGTTAAAAAATAAAATAAAATTGGGGATATTTATTATAGCAAAAAATACAAAATATTGTGTTTTTTTCAAAAAGAAAGCTCTATCTGTGGGACAAAAAGGACGTCAGTTTTGTTTGGGTACAGCATTGCATGACCACGCAATTGTCAGTTAAAGTGATGCAGTGTCGTATCACAAAAAATGGCCTGGCCATTAAGCAGGCAAATCTTCTGGGCTGAAGTGGTTAAATGACAGAATTAAGTTACAAAAATAAATATTAACAACAACAACTTTATCAGTGCAGCATATCGGTGCCACCTCATCAGGACTCATCAATGCCGCCTCGTCAGTGTTCCATCAGTGCAGCCTCATCAGTGTCCCATCAGTGCAGCCTCATCAGTGTCCCATCAGTGCAGCCTCATCAGTGTCCATCAGTGCAGCCTCATCAGTGTCCATCAGTGCAGCCTCATCAGTGTGCATCAGTGCAGCTTCATCAGTGTGCATCAGTGCAGCTTCATCAGTATGCATCAGTGCAGCCTCATCAGTGTCCATCAGTGCAGCCTCATCAGTGTCCATCAGTGCAACCTCATCAGTGTCCATCAATACAGCCTCATCAGTGCCCATCAATGCAGCCTCAGCAGTGCCCTTCAATGCAGCCTCAGCAGTGCCCTTCAATGCAGCCTCAGCAGTGCCCATGAATGCAGCCTATTTCTGCACAGGGATCACAGGAAGGAGAGCTGGCCGGATCACACAGAGGATCTCTTGCTGTAACAGCTTGTATCTGAAACGCCGGCCGCTGTTAAACAAAGTTCCACCTCCTGGACCGGCTACTATGGTTGGCGTCACACTACTTCAATTTCCTGGCATTGGACACCACTGTGCTGTCTATCATAGGAGTCGGTCCAGGAGGCGAGACTTGTTTGACAGCGTTTCAGATACAAGCTGTGTCAGACAGGGAGAGTAACCGATCGGCTCTCCCTGTCAGCGCGGACCGAGGAAGGCCGTTTACCGGGTTCTCGTGATGATCAGCTGTGATTGTTTACAGCTGATCATGTGGTAAGAAGCCTCTGTCAGAGGCTTCTTATTACAATTGGAGATGTGGCGCGCCAGACTGACATGCCTCACTTGCGATCGCCGCGCTGCGCACCGGCATGTTGTCCTGCTGGACGTCATATGATGCCTGGTCAGGATAACAGATCCACTTCCCGGCCGTCAATCTGTTATAGGCAGGGCGGGAAGTGGTTAAATATAGCTTTTGAAAACATTGGGGTTGATTTACTAAAGACAAATACACTGTGCATTTTGCAAGTGCTTTTGCACTCAATTTCCCCAGAGCTTGATGCAGTGAAAATCGCTAATTTCCATCATCCAATCATGTGCAAGCAAAAATGCTATATTTTTTGTTTTTCTTATGCCTGTTTGGGTATTCTTTACAAAGTGAAGCTTCAACACATTCACTGAGTTCTGGGGAAAATTAGTGCAACTGCACTTGAAAAGTGCAGTCTTTTTGCCTTTGGTAAATCAACCCAACTTTGTTATATATGTGAAATAAATGCAAAGAATACCTGTCAATGTGAAATAAATGCAAAGAATACCTTTTGCTCTGTCTGTGCTGCATTATTATCAGTTAGCATAGTTCCCAGCTATTTCTGCAGACTACAGAACACCTCTTCTCCTATGTTGTGGAGAAGAGAGGAGGAGAAAATGTCTTTTTGTGCTGCTCTTCCATATATATAGTATGATACGTTAGTGTTGTCACCCTAGAACAGAACATGTGTTACTGTCATTATCACCAGATGAATATAAAAAACAAAAATCATGAAAAACTAAAAACCAATGCACATCTAATGACTGGTAAGTTGCAATCTATTAAATTTTATTTCCTAAATTTGGATACGCTTTAACAGATAATTAGGAAAGGTAGTCACTGTATGTGGTAATTCTATTGATGAAGAATTTCTTATATTTTATATACGGCATGTCAAGGTTATCTAATTTTGTGTGCATCTGTGCCGTTTGCCTGTTACAGTAGCACTGTAAGTTATATTGAGAGGTAAAGGGGTTGTACACCCTCGTGGTTATTCACCTCAATGCATTCTATGCATTGAGGTAAAAAAACTATTGTGGTGCACCAGCCCCCCCAAATCCCCCCTTTTACTTACCTGAGCCCGATCGTTCCTGCACTAGGGACAAGCACACCCACTCCAGATGGTGTCTCGGATCCTGATTGGATAGATTGATAGCAGCCATTGGCTCCATTGACGCGGGAGCCGGGGGTGGAGCAAAGTCCTGCTGTCTGTGTCAATAGACGCAGCAGCAGGACACGGGAGCCTCGAGGGAGTGCGCTTCTCTGACAGGGCACTCGAGAAGAGGAGGAGCCAGGAGCACTGCTGAGGGACCCCAGAGGAGGAGGATCGGGCCACTCTGTGCAAAACCAACTGCACAGAGGAGGTAAGTATGACATGTTTGTTTTAAAAAAGCAAAACAAAAAAAAAAAACTTTGCCTATTTTCTGTGTTCTTATTTACAGTATGTTTTATTTTATTTTTTTTACTCTGTAGTAGCAAAGCTATAGTAGTAAGCTATTTGAAGTAAATGAGTAAAAGATATTTTTCATTTTGGCACTTTTTTAGGTTGGGCACATGTGGTATGTGCACTGTACATCCCAGAGGTTCAGTTTGCCAATGTTCTGACAATGGAGCCTATTGTCCTGCAATATGTGCCCCATGATCGATTTAATAAGGTAACATTTTATTGTAATATTATTTATAAAATGTAACCAGGATACCTTCAGTCTGATTGTAGTTCATCCCACAGACATGCTACATCTGTGAAGAACAGGGCCGAGAGAGCAGGGCCGCCTCTGGGGCCTGTATGACCTGTAATCGGCATGGCTGTCGGCAAGCATTTCACGTGACATGGTAGGTGGTACAACTACACTGTCAATTTCGTTGGCCCTGAATATAAATTAAATACTAGATAAATAAAATATTGACACAGATGTTATAGCTGGAGTCAGTATACCCATATTGCATGATTTTTGGTAAAATTAAACAGCCTATAAAGGAGTAGATCCGTTACCGAGTCAAATCGAATCCATTTCAATCTTGAATTGTGGCAAGTATACTGTATATATGTGTGTGCATGCATGTCTATCTAATATTTTATATATATATATATATATATATATATATATATATAATTTATATTTATATTACACACACACACAGAGTTGTGCCCATTCATTTACATGACTGGCGGAATTTGTGAGATGTGGACCATCTTTTAAGAAAACATGAGTGACTAGACAGAACACATTACTTTAAAGTAGAACTATAGGCAAAATCTTTGTGTCAGTTTTTTTTACCATCTGTGATTTCCCATTGGGGTGATTTCCCTTCACGACCTGTTCCATTTCCAAAACAGAAAGTCAGAGGAAATGCTTACAAATTGCCCTAACAGGGGCACAAACAGAAAGATGTTCTAATCCCTCTCCACTGTTCAGAACTAAAAGAAAAAATTTTGCCTTTACTTTAACCACTTAACCATAGGTGGATATGACGTCCTGGAACTTAGGTGGGATATGATGCCTGCAGCTGCAGGCATCATCCAGATATCCTTTTTTTTCAGCCAGCGATTCCCTCACATGTAAAAGCCATCTTAGCGAGCTTTTCTTGTCTCTCCCGTTCGATCGAAGAGCTGGAGAATGAATCTCCTGGAGGCAATGGTTTAGCATAGAGCTGGCCAGGGACCAGATGATTCCTGGCCATTTCTATGACCCTCGGAGACCAAAATGACATCTCCTCCGGCGCCGGCAGATGTAAAACAGATGTAAAACACTGCCTTTTTTTTTTTAGCTGGAAAGCCTTTTTTTTCTCCGGATTTCAGAGGTGAGATGTGGGGACTTGTCATGTCCTATTCCTATTACAAGGGATGTTTACAGTCCTTGTAATAGGAATAAAAGTGATCAAATAATAAAAAATTTAAGTGAAAGTGTAACATTAAAAAAAAAAAATTAAAAATATATTTTTTTTAAAGCGTCGTGCTCACGCGCAGAAGCGAGCGCTGATATAGGTTGCACCCCAATATGTAAACTGCGTTCAAACTACACATGTGAGGTATGGCTCCGAACGTTAGAACGAGAGCAATAATTCTAGCACAAGACCTCTTCTGTAAGGCCCCTTTCACACGGGACGGATCAGTAATGATCCGCCCCGTGATGATCCGCTTGCTCAGCGGAGATCGCTCAGTTGTCCCAGCTGAGTCGGCAGCAGACAGGGCGGTCCCGGCACACTGTGCAGGGACCGCCCTGTCAGCTCTCCGCTCTCCTCTATGGGGATCGGATGAGCACGGACCGTCTGTCCGTGTTCATCCGATCCGCTCTGCAGACGGATAGAAAAATAGGATTTTCCTCTCTCTGCAGAATCGGACAATTTGCGGAGGCGGACAATAGCGGGTGTCTGCGGATGTTCATCCGCAGACACCCGCTATCCCATAGGAATGCATGTATGTCCGTATTTCCTCCGCAAACGGATGGATGAAATACGGACATACTGTCTGCATGTGTAAAAGGGACCTTACTCTAAACTTGTAACTTTAAAAAAAGTTTAAAGCGTTTCCTATGGCGATTTTTAAGTACCAAATCTATTCCATGAGTGTACGCAATTTTAAAGCATGACCTGTTGTTAGGTATTTGTTAACGCGGCGTAACATAATCTTTCACATTATCAAAAAAAAATTGGGGTAAATATTGTGGTTTGGTTTTTTTAATTCATGAAATCACGTTTGAAAAAAAAATTTCTAGCAAAAAAAAAAAGGGATTTTTACATACAGCTTACCTGTAAAATCCTTTTCTTGAGAGTACATCACGGGACACAGGAGCTTCATTACATAGTGGGTTATATAGGCACCTCTGGTGATTGGACACTGGTTAACCCCAATTAAGGAGAATTCCTCCCCTATATAACCCCTCCCATATGGGAGGCACCTCAGTTTTGTAGCAAAGCAATAAGAAACCACGTAAAACCCAAGAGGGGCGGGAGCCTTGTGTCCCGTGATGTACTCTCAAGAAAAGGATTTTACAGGTAAGCTGTATATAAAAATCCCATTTTCTTGATCATACATCACGGGACACAGGAGCTTCATTACATAGTGGGATGTCCCAAAGCAATGCTCAGATTGAGGGGAGGGAGACGCAGATCATAATTATAGACCGCCAGGGACCGGAGGACTTAAACTGCAGCCTGCAGTACACTGCGCCCAAAGGCGATATCCTCTTGCCCTCTGACATCCACCTGATAGAATCTGGTGAATGTGTGGACTGATGACCAAGTTGCAGCCTTACAGATCTGAGCCAGGGAGGCCTGGTGATGCACTGCCCAAGAAGCACTTACAGCCCTAGTAGAGTGCGCTTTCACTTTCACAAGGAGGGATTTTCCCTTTAACACTATAGGCTTGAGAAATAACCTGTCTAATCCACCTTGAGAGAGTGGATTTTGACGCCGCCTGGCCCTTCCTAGGGCCTTCCGGCAAAATAAATAAGCAATCAGTTTTCCTTATCTGAGCAGTTGCTTGAAGATATATACTGATTGCTCTAACCACATCCAAAGTGTGCAAAGATTCTTCTTCTGCGGATTGTGGTCCGGAAAAAAGGATGGTAGGATTACATCTTGATTCAAATGGAATCCCGAAACCACCTTAGGTAGAAAGGACCTGTTGGGACGCATGACCACCCGGTCCTTATGAATAATTAGATACGGCTCCTTGCTGGAAAGAGCTGCTAGCTCTGATGCTCTTCTAGCCGTGGATATGGCTACCAAGAAAACCAATTTTTTAGTCAGGAGAACTAATGAAGCCAGATGCAAAGGTTCAAATGGTTGCCCCTGCAAAGCCGAGAGAACCAAATTCCGATCCCATGGGCATACTGGAGGTTTGACTGGCGATCTTATCCACATGGCCCCCTGGATGAAAGCCCGTACCAGGGAATGCGATGCAAGTGGCTTCTGAAAAAGCACTGACAAGGCCGAAATCTGCACATTGATAGTGCTTATGGGCAAATTCATTTCTAGGCCTGACTGGAGAAAGGCCAAGATCCTGCTAATGACATACTTTCTAGGATGCCATTCCCTGAGTTCACACCAGGAAACATATGCCCTCCAGATTTTGTAATAAATAAGCCTGGAGGCCGGTTTTCTGGCATTGACCAGAGTAGAAAGGACTGTCCCAGAAAGGCCACGGTCTCTCAGAATGTGGGTCTCAGCAGCCAAACCGTCAAATTCAGACTGTGTAAAGCAGGATGGTAAATTGGACCCTGTGAGAGCAGATCTGGCCGGAGAGGGAGGATCCATGGCCTGCCTACTGCCAACTTCATGATCTCTGCGTACCACGGTCGCCTGGGCCAAGCCGGGGCTACCAAAAGGACTGATTTTGTCTCCCTCTTGACTCTTCTCAGGAACCGCGACAGAAGCGGGCACGGGGGGAAGGCATAAATCAGATTGTACTGATCCCAGGGAACTGTCAGAGCATCTGACCCCTGAGCAAGTGCATCTCTTGTCCTTGACACAAAATTGTCCAGTTTCCTGTTGAACCTGGATGCAAACAGATCTACGTCTGGAGTACCCCACCTGTGACATATGTTCCGAAACACGTCGGGGTGCAGAGCCCATTCTCCTGGGCACAACTGCTGGCGGCTCGGAAAATCCGCCTGCCAATTTTCCACTCCTGGAATGAAGACTGCAGAAAGACACGGAACATGCTTTTCTGCCCAGACAAGTATGCGATTCACCTCTTTTTGTGCGACCAGACTCCTGGTACCACCTTGGTGATTGATATAGGCCACTGCTGTGGCATTGTCAGACTGAACCCGAACCGGGAGACCCCGTAGTCTGTAAGACCACTTTATGAGAGCCATATAAACTGCCTGTATCTCCAAGACATTTATGGGCAATAGCTTCTCGATCGCAGACCATTTCCCCTGCGAGCACGTCTCCTCTAACACTGCTCCCCAGCCTGTCAGGCTGGCATCTGTCGTGATAATCTTCCATGGAAGAGGAAGAAAGGTTTTGCCCTTCAGCAAATTCTTGGTTTGTAACCACCAGACAAGACTCTTGCGTGTCCCTGGGGATAGACGCATAGGAAGATCCAAGGATTGGGGCTTCCTGTTCCAAGCCGCAAGGATGCATCTCTGCAGAGGCCTTAAATGGAACTGGGCAAATGGAACGGCCTCGAAGGAGGCGACCATTTGCCATAACAGTCTCATGCACAATCGAATGGGGGAAGATCTCCTGCCCAGAATTAGGCGCACCAGATCCCCAATGGCCAAGGCTTTTGGTCTTGGAAGAAACACCTTTCCCTGAGCGGTGTCGATGATCATACCCAGGTATTCCAACCTGGTGGCAGGCTGTAGGGATGAGTTTTCTAGGTTTATAATCCAACCTAGGCGTTTCTGGTGTTCTAGCGTTCTGATAACGCTGTGGTTCAGGAACGCTACTGTTTTCTCCATGAGAAGCAAATCGTCTAGATAAGCCATGATGGCTATACCCTGAGCTCTTAGGTTTGCCAAGAGAGGGTCCAGAATCTTTGTGAAGACTCGAGGGGCTGTAGCAAGCCCGAACGGCAAGGCCACAAATTGAAAATGGCGCCGCTCTACCGTGAACCTTAGATACTTTTGGTGTGCGGGAAAAATTGGCACATGGAGATATGCATCCTTGATGTCTATTGATGTCATAAACTCTCCCCCTTGCAGGGAGGAGACCACAGTGCGAATTGACTGCATTCGGAAGGACCGGAATGCGTAAAAACCAGTTCAGATCCAGGATAGGTCTGACACCTCCATTTGGCATTCTGAACGGTGAAGAGATTTGAGTTAAACCCTGAGCCCTGTTCTTTTGGGTCCACTTTTACTATCACCCCCTGGGATAGTACGTGATCTAAGGCCAGAAATAGCGGTTTTTGCTTTACTGGATCCCTGGGGATCCTTGACCTTAGAAAGCGAGAAGGTGGAATCTCCTGAAACTCTAGCCTGTAGCCCAGAGATACCGAAGAGATCACCCACTTGTCCCGGATCTCTTTCCACCAGGCTCCTGCAAACTGCAAGAGCCTTCCCCCCACTCGGCCGAGCGGGGGCACCCCTTCACAAGGAAGCTTTTGGGCTCTGCTTGGCAGGCTTTCGCCCCCAAGTCTTTTTCTGTCCCTGGGCCCGGCCCTGAGTCTTTCCTGTAGAGGAGGGTTGAGAAGGGCGTCGCCACTGCTTAGAGCTTGATGCTCCGGTAGAGAGAGCACACCTAAATGATGGACGTTTGCTCCTTTTGACTGGAAGGAGAGTAGGTTTACCCCATGAAATTTTTTGGACGAATTTGTCTAATTCTTCTCCAAACAAACGTTCCCCTTTAAACGGGAACCCAATCAAATGCTTCTTGCATGACAGCTCAGCTGCCCAATTCTTTAGCCATAGGGCCCTTCGCATGTGCACCAACAGGAGAGACAAACAAGATGCTTGTTGGACAGAATCCAAAATCGCATCAATCATGAAACACAGAATTTTAGGTATTTCTGCATAATTCTCTACTTCCTCACTGGGAAGGAGGCCAAGCATCTGCTTAACCTGTTCCTTGAGGAACTGACACAACCCCACGGCTGCGACTGTAGGTTGCACTACAGCGCCAGTCATGGAAAAGGAGGCTGTTAATAAGGTTTCCAACTTCTTATCAGTTGGATCTTTAAATACCTGAGCATTATCCAACGGACAAGTCAGGTTTTTATTCACGCAAGAAACAACCGCATCGACGGATGGGACCCCCCACTTCTTGGTGAAACTTTCCTCCAGAGGATAATGCATAGAAAACCTTTTAGGAGGAGTAAACAGTTTATTGGGATGTCCCCAATCCTCATACATCAATTTATCCATTAAGGGATGAATTGGAAAGGAAAAAACAGTCTGTGGGACTTTCCTGACTCCCAGGGAAGAAACAGAGGACGTAGCGACTTCAGCAGCAGGCATTTTGAATGTGGTACGCACCAATTCAGTATATTACTGCACCTGTTTTCTGAGTGCCTGGGAGGGGGGACTCTCTCCTCTTCCTCTGATTCTTCCGACTGCTCAAGATCCCTGTCCCAAGATAGGGATCTCTCCTCATTGTCAGAAGAATCATCTGAGAGAGGAATCTCAGCAGAGGGAGGGGATCTACCCTTTTTCCTGCTATCTTTCAGGGAAGCAGAAATAAAATTAATGATTCTCCCTTCAAAACCCTCCAATGTAGCCCTAAGGGAGTCCTAAGTGACATATACCGGGGCTGACACATTAGGAGAGGCTGCAAAACCTGACAGGGGCACTGACTCGTCCTGAGAGGCTGGCTCCAGTCTTGCAGGGGGGGATGGTAACTTACAGGCATTTTTAGAACCCCTGGAGCTAGGCGGTGATTTACCAGTGCCCTTGTTACCTCCCCCTGAGACCCTCCTACGAGGAGACATAGTCCTAAGCTACAAAGCAGAGGTACTAGTACAAAGTGCAATCACTGTTGTGCTTAAAGTCTCACAATAAATATATATGCTTAAACTGCACAACCTGATGCTGAGTAGGTGTCTAAGGTTTGCCTGGATCCAATCCCTTGGGATGCTTACTGCCCACAGCTCCTTTGTCTCCACTTACAGCCCCATGACGCTCTGGGCTTTTTAAATCTGCCGCCTGCGCAGTACAGCGCCGTGCACGGCTCACAACCACACTCCCCCCTCCTCCATTAGGCCGGGAGCGCGCCCGGCACGCGTGCACGAGGACCGAGGAATCCGGGGGGGGGGGGGGGAGTGAAACTCCATCGGAGCTGCGTGGGACCCCTGTGTTATCTCTATTGTGGCAGGGATTGCAGTGGAGATGTGAGACAGCTGGAGAACCAGGCTTCACTGAGCGTGTGTACTGAAAAGGCATGTAAGTTTGCATCAGGCTGCTCTTACTCCCTCTAGTGGTGGAAACCAGGTAAGACATACAACTACTCAAAATGAAGAAATCCATCATATAATTATATATAGGATTAACTTCCCTTACCTGTCCTCGCCGCAGGAATTGCTGAAAACAGGCAGATTCCAGCCTTCACCCATCACGGCGGGCAGAGTTGTGCCAACCTTCAGGTTTTTTTGGGGTTCTTTCTGAGAAGAACCTCCTACCTGGACCATGTAAAAGACTCTGCCAGAAACTTTCGTGCGCTCTGTGTAAACAGTACACCAAGTCTGGTTTTCCCAGAGCCCAGTCTTCCAATGGAGAGGACTTACAGGCCAAACCTCATTTCTTCGGATGACGAGGCCCGGGTACCATACCATCTTGGGAGTCAAATATCGGCCCGAGATATGGATCCGGTTTGTTGTAGCCCTTAGGCCCCCGCAGGGACCTGCACAGAGCTTTCTTCATAGCACGTTATACGTGACCAACCACCATAGACACTCCCGAAAAAGCTGAGGTGCCTCCCATATGGGAGGGGTTATATAGGGGAGGAATTCTCCTTAATTGGGGTTAACCAGTGTCCAATCACCAGAGGTGCCTATATAACCCACTATGTAATGAAGCTCCTGTGTCCCGTGATGTATGATCAAGAAATATGATTTTTACATGTATTAGAGGAATGCCAAACTGGACTTGGGCTGGAAGTGGGTCTGGTTTACACCAGAATAAATGCGTTCTCGACAGCCTATTCATTTAAAGCAGTGGTAAACCACGTCCAAACAAAAAAAAAAACAGGCCCCCGGGCAGTTTAAGTCATAATGTACTGGTATGCATCGCATAGTAGTAGGTTATGACAGACTTACCTGAAAACAAAGCCCTCCAGTGTCACTCTGTCACCCTTGAAGCGGTCTTCACCTGGTCTTCCTCCTGGGCTTTGGCCATATGAATGGCTAAGTCGGCGATGATGTCACTCCCACTCATGCACAGGGGAGTTGCTGTTTGCGGCATGGTTCTGAAGGAATGGCACAGTTATACCATTCCTTCAGAGTGTATGTGCCAGGAACCTCACCGGCTGCATCTAAAGTAAATATCTCCTAAATGATGTACGTTTAGAAGATATATATAGTATCTATAAGTATCTATAGGTAAGACTTATTATAGGCTTACCTTTAGGTAAAAATCATACATGGGAGTTTACTCCTAGTTTAAGTGGGCTACCAAATGCATGGTAACACGCAAAAAGTAAGGCAGGCATGATTTTTAAAATTGCACCGCATCAAACCACATGCGTTTTGGTGGCCCCATACACACCCATGTTTGCAAGTCGCGTAGTAGTTCCCCTTACCAATTAAATTGCACTGGCACATGTCTAAAGAGGGCAGCACATTTTCCGCATTGCTTTAATTTGAAGCAAATCGCTTCAAAGTTTTATCAGGCATTTCCCGCACCGCAAGTGTTGTGAATAGGCCCTTAAATTTTAATGTGATTCAAATTAAACTATTAGGTTTAACAGAATAGCACAATCGTTGAAAATACCATATCAAGAAAAGAAATTTCCTTTTCAGAAGTTTGTATACACTATGTACTCTATTTCCTGTATTGCCCCCTTTAGCATTTAAGATGGCTTGCAGACTTTTGTGATACTTGTAAATCAGGCCCTTTATTTTCTCATATGATAAAGCCGCAAATTCTTATCGCCAAAAAGCATCCAAGTTCTGTAAATTCTTTTGTTGTCTGGCCTGAAATGCATATTTAAAGGAGAAGCTTGTGAATATAACAAAATAAACATACATACCTACTGCAGCATCGATCCTGATGTGGCAAGCTGTCCCCAACCCACGTGACCGGTAATCGCTCAGTTCTCAGGTCTGCTCTGCATAGAAAGTGGAGACTGTCACCTCTCTGTCCTCTGTTCTGCTCTGTGCTTTGCTGCAGGGCAGGGTTGTTGAGCAGCTGGCTCAGGCTCTTAGTGGCACAGTGAGAGTCTGGTCCCTAACTGCCTGTAAAGCATCTGGGTGGATCCCAACATTGTCAGGTTTGCTCCAGAGTCGGGTGTGGCTCTGTGATGTAAGCTGACAGTGGGCTTTAGCCTGCTGTCGGCTAATTATGGGTCATAGGAGAGCAGAACTAAGTGCACTCCTGCGGCCTACTTTGCCTATACCTCTTTTAAGATCCCCCAAAGTGACTTGCAGTTGAGATCAGGAGATTCTGATGTCTCATTCAGAACCTTTATATTTTCTACTGTAGCCACCGAGGGGTTCATTTGGCCGTAACTTTCAGATCATTGCCATGTTGGAAAGATCACGTACATCCCAAGCACAGCATCTTTGATAGTGAATGCAAATTTACCTCCAATATAGACTGATAATATGCTGCATTCAACTTACTATCAATCTTGACTAAATTGCTTGTTCCACTGTAGCTCACAGAACCCCAAAAGCAGCAAAGATGTTACTGATAGTGTGTTTTTCTTTATAGGCCTTGTTGACTTTATGGCTGTGAGTTTTGAAGATTTTCTATGTGCTATTTGACATTTTGTAAGGGACTGTTTTGTGGTTGGCCCAGTGAAAATGGCTAACATTTTACAAATTCTGCCAGAGGTAACACAAGTGTGTGTATGCATGTGTATATACTGTGTGTGTGTATGTATGCATGTATAGTCAGGAAAATAATTGTTTGATCCCTTGCAGATTTTGTAAGTTTGCCCACTTACAAAGAAATGAAGGGTCTATAATTCTTATCATAGGTGTATTTGAAGTAATAGAGACAGCATATCAACCAAAAATCCAGAAAAAGCACATGATACAAATGTTATAAATAAGGATGAGCCGGTTCGGTTCGCACCAGAACTTGTGAACAGGCAAAAAATTTGGACGAACACCGTTATTCTATGGGACAAGAACATGAGAAATCAAAAGTGCTAATTTTAAAGGCTTATATGCAAGTTATTGCCATAGAAAGTGTTTGGGGACCCAGATCCTGCCCCAGGGGACATGTATCAATGCAAAAAGAAGTTTTACAAACTGCAGTTTTTTCGGGAGCAGTGATTTTAATAATGCTTAAAGTGAAACAATAAAAATGAAATGTTCCTATAAATATCGTGCCTGGGGGGTGTCTATAGTATGCCTGTAAAGTGGCCCAGTTTTCCCATGTTTAGAACAGTACCACAACAAAAATACATTTCTGAAGGAAAAGGGTAATTGAAAACTGATTGCGGCTGTTATGAATTTTCGGGTCTTGGCAATATAGATAAAACTCATTGAAAAAAACAGCATGGGTTCCCCCCAGTCCATTACCAGGCCCTTTGGGTCTGGTATGAATATTAGGGGAACCCCAAACCAATTTTTTTTTTAAAAAGGGGTAGGGGCCCCCCCAAAATCCATACAAGACCCTTTACTGCTCAAAAACGCCACGGTGGGCATGAGGCCATAGGCTAACATGGAGAGGCGTTTTTAAGCTGCAAAAAAACACTTAAAAAAGCGGCCATAAAAACGTCCGTGGGCAGGTGGCCTAAGTCTTGCACCTCTACTTGTTATTTTTTGGAACTGAAAGTGTTAACTGCAGGGCAGTGTCAGGAGGTTGCTTACCAGACTGAGCAGGAGCTGCACCACTGGAAGAGACAGAGATGCTGGAGCCGGCTGCTGCTAATGAGAGAGCAGAGCTGTCTACTTGCTGTGGGTTTATCGTGGGGAAAGGGGGAGTCTGTCTGTGCTCCCGAATGTACTAGAGCACATGTCCTTTATGCTGGTGGCTGCAGGAGGGTCGGCTGGTGTTGTGGCGGTGTGTGGCGGTGTGTGGGGAGAAGAGATCCAGTGCTGTTCCCATTTGGGCATGAAATCTGAGGAGAAGTTGGTCTGTGTGTAGCCAAGTAGGCAGCCCAGTACGGCAGAGCTCACAGTCTGTGCACTCTACACATCCATGGCCAAGCCACATTGCCAGCACCCCACTCAAAAAGGCCCTTGGGGTAGGTGCCCTCCCCCCCAGCTTTGGCCCTGGATACTAGCCTCAATTTACTGTAATGCAACATTTGATTATAAAAGAGGACAGCTCACAGAGCTATCACAGTTGCTTACATACCCCACTCCAGCGCTTCTTCTCTCTCGCTCTCTGGCAGTTGCAGACACCTTTTGGGTATTCCCTGGGGTCTAGGTTTCTTAGTGGTATACCCCAAGGTTCAGTATTGGGACCCTTGCTTTTTAATATATTTATAAATTATATGGGATCTGGGATTAAAAGAACCATTTCAGTCATTGCAGAAGACACCAAGCTATGCAGTGGAATAAAATCCTTACAGGACATCAACTTACAAGCTGACCTCAATGCACTGTTTAATTGGGCAACTATGTGGCAGATAAGGTTTAACGTTGATAAATGTTAAGTTATGCAGTTGGGGACTAAGAATATGCATGCATCATACGTACTAGGGGGAGTACAACTGGGGGTATCAATGGTGGAGAAGCATCTGGGTGTTCTGCTAGATCATAAGCTTAATAACGGGCATGTAATGCCAAGCAGCAGTTTCCAAAGCTAGAAAAATCCTCTCTTGTGTTAAGAAATGTATAGACGAGAGAGAGAGAATTTTACCCCTGAACAAATCATCAATAAGACCTCATCTGGAATATGCGATCAGTATTGGGCACCAGTTCTCAAAAAGGATATTGGGGAACTAGAGAAAGTGCAGAGAAGGGCAACCAAACTGATAAGGGTCATTGAGGAAATAATAGAGGAACTGAATTTATTCTCTCCTGAGAAGAGATTGCAGAAGGATCAACATGTATAAGTACATACAGTGTATATAAAGTCTACACACCCCTGTTAAAATGTCAGGTTTCTGTGATGTAAAAAATGAGACAAAGATAAATCATTTCAGAACTTTTTCCACCTTTAATGTGACCTATAAACTGTACAGCTCAATTGAAAAACAAATTGAAATCTTTTGGGTGGGGGGGGGAATAAAATAACCCGGTTGCATAAGTGTGCACACCCTTTTTTGAGTGGGGATGTAGCTGTGTTTAGAATTAAGCAATAACATTCACATTGGAGTCAGTACACACCTGCCATCATTTAATTCAGTTGTTCTAGTAGGCCTTTCCTGACATTTTCTTAGTCACATCCTACAGCAAAAACCATGGTCCACTGAGAGCTTCCAAAGTATCAGAGTGACCTCACTGTTAAAAGGTATCAGTCAGGAAAAGGGTACAAAAGAATTTCCAAGGTATTAGATATATAATGGAACACAGAGAAGACAGTTATCATTTGGAGAAAATATGCTACAACAGTAACATTACTAAGAACTGGACGTCCCTCCAAAATTGATGAAAAGATGAGAAGAAAACTGGTCAGGGAGTCTGCCAAGAGGCCTACAGCAACATTAAGGGAGCTGCAGGAATATCTGGCAAATACTGGCTGTGTGGTACATGTGACAACAATCTACTGTATTCTTCATATGTCTGGGTTATGGGGCAGAGTGGCAAGACAGAAGCCTTTTCTTGCAAAGAAAAACATCCAATCCCGGCTAAATTTTGCAGAAACACATCTGAAGTCTCCAAAAAGCATGTGAGAAAATGTGTTATGGTCTGATGAAATCCAAGGTTGAACTTTTTGACCATATATAGACTTCTAATATATATCTTTTAGTCAATTATTTTTATATATTTTATATTTATATTTTTATGAATATATTTACTATCAGTATCCACCCATTTTCCGTTTATTATTACATTTCATTTGTTCTGATCCCCTGTCCTCAAATTAACGTTTTTTTAAATCCACTATTCTGCCCAGTCATTTGACTTTATAGGTACCCCTTTTACAATATGCTTAATAATTATCCTTAGTGCCTGGTCCTTCCTGTTTTATCATGCCCGTATTTTTATTTTAGCTTCTTTTTTTGCCCATTCATAATTATTCATGTGTCTTAATAAATCCAGAATTGCATTCTGCGTATAGAAATTCGTTTTACATCTCCACCCCTTGGCCCCTTCCCCTATTCCACTCACCCTCTTTGTATATGGCTCCTTATGGTGTTATCACTGTTAAAAAATGAGCGCGGTTTGCCAGTACATCTCAGCGCGCATGCTCATGAAACGCGTCCACTTCTGGTGACGTCATCCCCTGCAGCCAGCTGTACCTTGTGCCTCACGCCTCGTCCTGAGTTTGTCTTCCGGAGTCGGCCTCTCCATCCAGCGGCGGACATCTAATCAACCAGACCATTCTGACGAAGGAAAAGAGGGCTCAGGATCCAGGATCGCCACTTTGATATTACAGTCTTGATGCCATAAATGCCTGTCACATTCTGCCTAAAAGCGAATTGGCTACTATATGTACATTAAAGCTTATTTTAAACGTATGCACCAAGAGGCGCCTCTCTCCTTGTTTCTCCCAACACTTTCAGTTCCAGAGTGTCACGTCTACCCAAATGCAAGTGGTCAGACACTATAGCTAGCTACTGTGTGCTTCACTTATATAAACAAAGCCAAGGAAAAATTCCAAGCTTACTTACCGACCAGCCTGCATGCAACTAAATCAACCTGTCTAACAGTATGCGTTTAAAGCAGGGGTTCAGTCTGCACATATTTGCAAATACAGTGCCTTGAAAAAGTATTCACACCCCTTGAAATTTTACACATTTGGTCACTTTACAACCAAAAACGTAAATGTATTTTATTGGGATTTTATGTGATAGACCAACACAAAGTGACACATAATTGTGAATTGGAAGGAAAATTATAAATGTTTTCAATTTTTTTTTACAAATATCTGAAAAGCGTGGCGTGATTTGTATTCAGCTCCCCTTACTCTGATACCCCTAACATAAATCTAGTGGAACCAAATGCTTTCAGAAGTGACCTAATTAGTAAATAGAGTCCACATGTGTGTAATTTAAGCTCTATATAAATTCAGCTGTTCTGTGAAGCCCTCAGAGGTTTGTTCGGGAACCTTAGTAAAAAAACAGTTTCATGAAGGCAAAGGAACACACCAGACAGGTCAGGGATTCAGGTCAGGGGGAAATTGTGGAGAAGTTTAAAGCAGGGATAGGTTATAAAAAAAATATCCCAAGCTTTGAACATCTCATGGAGCACTGTTCAATCCATAATCTGAAAATGGAAAGCGTATGGCACAACTTCAAACCTACCAAGACATGGCCGTCCACCTAAACTGACAGGCCAGGCAAGGATAGCATTAATTAGAGAAGCAACCAAGAGGTCCATGGTAACTCTGGAGGAGCTGCAGAGATCCACAGCTCAGGTGGGAGAATATGTCCACAGGACAACTATTAGTTGTGCGCTCCACAAATCTGGCCTTTATGGAAGAGTGGCAAAAAAAAAGCCACTGTTGAAAGAAAGCCATAATAAGTCTCATTTGCAGTTCGCGAGAAGCCATGTGGGGGACACAGCAAACGTGGAAGAAGGTGCTCTGGTCAGATAAGACCAAAATTGAACTTTTTGGCCTAAAAGCAAAATGCTATGTGTGGCAGAAAACTAACACTGCACATCCCCTGAACACACAATCCCCACCGTGAAACATGGTGGTGGTGGCAGCATTATGTTGTGAGGATGCTTTTCTTCAACAGGGACAGGGAAGCTTCTTATAGCTCTTTTACAAGCGGTGGCCCGGTCTTCTGTCGCCGCTGCTGCTGTCACCATCTTCTGTTCTTCTCTTCTTCTCTTCTGGAGATGTTGCCTCGTCGCTGTCTCCGGTCACTATGACAGGACACACGGCGTGCGGCGACTGATAAAGGGACATCACCAGATGATGTTCCCGCCATTATGATGTCACAGTCCCAGAGGATGCTGGGACTGTGACATCATAATGGGCGGGGACATCATCCGGTGATGTCTCTATAGAAATCGCCGCACGCCGCGTGTCCTGTCATAGTAACCGGAGACAGCGACGAGGCAATATCTCCAGAAGAGAAGAACAGAAGACTGGCCACCGCTTGTAAAAGAGCTATAAGAAGGCGCGGTGGCCCGGCAAGAAGAACCGAAGAGGGGGACAAGACCCCCGAAGTCGGAAGAAGAGGGTGGCAGCGAAGAAGAAAGCCGGGCTCCTCCGCTAGTAAAAGAGCTAGCAGAAGATAGTGGAGGAGTCCGGCGAGAAGATCCCCGAAGATGGAAGAAGACCCCCGGAGCTGTGCAATAAACTATTTTAACCCTTGTGTGTTGTGTTTTTTTTTTTTACTTTTTTTTTCACAGGTGAATGGGTAGGGGTACATTGTATACTCCCCATACTCATTCACATAGGGTGGGGGGCCGGGATCTGGGTGCCCCCTTATTAAAGGGGGCTCTCGGATTTCGATAAGCCCCCCACCCGCAGACCCCGACAACCAAAGGCCAGGGTTGTCGGGAAGAGGCCCTTGTCCTCATCAACATAGAGACAAGGTGCTTTGGGGGGGGGGCAGCGCGGCCCCCCTTCCCCAAGGCACCCCCCCATGTTGAGGGCACACGGCCTGGTACAGCTCAGGAGGGGGGGCACTCGCTCACCCCCCCTTTCCTGGTCGGCCACCATGTTCGAATAAGGGTCTGATATGGGGGGGCCCCCACGCCGTTTTTTCGGTGTAGGGATTCCCCTTTAAAACCATACCAGGTGACGGGGCCAGCGACACCTTCGCTGGTCCCGGCTACCTGGAGCCACGTGCAAAATGAACGGACTTTCCTCCGTGTGTGGGCGAGTCCGTTCATTTCAAAAGTACGGCGCATAGTCCTGCGGACTTAGCCATACCTAGTCTGCTGCAAAAGTACCGTGTGTGGGCAGGTAGCTCGTTCGGAAAGTCCGGCGGTTTGTCCGCCAGACTTAGCCCTTGTACACACGGTCGGAGATTCCGTCGGAATGTGTCCTATCGGACCGTGTCGTCGGATAATCCGACTGTGTGTGGTATGCATCGGACTGATTCCGTCGGAATATCCGTCGGACCCAATTTTTCAACATGTTGGAAATATTTCCCGACCAACTGGGCCGGTCGGACATACTCCGATCATGTGTAGAGAATTTTGATCGGACCAAGTGCCACGCATGCTCAGATCAAATTCTTACATCAAAGCTATTGGCTACTAGCCTGAATGTAGTCCCATCGTAACGAAATTACGTCATCACGTTCTGAAAGATCGTATTTTTCGCCAACTTTGTCCGACCGTGTGTGTGCAACAGTTTCGGACAAGATCCGACGGACAAAATCCGACGGATTTGGTTGTGGAAATCTCCCACCGTGTGTACAGGGGCTAAGTCCGCCGGATAGTCTGATACCTGTGTACGCCGCATTAGATGAAAACCTGTTAGAGTCTGCAAAAGACTTGAGACTGGGGCGGAGGTTCACCTTCCAGCAGGACAAAAACCCTAAACATACAGCCAGAGCTACAATGGAACGGTTTCAATCAAAGCATATTCATGTGTTAGAATGGCCAATCTGTGGCTAGACTTGAAAATTGCAGTTCACAGATGCTCTCCATCCAATCTGACAGAGCTTGAGCCATTTTGCAAAGAAGAATGGGCAAACATTTCACTCTCTAGATGTGCAAAGCTGGTAGAGACATCCCCAAAAAGACACGCAGCGAAAGGTGGTTCTACAAAGTATTGACTCTGGGGAGGGGGCGGCCTGGATAAAAATGCACGCCACCCTTTTCAGATATTTATTTGTAAAAAATTGTGAAAACCATTTATCATTTTCCTTTTACTTCACAATTATGTACCACTTTGTGTTGGTCTATCACATAAAATCCCAATTAAATATATTTATGTTTTTGTTTGTAACATGACAAAATGTGGAAAATTTCAAGGGGTATGAATACCTTTTCAAGGCACTGTACATGTGTAAGCTACAGGCCATGTCAAGGCACCCTGGTATCTGTAATTCCTATCACTGACTAATGAGTGACTCCACAGTGGAAGCACATGCATTCTGATGAGTAGGTGGAGGGCAGATGGACTGAAGGGAACCCATCCCTTCTTACAGGTATAGATGCACACTGAGCACCCAGAAAATCGCACACTGGCTGCAAAGGTGTCAGTGCGCAGCCTGACCAATATAACACTGTTGCAAAAAAGGGGTCCACTACCCCCACCTATGACTAGCACAACAGTAAGCAGCATTGGAGGGCAAATAGATATAAACAAGGCCAAGAATAAATCCAAGGAAAAATGCCAAGCTTACTTACCGACCAACCTGCAGACAACCGAATCAACCTGTCTAACAGTAAGCAGGGGTTTAGTCTGCACACATTTGCAAATACAGTGGTGTGAAAAAGTGTTTGCCCCCTTCCTCATTTCCTGTTCCTTTGCATGTTTGTCACACTTAAGTGTTTCGGAACATCAAACCAATTTAAACAATAGTCAAGGACAACACAAGTAAACACAAAATGCAATTTGTAAATGAAGGTGTTTATTATTAAAGGTGAAAAAAAATCCAAACCATCATGGCCCTGTGTGAAAAAGTGATGGCCCCCTAAACCTAATAACTGGTTGGGCCACCCTTAGCAGCAACAACTGCAACCAAGCGTTTGCGATAACGTGCAATGAGGCTTTTACAGCGTCCTGGAGGAATTTTGGCCCACTCATCTTTGCAGAATTGTCCTAATTCAGTTACATTAGAGGGTTTTCGAGCATGAACGGCCTTTTTAAGGTCATACCACAACATCTCAATAGGATTTAGGTCAGGACTTTGGCTAGGCCACTCCAAAATCTTCATTTTGTTTTTCTTCAGCCATTCGGTGGTGGACTTGCTGGTGTGTTTAGGATCATTGTCCTGCTGCAGAACCCAAGTTCGTTTCAGCTTGAGTACACGAACAGATGGTCGGACATTCTCCTTCAGGATCTCTTGGTAGACAGCAGAATTCATAGTTCCTTTTATCACGGCAAGTCTTCCAGGTCCTGAAGCAGCAAAACAGCCCCAGACCATCACACTACCACCACCATATTTTACTGTTGGTATAATGTTCTTTTTATGAAATGCAGTGTTCCTTCTACGCCAGATATACTTGGACACACACCTTCCAAAGAGTTCTACTTTTGTCTCATCGGTCCACAGAATGTTGTCCCAAAAGTCTTGGGGATCATCAAGATGTGTTGTGGAGAAATTGAGACAAGCTTTGATGTTCTTTTTGCTCAGCAGTGGTTTTCTCCTTGGAACTCTGCCATGCAGGCCATTTTTGCCCAGTCTTTTCCTGATGGTGGAGGCATGAACGCTGACCTTAACTGAGGCAAGTGAGGCCTGCAGTTCCTTGGACGTTGTTGTGGGGTCTTTTGTGACCTCTTGGATGAGTCGTCGCTGCGCTCTTGGGGTAATTTTGGGCGGCCGGCCACTCCTGGGAAGGTTCACCACTGTTCCATGTCTTCGCCATTTGTGGATAATGGCTCTCACTGTGGTTCGCTGGATTCCCAAAGCTTTGGAAATGGCTTTATAACCCTTTCCAGACTGATAGATCTCAATTACTTTCTTTCTCAATTGTTCCTGAATTTCTTTGGGTCTCGGCATGATGTGTAGCTTTTAAGGATCTTCTGGTGGACCTTACTGTGTCAAGCAGCTCCTATTTAAGTGATGCCATGATTGTGAACAGGTGTGGCAATAATCAGGCCTGGGTGTGGCTAGAGAAATTGAACTCAGGTGTGGACAACCACAGTTATAGTATGTTTTAACAAGGGGGGCAATCACTTTTTCACACAGGGCCATGATGGTTTGGATTTTTTTTCACCTTTAATAATAAACACCTTCATTTACAAATTGCATTTTGTGTTTACTTGTGTTGTCCTTGACTATTGTTTAAATTGGTTTGATGTTCCGAAACACTTAAGTGTGACAAACATGCAAAGGAACAGGAAATGAGGAAGGGGGCAAACACTTTTTCACACCACTGTACATGCGTAAGCTACAGGCCACGTCAAGGCACTTTGGTATCTGTAGTTCCTATCAATGACTAACGAGTAACTCCACAGTGGAAGCACATGCATTCTGATGAGTAGGTGCAGGGCAGATGGACTGAAGGGAGCCCATCCCTTCTTAAAGTTACAGGTGCACACTGAGCACCCAGCAAATTGTGTGCTTCACCTATAGCAACCCCCTTTCCCTTAAGGCAAGCAGGCCTACCAGTACTTGGTTGCCCCCAGGACTTATACAAAAGGCTATAGTGCCTGGCCACTGCCAGGGCAGATGCAAACAGACTACTTGCAGTTAGCAGACAGATAACGTGGTTCCATGACAGTCCAGATAAAAGGCAGGTTGAGTTAAAGGAATAGTCCAATAAACCAGTCCAAAGTCATACACAGGGAAATCCAAATTAGTAAAGCAGGGCAGACAGACAGGGAACTCGATCAGGAACAACACATTCGCTATCACAAGCAAAGGTCTGAGCATTTAACTTGTTTATAACAGGTGACTGACCACATCAATCACCTAGCAGGTGGACACAGATAGGGAGAATGCAATAGCCAAAACCCAGATGCTGGAATGAGGAGCAGGAGCACTTAAGTGATCCTGACACAGAGTGCACATTTTACACTCCCTACCAACCAAGGAAAAACTAGCCTCATTTGCAGCCACAATCCACTCTGAAAGCAGATCTTGCTGAGATCAGACAGGAGCTTGTCAACCCTTTCCTCTAAGGCAGGGGTCATCAACCCCCGGGCCGCGGCCCAAAGCCGGGCCGTGCCGCCTCTCTAGGTGGGCCGCAGCTCCAAGGACACTGTCAGGTCCGAGATTATCAACCCCCGGGCCGCGGCCGGCTAAGGCTTCAGCTTCACCGCTGACGGAGAAAACTGTCAGCGGTGCGGCCGGCCGAACAAGCAGAGCAGATGACCTCATCCCTCTGCGCTACGCACAGGCGCGCCGCTGTCCCGTCCTGGCTACAGTTACACAGAAGCGGCGGCTAATGAGAGAGAGAGAGAGAGTGACCTCATCTCTCCCCGCCCACCCTCACTGAACTTACTTTCCCGCAGTCTCCAACGGCTCCTCCCCTCACTCCCATGCTGGAACTGTAAGTACATTGCACTCTGCACTGCTAATATTTTTTTATAATTAATATTAATTTAATTAATTTAATTAATTTAATTAATTTAATTTAATTAATTGGGAAATTAATATTATTTCTGCAATGGGACATCAAATATTATTTCTGCAATGGGACAACTAATATTATTTCTATCACGGGACATTAAATATTATTTCTGCAATGGGACATTAAATATTATTTCTGCAATGGGACATCTAAAATTATTTCTGCAATGGGACATCTAATATTATTTCTATCACGGGACATTAAATATTATTTCTGCAATGGGACATCTAATATTATTTCTGCAATGGGACATCAAATATTATTTCTGCAATGGGACATCTAATATTATTTCTGCAATGGGACATCTAATATTATTTCTATCACGGGACATCTATTATTTCTATCACGGGACATTAAATATTATTTCTGCAATGGGACATCAAATATTATTTCTGCAATGGGACATCTAATATTATTTCTGCAATGGGACATCTAATATTATTTCTATCACGGGACATCTATTATTTCTATCACGGGACATTAAATATTATTTCTGCAATGGGACATCTAATATTATTTCTGCAATGGGACATCAAATATTATTTCTATCACGGGACATTAAATATTATTTCTGCAATGGGACATCTAATATTATTTCTGCAATGGGACATCAAATATTATTTCTATCACGGGACATCTAATATTATGTCTATCACGGGACATTAAATATTATTTCTGCAATGGGACATTAAATATTATTTCTGCAATGGGACATTAAATATTATTTCTGCAATGGGACATCTAATATTATTTCTGCAATGGGACATCTAATATTATTTCTATCACGGGACATCTAATATTATTTCTGCAATGGGACATCAAATATTATTTCTGCAATGGGACATCTAATATTATTTCTGCAATGGGACATCTAATATTATTTCTGCAATGGGACATCTAATATTATTTCTATCACGGGACATCTAATATTATTTCTATCACGGGACATTAAATATTATTTCTGCAATGGGACATCTAATATTTCTGCAATGGGACATCTAATATTATTTCTGCAATGGGACATTAAATATTATTTCTGCAATGGGACATTAAATATTATTTCTATCACGGGACATCTAATATTATGTCTATCACGGGACATTAAATATTATTTCTGCAATGGGACATTAAATATTATTTCTGCAATGGGACATTAAATATTATTTCTGCAATGGGACATCTAAAATTATTTCTGCAATGGGACATCTAATATTATTTCTATCACGGGACATTAAATATTATTTCTGCAATGGGACATCTAATATTTCTGCAATGGGACATCTAATATTATTTCTGCAATGGGACATTAAATATTATTTCTGCAATGGGACATTAAATATTATTTCTGCAATGGGACATCTAATATTATTTCTGCAATGGGACATCTAATATTATTTCTATCACGGGACATCTAATATTATTTCTGCAATGGGACATCAAATATTATTTCTGCAATGGGACATCTAATATTATTTCTGCAATGGGACATCTAATATTATTTCTGCAATGGGACATCTAATATTATTTCTATCACGGGACATCTAATATTATTTCTATCACGGGACATTAAATATTATTTCTGCAATGGGACATCTAATATTTCTGCAATGGGACATCTAATATTATTTCTGCAATGGGACATTAAATATTATTTCTGCAATGGGACATTAAATATTATTTCTGCAATGGGACATCTAATATTATTTCTGCAATGGGACATCTAATATTATTTCTATCACGGGACATTAAATATTATTTCTGCAATGGGACATCTAATATTTCTGCAATGGGACATCTAATATTATTTCTGCAATGGGACATTAAATATTATTTCTGCAATGGGACATTAAATATTATTTCTGCAATGGGACATCTAATATTATTTCTGCAATGGGACATCAAATATTATTTCTATCACGGGACATCTAATATTATGTCTATCACGGGACATTAAATATTATTTCTGCAATGGGACATTAAATATTATTTCTGCAATGGGACATTAAATATTATTTCTGCAATGGGACATCTAATATTATTTCTGCAATGGGACATCTAATATTATTTCTATCACGGGACATCTAATATTATTTCTGCAATGGGACATCAAATATTATTTCTGCAATGGGACATCTAATATTATTTCTGCAATGGGACATCTAATATTATTTCTGCAATGGGACATCTAATATTATTTCTATCACGGGACATCTAATATTATTTCTATCACGGGACATTAAATATTATTTCTGCAATGGGACATCTAATATTTCTGCAATGGGACATCTAATATTATTTCTGCAATGGGACATTAAATATTATTTCTGCAATGGGACATTAAATATTATTTCTATCACGGGACATCTAATATTATGTCTATCACGGGACATTAAATATTATTTCTGCAATGGGACATTAAATATTATTTCTGCAATGGGACATTAAATATTATTTCTGCAATGGGACATCTAAAATTATTTCTGCAATGGGACATCTAATATTATTTCTATCACGGGACATTAAATATTATTTCTGCAATGGGACATCTAATATTTCTGCAATGGGACATCTAATATTATTTCTGCAATGGGACATTAAATATTATTTCTGCAATGGGACATTAAATATTATTTCTGCAATGGGACATCTAATATTATTTCTGCAATGGGACATCTAATATTATTTCTATCACGGGACATCTAATATTATTTCTGCAATGGGACATCAAATATTATTTCTGCAATGGGACATCTAATATTATTTCTGCAATGGGACATCTAATATTATTTCTGCAATGGGACATCTAATATTATTTCTATCACGGGACATCTAATATTATTTCTATCACGGGACATTAAATATTATTTCTGCAATGGGACATCTAATATTTCTGCAATGGGACATCTAATATTATTTCTGCAATGGGACATTAAATATTATTTCTGCAATGGGACATTAAATATTATTTCTGCAATGGGACATCTAATATTATTTCTGCAATGGGACATCTAATATTATTTCTATCACGGGACATTAAATATTATTTCTGCAATGGGACATCTAATATTTCTGCAATGGGACATCTAATATTATTTCTGCAATGGGACATTAAATATTATTTCTGCAATGGGACATTAAATATTATTTCTGCAATGGGACATCTAATATTATTTCTGCAATGGGACATCAAATATTATTTCTGCAATGGGACATCTAATATTATTTCTGCAATGGGACATCTAATATTATTTCTGCAATGGGACATCTAATATTATTTCTGCAATGGGACATCTAATATTATTTCTGCAATGGGACATCTAATATTATTTCTATCACGGGACATCTAATATTATTTCTATACTGGGACATTTAATATTATTTCTATCATGGGACATTTAATATTATTTCTATCATTGGACATCTAATATTATTTCTATACTGGGACATCTAATATTATTTCTATCATGGGACATCTAATATTATTTCTATACTGGGACATTTAATATTATTTCTATACTGGGACGTTTAATACTATTTTTATACTGGGACTTTTAATAATCCTTTTAATACTTTTATACTGGGACTTTTATACTTTTAATAATACTTTTTATACTGGGACCGTTATAATACTTTTATAGTGAGACTGTTATAATAAAACCAATTAGTGACAATCTGTTACGCTTTGGTGGCAGGTGACAGTGACAATCCACATCTGCTGGCAGCTGACATTGACAATCCACATCTGGGGGCAGAAAAGTGGCAATCCACATCTGGTGACAGGTCGCAGCAGTGGCAATCCACATCTGGTGACAGGTCACAGCAGTGGCAATCCACATCTGGTGACAGGTCACAGCAGTGGCAAACCACATCTGGTGACAGGTCACAGCAGTGGCAATCCACATCTGGTGACAGGGCGCAGCAGTGGCAATCCACATCTGGTGACAGGGCGCAGCAGTGGCAATTCCCATCTGAAGACAGGCTGCAGCAGTGACAGGCCGCAGCAGTGGCAATTCCCATCTGAAGACAGGCCGCAGCAGTGGCAATTCCCATCTGAAGACAGGCCGCAGCAGTGGCAATTCCCATCTGAAGACAGGCCGCAGCAGTGGCAATTCCCATCTGGTGGCAGGCTTTGCCAACTAGCCAAAATGAGTAAAAAACAAATGTCACTGCAGAGCTTTTTTGAAAAGGGGCAAAGACCCAATGATGAGACAACAGAAGACTGTTCTAAGACTGCAAACAAAAAGAAAGCTGCATTTAAAAGAAAATACCAAGAGTCCTATTTAAATTATGGGTTCATTGCATCAGGTGATTCACATTCTCCAAACCCGCTTTGTATAATATGTGGTGAGCGGCTATCCAATGAAGCCATGAAACCTTCAAAACTGCTTCGCCATATGGAGACCAAACACCCTTCATTAAAAGACAAGCCGGTTGAGTTTTTCAAAAGAAAAAAACGTGAACACGAAGGACAGAAGCAATTATTGAAGACCACCTCTTCGATAAATGCGTCTGCATTGAGAGCCTCATTCTTAGTGGCTAACCGTATTGCTAAATCTAAGAAACCATTTACAATCGGAGAACAGTTGATCCTGCCTGCTGCAAAGGACATTTGCCGTGAAATTTTAGGAGAGGCTGCGGTTGAAAAGGTGGCGCATGTTCCTCTTTCGGCTAGCACTGTAGCTAGACGAATAAATGAAATTGCAGAGGATATTGAAACGCAACTGATAGAGAGAATTAAGGAGTCACCATGGTATGCCATACAAGTCGATGAGTCTACTGATGTTGACAACAAGGCAACAATGCTTGTTTTTGTTCGATATGTTTTCCAGGAGGATGTCCATGAGGATATGCTATGTGCACTCTTCTTGCCGACCAACACCACAGCTGCAGAATTGTTCAATTCTTTAAATGAGTATATGTCAGGAAAACTGAATTGGTCGTTTTGTGTTGGTGTATGCACGGATGGAGCTGCTGCCATGACTGGGCGGCTTTCTGGTTTTACCACTCGGGTCAAGGAGGTTGCTTCCGAATGTGAGTCTACGCACTGTGTCCTCCATAGAGAAATGCTGGCTAGCCGAAAAATGTCACCTGAACTGAACAACGTTTTGCAGGCTGTGATTAAAATAATCAACCACATTAAAGTACATGCCCTTAACTCACGTCTGTTCGAACAGCTCTGTGAGGAGATGGATGCAGAGCACACTCGTCTTCTCTTATACACAGAAGTGAGATGGCTTTCTAAAGGTAGATCACTGAGCAGAGTGTTTGAGTTACGAGAGCCGCTCCAGAGATTTCTTTCTGAAAAACAGTCACCACTTGCAGCACATTTCAGTGTCACAGAATGGGTCACAAAACTTGCTTACTTGTGTGACATATTTAACCTGCTCAACGAACTCAATCTGTCACTTCAGGGGAGAATGAGAACTGTGTTTAAGTCTGCTGATAAAGTGGCTGCATTCAAAGCCAAACTGGAATTATGGGGGCGACGAGTCAACAATAATATTTTTGACATGTTTCCAACCTTATCAGATCTTTTGAAAGAGACTGAGCCAGAACCTTCTTTCACACAGCTGGTGCATGATCACCTCTATCAGCTTTCAAATGAATTTGAGCATTATTTCCCATCCTCAAAAGACCCCCGAATTGGGAAGGAATGGATCCGTGACCCATTTGTGAATAAGCCAGGTGAATCCACTCTGTCCGTGCTAGAAGAGGATCAACTGCTTGAGATCGCAAATGATGGTGGCCTTAAAAGTATGTTTGAGACGACTTCAAACCTCCATACGTTCTGGATTAAAGTCAAGGCAGAATATCCTGCAATTGTCACAAAAGCGCTGAAAAGCTTGCTGCCATTTCCAACATCCTATCTTTGTGAAGCTGGATTTTCTGCAGTGACAGCAACCAAAACAAGATTACGGAGCAGACTGGACATAAGCAACACACTTCGAGTGTCACTGTCTCCTATCACCCCAAGATGGGACCGCCTTGTTGCAGTAAAACAAGCTCAGGGATCCCACTGATTCTGCATTATGGTGAATATAACTATTTCATTTTATATTCCAATGTAATAGAAATAACGTGCTTCAGTCACCCTGACACCATAACACTGTTTAGTTGCAGGGAAACAAGCTTGGGGCTCCCACTGATTCTACATTACATTGAGTTGAACTATATAATCATTGTATTATATTGTAATAATATAAATAATGCACTTCAATCGTCCCGATATTATGGTATCAGGATGATTGAACCGATAACGCACCACATCGCGATTCCTCCCCCCCCACCGGGCCTTGGAAAAATATTCTTCCACAAAACCGGGCCTTGGTGCCAAAAAGGTTGGGGACCACTGCTCTAAGGCACATGTGTCAAACACAAGGCCCATGGGCCGAATCCGGCCCTCCAGGCCATTTCATGTGGCCCTCTCACCTCTCCTGCAGCTGCGGAATTATTGTTGTCCTCACCTTGTCTCAGCGGTCAGCAGCAGAGATGAGGACAGAATTCCTACACCAGATCTTGCAAATCTTCATGCAGCCATGGAGAGCCTCGTATCTGCCCTCCCTCCTCCCCATCTTAGCAGTTGGTAGCAGAGAGAAAGACAGAACTCCTCCTACAGAACTTGAGCCTCTCTGTGCAGCTGCAGCACCCCCTCCTCTCTGCCTTCCCTGGTCTTAGCATTCAGCTGACTCCAGCCCTCCTCTGGTCCTCCTGCAGACTCCGCACTTTCTGCTTCCCAGCTCCGCCCCTAGCTTCTTCTCTACTGCAGAACAAGGTAAGATGATGCACTGTGATGTAAGGAAGGATGAGGGACTCTTGACTTCTGATACCAGCAGGGGGCTCTTGACATCTGATGTAAGGGGAGTGGGGTGCTCTGGACATCTAGTTTTACAGATACAACCGGCCCTAGGAGGGCAACCATAATTCTGATGCAGCCCACAAAGAAATTGAGTTCGACTTACCTGCTCTAAGGTATTATTATTATTATTCAGGATTTATATAGCGCCAACAGCGCTTTACAATATGAGGGCTCAGGACTCTAATTATGCTCTCCTAGAAGCAAACCCAGTCCTATAAACAAGAAGTGCAACTGCAGCCTCATCTGGATGACCTAATCGCGGTAGACAGAACAACATCAAACTATTTGGGATCCCAGAGGCTACTGCTGCACACAATCTACTTCAGACTGTAACAACCATCTGGTGCTTTACAAGGCTTCTCAGGTCCATATCACAGACATTGCGCTGTGTTCAGGGGCCGTAGATGTTGTAAGTGCTGTATGCAGTCCCTGGATACAGGAAGAACCACCGTGAACCGCAGGAGAGAATGTGACATCAAGGGAGATGGAGAGATGGCCAGGAAACACTAGAAGGGATGGTCTGACAGGATAAGCTGGCTATGCATGTGGAGCATCAGCTGCTTCTCAAGGCCTGGGCAGGAGCTGATGCTCTGAGCGCGTATGTGCTATATTTCAATGTTCACAGCAGCCTCACTCTTTAGATTCCATGTAATAGGAATTGAATGTGGGGGGGGGGGATTTTTGTAGTTTGGTTACATATTAGTCTACCAGGAGCTCCTACCTCACATAGAACTGATCTCTGACCTCTGAACTCTGCATTACTTAATGTTGTCCTGTGAACTCTGCATCACTTTCTCTGACCTGTGAACTCTGCATCACTTTCTGCTGACCTGTGAACTCTGCATCACTTTCTGCTGCCCTGTGAACTCTGCATCACTTTCTGCTGACCTGTGTATGGTATTTGTAAATTGAAATCATATCCCCTCTCAAGCGTCTCTTCTACAGAGAGAATAAGTTCAATGCTTGCAACCTTTCCTCCTAACCATTATCCTCCAGACCCTTTATTAGCTTTGCTGCCCTTCTTTGTACTCACTCCATTTCCAGTACATCCTTCATGAGGGCTGGTGCCCAGAACTGGACAGCATACTTTAGGTGCAGCCAGATCAGTGTCTTGTAGAGCGGGAGAATTATTGTTTTATCGCTGGAATTAATCCCCTTTTTTAATGCATGCCAATATTCTGTTTGCTTTGTTATCAGCAGCTTTGCATTGCATGCCATTGCTGAGCCTATCGTCTACTAGGACCCCCAGGTCCTTTTCCATCCTAGATTTCCCCAGAGGTTCTCCCCCCAGTGAATAGATTGCATTCATATTTTTGAACCCCAAATTCATTATTTTACCCTTTTCTACATTGAAGCTCATTTGCCATGTAGTTGCCCACCCCATTAATTTGTTCAGATCTTTTTGCAAAGTTTTCACTTCCTGCGGAGAAGTTATTGTCCTGCTTAGCTTAGTATCGTCTGCAAATACAGAACTGTTTACCCCATCCTCCAGGTTGTTTATGAACAAATTAAACAGTATTGGTCCCAGTACAGAACCCTGGGGGACCCCACTACCCACCCCTGACCATTCCAGTACTCCCCATTTATCACCACCCTCTAAACTCAACTTTGTAGCCAGTTTTCAATCCATGTACTCACCCTATTGTCCATGCCAACAGACCTTATTTTGTACAGTAAATGTTTATGGGGGAACTATGTCAAATGCTTTTGCAAAATCTAGAAACACCACATCTACGGGCCTTCTTTTATCTAGCTTAATAGATTGATTTGGCAAGAACGATTCTTCATGAATCCATGCTGATTACTGCTAATGATTCCATTCTTATTACTAAAATCTTGTATATAGTCCCTTATCATTCCTCCAAGAGTTTACATACTACTGATGTTAGGCTAACTGGTCTGTAATTCCCAGGGATGTATTTTGGGCCCTTTTTAAATATTGGTGTTACATTAGCTTTTCTCCAATCAGATGGTACCTATCCAGTCAGTAGACTGTCAGTAAAAATTAGGAACAATGGTCTGGCAATTACTTGACTGAGTTCCATAAGTACCCTCGGGTGCAAGCCATCTGGTCTCGGATGGGACCTGTAAACTCTGCAACTCTTACTGCTAACCTACCTGTGAAATCTGCCTCACTGCTGACCTCTGAACGCTGCATCACTTACTACTCAACCCCTGCACTCTGCTTCTATTTTACCAACAGACAATGTTCAGCACAATAAAAAACCACACCCAATTTTTACCACGGTCAGCTGCATGCTGCACTTTTTCTATTTTTTGCTCAGGAGGACCCAACTTATGATTCTACACACAGGCCCCATTGCGTTCTATATTACTGTTTGGTGGTATCTGGGCACTGAATGACCTTGTCCCGGTAGTGGGGGCCGCCAAGCAGAGTTTGCAAGAATGTCTAGCTTTATCACTGCTAGTATCAAACAGGTTCAGGTTAAAAAAAAAATGCTAGTGCTTTGTAAACTACATTCAATTGCTTTTTAGTAACGCATAACTGGTAAATGTTTGTGAGAAGTTCTGCTTTAAAGTCGATTTTGCTTACCTTCTAATCTTAGTTTGATATGATCAATTGTAGCTAGACTCAGCAGGCTTTTACAAGCATGTAGGTATAAAAGCAGCCTCTCCGCCTCTTCATGATTCTTCATGAGTCTTGGCAATACAACCTCCTCATGTTTCAGCATACAGTTAGGTCCATATATATTTGGACACAGGCACAATTTTAGCTTTTTTCCAGGTATTTATCAAAACATATTCAAGCTATAGTTATATAATGGATATATGGATAATAATAGATAATGGAACAGTTTGGTACATTCTGAGGAGATAAGAATGCACTGGTAAGCTCAGCAACATAAAAAGACCTGAATGTCCATGTAAGACAACAGCGTTGGATAATCGCAGGATCTTCTCTATGGTAAAGGAAAACCAATTCACAACATCCAGACAAGTGAAAGACACTCTCCAGGAAGATATATCATTGTCAAAGTCTAAAATCAAGAGAAGTCTTCACAAGAGCAAATACAGAGGGTTCACCACAAGGTGCAAACCATTCATAAGCCAGAATAGAAAAGCCAGATTAGACTTTGCCAAAAAATTTTTTTTTTAAAAAGTCAGACCAGTTCTGGAAAAGCCTTCTTTGGACAGATGAAACTAAGATGAATCTGTGCCAGAATGATGGAAGAAAAGAGTGTGGAGAAAGCTTGGAACCGCTCACGATCCAAAGCACACAATGTCATCTGTAAAACATGGTGGAGGCAGGATGATGGCATGGGCATGTATGGCTTCCAGTGGCACTGGGTCTTTGGTGTTTATTGATGATGTGACAGAAAACAGAAGCAGCCGGATGAATTCTGCAGTGTTTAGAGATATACCGTCAGCCCAGATTCAGCCAAATGCAGTAAAGTTGATGGCGCTTCACAGTACAGATGGACAATTATCCAAAGCACAACGCAAGAGCAACCCAGAAGTTTTTGAAGGAAAAGAAGTGTAATATCCTGCAATGGCCGAGCCAATCACCCGATCTCAACCCAATAGAGCATGCATTTCACTTGCTGAAAGCAAAACTAAAGGCAGAAAGACCAAAACAAAGAACAACTGAAGACAGCTGCAGTTAGTGCCTGGCAAAGCACCAGAAAGGAAAAAAAAACTATCTTTGGTAATATTCATGGTTTCCAGACTTCAGGTAGTCATTGCCACTAAAGGATTCTCAACAAAATATTAACAATGAACATTTTATTTATGATTATATAAATTTGTCCAATTACATTTTAGCCCCTGAAAATGGGAAGACTGTGTATAAAACTGGTTGCAGTTCCTAAAAGTTGTACTTGATATTTACAGTATGTCCCTTGAATTAAAGCTGAAAGTCTCTGATATATATTTGGACCTAACTGTATGTGGTGGAGAATGTAGTGGATTTAGATCCTTAAAGAGGAAGTAAACCCTGATAGGTTTAACTTCCTCTTTATTTCCCTGCAAAGATAAAGCATAATGGGCTACTATGCACTGCATAGTAGCCAATTATGTGTCACTTACCTGAAAATGAAGTCTGCAATGTTACCACTTCCCCCACTAGCGGTGAGCATTCATCTCCACCCCTCTTCCTTCCGGGGGCCGCAAACTCCGGCTCTGTGACTGACCTGAGTCGCGTGACGTCATTTCCGTGCATTCGCGCTGGAGCTACCAGTCACAGCATATCCCCCTTTGGAAATGGCACAATCTGCCCTTTCTAAAGTGCGCATGCCCCGTAGATATTGGCGCACGGCTTTATTGTAAATATCTCCTAAACCGTGGAGGTTTAGGAGATATTTCCAGCACCTACAGGTAAGCCTTAATATAGGATTACCTGTAGGTAAAAGTGGTTGTACAGGGTGTACATCCACTTTAAATCAACAAATGCCTACATTTTTAATGATGTAGATTTGAGAAAAGGATACTAGTATCGGTACTGCTTGGTGCACAGACTAATAATACATTCACTCACCAAGTGCAACATTTTAATGTTTGACTACATGTTATAGTTTGTGAGCATTAACTACATTAGCTTGTGAACATCATGCAGATATGACATGTGAGCCATATTAAATGTGTTAAATGTAGAACACATTTACCTAATAATGAAAGTACAGTAATACCTTGGATTGCAAGTAACACGGTTAACAAGAGCGTTTCGCAATACAAGCTATTATTTAAAAAAAATCCTGACTTGGTTTGCAAGCATTGGCTCGCAAAACGAGTCAATGCTTCCAGTGTTCAGTACCACATTTGGCCAGAGAGGCGGGGGCATCAGTGACAGCTCAGAAATACTCGGAGAGGCTGGTGGACACAGGAACCTACATCTATAGCTATATATTTATAGATATAGCCATATATATATATATACTGAAGCAGGAAGCAATATACATTGGCCCAATGAAGTGAATCTGTACACAGGAAGTAGGTTTTTGTTTTGAGGCCAAATCATTTAGACATACACACATTACCCACACAAACAGCACCCCATGTAAAATGAAATAAAAAAACTATCTTCATTTGCAAATAAGGATCATCTCTTCTTCAGAGAACAGTGAGCGGCGCATGGTGGTCGGAAGAAATTAGGAGCAGTACAAGCAACTTCCTGGAAGGGCGTGATGTTATTCCTGTGTGCTGGCCACTGCTTCCAGATATGAACCACGGGTACATACCTCCGCGCACACAGCAGTTGCGCATCTCACATATACAGAGGTTTTCCTTCATCTTGCACAGGTGCTTTAAATCAGTCAATGGCTTTTGAAGGGTGACATGTTGGGTATCTATTTACTCGGCCTAAATTCATCTTTCACATTAACATTGGGCTAACTTTACAGTTTTGTTTTTTGTAAAGCGCAAAACAGTTTTTTGTTTTTTTTACAAAAAAAACACGTTCGAAAAATTGCATGTTGGGCCTCTGTATGTGGCCATGCTGTGTAAAAGTCTCACACATGTGGTATTGCCATACTCGGGAGTAATAGCAGAATGTGTTTTGTGGTATGCATATGCTGTGTGTGAGAAATAACCCGCTAATATGACAATTTTGTGAAAAAAAAATCTTGATTTTGCAAAGAATTGTGGGAAAAAATGACAACTTCAAAAAACTCACGATGTCTCTTTCTAAATACATTGGAATGTCTTCTTTACTAAAAGGGGTCATTTGGGGGGTATTTGTACTTTTCTGGCATGTTAGGGTCTCAAGAAATGAGATAAGCCCTCAGTGCCTCAGGTGTGATCAATTTTCAGATATTGGCACCATAGCGTGTAGACTCTATAACTTTCACAAAGACCAAATAATATACACCAATTTGTACTTCTATTTACCAAAGATATGTAGCAGTATAAATGTTGGCCAAAATGTATCAAGAAAAATTACTAATCAGCTAAATTTTGTAACAGAAACTGAGAATTTTCAGTCTTTTTTTTTTTAAAAGCGCAAAAAATATAAAAAACAACGGTGATTATATACCAGCAAGAGAACTCTATTTGTGTGAAAAAAATTACAAAAATTTCATATGGGTACAGTATTGTCATTCAAAATGTGAGAGCACTGAAAGCTGAAAATTGGTCTGGTTATTAAGGGGGTTTAACTGCCCAGTGGTCAAGTGGTTAAATTACTAACCCAAAAAACACACTGTCTGAGCAAAATCCAAGTGCTGTTCACACACAAAAAGTACAAAAAACAACAACATCCTCCAGCAGAATACAAAATTACAGATGGGACACAGACCACCCCCTCCCCCAGAGGGGCAAACAAAGAGCCTAACATGAGCAAAAGTTATACAACAAATACCATTGCAGTCTATAGGAACTGACTTTTTAATTTTGTTGGTCCCCACTTGGCTGGTTCATATTCTATTTATTGGCCTTAAAATGGGTATCTGAAGGGATTGGTGAAGTGCGGCATCCACCAGCTAATTTTTCAATAGCAGGGAATAGAGGGTTTCTCTACTATCCTGGTCAACCAACATACTTCAGGAGATGTCATAAGTTTGAGCATACCAGAGATGAATGTAATGATGAGATGCACTGCTGGAACTGTGGGGAGGAGGGACTCGAGGCTGGGGCTTGCTTGGTTAAGCGGGTCTGTGATATAAGTGGACAGCGTGATTACACAGTGAAGAATTGTCCAAAAGTAAGAAGGGCCTATGTCTCTTATGCTGAAG
Organism: Lithobates pipiens; assembly: GCF_037356315.1. NCBI lineage: Eukaryota > Metazoa > Chordata > Amphibia > Anura > Ranidae > Lithobates > Lithobates pipiens. Next base: position 68,309,323 of record NW_027507789.1, on the reverse strand, counting down.
TTGTCAGGCACACTGCTGAGAGTGGTCGACCAGTGTCCACACAGGTGCTGTCTGACTTTCCTGAAAGACAGGGAGTGGAGGGGGAAGTGGAGGTGGAAGAGGAAGAAAGTGGACACCAGGGTGTGGAGGATTTTGGGGGGGTATTTTTCACTGAAATATTTTTGATGTTGTCAATGTGTGTTCTAGGTTGTTAGTTTCACTTTGATTTAATTGTCTGTGCTGCATAATTTTGCAAAATCTTCCTCAAGATGTTGTGACTAATAAATGTATAAATCCTTAAGAGACTGTCCGTTTGTGGGCGCAGTCCTTTTAACTCCTATTCATTCCTCTGCAAAATAGCCAGACCTCAAAACCATATTCTGTTATTCTCTCAAATTAACATACATGTGTTTTTGCTTTCCTCTTGCTCTTTTTCAAGTCCTGTTTTCTTGACCAATACAATTTGTAGCAATTTTTTGTTTTATGTGTTTTGTTTGTTTTTCAGATACATGCTCAATCCAAGTAATGCATTTTACACCCCTCCCCCCCCCCCCCCCAAACAATTTTCAATTGTCCAACTGCAGTTTAACTAGGCTGATTGGCATGGCAAAACAAAAAAAGTGTGATTTGTCTAAAAGCTACTTGATTGTGAGTATGCTGCCATCTCTAGGCACCAGGAAAGGAAAATTACAGAGAGGTAAGTATTCAATTTTCCATTTTAGCGCAGTGGTTCTCAGCCCCAGTCCTCAAATACCCCCGTCAGGACATGTTTTGGGAATTTGTCTTAGCTAAAATAGCTGTCCAAAATACCAAGCCATAGATTCTGATTTAAAGCACCTGTGCAAGATGAAAACCTGTATGGTCTGGTGGGTGTACTCGAGGACAGTGTTCAGAACCACTGATTAAGAGCACTGAGCTAAAATCTAGCTCAAGACAATCCTATTCTAATTGTGGGCATTTGAGGGAAACCAAGTGAAGTGTTAGAACCACTGCTTGTCCTTTTTTAGGTTGGGCTTTGTGTCCCTTTTCTGAAAGTTGGCTTAACTTCCTGGCACATAGCCAAACAGGAAGTAAGGGTAAAAACCTACCAATGTCTTTCCTCGGGAACACACAGGTCAATCTAACTAACGTCCTAATTAGGCAAATTTCGCTCTAGCACTTTGTTGTATACACCTCAAATTATTAGGTATTTTGGGGTTTATTAAAGGCAACTCTGCAATACAAGTGTACTTGCTGTTAATCTGAGGGGAAGCACTGGTGATTTTATCATCCAATCATGTAGAAGCAAAGATGCTGTTTTTTTTTATATTCCTTTCATGTCCCCCTCCAGCATGTCTACAGCAAGTGCAAAGCGGATTTGCCTTTAGTAAATAAACCCCAAAGTCCAAGATACCTAATAATTTAGGGTGTACAGAGCAAAATGCTAGAGTGCAATTTGCCTAATGGGGAAACTATTTAGATTGACTTGTGTGTCCCCAAGGAAAGACATTGGTAGGGTTTTACCCTCACTTCCTGTTTGAATATGTGACAGGAAGTGAATAAATTTGAAGGAGAAACTGGTAAAATTTGGGAGATATCTTTACCCTATCAGGGGTGTAGACATCCCCAAAAACTGACAAGACTTCTAATCCCTCTGCGCTCTATCCTCAAGCAAAAATAAGAAAGGACACATTCCTAAGTGCAGCTGTGATGCATGTTAATAGCTTATTTAAACCCTTTTTAATAGAAGACACCAGTTGCCTTTCACTATAAACATTTGTTAGTCCAGTCCTGGAAATCTGCATCTGCTTTACTATTAATTTCCATAAAAATTGGGTTCCTGTAGCTAGATGCGCGACCGCTGTGAATGTAAGATGCGTAACTGCTGGGTGCGCGAAGGTATGTACTCATGGTGCATATCTGGTTCCCAGAAGAGGTGGCCAGCACACAGGAATGACATCATGCCCCTCCATGAAGTTGTTTGTACTGCTGCTAATTTCTTCCCACCACCATGCCCCGCTCACTGTTCTCTGAGGAAGAGATGATCCTTATTTACAAATTAAGATGATTTTTTATTTATTTTTACATAGGGTGGTGTTTGTGTGGGTCATGTGTGTATGTCTAAATGATCTGGCCTCAAAACACACACCTACTTCCTGTGTACAGATTTACTTCTGGGCCAAAGTATATTGCTTCCTGCTTCATTGTGTATATATGTAGATATATCTATATCTATATCTATATCTATATCTATATCTATATCTATATATATATATATATATATATATATATATTTATTTATAGATGTAGGTTCTTGTGTCCACCAGCAGAGAGAAGTTGGGTAGATGCCACACTCCCAATAATGGAGGCATAATAATGATCTAGCACAGGGATCTTCAAACTACGGCCCTCCAGTTGTTCAGGAACTATAATTCCCATCATGCCTAGTCATGTCTGTGAATATCAGAGTTGTACAATGCCTCATGGAATGTGTAGTTCCGCAACAGCTGGAGAGCTGTAGTTTGAAAATTCCTGATCACTAAAGCATGTCTTGAAAAAAAACATAACTTACCATAATCTTCCTTTTCTGATGGACTCCATGGCAGACTACATGTGGTTTAACCCCGCCTCCTCTCCAATCCTATAGGACCCCACTTCCATAAATTTGAGCTCACCACTAGAGATTACGTTCCGCAGTAAAAGTCTAGACCTCAACATGAGAAATCTCATCCTCCTATGGAGGCAAAAATGAGCCTCTCTTGTTTTTCTCAAGCTTCCTTTTATAAGGCCTAAGCCAGGAGCCCAGTTCAACCGCTAACCCAGAGTTCTAAAATTCCCTAAATCTTCGGGCAGGCCACTTTTAGCATGAAGAGATGTCCCATATTAAGCATTTCAGATGTCTGGGCAGGAGGTGGTTTCCCAGGGCTACAAAGCAGAGTTCCATTCTCGGCCTCTCACAGACTTAAGTCTTTATCAACTTCCTTCTGTCACTGTACAGATTAGTAGGCCTCCATCCAGCCCTTGCTAGTCTCCAGCAGCAGAGGGTTATCGCCCCAGTTCCTGTGGTGGTATGGTTTACATTCAGTAGTTACATAGTAGGTGAGGTTGAAAAACGACACAAGTCCATCAAGTCCAACCTATGTGTGTGATTATATGTCAGTATTACATTGTATATCCCTGTATGTTATGGTATTTAAGGTGTTTATCTAATAGTTTTTTGAAACTATCGGTGTTCCATGCTGACACCAACGCCTGTGGAATTGAATTCCACATCCTTGCCGCTCTTACAGTAAAGAACCCTCTACCCAGTTTAAGTTTAAACCTCTTCTAATCTTAATGAGTGTCCATGTGTCTTTTTAAACTCCCTTCCACGGAAAAGTTTATCCCTATTCTGGGGTCACCAGTATGGTATTTGTAAATTAAAATCATATCCCCTCTCAAGCGTCTCTTCTCCAGAGAAAATAAGTTCAGTGCTCGTAACCTTTCTTCATAACTAATATCTTCCAGTCCCTTTATTAGCTTTATTGCCCTTCTCTGTGCTTGCCTCATTTCCAGTACATCCCTCCTGAGGAGTGGGAGAATGATCACTTTATCTCTTGAGTTAATCCCCTTTTTAAAGCATGGCAATATGCTGTTTGTTTTGTTAGCAGCAGCTTGGCATTGCATGCCATTGCTGAGTCTATCATCTACTAGGACCCCCAGGTCCTTTTCCATCCTTGATTCCCCCGGAGGTTCTCTCCCCCCCATGAGTAGCTTGTATTCATATTTTTCCCGCCCAAATGCATTATTTTACATTTTTTCACATTAAACCTCATTTGCCAAGTAGTTGCCCACCCCATTAATTTGTTCAGATCTTCTTGCAATGTTTCTACATCCTGCAGAGAAGTTATTGCCCTGCTTAGCTTAGTATCATCCACAAATACAGAGATTGAACTGTTTACCCCATCCTCCAGGTCGTTTATAAACAAATTAAATAAGATTGATCCCCGCACAGAACCCTGGGGGACCCGATTTTCCACCCCTGACCATTCTGAGTACTCCCCATTTATCGCCACCCTCTGAACTCGCCCTTGTAGCCAGTTTTCAATCCATGTACTCACCCTATGGTCCATGCCAACGGGTCAAATGCTTTTGCAAAATCCAGATACACCACGTTACAGGCCTTCTTTTATCTAGAGGACAGCTCACCTCCTCATAGAATGTTAATAGGTTGGTTTGACAAGAACGATTCTTCATGAATCCATGCTGATTACTGCTATTATCCCCTCCACGAGCTTGCATACTATTGATGTTAGGTTAACTGGCCTTTAATTCCCAGGGATGTATTTTGGCCCTTTTTTAAATATTGGAGCTACACTGGCTTTTCTCCAATCGGCTGGTAACATTGCAGTCAGCAGACTGTCAGTAAAAATTAGGAACAATGGTCTGGCAGTTACGTGACTGAGTTCCCCCAGGACTCACGGGGGAAAGCCATCTGGTCCCAGTGGCTTATTAATGTTAAGTTTTCCAAGTCTGTTTCTAATTCTGTCCTCTGTTAGCCATGAGGGTGCTTCCTGAGATGTGTCATGAGGTTAAACACTGCAGTTTTGGTTACTGAAGCCCCCCAGTTTCCTTGTGAAGACCGAGGAGAAGAATAAATTCAATACCTTTGCCACCTCCCCATCCTTTGTAACCAGAATTCCTTCCTCATTCTTTATGGGGCCAAAATGGTCTGTCCTACCTTTTTTCCTGTTTCTATACTTAAAGAATTTCTTGGAATTTTTTTTGCTCTCCTCCGTTATGTGTCTTTCGTGTTCTATCTTAGCCACCCTAATTGCACCTTTACATTTCTTGTTACACTCTTTTGAAAAGTCTGAATGCTGATGAAGATGATCCCTCGGCCTTGTATTTTTTGAAGGCCTTCTCCTTTGTTTTTATATGCAGTTAAGCCATCCAGGATTTTTATTCACTCTTTTAAAGTTATTTCCCAATGGGATGCACTGTCTAATGCCCTTATTTCAGGGCTCGACAACCCCCAGGCGCCAGGTCGCCATGGCGACCAGAAATCGCACCCTGGCACCTAGACTGTCGCCAGCCCACTCACTATTACTCCAGATGCCCCAGACATGCAGCGCATTAACACTGACCGCCGTTCTCCTCCCTTCTACAAACTCAGCGTGACACTTGATGCTTGCCAGAGCTGCTGAGTGTGTGAAACTGACAAGTAACTGAAAGAGGAGGATCTGTCAGATTTGAGGTTGATGGCGGGGGTGGGCGGACCTGGCCAGGGTGGGCGGAACCCAACAGCTATCAAACACCAGCCAATGGGATGTGGGCGGGCCGCTACATGTATGTGGCCCGCCCCCTTTCATAAGCAGCCCAATCATTGGCTGGTGTTTGATAGCTTCTAGGTCCCACCCACCGTGGCCGGGTCCTGCCCATCCCGGCCGGGTCTCGCCCACCCCAACATCAATCTCAAATCTGACAGATCCTCCTCTCTCAGTTACTTGTCAGTTTCACACCCCGGCTGGTCCCCCCCACCCCCGACATTAAGCTCATGTCTGACAGCTCCTCTCTCCTCTGTTACTTGTCTGTTTCACACAGTCAATTTGTGCCACTTGCCAGTGCCACCTGCCAGTGCCACCACCAATCAATGCCACCTGCCATCGCCAACCAGTGCCACCTGCCATCACCAACCAGTGCCACCTGCTAGTGCCAATAGTGCCACCTGCCAGTTCCAAACCAGTGCCACCAACCAGTGTCACTGCCAATCAGTACCACCTGCCAGTGCCAATCAGTGCCACCTGCCAGTGCCAACCAATGCCACCTGCCAGTGCCAACCGAAAAACTGCCAATCAATGCCACTGGCCAGTGCCACATGCCAGTGCCGATAGTGCCACCTGCCAATTCCAAACCAGTGCCACCTGCCACCACCAACCAGTGCCACCACCAATCAGTGCCAGCTGCCAGTGCCATCTGCCAGTGACAACCAGAGCCATCGCCAATCAGTGCCAACCAGTGCCTGCCAGTGCCACCTGCCATCGCCAATCAGTGCCACCTACCTGTGCCATCTGCCAGTGATAACCAGTGCCACCTGCCACCACCAACCAGTACCACCGCCAATAAGTGCCTCCTGCCAGTGCCACCACCAATCAGTGCCACCTGCCAGTGCCAACCAGTGCCCCTGCCAATCAGTGCCACTGCCAATTAGTGCCACCTGCCATCACCAACCAGTGCCACCTGCCAGTACCAATAGTGCCACCTGCCAGTTCTAAACCAGTGCCACCAACCAGTGCCAACCAATGCCCTGCCAGTGCCATCTGCCAGTTCCAAACCAGTGCCACCTGCCAATGCCTGCCAGTGCCACTACCAATCAGTGCCACCTGCCAACCAGTGCCACCTGCCAGCGCCACCTGCCAGTGCCACCCAACGCCAGCTGCCAGTGCCATCTGTCAGTTTCACGTGCCAACCAGTGCCACCTGCCAGTGGCAACCAGTACCATCTCTCAGTCCCAAACCACTGCCACCTGCCAGTGCCAACCAGTGCCATCTGCCAGTTCCAATCCAGTGCCATCTGCCAGTGCCACCTGCCTAAGCCAACTAGTGGCACCTGCCAGAGCCAATCAGTTCCATCTGTTGCCAGCTTTACTCTTTCTGGTCAGCCCATAACCCTGATGTAACAGTGTTACATTGGAGTTATTGACTGGGTGCTCTGTTGTGAGTTAGGGTTAGGGGGTGAAAATTACTGGCCTTACCGCCGGGGGCTGACAATCCATACCACACTAAAAAAAAACTGGCTCCTAACTTTTTTAACTGGCTCCTAGATTAAAAGCAAATTCGTCAAGCCCTGCCTTATTTAATATGCTCTTAAGGCAAACCCATTTTTCCTCCGTGTTCTTTGTTCCTAAGGTGTCATCCCAATTTATATCTTCCAACAAGGTTCGTAGTTTGGGGAAGTTTGCTCTTTTGAAATTCAATGTCTTTGTATTCCCTAACTTTTCCTATTTGTGTGATTTATACTGAAGCTAATTGACCTGTGATCGTAGTTTCCTGAATTGCCCCTTATTTCCACATCCGTAATCAGGTCTGTATGGTTGGTAATCAGTAGTTCTAGTAACGCTTTGTTTCTAGTTGGTTTCAGAGATTTTTATCTAACCTTTCCATGGTTCTGGAACCAAAGCAGACAGTTTGCCACATCCTGATTCTCAAGGCTCTGTATTTGTTCATTCATTGCCAAAAAATCCACATGGATTTTTTTGCCTCCCTTTGTCAAATAGAGTTACTGGCCACTGTACACATTTAGGACACATAGCTGAATCGCCTCTTTGGGTCCTCAAAATGTTCACTTTGTTGCCCTGCCTTGTGGCCTGTCTTCAGCACTCTCTTGTTCACCAATGGTTCTAGTCCCCATGCTTCAATGGTTAAACTCTTAGCCCTTGTACACACGGTTGGACATTCCGATGAAAAATGTCCGATCGGACAGTGTTGTCGGATAATCCGACCGTGTGTGGGCTTCATCTGACTTTTTCCGTCGGAATGTCCGACCAACAAAGTTTGAGAGCTGGATATAAAAAAATTCCGACAACATGATGCGATCGGACTTTGTCCGATCATTTGTAGAGAATTCTGATCGGACAAAGTGCCATGCATGCTCAGATCAAATTCCTAGACCAAAGTTATTGGCTACTAGCCCGAACGTAGACCCGTCGTAACTAAATAATGTCATCACGTTACGAACGATCCGATTTTTTGACAATTTTGTCCGACCGTGTGTATGCAACACCAGTTTTGGACAAAATCCATTGGACAAAATCCGACGGATTTTGTTGTCTGAATGTCCGACTGTGTGTACAAGGACATAGAGAGTTCCCTTTATAGAATACTTGGATGATCTCCTGTTCAGAGAATAGTCGGCACAGCTCTTGACAGACAACATGGCAAGAACAATTCCAACCTTGTTTCAGTTTTGATTCTGAACTTTCATAAGTCTGTGTTGGAACCAACTTATCCCTTAGAGTACCTCGGCATGGTCCTGAACACAGCTCAAGCCAAAGTTTTTTCATATACAAGAAAAGATCCAAACTCCTCCCTTCCAAACTCTGACTCTTCAGTTCTTGAGCCATCCTACCCTTTGCTTTTGTACTCAAGTTCTGAGGTTGATGGTAGCCTTTTGCAATGCAGCTGCATTTGCCCAGTTCTGCTTCTGATTCCTGTAACTTAACATCGTATTGGGAAGAGAAAATCCAATTTAGTATATCCGGAGAAGCCTTCTCAGCTATCTAAATGCTAGAAGAGTCTTCAAAAGATTGTGCCCTTTGAGATCTTTTAGGGCCTAAAAAGCATGATTACCAGATGGGAAAAAAAGACAAAAACAATATCATTGGTATATAAGAATGATCACCAGTACCTGCTTCATCAAAAGCACTTTCTACAAGATCTTTAGCAGCATCATAGGCAGACAGAGCAAGAGCATCAGTACTGCAATTCTGCAGATCCACTACTGGGTCTAATCATGTTAGAGTACGGGTCCTGGAAGATTCCTTGAAACACTTACTTATAACACTAATTTGCACTAGATTAATGACGAAAGGAGCCTATTTGGTTGTTATGACCAACAGACTACTTCTCCTCTCCTGGTTTTATAAATTAATGTATTGTTTATGATTGTTCCCTCCCACCTTAGTGCTCAGATGGCTGGTCTTCTATGTGAAGAGGAGGCTCAGGAGGTTGACAATGTCAAGTATATTGGATACTGCAAATACCATTTCAACAAGATGGTGAGAGATCCACAGGTATCTTATTTCGTTTCTCTATATAATGTTTGTTATTTTCATTTTATGTGCCACATACCTCCCTATCTGTCCTTGGAAGCACTGATTTCTATATTTTTGTGTTGCATTTTTACAATTGAAATATATGATATGCTTTGTCTGGTAATTTCTTCTTGGTGATCTTGTAGAAACCAGTAGTTTGCTTTGGAAAGTTAACAAGTTAAGCGTGAACTCTGTGCAGATTGGAAATAACAGTAATAAGTGCAGTTATGTATAAATTAACAAATTATACATTTAAGTGCCACATGTGTAAGTAGCTGGGTTTGAAAGATGGGAGAGATGGGAAAAGGGTAGCTAGTCAGGCTCTACAGTGTTGACAGGAGGAAGAGAGAGCACATATCTCTTCTGTCCAGTCAGTAGGCTGGGTTGTGTTTTGATCAGTATTTTTGGACAAGTTGTGCTGTTGCTGAAGTGGAGGTTGAGGATTGGCTGTCTGACAAGGGCATTTGGATTATAGACTGGGATCCAAAGAACCCTCTCACAAGTAGGAAAATTTCCCTATACTGTATATATTTTAACTCTATAGTTGTATAGTTAGCTGGCAGCATGGAGTTCAGTTTTTATTTTCTCAGCAAAGTATACTTTTCTAAAGAGTGTAGAGTTTGCATTTCCCTTTTTTATTAAATAGTGAACTAAGTATAAAGAGCCTTCTTCTTGTTTGTCAATAGCTTATTATTAGAAGCAGTTAGTAGTTGTGCTCCTTAACTCACTGTAAAAAATTTGATTTCTTATTTTCCCTCATTAGAAAGTCTCCCGACTCCCTTGTCCCATCATGCCTGGCCGCTGCAGTCGGTCCGCTTCCCCTTCTGTGGAAAAACCCCTCTTTTACAAAGAGAGGCAGAAAAAGGTATGTATATATTTCTACAGTTTTGGTCACACTTATTTATATATGCCCCTCTTTCTATTTGAATAACTTTTTTACTTTCCTAGAGTCATAAGGACAGGGAGCGAGTTCGACATAGGAAGCACCGTGATTCACCAGGGCACATAGCTGTCCCACCCCTACTGCCCATCTCTGTGGAGAAGGTATATCTTCCTCTTCCTTCTCTGCCACTAAAATGAATTGTCAAAATAAAAATGTTATATTTGGTTTTCGTGTGTATGTATACTATATATATATATATATATATATATATATATATGTACATATGTACAGTATCTCACAGAAGTGAGTACACCCCTCACATTTTTGTAGATATTTTATTATATCTTTTCATGTGACTACACTGAAGAAATTACTCTTTGCTACAATGTAGAGAGTGTACAGCTTGTATAACAGTGTAAATTTGCTGTCCCCTCAAAATAACTCAACATACAGCCATTAATGTCGAAACCGCTGGCAATAAAAGTAAGTACACCCCTAAGTGAAAATGTCCAAATTGGGCCCAATTATCCATTTTCCCTCCCCGGTGTCATTTGACTCGTTAGTGTTAGAAGGTCTCAGGTGTGAATGGGGAGCAGGTGTGTTAAATTTGGTGTTATCACTCTCACTCTCTCATACTGGTCACTGGAAGTTCAACATGGCACCTCATGGCAAAAAACTCTCTGAGGATCTCAAAAAAAGAATGTTGCTCTACATAAAGATGGCCTAGCCTACAAGAAGATTGCCAAGACCCTGAAACTGAGCTGCAGCACGGTGGCCAAGACCATACAGCGCTTTAACAGGACAGGTTCCACTCAGAACAGGCCTCGCCTTCGTCGACCAAAGAAGTTGAGTGCACATGCTCAGCTTCATAGTCAGAGGTTGTCTTTAGTAAATAGACATATGAGTGCTGCCAGCATTACTGCAGAGGTTGAAGGGATGGGGGGTTCAGCCTGTCAGTGCTCAGACCAAACACCGCACACTGCATCAAATTGGTCTGCATGGCTTTCATCCCAGAAGGAAGCCTCTTCTAAAGATGATGCACCAGAAAGTCCGCAAACAGTTTGCTGAGCGCAAGCAGACTAAGGACATGGATTACTGGAACCATGTCCTGTGGTCTGATGACACCAAGATAAACTTATTTGGTTCAGATAGTGTTAAGCGTATGAGGCAACCAGGTGAGGAGTATAAAGACATGTGTGTCTTACCTACTGTCAAGCATGGTGGTGGGACTGTCATGGTCTGGGGCTGCATGAGTGCTGCCGACACTGGGTAGCTACAGTTCATTGAGGGAACCATGAATGCCAACATGTTCTATGACATACTAAATCTGAGCAAGATCTCCTCCCTTCGGAGGCTGGACCTCAGGGCAGTAGTCTAACATGATAATGACCCCAAACACACCTCCAAGACGACCACGGCCTTGCTAAAGAAGTTGAAGGTAAAGGTGATGGACTGGTCAAGCATGTCTCCAGCTACCACTGGTGATCTATCAAATGTCAGGGGCTGCTGCTACTACCGGAATGGATCACACCATATCCACTTAATATGAAACTAAAGATATGTTGGTATTGCGCTGCCCCTATATTAAATAACCCTCCAAGGGTGATAAGTATAATGCCTAGTTACATAAATCAATAGTGTAATATAAAAATATATATATAAATGTCTACTGAATAATATCAAAAAGTGCTACATTAAATAAAATAAAATAAACACACCACAGAGGTGATAGAATCCAAATAAATGAAAATCAAGTGAACAAAGGTATGTAACTAAAAACAGTCTCTTAAAAAAAATTTTGCCAACATGGACAGCACTGTAATCTGAGGTTTATTTGGGATTTTATTGTTTATATGTGACCACACTGTATTGTCATTTTGTGGCTGAGGCAAGCTAGATTCACACTATTGGGCTTGTTAAAGGGGTTGTAAAGATTTGTTTATTTTGTTTTTTATTTTGTGCAAGGGTCTTGCGGAGAGTGGCCCTGATTCTTCTCTTCTGGCATCCCTCAGAGGCTTCTGGCTCCTCCTCTTCTCAAGTGCCCCCACGGAGAGCTGCTTTCCATGAGGGCACTGGTGCGGGCGCGCTCCCGAGTTCTGCTGCTGTGTCCATTGACGCAGACATTGACAACGGCATAACATTGCGCCCTGCATCCGAACCATCATAGAGACTCCAGGTACCATCTGGCCCACCGGAAATCCCTATGGTCAGTATCCAGGGCCGGTTGGTTCCTCCTTCGGTTCACCGATGGCAAGGGTGAGCCGGGAGAAGCTCCGGAGGGTGACGGGAGGGGGGGGTGTCCCCTCCCCCTGCCTGTAAGAATGATCAGCTGCTATGTTGATTCTTATGATGAAGGGAATCGCCAGATCTAAAAGAGAAGATATCTGAATGATGCCTGTAGCTGCAGGCATCATTCAGATATCACCGACGTTCATATCATATGATGTTACGCAGCCAGCCAACGGTTAAGGCTCTAAAAGCAGACTGTAGCTTCTATTAGTGCTGTCCCCAGTCTAGGTGTTTTTAAGGTTCCTAAGACCTCTAACTTTTTTTCTGGTGCACCAGCTGTTCACAGTCTTCCTTGATGCAGACTGGAAGAATCCTGATGACAAGCTGTTTTTCCCCTTCCAAGTGACTGTCTGTCTTGTTCTTATTTCAGGAGTACTTTATCAAAAAGCGGACTGCCCCTTTTGGTTGTAGGGGCAGTATCCCTTCTTAAAGCACTATCCACCCTAGTGAAGGATGCAGCTATCTTTAGGGACCCTATTGACAAGCGACTGGAGAACCCTTGTAGACCCTGTTCCCACTTGTTGCACTGGCACTGCAGCCTGTATTGGCCATGACTGAAGTCTGTCAAACTCTAGCTGACTGGGCTAAGGCGACAAGAAGTGATTTGATCACTATTCCAATTAATACAGCGAATGCCAGCCTGAGTCCTTGTGAATGCAGGGGACTTGTTTGGGAGATAAGATTTTTCTGTTGACCCACATTCTGTAACTCTGATCGATTAGGTGGGCCCTAGAATGTTAGACATCCCAGCTGGAGAGGGTTATCTGGTCAGAATCCAGGTGGGCAATGCCACAGGAGTGGCGTCCATTCATCAACCCCCTGTGAGGAACCAGAAGTTCGGTCCCAGGCCCACAGATGGGCAAACGGAGCCTGGGATATATGAAAGGGGGGGCACGTTACTAGGGGTTGTTTGGAAGCAATCAAGTGGCAGTGCAGCCGCTGGAATGCTTCCACCTGGAAATGTGTGGATGTAGAAATATTGCTCCCACTTCGGGGTGTGCAGCTATATGTAACATATGTATCATAAAAGACTTGTCAGGCCATCTACGCATGAAAATATCTATTGTGTTACATACTGCTGTGCACACCAGAGTGGATGGAATATTTCGAGCACCAGACCTCCTCTGTAATGCTAAACGAATGACCTATAGGGAGCTTTTAAAATGTTGCCTATGGAAAATATAGGGTACTGGAGTTTTCACCATTTCATGGGCACACGCAAATTTTAAGTTTGACTTGTTTGCTATCTATTTACTCGTCACAACTACATATTTTATATTTTACCCAAAAAATATGTTTTAACATTTCCTAGACCTTTGCGGCAATATTGTGTGACATAAAAAAATGTAACTATAATTTTTTTATTCTCTGGGATCTACTTTCAGAAAATATATAATGTTTTGGGGGTTTTATATAGTCTTCAGGACTAAAATTATTTTTTTAGCATATGTGCAGCAAAAGTAGTTGTAAACCCTTACATATACCCAGTGAAGTTATTTGTCTCAGGTGATACACAGAGATGAAAAAAAAAAAACTCCAGTATAAGTTTATGTTTATCTTAAGTCTTCTCTTCTCTACATACGTTCAAAGTCCATAATTTATAAAGCTTATCTGAACTGATAGAAAACAGGGGGCAGAGAGTTGAAGTTACATCTTGCACAGCTCAGTGAGGAGTTCTGAGTGCTGATTAAAGGGAAAAAAAACTCCCCCTCCCCCTTCACACAGCACACAGGAACAGAGCTGAGGCTGTCACTCATTTGGAGCTCCCTCCACTGTCACCTTTTTTCTCTTGGGGTCAGGAAATCATGTCAGAAGGGATTCATGCTGATAGCAGAGGAACAAAGCAGTAGAGGGAAAGAACACTTAGAGCCCGTTCACACTGAGGCAGCACGACTTGCAGCGTGACTGCCTCAGGCGACCGGGATCCGACTTTAGCGGCGGCTTGTGAAATGACTTCTGTATAGAAGTCAATGCAAGTCGCCCCAAAAGTCGTACAGGAACCTTTTTCTAAGTCGGAGCGACTTGAGTCGCTCCGATTAGAACGGTTCCATTGCATAGAGCAGGACGAGACTTGTCAGGCTAAGTCGCCTGATGGGTCGCCCCTGTGTGAACCGGCCCTAAGTGCTCTTACTTGAGACAAGTGCACACTGTCTGAGGCTGCGTACACACGCGCGGACTGTTCACCCAACTTTGTCCGTCCAACAGTTTCAGCAAACAGTCCGCTCAAACTTAGCATGGACGGACATGGCCACACACGACGGACGAACAGTTTGCTGAAACCGTGCGCGATGACGTGAACGGCACGTACGACGGGACGAAAAATACGACGTCCTATACACTGCATTATAGCTTTCGGCGTGAAAATCCTTTCTGAGCATGCGCGCAACTTTGTTTGACGAACAAGCCTACACACGAGCGGACTGTTCGCTGAAACAAGGTTTCAGCGGACAGTTTTACGGAATTTCCGAAAAACCTTGTCCGTCAAACTGTCCGCTGAAACTGTCCGCTGAAAGCCCACACACGAGCGGACTGTCCGCCCAAACACTGTTCAGCGGACAAAGTTGGACGAACAGTCCGCCCGTGTGTACGCGGCCTGAGTGTCACGTACCTTACAGTGGAGTCAGACTGCTGAGGGTGGCCTCTCGCACGGTTCCGGTCTCCACGCCCCTGAGGATGGGGACAGGGAGCGTGAGGACACGAAAGGGTGCAGGTGCCTGAAGGTGGAAGTAGCAGACCTTGGAGATGCTGGGTCCTCACGGTAGAAGAGATGTTGACTGGTCATGTAGGTAGGCACCGGAAGATCAGCAGGTGTGCAGGAAGCACTGCGTGTCTGTAACAGGCAAGGTCGGCAACTGGCAGGCAATGCGGTACAATAACAGGAGGCAGGTGCGTAATCAGGAACAAGCAAGGGTCTGGCAACGTGCAAGCAAACGAGGTACAGATTCAGGAGACAAGCCAAAGTCGAAGTCCAAGCCGGGGTCAAAGGTAGTCCAGGAGATAGTAGCACAGGGTATCCAAAGAGCGGGTGTCAGGAACGGGTCACAGGAACAAGGGTCACAGGAGCAAGGTCACAGGAGCAAGGTCACAGGAGCAACGATCAGGTCTACAGGAGTAGCTGAAGACGATCCAGCACTGATGTCAGGCCAGGATCCTGTTTATATAGAGGAGAGTGAGCCAGGATTGGTGGAAGTGGCCGTCCGTGCGTGAATACGTACATCCGTTCAGTTTGCGCGGGTGTCTTCGCGTGTTCGGATTGGCGTACGTCCACGTGTTCGGATTAGCATACGTCCGTTCGTCCTGGAATTCGTACGCCTCTGACGGGGACACCGCGCATGCTGCCTGGAACGAAGGGAAACTGTCGCTATACGGGGACGGGCATACGTATGGTGAGCTCCCTGACAGTGCCCCCCCCCTTAAGGGCAGCCTCCGGGTGCCCCTTAGAACCGACCTTTGAGAGCGATGAAAAGCCCGTTTAAGCCTCTGGGCATGAAGATTTGCTTCGGGTTCCCAGGAATTTTCTTCAGGGCCAAAGCCTTTCCACTTAATCAAGTACTGGTTTTGTCCTTGACGCTTCCTGTAATCCAGAATGGCTTTGATTTCAAACTCCTCCTCCCCGTCTACCAATATAGCTTCTGGAGGGCTTAACTCCTGACCTGGAAAGGAATTAGGTACATCAGGCTTAAGTAGAGAAGTGTGAAATACAGGATGGATTTTAAATGAGCCGGGAAGTTCAAGTTCATAGGCTACTGAATTAATTTTCTTCTTAATTGGAAAAGGTCCCAAATATCTGGGTCTGAATTTTTTAGAGGGACACGCCAGTTTCAGGTTTGCAGTTGACAGCCACACACGATCACCGATTTTTAAATCCAATTCCCCCCTTCTCTTCCTGTCAAAATTTTTTTTATCGTCCTCCTGAGCCTTAGAGAGGGTTTCTTTAAGTACCTGATTGTTGATAACAAAGAAATTCAGCCTATCCTGGACGGCTGGTACAGGAGAATCCGGTAAGGATGTTGGCAGGAAGGAGGGATGAAACCCATAGTTGGAGTAAAATGGTGACTGGTTTGTGGCGGAATGAGTAGAGTTGTTAAATGCAAATTCTGCCAAGGGTAGTAACGAAGCCCAATCCTCCTGAGAAAAAGAAGTGAAACAACGTAAATATTGTTCTAACGTTTGATTAGTGCGTTCAGTCTGCCCGTTTGTTTGGGGATGGTAGGCTGAAGAGAAATTTAACTTGATACCCAGAGCTTCACATAATGATTTCCAAAATTTTGACGTGAATTGGACTCCACGATCAGAGACAATATCACCGGGAATTCCATGGAGTCTGACAATTTCTTTAATGAATACTCTGGCTGTCTCGGTTGCAGATGGAGTTCCCTTCATGGGGATGAAATGTGCCATTTTGGAAAAGCGATCCACCACCACGAAGATAGAGGAGAATCCTTCAGAGGGGGGAAGCTCAACAATAAAGTCCATTGCGATCTTATCCCATGGTCTTTCAGGGATAGGTAATGGCCTCAACAATCCCCAAGCTTTATTCTTGCTGTTTTTATTCCGGAGGCAGGTTGAACAAGAGCTAACATAGTTCCTGCAGTCTTTCGCAAGGTTTGGCCACCAGAAATGCCTTTGAACTAAATTTATCGTCTTGTGACCCGCCAGGGGATAGTCATGACAAGCCTGTAGAACGGAGGTGCGAAGGTTTTGAGGAATGAATAGTTTACTTCCTCGCCAGAGAAGACCATCTTTTTCTTGGAGGTTAATATCTGGAGGGACTGATGCACCTTGAAACGACTGCCGAACCTGTGACAGAAAACTGGTTTGTGTTAACAGAAAGTTCCCGGCTTGCAAAATGGTGTCCGGAGGGGATGAGGCTTCGGTTTCAGAGAACATACGGGATAATGCGTCGGGTTTACTGTTCTTGGATCCTGGTCTGTAGGTTATGTGAAAATTAAAACGGGAGAAGAAGAGAGCCCATCTTGCCTGCCGGGGCCTGAGACGCTTAGCTGTTCTGAGATATTCCAAATTTTTATGATCTGTAAAAATTAATACTGGATGTGTTGCCCCCTCAAGTAGGTACCGCCATTCTTCTAAAGCCAGTTTGATTGCCAGGAGTTCCCGATCTCCCACATCGTAGTTCTTTTCTGACGTATTTAGTTTTTTGGAAAAGAATGCTACAGGATGCATTAATGATTTAGGTCCTTGGCGTTGGGACAGGATGGCGCCTACAGCGTTCTCTGAAGCGTCCACTTCCAGAGTGTAAGGTAGAGCAGGATCAGGGTGTTTGAGTATTGGGGCCGACGTGAATAACCCTTTTAGTTTGTCGAACGCAGCTTGGGCCTCGATGGACCATCGGAAGCGGTTTTGTTTGCTGGTGAGTTGCGTGATGGGAGCTATAACACTGGAAACGTTTTTAATAAACTTTCTATAAAAATTAGAGAATCCAATGAAGCGCTGTACCCCTTTCTTATCAGTTGGAGGTGGCCAGGATAAAATGGCTGAAACCTTTTGAGGATCCATCTCTATTCCCTCCGTTGATATTACCAGACCCAGAAAGTGAATGGTCCGTCGCTCGAATTCGCACTTCTCGGCCTTGGCGTAGAGCCCATGTTGTCTTAACCTCAGGAGAACTTGTTTCACATGGTCACGATGGGTTTCTAGAGAGTCTGAAAATACCAAAATGTCATCTAAATAAACAATTACAAACAAATCCAAAAAGTCCCTGAAAATGTCATTAACAAAATGTTGAAAAGTAGCTGGTGCGTTGCAGAGTCCGAATGGCATGACCAGGTACTCAAAGTGGCCAAAACGTGTCCGAAAGGCCGTTTTCCATTCGTCCCCCTTACAGATTCTGATTAGATTATAGGCCCCTCGTAAATCCAGTTTCGTAAATATTTTGGCTGATCGAAGTCTCTGGAATAATTCTGGAATCAATGGAAGGGGGTAGCGATTTTTAATCGTCACTTTATTTAAATCCCTGTAATCCACACATGGGCGGAGCGAATGATCTTTCTTTTCAACGAAAAATATTCCAGCACCGGCTGGGGAAGAGGAATGTCGAATAAATCCTTTCTTGAGGTTCTCATTGATGTATTCTTTGAGGACCAGGAGTTCAGGTTCCGATAGAGGGAATATCCTCCCGAATGGAATTTCGGCTCCAGGTAGTAACTCGATTGGGCAATCGTAGACCCGATGAGGAGGGAGTGTGTCTGCCTTTCTTTTGTCAAACACGTCCAGGAATCTGTGGTATGTGACTGGGACCAACCTCTGGAGCTCAGATGTAGAACCCGAACAGGCAATGACCGGAACCAGGTGGTTTGAGGTCCTGACACAATTTTGGAGGCAGTAAGTGGATCGAAACACGACCTCACCGGTTATCCAGTTTATTTGGGGATTATGGGCTTGTAGCCATGGCATTCCTAAAATAATTGGGAAGAGTGGTGAAGAAATGACATCCAGGCAGATTAATTCTTGGTGATCGGATAGAATGTTGGCAAGTAGTGGCTGAGTCTCATGGGTAATAGGACCTGATCTGATGTTGGATCCATCTGCTAACCTTATAGAAAGTTGGCGTTGCTTGGGTACCAATGGAATGTTGTGTTGTAGAATGAGAGTATGGTCAATGAAGCAACTACAGGCGCCCGAATCAATTATAGCTTGGACCTGGAGTGTTCCTCCTGGAAGCTGTAAGGAAAAGGGAACAGCTATATGAATTGATTTTGTCAGAGGTAATGCATTGGATACAAGAGGTGAGTCTTTGAACTTACGAATCTTATTTGGACATGTATTCGCATAGTGACCAGTTTCCCCGCAGTAAAGGCAAAGGTTATTCTGGCGCCGGCGTAGCTTCTCTTCAGGAGACAATAGTGAGCGAAGTAGCCCTAATTGCATTGGCTCTGGAGCTTCGGAAATGGGAGCAGGTGTGGAAGCAGGAGGATAATTCGGAGCCTTGGGTAACATCCAAGTGGGGCGAAACTGGCCAACTCTTTCAGACCTCCGTTCCCTAAGACGGCGGTCAATTTGGATCGATACCTGTATGAGGTCTTCCAAAGAACTGGGAACTTCGATACGGGCCAATTCGTCTTTTAATGATTCGGACAATCCGATGCGGAATTGGTAACATAGGGCGGCGTCGTTCCATTGAGTGTCAGAACTCCACCGCCTAAAGTCCGTCACATAATCCTCTACAGGTCTGCGACCCTGTCGCAGGGCATGGAGACTGGCCTCAGCAGTTGTGGCACGCTGAGGATCGTCGTATAATTTAGCCATCTCATCCAGAAAAGAGTCCATGGTATCAAGTAAAGGGCTGGCCTGTTCCAAGAGGCGATGGGCCCAGGTCTGAGGTTCCCCCAGAAGCAAGGAGACGATGAACCCTACTTTTGTGCTTTCCAAGGAGAAGGTGCGAGGCTGTAGCAGGAAGTATAGTTGGCATGCATTACGAAAAGCACGGAATTTGCTGCGATCTCCGGAAAATCGCTCTGGAGTAGGAACTCGAGGCTCCGGGGATGGCACCACTATTGCAGGCATGGATGCTGGGGTTGCCGGACTGGCGGACCGAGATGCTGTAGCCCCTTGGGAGGCAGTAGTGTTTGGAGTTAATGTCTCCACCCTCTGCTCGAGTTGATGGTAACCATCCTGCAGGCCTTGAACTGCTTGGGTAAGGGCAGAGATTTGTTGGCACAGAGCTTCCAAAGGTGAGGCCCCCCTGTCTGACTCCATGTTTCTTGCTGGATCGTACTGTCACGTACCTTACAGTGGAGTCAGACTGCTGAGGGTGGCCTCTCACACGGTTCCGGTCTCCACGCCCCTGAGGATGGGGACAGGGAGCGTGAGGACACGAAAGGGTGCAGGTGCCTGAAGGTGGAAGTAGCAGACCTTGGAGATGCTGGGTCCTCACGGTAGAAGAGATGTTGACTGGTCACGTAGGTAGGCACCGGAAGATCAGCAGGTGTGCAGGAAGCACTGCGTGTCTGTAACAGGCAAGGTCGGCAACTGGCAGGCAATGCGGTACAATAACAGGAGGCAGGTGCGTAATCAGGAACAAGCAAGGGTCTGCAACGTGCAAGCAAACGAGGTACAGATTCAGGAGACAAGCCAAAGTCGAAGTCCAAGCCGGGGTCAAAGGTAGTCCAGGAGATAGTAGCACAGGGTATCCAAAGAGCGGGTGTCAGGAACGGGTCACAGGAACAAGGGTCACAGGAGCAAGGTCACAGGAGCAAGGTCACAGGAGCAACGATCGGGTCTACAGGAGTAGCTGAAGACGATCCAGCACTGATGTCAGGCCAGGATCCTGTTTATATAGAGGGGAGTGAGCCAGGATTGGTGGAAGTGGCCGTCCGTGCGTGAATACGTACATCCGTTCAGTTTGCGCGGGTGTCTTCGCGTGTTCGGATTGGCGTACGTCCACGTGTTCGGATTGGCGTACGTCCACGTGTTCGGATTAGCATACGTCCGTTCGTCCTGGAATTCGTACGCCTCTGACGGGGACACCGCGCATGCCGCCTGGAACGAAGGGAAACTGTCGCTATACGGGGACGGGCATACGTATGGTGAGTTCCCTGACACTGAGCTTTACAACCACTTTAAGTTGCTTCAGGGGGTTCTTTGAACTGCAGCCTGCCCCAGTTTTTACTCTTTTGTAATATGGGTCTGTTGGTGTTTTGTTTATGTTGTCCACCTCTTAGTTGGACCAGTTGTAGCTGAATGCCTGAATCTGGTTTTCTTTAATTAGAAAGAAGACATGATTTTTGGATGTACTGTGAAATGTGTTTCTTACATTTCATTAAGGATTACAGGTTCCAACCATCTATGTTTGGGATCTACTCCTAGTACTGCTTTTCTACAAAACCAAAGCATTATGGGAGTGGGAAGGGTTATCTCTGGCTGGCCATTGGTTTCTTGTTTGCCATTGTCCAGTTTCTCCTGAAGTCAACAATACAACCCAACTGTATCTGAACAACTGAATCCTATGTCCCCTAATGAACTTCAAGGAATTAATTTTACAGTAAGTACAAAAATCCATTGTTTTTTACCTGCCTGACAGAAAAAAATATAAACTTTTTATTACCACAATTAGAAAATTGCAACAGACGAGTATAGCCTCAGGTTCACATAAATTGGAAATAAAGTACACGTACCATCATCCAGAGTTCATAATGTAGAAGAATTGGTTGGTATAAAAATGCCAGGGCAGCCACTCACACTAACCCTCAAACACTTTTGACTAACGGGATGACAAATTGGACTATACCGGTACTTGATAATTAACAAAGGACAAGCTAATAAAATTTATACAATTTAATAAAGACAAAAAAGGAACAATTACAAACAAAAAATAATACATTAAAGTACACTCATATGTACACCACAATTCATGAATTCCTAACGGGTTAACCCAGAGAAAGTTTCAAAGGAAAGGGGGTGCACAGGGTTTCCTCGACTAGTTTCACGGAGGGGCCGCTTCATTAGGGGGATGATCTATGGGATAAATACTACATTTAAATCATACAAAAAAGCGGAGCACAAAATCATCAGAAGTATTCATTTACAATATACATAGATTTTTATTAATAAAAATTAGGAGATCAGCTCACCCCCACTATAGAGACAGGATGCAGACAGGAGGACCTGTTACTTCCCCCGGTGGCGGACACGGGGATTGGTTAGACAGGCACCAATTGAAGAGAATTGCTCTTTATTTAGAATAATAATATAGACATACTTTATTGGTAAAAGTTTACACAATGGTGTAACTTGGTGGTCCAAACACCAATCAGTGAACGTAACAGCGATGAAGGGAGAGAGACAAGAACTAGAATGGAGAGGGGAAGCGAAGGGGTAGGGAGAAGAAGGGGGGGGGGAAAGGAGAGAGGGGAAACGGAGTATAAGGAGAGGGAAGAAAAGCATGGGGAAGAGAGGAATGGGAAGGAGGAGACAAAGGGGAAAAGATAGAAGGGAGTAAGAAAAGATGAGGGAAAAGGAAGGGAAGCGAAAAACAGAGACGGGGTGGTGGACGAGACGTGGGGACCCAGCGGGGAAAGAGAAAAGGGGGGGTGCAATGTGGAGGAACAGACCCTATGACGTTGGACACCGCTGTTTGTTCGGCGTGCGTCTGACGCTCATGGGGGTTGACCCCATGACGTCGGACGTCGCTGTCCCTTCGGCGCGTGTCTGACGCTCATAGGGGTTGGGGAGCCTATTAAGCGGTCGGACAGACCGGTGAATGGGTAGGGTTTACAGACTCTCCAAGGGCTACTGCGGGTGAACACTGCACGATCCAGGTAATCATTCCGGCGGAATGCTGGTGTGCTGGGTATGTCCCTTATTTATTTGTTTTTTCTCTCTCTCTTTTACATTGGCACTGATGTCTGATGGTGTATCACTGTATACATGTTCATCTCATAGACTCAACCCTGAAAGCTGCTTGTCCTTCAGCATTGTAGCTACATAAGATCCATCAGCCGTTGTTTTTCGGCACGAGTATCTAGTTCCTACTGGCTATCACTAGTCTTTTTGCCATCTTTATCCAGATATATTGCCTTAGCCCTTGTACTCTGGTCAGGCTACATTGATGGTTTTGGTAAGTGTTTGCATTAGCTTGTGTACTGGTGGTAAAGTCTGGCCCCGGCGGTGAGTTCCTAGTCTGATTCCCAGCACTAGCTTCACATCCTCCATAATTTCTCATTTTACAAGTGTGGTATCTTTCTTATTGCACACATATTCCATTTCCCTTTACTCCCTCTTTTACACATCCCTCCTTCCACTTCCTGTTCACTTCAAACGCTCCCGTTACCCTCCTACTCTCTCCTTCCCCTGCCCTCTCCTCCCTCCCCCCCTTTTCTTCCCCCCTCCCCCTTTTTCTCGTTCCTTTCCACCCCTCTTTTTCCCCTTCCCCTCCCATTTCCCCATCCATACCTTCCCCCATTCCCTTCCCCCTGTATTTTTCCCCCCTCCCCGTTCCCCTTTTATTTCTTTTTTCACTTCCCTCTCCCTTCCCCCCCTATTCCTTTCCCCCCCTTTTGTCTTTCCCCGCTGGGTCCCCACTTCTCGTCCACCACCCCGTCTCTGTTTTTCGTTTCCCTTCCCTTCCTTTTCTCCTCCGGCCTCCCTTTTCCCTCATCTTTTCTTACTCCCTTCTATCTTTTCCCCTTTCTCTCCTCCTTCCCATTCCTCTCTTGCCCATGCTTTTCTTTCCTCTCCTTATCCCCTGTTTCCCCTCTCTCCTTTTTTCCCCCTTTCCCTCTCCCCCCCTTCTTCCATCCCCCCTTCTTCTCCCTACCACTTCGCTTCCCCTCTCCATTCTAATTCTTGTCTCTCCCCCTTCTTCGCTGTTACGTTCACTGATTGGTGTTTGGGCCACCAAGTTACACCATTGTGTAAACTTTTACCGATACAGTATGTCTATATTATTATTCTAAATAAAGAGCAATTCTCTTCAATTAGAGCCTGTCTAACCAATCCCCCGTGTCCGCCACCGGGGGAAGTAACGCAACCTCCTGTCTGCATCCTGTCTCTATAGTGGGGGTGAGCTGATCTCCTTATTTGTATTAATAAAAATCTATATATATTGTAAATGAATACTTCTGATGATTTTGTGCTCCGCTTTTTTGCATGATTTATTTAAATGTAGTATTTATCCCATAGATCATCCTCCTGATGAAGTGGCCCCTCCGCGAAACTAGTCGAGGAAACCCTGTGCACCCCCTTTCCTTTGAAACTTTCTTGGGGTTAACCCGTTAGGAATTTATGAATTGTGGTTTACATATGAGTGTATTTTAACCACTAGAGATCCACGCTATAGCCAAATGACGGCTACAGCGTGGACCTCCTTTGCCAGGACTACGTCTATTGACGCACGAGCGCGAGGGGCGCGCTCGACGCTCTCTGTGATCAGCGAGTCTATGACAGCTACAGGCAGGAAGTTCCAGGTGAGAGGTGAGTCGGGAGGAAGTAGAGAGAAGACGTTGCAGGAAGAAGTAGCAGAGGAGGTGACACGCCAATTTGAAATTTCCGAACTGACCGGAACGGACGACGTTCAAGGAACATCCGAAGGTGTGGGTTAGGTTTTACCTTCCCGCCCCCAAAGGCGATTCGAATCATCCGTTTGTATGAGGAGTGTCGGAGGAGCGATCTTGTCCGATCCTAATCGTTTGGGAGTTCGTATCCGCGCACACTAATGGTTGCTCTGGTAAGCCTTTATTACTCACTTAAGTTGCTGTAGTGAAAGAATTTACGTGGTCAAGCACCTGCACCAGAGACACCTGTGATCAACTTTAACGTTTTATTCACTTATGTTTCACTTAATGAACATTTATCTCCACGTGTCTGGGGCCTTGTAAATCACTTCACTTATTCAAGGCATGGGACTTGTTTTGATTTGTTTTTTGATTTTTTGATTCGCTTCACATCATCATATTTTTGTGTCTCACATTTTTTACTTTCTCACTTTTGAGTTTTTCAGCAACAAGTTGTGGTTCAAACAATTTTTTGCTTTCACACCAATTTTGAGTAACATCTTTTTTTTTTGGTTTAACAACCAATTAATTTTTAATTTTTTGTTTATTGCACAATATATATATATATATATATATACATTTTTTACTATTGATGTTCAATTTTGGAATCACCAGTTCTGAAGTTTTTTTTGATCAATTGCTTTATTGTATTCAGTCACATTTATTCATAGTAAGCGCTGCACTGTTTTTCACATTTCTGTTATTTAGACCTAGTATCTGGTTTTTTGTGTTCAGCCGCTGTTTATCTTAAATTTTTTCTATATCAACTAATTTATCACCAAGCGCAAGTTTTACATTTTGTTGAGTCTATGAGACTCGCCTGATCATGGATCGAAGCACAAGGGGTCGATCCCGACCCCTTACCACGTGATCAGCTGTCAGCCAATGACAGCTGATCATGTGATACAACGGAGCCGGTAATCGGCTATTTTTCCTGACAGCGCGAGGAGAAGAAAAAAGAGCCGATCACCGGTGGCCGTGATCGGGACATCAGTCCCGATCACGGCCAGCTTACCAGTGCCCACCTGCCCCCTGCCAGTGCCACTTCAGTAATTAAAAAGTGCCCCCCATCAGTGCCACCCATCAGTGCCCACAGTGCCACACATCAGTGCCACATCAGTGCCCACAATCTGCCTCAACAATGGTGCTGCACCCTAGTGCCACATATCCGTGCCCATCAGTGTCATCTACCAGTGCCCAGCAGTGCCACCTATCAGTGCTCATCAGTCCCATCTATCAGTGGTACCTATCAGTGCCCCTTAGTGCCACCCATCCGTGCCATCGTATCTGTGCCCATCTTTGCCCATCAGTGCCGCCTTATCTGTGCCCATCAGTACTGCCTTATCTGTGCCTATCGGTGCCACCTTATCTGTGCCTATTAGTGCCACCTTAACTATGCCTATCGGTGCCCACCAGTGCAGCCTATCAGTGCCCACCAGTGCAGCCTCATCAGCGCACTTCAATGAAGGAGAAAAATGACCTGTTTGCAAAATTTTATAACAAACTATTAACCACTTCAATACAGGGCATTTTCACCCCCTTCCTTCCCAGCCCAATTTTCAGCTTTCATCGCTCTAGCGCTTTCAGTGACAATTGCGCGGTCATGCTACACTGTACCCAAATGAAATTGTTATCATTTTGTTCGCACAAATAGAGCTTTATTTTGGTGTTATTTATTCACGACTCCGTTTTTTTTTTTTTGCGATATAAGCGCAAAAAAAGCGGAAATTTGGGAAAAAAACAATATTTTCTTTTTTCTATTTGAAAAGAAATCCAATAAAATCAAATTTTGTCATAAATTTAAGCCAAAATGTATTCTGCTACATGTTTTTGGTAAAAAAAATTCCGTTAAGTGTATAATAATTGGTTTGTGTGATCACGGACATATGTACGCAAATGATCATGTACATATGTGTGCAGGTGATCACGTACATATGTGTGCAGATAATCATTGGGACATGTGATTTTAGTGGGACATATGTGGGGGACATGTTTTTATTATTAGGGACATGTGTTTTTATTATTTGGGGACATGTATGTTTTGGGGACATGTGTGTTTTGGGGACATATGTGGGGACTGTGTTTTCACTGTGTGGTGTGTTGTGTGTTTACACTACACTGATGATCAGTGAGTAAAAAGCTGTGAAAAGCAGCCCATACTCACTGATCATCAGCCGGCTGCAGCGTTCTGCTCTCCTCTTCTCAGCGGTGACTTCCGTGTGAGGAGAGGAGAGCCGATTGCCTAGCAACCGGCTGTTTGTTTACATCACATGACGGCCGTGATTGGACACGGCCGTCATGTGATCAGGAGGGCCAATCACAGAGCCCTCCTGCCGATCTGAGATGTGCCGTGTCCGGGTGACACGAGCACATCGGGATCGCGCCGCTGCGCGGGCGCGCGCGCGCGCGATCCCGCTGCTCCTGAATGACGTTCCTGAACGTCCTATCAGGAGCAGGCGGCTCCCACCCGGCCGTATATATACATTGGCCGGGTGGGAAGTGGTTAAACATGATTTTTTATTTATTTTTTATTTTGCATCTTTTTTTGTTTGTTTAGCAAAAAATAAAACTCCCAGCTGTAATTAAATACCACCAAAAGAAAGCTCTATTTTTGGGGAAAAAAATGATAAAAATTTCATTTGGCTACAGTGTTGTATGGCCGCTCAATTGTCATTCAAAGGGCATCAGCGCTGAAAGCTGAAAATTGGTCTGGGCATAAGGGGGGTTTAAGTGCCCAGTAAGCAAGTGGTAATGTATTATTGTTTGTAATTGTTCCTTTTTTGTCTTTATTAAATTGTATAAATTTTATTAGCTTGTCCTTTGTTAATTATCAAGTACCGGTATAGTCCAATTTGTCGTCCTGTTGGTCAAAAGGACTGCCCTGGCATTTTTATACCAACCAATTCTTCTACAATTACAAAATTGTATACAAAACCACTGTATACTTCCTTTTAACCACTTGCCGCCCATGCTATAGCTGAACTCTGTGCGCTCTTTGACACTTACCTGATCACAGATCAGAGTAAGGGGTCGATCCCGACCCCTTACCACGTGATCAGCTGTCAGTCAATGACAGCTGATCATGTGATGTAAACAAAGCCGGTAATCTCCGGCGGCTGCGAGAGGGACATAGGTCCCGATCCTGAAGGTACCTACCAGTGCCCACCAGCACCACCTACCAGTGGCCACCAGCGCCACATACCAGTGCCCACATTACCATCCATCAGTGCCCACAGTGTCACCTCACAGTGCCACGTATCAGTAGAAAAATTACCCGTTTGGAAAATTTTATAACAAACTATGAAACATGTTTGTTTTTTTCAAAAATTTCTGTTTTTTTTTGTTTGTTTATCAAAAACTAAAAACCCAAATGGTGATTAAATACCACAAAAAGAAAGCTCAA
Organism: Lithobates pipiens; assembly: GCF_037356315.1. NCBI lineage: Eukaryota > Metazoa > Chordata > Amphibia > Anura > Ranidae > Lithobates > Lithobates pipiens. The sequence continues at coordinate 68,281,988 of NW_027507789.1, read as the reverse complement.
TTTGTGTGAAAAAAAATGATAAAAATTTCATATGAGTACAGTGTTGTATGACTGCGCAATTATCATTCAAAGTGTGACAGTGCTGAAAGCTGAAAATTGGTCTGGGCAGGAGGGAAGTTTAAGTGCCCATTAATCAAGTGGTTAAGACTGAGTATTTCTATCATATTCTTTGCCCAGTCATGACTGAATTTTTTTTAAGATAGTGTTCTGATTCCATACAGCATGAAAGTAGTGCTGACAGTCCGGAAGTCACAAGGTCAGAGTTAAAAGGCAAGAAACCATATGGACACAGGGGTCGCAAAGCCGGAAGTGGAAAAAATGCCTCAGGAGCCAGCGGTGCATCTTCTACAGGTAGTTTATCACAAATGTTTCTCTGTTATTTGTTATTCCTGGTTTGTTATAAAAAAACAAAACAAAAGACCTATCTTGTATATCTGTGTCGCTGTAAGAACAAGCTGCCTGAAGTTGCATGTCACTGTTCTTTCTGTTGTATTTTTCATTTAAAGTGATTGTAAAGGTTTTTTTTTTTTTTTTTTTTTTTTTTAATAACAAACATGTTATACTTACCTGCTCTGTGCAAGGGCTTTGCACAGAGCAGCCCTGATCCTCCTGTTCTGGGGTGCCCCGGCAGTGCTCCTGGCTCCTCCTCTTCATCAGGTGCCCCCATGGAGAGCCACTTTCCCTGGGTGCATCCATGCAGGGCGCGTTCACAAGTCTCCATTGACACAGACAGCAGGACTTGGCCCCGCCCCCTGCTCCTGTGTCACTGGATATGATTGACAGCAGTGGGAGCCAATGGCTCCCTCTGCTATCAATCTATCCACTGAGGACCCGAGAGAGTGGCTGGAGCCGCTGGGCTTGTGCATATCGCTGGAACGATTGGGTTCAGGTAAAAAAAAGGGGGGGCTCTTTAGGCAGCTGCAGCACAGTAGGTTTTTCACCTTAATGCATAGACTTTATGACCCCTTTAATTGCTGTTCTAGATGACCACTACCTTTACCCACTGAAATTTGACTCCCAGAGTTGACAGATACTAGCATTTGGCACATATGTATACTATAAGGGGATTATCCCCTTTTTCTTCTTTTCTCTTTCTGAGCACTTCCAACACAGATGAAAGTTATTACTCTGAAGTTAACCCATGCACTGCCCAAGTGTTTCAAGCTTTACAGGTATTGGTTATATACTGTATGACCAATGTCATAATTCTGTACTTTTTTGTATAGTTGATTATGAAAATATTGAATTGAAGAGATGTTTGCAGGGTCTGTCCCCCTAAACCAATACCCACCAGCTTCTTATATTTCAGAAATCTGGCAGGGAGATTTCCTCACTGGAGTTTCCAAAAGATAAGAAAAAACTGTGGGTGATAACTCAGCATCCACAAATACCTAAAATATCAGATTAGGGCAGTGACTGTCTCAGACATTTGTAAATGTTCCACCTTCACTTGTTGTGGGTAGAAGTAGTCTTCTCTCACTAGATTTCCCACTGCAGGTAGTGTTTCCTCTCCTCCTGATTTGGTCACTTTCCCCAAGTTGGAAGAACAGGAGGAGGAAGAGGAGGAGGATGAAGAAGAGGATGATGAAGACACAGGGAGATCCTCCAGGCCAACACCATCATCTCCTCCAGAACTCACCTTCTCCAGCTTTGGTTCCATCATGCGCTTCTCTAGTGAATCCTTAACACATGCCCGACCATGGGACCCTTCCTCTGGGGAAGCTAGACAACAGAAGTGGAGCAGAGATGGTACTGAGCCCCCACGAGAAAAGAAACATAAAGGCAGCCAGAAAAGCAGGCATGGTCCTGGAAGACCCCGGGGGAGTAAGAACAACCCACCACATAGCATGTCCTCCTCCACGTTGCCTCTTCCTCCACGGCATTACCCACATCAATCTACTCTTCATAGTGTCAGCATGGAGTCATCCCTGCTATCCTCAGGTAAAGTAATGATACTAATGCTTGGGCGTATATATTCATTCTTTCCATCCATGTGGCCCCTTTTATAGCATGCTGATGATAAATACACACTGACTCATAATGGGATTATTAGCCCAATGTGGTTATGTTGTTTTTTCTTTTTTACGCACTGGTATTATGTGACTTTCTCCTTTCAGGTATCTATACTAGTAATAAGGACCCCATCTCTGTAAGGACGGCGTGCAGCACCCCACTCCCTTCCAGTATCATGTCTCATCAGACCTCCCTTCCTCCGTACAGCAGAGCTTGCTCCATAACCCCTTCTTCCACAGCCTCTACCACACAGGTCAGAAATTAGTGTGGTAATGGACACTAGTCATAATGCATTTGACTGCAAGAGCGTAATTTCTCTGTAAAAAGTGCACACTTGGAATTCTCAGAATTCTGATGTGGGTTTAGGCACTTTGCAATTAGATAATGTGCTCTACATTACTTTATTAAAAATCTGTAAATTCATGAGGGAAAAAACTGCATGTGACTTTTTTTATTTATTTTTTAGTGTGTTTAGAGTGTGTTCTTTTCCTATGTTCATTTGACAAGGAAAAGGTGATACCCAAAGAAAGTTATGCCGGGCTAATGTTGCTTTTATCAGCCCGTAGATATGGTGACTGGATTATAAAAAAAATTCTAGGCTTTTTCCCCCCCTTTACTTTCACCTGTCAATCCTGCAAATAACATACCTTGTCCTTAGGGTGGCTAGGCTTACTGTCTCCACTGTGTCTTTGCAGGGAGCCATGGTTGTCACCCATGTTGCTCTCTTCATTTGAAACAACGGGTCTTCTTCTATTCATCTCCATTGCATAGTGGGCAAGGAATTAGTCGTTTACAGGAGATAGTGTGAATGGAAGATACAATTGTTTGGGCTTTCAGTAGAGTTCACAGGAAGCTACACTGCATTTCTGACAAGATCAGTAGGTATTTCTGTTCTTGCTGAAAACAAATGCAGCCACCACACCTATGGACTGGTAAGCTGCCATATATTATTTTTTGATTCTTGATTAAAGTAATTAGGCTACATGGTGTATTGTATTGAGACAATCTGAACACTGAACTAATTGACCTTGATTTAGCAGTATAGCCCCAGAAGCACAGAATACAAACATGAATGATTTGCTAATGTGCCAATGGTAATAGCCAATTACAATCTTTAAACACATTTTTTTTAAATTACTGCTAGAATTCTTTTTTCCCATGTATATCATAATGTAAGGTGGTTAAAGGGCAGAAGTAAATGCTATGTTTATTTTTTTGCTTGAAGTTGCTTTTATTGATTCTGGTTTTGCTTTAAAAGAGCATGTTCCATGGGTATTTTCTATCACTCTGGTGACATTATGGTACTGAACAGGCAAGGCATACATACCTTCAGATGCCCTATCTGGCAGTTTAAATTCTGAGGTTCTGTACCATGCAAATTTCAGCACTTCCTGTTATGCCGCGTACACACGATCAAACAAGCGGGTGGAAAAGTCCGGCAAACTCAAGTCCGCCGGACAATCCCCCCGTGTGTAGCCTCCGGCATACTTTTTTGACCCGAAAGTACGGCGGACTTAGAATGCCGTGTTGCACTCCAATCTTCCCGCCGGACTCGCATTTCGGCGGACAATCCGGCCGCGTGTATGCCAGTCCGCCATACTTTTGAAATGAGCGGACTTTTCCCACCCCGAGAAAAGTCCGCTCATTTCGAGCGGGTCTCCAGGTAGGCGGGGCCCGCGAAGGAGACGCCGCGGGCCCCGCCGCCTGGTATGGACTTAAAGGGGAACCCCAACGCCGAAAAAAATCGGCGTGGGGTCCCCCCAAGTCCACAACAGACCCTTCTCCGAGCGTGCTACCCGGCCGGCCAGGAAAAGGGGGGGGCGAGCGCCCCCCCCCCCCACCCCAAAGCACCTTGTCCCCATGTTGATGAGGACAAGGGCCTCTTCCCGACAACCCTGGCCGTTGGTTGTCGGGGTCTGCGGGCGGGGGGCTTATCGGAATCCGGGAGCCCCCTTTAATAAGGGGGCCCCCGGATACCGGCCCCCACCCTATGTGAATGAGTATGGGGTACAATGTACCCCTACCCATTCACCTGTAAAATGAAAGTACAAAAAAAACACAACACACGAGATAAAATACTTTATTGCACAGCTCCGGGGGTCTTCCGTCTTCGGGGGTCTTCTCGCCGGACTCCTCCGCTATCTTCTTGTAGCTCTTTTGCTAGCGGAGGAGTCCGTGCGGCCTCCCCTTCCCCAAGGCATCCCCCATGTTGAGGGCACGCGGCCTGGTACGGCTCAGGAGGGGGGGCGATCGCTCGCCCCCCCTTTCCTGGCTGGCCGGTTAGCGTGCTCGGACAAGGGTCTGTTATGGACTTGGGGGGGACCCCCACGCCGATTTTTTTCGGCATTGGGGTTTCCTCTTTAAGTCCATACCAGGCGGCGGGGCCAGCGACGTCACCTTCGCGGGCCCCGTCTACCTGGAGACGCGCTCGAAATGAGCGGACTTTCCTCCGCGTGTGTGGGCGAGTCCGTTCATTTCAAAAGTAGGGCGGATAGTATGGCGGACTTAGTACGCCGTATTAGTCTGCTGAAAAAGTGCCGTGTGTGGGCAAGTAGCCCGTTCGGAAAGTCCGACGGACAGTCTGGCGGGAAGTCCGCCAGACTAAGTACGTCGGACAGACGGCTACGTGTGTACGCGGCTTTAGTGTCAACAGGAGCTTTCCTGCCTCTTGCCCCCTTCTACGCATTATTGTTAACCAGTTAGCAGCCTTGCTGACTAGTAGAAAAGCAAAAGAGGACAAACTGCCATTACTGAAGGAATTGGTCAAATTTTCATGTTACAGGTTCCTAGGATTTGAGTCACCTAGGAAGCTGGAAAGGGTATCTAAAGGTATGTACAGGCATCACTATGGGGCACATTTATGAATTTTTGCATAGCAATTCACCCAATGAAAGTGGATGTACATTTATTCTCAGCAAAAACAACTAATGTTATTATGCCGTTTCCTATGCTTGACAGAAAACAAAAAATACCACGTTTGGCCACTTGACGATGCAGAGTATCATAGGAAATTTAAATCAAATAAAAACATATAGTATAATATCATTTTTTTGCTCCATTTTCTCAAAACAAATGTACATGCACTTTCACTGGGGGAATTGCTATACATATTTTTTATAGAAATACACCCCCACACATATTCTGTTTAGCACCCCTGTGTAGTTTACTTTACTTCAGTCACTGTAATCTATTAGTGTATATCTTTTGCCTAGGGAGTTGGTTTAAATGCTCATCCAAATTATTTTGTGCAGATCCTGAGTCACATTTTAATGATAGCGACTTTCAAGTTTCCTCTTTCTTTTTAAGTGTATTCTCTGCCTGTATCTTGTATAGGTTTTCTCATTGGCTGGCTCCACATTTAGTATCCCTTCATCTCACATTTTTGGAAGTCCTCTATCAATGCCCACACTTCTGAGCCAAGCTGAAAGCAATAGGACAGGTAACTATAAAATACTTAATTTTAATTTATAATTGTATCCTAATAATATAATGCATAGGTTCCCCTTTTCACTTTGTTATGTTACTAGTAGATTCTGCCCCCCCCCCCAGTTTTCACTGTAGATCTTAGGGGGGGCATCCAAGGAAAATAAAAAACAGCATTTTTGCACATAATTGGATGATGGAATCCAGCAGAGCTTCCCTTCATCTCAGATCTACAGTGCAGTTGCAGTGCACAGTGGATTTGCCTTTAGTAAACCAACACCATTGTTTTTCCACTGTAGCCTACACACAGTATTTTCTCCACCAGAGACTCCCCACTCACTGCGTAGTATGCACACTCCTAGCACACATTCTATATTCAACAGTGTCAATGTCCTTCCCGTTGCTTTCTGAGTCCAGGCACATAGAAAGCAAGTTTAAACGATTCCCGCCCGTGCTATAGCCGGCTACAGCGCAGACCTACATTCCTGTGTGGCAGTCAATAGATTTCTTCCCCTTTGCACGCTCCCCGAACGCGCTACGATCACGAGTCAATGAGGCCGGAGTAAGGGGTCGATCCCCGGCCCCTTACCACGTGATCAGCTGTCAGACAATGACAGCTGATCACATAGTAAACAGAAGATTGGTAATCGTTTTTTTTTTCTCCTCACGCTGACAGCGCCGGAAGAAAAAAAATTCTATCACCGGCTTCTGTGTAAGGGACATGGTACAGAAGAGGAAGAGACACCGGCACGTCATCTGTGCCCACCAGTGCTGCCTGCCAGTGCCACCTGCCAGTGCCCACAGTACATATCAGTGCAACCAATCAGTGCCTACCAGTGTATATCAGTATATCAATGCCCACCAGTGGTGCCAATCAAAGCCTCATCAGTGCTACCTAGCAGTGCTGCCTATCAGTTTCACCTACCAGTGCCCATCACTGCCACCCATCAGTGCCCATCTATTAGTGCCCTTCATTGCCACTTATCAATTCAGTGCCACCTCTCAGTGCCCACCAGTGCCACCTATCAGTGCCCACCAGTGCCAGTTATTAATGCCCATCAATGCAGCTTATCAGCGTACATCAGTGAAGGAGAAAAATTACCTGTTTGCAAAATGTTATAACAGAATGTACAACTGTTTTGTATTTTTTTTGTTTCGGTCTTCTTTTAATTTTTTTTAACAAAAAATAAAAAACACAGCGATGATCAAATACCACCAAAAGAAAGCTCTATTTGTGGGAAAAAAATATTATAAAAATGTAATTTGGGTAAAGTGTTGTATGACTGCGCAATTGTTATTCAAATTGTGACAGCACTGAAAACTGAAAATTGGTCTGGGCAGGAGGGGGATTTAAGTGCCCAGTAAGCAAGTGATTAAGTAATTGTGTTAGCAAAGAAGAGCGGGGTTGTTTATCTGTGAGAGACTGTAGTGCAGGAATGTGTGAGAGAGAGAAAGAGATCCAAGCCAGCCCGAACACAAAGCTCTCCAGCTATTTTTTACACTAGAATAGTACTGTACATTACATTACACTGTGCATTAAACTGTCAGTGACTAGTCTGCAATATATGTGCAATGTATGTGCATTGACAACTTAGCCTAAATAATTAGTGTTAAAGCGGGAGTCCGCCGTGTTTTTTTTTTTAAAAGCCAGCAGCTACAAATACTGCAGCTGCTGACTTTTAAAATAATGACACTTACCCGCCCAGCGCGCCCGCGATGTCGGCACCCGAAGCCGATCTCTCGATCGTCTCTCGGGTGCTGCCGCCGCCATCTTGGATATGGGAATCAGGAAGTGGAGCCTTGCGGCTTCATTTCCCGGTTCCCTACTGCGCATGCGTGAGTCGCGCTGCGCAATAAGGATGGTCCCCGCTGTCTTTGGGATCCGTGTGTTTCCCAGCAGGCAGCGGGGGACCTTCGGAAAGGGGCGTAGATTCTGCGGAAAGGGGCGTAGCTTCTGCATAATCTACGCCGTAAGTGGGTGCAGATACCTGTACTGTACAGGTACCTGCACCCCCCTCTCCCCTGAAAGGTGCCAGTTGTGGCGCCGGAGGGGGGGAGGGTTCCAATGAGCGGAAGCTCCACTTTAGGGTGGACCTCCGCTTTAACTCCTCTGTCCCAGTTTATGGATGTTAACCCAGTAACACCAGAATATATAGAGGGATGAGGCTCCTTAAAGTGGATGTAAACCCGATTCATGAAATTTGATTTGGGCATATATATCTGCATTGTTCTCTTATCTCTCTTCAGCCCTAAGTCCTTTGTGTTTGTGCTGCTCTGTTCTTCTGTTATCAGCATGATAACTTCTGACAAGTTCTCAGAGACGGGAGATAAAAGCAGTGTGGATTGGAATGTGTGTGGTGGGAGGTTGCTATAACTGGATTAGCAGATAGCTTGACTTGTAAAAGCACAGCTCAGAAAGCATTTTCCTTCTTCTGCTAATGTGGAGGGGGGAGGGTGCCTTTCCTTCAATCAGCTGTGTCACAGAGTATGTCAGAACAGCACTTCTACTGCTGAATGAGGAAGTGAAAATTCTTGCCCAGTGTAAGAATTCTAAACAATATAGCAAGAAGAAGACAGCAGATATACATGTAAAACTTATGTAGGGAGATTTGTTTCATCCGTGTGTATCATCTGAGGCTGTTCACTTCACTGGGGATATGTAAGGTTTTACATCCACTTTAAGAACCAATTTACAGTACTAGGCTGCAAGTTGAAGGGAAGGACCTCCAAGGTGATATTCTCTGAAATATTGCTTGTGCCATGCGCAACACAGGAAAGACTGGGGATATTAGAGAACTGAATGCATGGCTGAAGACCTGGTGTAAGAAGGAGGGATTTGGGTTTTTAAAGCACTGGGCTGACTTTTTATTGGGGTACAACATATATTCTAAGGATGGTTTGCACCGTAAATGGAAGGGGGTCTGCTGTGCTGGAGGTGGGGTTTAAGGGAAGGCTGGAAGAGTATTTAAACTAGATATTGAGTGGGGGAGGGTGAATTAGATTATAATGGGGCAGGCAGGTCAGACAGGGGTCAGCCCATATTGGTGGGTGCAATGGTGAAAGATATGGGGGGAGGACTGTGGCAGGTGAGATGAAGGTTCCCATGTTACAAGCAACTATTGGAAATGGTACTACGGTATTTGTACTAAAATAAAAAATAAGCAACATAAGTGTGCAAAATGTTACACTGAATTAAAGTGTTTCTTTGCCAACACCAGAAGTCTGCCAAGCAAAATAGGTACATTGGAAGCTCTGGCGCACGAGGAGAACTAACATTTAATTGGTATTGCTGGCTTCATTCTTCACATTACTGTGATATTACTCTGGCTATGCTCTCTTTCAGAGAGGTAAAATGAAGGGGGTCTGTCTCTATGTGAAAAGTGATCTTAAAGTGAGTGTAAAAGTTGACCTAGTTGATGGAGAGTGTAATGAGTCTGAAGCATTATGGGTGGAACTGTACATGGGTGTGCGTACTACAAAGGTTATCATTAGCCCTTGTACACACGGTTGGACATTCCGATGGACAATGTCCGATAGGACTGTGTTGTCGGATAATCTGACAGTGTGTGGGCTCCATCAGACTGTTTCCGTCGGAGTATCCGACGGACCAAGTTTTCCAGCTGGGCTATAAAATTTTCTGGCAACATGATCCGATCGGACTTTGTCCGATCATGTGTAGAGAATTCCAATCGGACAAAGTGCCACACGTGCTCAGATCAAATTCCTAGACCAAAGCTATTGGCTACTAGCATGAACGTAGTCCTGTCCTAACGAAATAACGTCATCACATTAAGTACGATCGGATTTTCTGACAACTTTGTCCGACTGTGTGTATGCAACACTTTCAGACAAAATCCGTCAGACAAAATCCGTTGGACAAAATCCAACGGATTTGGTTGTCGGAATGTCCGACCGTGTGTAGAAGGGTTCCTTGCACAGATGGAAAGGGCTGCAGGGGCTGGGACAGTGATAATAATGGTTGATTTTAACTATCTGGCAAATTGACTGGAGTAGTGGCACTGCTGAAACAGTTAAAGGGCAAAAATGTATAAAGCTATTACAAGACAATTTTATGGTCCAGTTTATTGAGGCCCCAACTAGGAATGATGATCTGCTGGACCTGGTAATCTCAAATAATTCAGAGCTCATTACCAATATTCATATAAAAGAACATCTGGGTAGCAGTGACCATCGCATCATTTTATTTAATGTTAGTTGTAAGCAACAAACACATACGGGAAATATAAAAACACTTAACTTTAAGAGAGCAAATTTTCCAAGGATGAGGGCTGCTCTCCAAGACTTATGCCGTGTACACACAATTGTATTTTCCAACAACAAATGTTCGATGGGAGCTTGTTGTCAGAAATTCCGATCATGTGTAGGTGGAAATTTCCGACAACAAAAATTTGAGAGCTGGTTCTCAAATTTTCCGACAACAAAATCCTTTTTCAGGAAATTCTGAGCGTGTGTACACAATTTCGACGCACAAAATTCCATGCATGCTGTGAATCAAGTACGAGATGGAAGTGCTCGGTCTGGTAAAACTAGCGTTCGTAATGGAGATAGCACATTCGTCACGCTGCAAATTTTGAAATCTTTCAATGCAGCGCATTCTCTTCTTTTTTATAATGCTAGAATTATGAAGTTGTTTTGCTGCTGATATTCACACAGAGTTCTGACAAACTGATTTCTTTATTATTTCTTGTGATCTCATGAATATTTTTTTTTGCCAGATCTCCAGAATAATGTTTTTAATTTTTGTTTATAGTAATCCTTTTTTTTTTTTTTTTGAATCAAGATCTCCTGACTTTTATTTTTTTCTAGTGATCTCCATAATATTTTTATTCGTTTTGTGTGTGAAATTACCACAACACCATTATTATCTTGTATTTTTTGACCTCAAGGAAATTGGTTGGTGTTGGTGTCCCTTGTTAATTTGACATTGTCTTTTTGAAATGTCCCTGCCTACTCACAAACAAACTGTCCTTTTTTAATTTTAACACATAGTCAATGATTTTAGACAAAAAATATACATTTATTAGGCGTCATAACAAAATAAAGAGGAAGGCAACGCTGAATAAACTGGTGTAATTAGCGAAGCCTTTGTACCCCAGGGCACACATCGACTATTTGACAGGCAAATTTCGAAGCCTGAGGAGTCCATTTAATAGGGAGCACAATCCGGTCCAGGACTCCAAGAGATCAAGAACAGCAGCAGGTGACATATATGTCCCCAGGCTGTGGGCTTACAACAGCCTGCAGCTTTTGCCAGACCAGATCGAACCCAGGCCATCACTCTCTTGCCTTCCTTCCACGCTTCCTTTCACGCTTGCTTCCAGGCTGTGGCTCTGGTGTTGAAGTTGTGGCAGGAGGAGGAGGATGGTCCAACTCACACAGGTGGGTTTTGCTTGTGAGTTTGCCCCTCAACCTCTTATTTAGGGTTTTATATATATATATATATATATATATATATATATATATATAAAATCTCACTGCCTCACAAAAGAGGCGTTGTCTCACCTCCATTTCCTGCATTTTGTTGGCAGCCATGCAGGCATAGGCCTCAAAAAGATTGGGGGGGGGGGGTTCTGAGGGCCGCAGAAGCCTGCCGAATTAACCCAAGTGCTGACTCCTCCATGCTCCTCCCCTTCCTGGGCCTTTTTTTTTGAAGGCGGAGGGGAGGGGCCTGGGATTTGGTCAGTCTACTGGGCCCGGCCACTTTCCCCTGCCACCTCCTGGCTGCCACTTTCTACAGCCTCCTCCTGGCTGAGGATTTCCTGTGTGTGGAAAAGGGACATAGTTTTAGTTCATTCATCAATCGCACACAATTTTGAGAAATATGTTGAACAATGCTAATGACTCAAGCTGGGCTACTCCACATCTTCTTCCTGGGTGGAAGGTCCAGGTTGTATGCTGGAAGCCTCACCTAGGGTGGTAGGAAGAGTGGAAGGAAGGGTTGAGAGTGATGGCCTGATTTCAGTCTGGTCTGACAGAAATCACAGTCTGGGTACATAAATATCATCTGCTGTTGCTCCTGATCTCTGGGAATCCTGGACCTTCTTGCGTTCCCTATTATATGTGCTCCTCAGGCCTACCAATTTTTCACATCAAATAGTCTGCGGCTTCACAAATTCCAGCAATCTGATCTGCGAGATCTGCAGCTTCACAAATTCCAGCAATTTATCTAGCGCTGCCTTCCTCTTTAGTCAAATTGTATACAAGGTTTTTTTTGTCTACCACAGACAGGGAAGCTCTCTATGCAAATCAATGAATTGGGGGAGGAAATCATGATCGTTGAATCGATCCATTTTATCTGCAAGACACAACACAAGACAAACCCTAATGTCAAGCTAAACTCGCATAATCTCATCCCAATATAGGCCTTAATCTCTAAGCAGTATAGGCCACTGATGCTTCAAGTTAAATTTGTACCTCTGTTAGAACGATCGGTGCTTCCGCTACGTAGGACGCACGCGTGTTATGCATGATATACACTGCAAATGAGTGAAACTCCACCCACCCTTGACCTTCTTTATAGTATATTCCCTGCCCCTTCGCTTTTAGCGCAGTGGGAGAGCACATGGCGGAGATTGAACAAGTGCATGAAGACAGCAGCAACGGCGAAAGCCCAGAGCCACGAACGTCCTAATCCCGGAGGAGATTTAAGGCCTCTAATATATCCTTTGTAGAGACGGTGGAGATGGTGGATATCTTGAAGAGGGCCAACTATGACGAGAAGCATGGACCTTACCCAAACCCAAATGTCAGAAAGGCCAAGATCATGACTAAAGTTGTTCAAAGTCTGCATAGGAATTTTGGGGTAGAGAAAACGAAGGATCAACTGAGGAAACGTTGGTCAGACCTCAAATTGAGGGAGCAGAGAGAGTGCTGCAAAAAAGTAAGTGCTGCAAAAAAGTAAAATCAAGAGAGTGCTGCAAAAAAGTAAATATTTTGTCATGTGTTCCTATTCTTCTTATTATGTTTGTGCTGCTCCGTGTGCTTTTATTTACTGTTGTACAGTTAAAATGGCAAGTTTCAGGTTCATGGGTACAGTAATCGTTCGTAGTAAACATTGTTTGTTCGCCTACTAATACGATGTTTTTGGCAGATGCAGGTTAACTACATTTGTTCATGCCTATTTGCATTAAAAGAAGTTTAGGACATTTTTATCTAGATGTGTTTGTAACTAGAATGAAATGCAAACTTAGATTCAGTGTAAGTAGAGGACACTCAGCAGCTGTTTACACATCTGGATGAAGGAGCACTAGTGTGGGACACCAGAACAAACTTTTTAGGGTGTCCCACACAGGTGATCCAGTGAATACTAGGGGTGTCTCCATGTGGGAAACTTTACCCAAAAAGGTAAGTATTCCAGCTTTGAAAAAGTGAAAAAAATCATGTCTTCAGCTTGGAACTCTGCCAAAACAGACAATTGTACGACACTTCCAAGCAATGTTTCATATTCCTATTTCTTGCCTCAAATATCTGTGTGCTAATTATACCTCTTTTTTATTCACATAGGGGAGAAAAGAATCGGGACGTCAGAGGACACCAGGGACCCACAACCTCCTAAAGAAGGTGAAACCCCAAAACTACAACCTCAGGATGTGGAGGAAGGAGAGGTTTATGAAGTGGGCGAAATAGTGACCACAACAGGTAAGTGTCTGAGACCACAGCTTCAGGTAATAGATGTATGCTTGCATATTTATAATACATGGTGTGTTTTTTTATTTTAGGTGATGTGGCTATTGTGGAAGAAGAATCTAATTTCACAAGTGTAAATGCACACATCCTCATCAGGGAGATAATGGTGTGCAATCGGGATTTACAGAAGATCAAGGAAGACATCAATGATGTGAAAAAGACTCAAAAACATCATTGATGTTTTAGGCAGAATATAAAACACACCAACATTTTTGAATTTTTTTATTTTTATTATAACTTTTCTAAAAAGAATTTGAAAGCCACATTTTGAAGATGCACACAGTGTGTCAACATGTGCTATCTACCATCATGGGATATCAAGGTATGTGCTTTGTGGGCAGCACAGTGGTGTAGTGGTTAGCACTCTCACCTAGCAGTAAAAAGGGTCACTGGTTCAAATCCCAACCACGACACTACCTGCCTGGAGTTTGCATGTTCTCCCTGTGCCTGCGTGGGTTTCCTCCGGGTACTCCAGTTTCCTCCCACACTCCAAAGACATGCAGGTAGGTTAATTGGCTTCTGTCCAAAATTGGCCCTAGTGTATGAATGGGGAAATTGGATTGTGGGCTCCTTGAGGGTAGGGACCAATGTGAGTGTGCAATGTACAGGGATAGGGATAATTGTAGACACTCACTCAGGTTGAACTGGATGGACTGATGTCTTTATTCAACCTTACTAACTATGTAACTATGTGGGTGCAACCCCTTCCTTGCAACTAAAGTAGGTGAGAGGAAGGGGTTGCGCCCCCAAAACACATCCATTGATCCCCCCATGATGGGAGCTAGCACATGTTGACATTAGGCATGGAATCGGCACTGAAATCGCCATTTTGACTCCCAATTTGTGTGCATCTTCAAGATTTGTCTTTCACAGGGGTGACATCACCCCATCTGATGAAAGCAAGATCAACACAGTTTGGACATACTAATGTCTGATATTGCCTTAATTTTATCAAAGTTGAACTTTGAAAGTTCCTGAGTTGTATGTTGTTTTATGTTTTTAAAAACATACCTGTTTACCACAAAAAAAGGATATTTCTATTGTCCCAAAAAAATATATATTCCAAAAAAAATATGTTGGTTTGTTCAAAAACCCTTTTCTAAACACACATGTGAATGTGCACAGAGTAAAAAAAATTCTACTCAACAATGTGTGGCTTCTTCTTTCAATGCTCAATAGCAGTTTTTTGCTTAAGTTGGTGTTTACAGTGACAATGGGGGTTATTTCATCAAGGACTGCGGGGCCTACAGAGGACTCTGAACCGAACCCTGCGGGATATTTTCTTGGAAGTGACCGCTGGCAATGCTTCCATTGCTGCCCTTACTAATAAACTCAAAGGGGTGAAGACAGAAATTAGGCAGGATATACAAAATTTAAGGGAGCGGACATCAGCTCTGGAAGGGTGAGTTAGCTCTGTAGGGGATGACATAGCTCCTATGCAAAGGGGCCTCAGCTATAACACTCAGCTTACAGCTCAATGGATGACCTTAGAAATAGGCTGAGACATAATAATATCCATGCTATTGGTATCCCTGAAAGAGTGGAGGGGAAGAACCATGTGATATTTATTGAAAAATGGCTAATCTCCATATTTGGCAATGATACTTTTTCTCCAATGTTGTCAGTGAAACATGCTCACAGGGTTCCAGCGCCCCCCCCCCCCCCCACCACCAGGGGCAAATCCTCATCCTTTCTTATTTAAACTCCTTAATTATAAGGACAGTGATGCCATACTCTCTAAAGCCTGTAACCATGCCGGGGCTCAAAAATTTCCATTTCCAGATTTCTCTGCCGAACTGCAGAAACAAAGAGTGCAGTTCAATGATGCGAAACGTCGCCTGAGATCTCTAGATTTAACCACTTCAGCCCCGGACGATTTTACTCCCTTCCTTAGCAGAGCACTTTTTTGTGATTCGGCACAGCGTCGCTTTATCTGACAATTGCACGGTCGTGCGACGTTGCACCCAAACAAAATGTACGTAAATTTTTTCCCCACCAAAATTCTTTTGGTGGTATTTGATCACCTCTGCTGTTTTTATTTTTTGCGCTATAAACAAAAGAAGAGCTACAATTTTGAAAAAAAACACAATATTTTTTAACTTTTTGCTATAATAAATATCCCATTTTAAAAAAAAAACACATTTTCTCTTATAGTCACCGACTGACACAGTTCCTCTCTGTAACTAAATGAGTTTGTTAGCCTGTCTTTAGGAGAACTAGGCAAAATTGTAACACAATACACAGAACTTTCAGTACTGCCCCAGGGGGTGGACCCTGTGCTAACAACCCTCCCTGCTGCCCCAGCAGACTCAGTTTTATTTTGCCTAGTGAAGGAGAATGACCTAGGAACCCTGCGGGCCCTTTGGTCCATTTTTTTTTTTTGATGCAGGTTTGAGGCTTTTGCGCAAGATGAAAGATCCTGGGATCTTCTATCAACTTCCGGCTGGGTGACAGGCTGGTTGAGTTATCCTTGTAGTCCCCCCAGTCCGGCCATCGAGCGTGTGCAGGTCGCAGCTAAGGCTCGGCAGGCTACAACATACCTCAGCTCCAGAGGTGGTCGTGAGCTTCAATGCTCCGGGGTATACATATGACCGGGCTACTGATGTCTGGATCACAGTATACCGGGCCAGCAGCCACCCTGTAACTGCGGAGGACTGGGTCTGTGATGGAATGTCTCCTAGCTCTTCAGGACTGGTAAGTATGGCTCTCCTTCCTCAGGGGGTTGAGCAGCTGGGCATTCCCCGGAAGGTCAATTCGGGGGCCACCTCACCTCCTTCTCTTCTCTCCCACACGTCCCTATCTTCCCTCCTCCCCCCGGGGGGGGGCGGCTGCATGTGCTGCGGGCGGTGTGTGTATGGGGATCGCTGGGTCTCTCACCTGTGGGGGGTCTGTGCGGCTAGCAATGGTCCTGGTCCCTGTGTGGGGGGTCCCAAAAGGTGTCTGTGGAGGTATTCTTGCTGGTTTAAGGCAGCGCTGTTTGATGATTTTTCCTGTCACCGCATGGCGCTGTCCTGCGGCCATTTTGACTGAGGGCAGAGTAGTTTCCCCTTGTGAGCCTCGGCGTCCATTTTCTAGGAGATTTTCTATTAGTTGTATTGGCGGCCATTTTTTTGAAGCCCGAGCGCTCTTTTCACCACAGTTCTCTTGTGACAGCATTACATGTGCTCACACATGCTGTTTCCTGTGTCCACTGTATATACAGGATGCTGGATGGCCATTTCCTGAACACTGGTGCAAGCTTTGCAGATCGTTTCACTGCTATTTTCTACAGCTGCTGCCGACACATTTTCCTCACTCTGCACTTGGGTAACCTCCTAGGGACTACAGGAACGGCTAGTGACCATCACAGAACACCCCAGGGTGGTGAGTCTGGCACTAGGAACCCCCCTCCCTCCCCGCCAGGCGGCGGCAGCAGGAGGGTGGGACCTTCACTGTCCTAAGTCCCCTTGCAGGTGGCAGACAGGGTAGGGTCAGCAGGGCTTCAGAAACTGGTGTTTCTTCCCCCGAAATCCAGGTCATTGCAACCGGGTCACCTGCGGATAGCGCTGTGCCCATTGACACCCTGACGGCGGTCCTTAATTATTTTGTTGCTAAAATAGAGGCGGTGCGTGGAAGGAAAGGTGCGTGTAAAAAGGCCCCTGCCCCTCCCCCCTGTCCTCTCAGAAGAGCTCTGATGCAGACTCGGGCCCTGCTGCGGCTGGTGACCCCCTGCTCTGACCTATCAGACGAGGCTGACCAGGACCATTCGGACAGCGAGGATGATTCCCCGTCTGGGCCTGGGAGCGACAAAGCGCTTGTTGGAGCACTTATCACAGCTGTGCGTGATACCCTGAAGATCCAGGAGCCAGCAGATCCCTCTGCTGTTGTATCGGTCCCTTTTGGGTCCCGCAAGCCAGCATGTTCACTTAAGGTGTTCCCGTATTTGACTTATTTTGACAAGTTCATCTACAGTGAATGGGGTCGGCCGCAAAGGACCTTTTTGGTCCCCAAAAACATGGCGGTGCGCTATCCCTTTGAGGAAAGCCTTCTCAAGAAATGCTCACCTCCTCCGGTCGTGGACCCCCCAGTATCTAGGTTAAATAAAGTAACCACGATCCCGGTTGAGAGGACTCCTGCATTCAAGGATCCCACGGACAGGAAGGCCGAGGTGGTGGCTCATTCCTTGTTTACAGTTGTGGGGTCAGCAGTGCGACCAGTACTGGCATCCGCACTGGTGTCGCAGACAATGACTGAGTGGGCAAAACTTCTGCACCACGAAAAACACCTCCCCTGTCTGAGCAAAACTAGCAGACCAACTAGTGCAAGGCCTCAAGTACGTTTGTGATGCGCCCCTGGATACTCTCCCCCTGTTATCCAGGGCTTCAATGTCAGCTGTGGTGCTGAGGCGCCTGATTTGTCTAAAATGCTGGTCTGCTGACCAGGCATCGAAGAAAGCCCTGACGGATCTTCCCTTCCTTGGCGACCGACTCTTTGGAGCTTCATTGGATGACATTATTAAAAATGGCACGGGTGGTAAGAGTACACTACTCCCACAGACCAGGAAGGCTAAGGAGCCACGCTGCAGGCAAGGGCCCTCTTTTTCCGCTCACAATCGGCTTTTTCGTCCGCCCGGTGCTTCAACAAAATGTTCCCAGCCCTACAGGACGTCAAAAGCGTCCCTGGAACCACAAGCCTAACAAGCCTGCTACCGCATGAAGGTTTGCCCCCACCCACATATCGGGTGGGGGGTCGCCTTCGGGAGTTTGCAGCCCGGTGGACCTCCCGGTTATCCGACCAATGGGTCTGCAACCTGATTTCCACAGGCTACAAGATAGAGTTTCTCTCTTAGCCGCTGAACAGATTCTTCCCCTCCAGCATACCCGCATCCCAGGTTCGCCGGGAGGCCCTGTTAGGGGCAGTGAGGGACTTGCTGAATTAGGGGGTGATTGTACCAGTTCCGGAATCAGAACGCTTCCAGGGGTTCTACTCAAATTTGTTTGGGGTTCCCAAGAAGGAAGGGGTACGTCCAATCTTGGACTTAAAAGCCCTCAATCACTTTGTAAAAGTGCAGAGGTTCAGAATGGAATCAGTTCACTCAGTAGTCGCTGCACTCCATCAAGGGGACTCCCTGGCGTCCTTGGACATCCAGGATGCATACCTGCACATACCCATATGCCTTCGGCATTAAAAATTTCTGCCTTTGGCAGTCGGGGAGGCCCACTACCAATTTGTGGCTCTTCCCTTTGGCCTGGCATCAGATTGACTGGCAAAATGGGACAAATCTTCGTTGTCCCTGGATCGACAGATCCAGGTGAGCCAGCCAGTCAGGGACTCTCTGATCTGGTGGTTGAGGTCCCCGGTGATTCAGTCCGGAAAATCGTTCCTTCCTCTGAAATGGACGGTGATCACTACGGACGCCAGTCTATCAGGCTGGGGTGGAGTGATGGGGATTCAGGGCCTCTGGTCGACGGACGAATCCAAGTTGCCGATCAATCTGCTTAAATTGAGAGCGATCAGGCTGTGCCTCCACACATGGTCGACGTGTCTTCAAGGCCGTCCGACCAGGATACAGTCAGACAACGCCACGGCGGTGGCGTACATAAATAACCAAGGGGGAACAAGAAGCTCAGCTGCTGCTCGGGAGGTCGCTCACATACTTCGGTGGGCAGAGCGACATGTTCCGGCCCTGTCAGCCATTTACATCCTCGGGGTGGAAAATTGTCAAGAGGACTATCTGAGTCGACAGATGCTGGACCCAGGAGAATTGCATCCGGAGATATTCAGGCGGTTGTGCCTGAAATGGGGCACACCGGATCTGGATCTATTGGCCTCCCGCCTCAACCAGAAGGTGCCGAGATTCTTGTCCAGGACAAGGGATCCGTGGCCAGACGCGTCAGACGCGCTGGTGGATCCATGGGATCAGTACCAGCTGATCTACGCTTTTTCTTCCGCTAAAACTGTTGCCACGCATGCTGCGCAGAGTGGAAGCAGAGGGAGTCCCGGTAATCCTGGTGGCCCCAGATTGGCCTCAGTGCCCCTGGTACTCAGACCTGGTGCGTCTGGTGGCAGACACTCCCTGGAGACTGCCGCTGCAAGAGGACCTCCTATCTCAAGGTCCAATCTTTCACCCTACTTTACCATCGCTGGCTTTAATGGCATGGCAATTGAGAGCCAGGTGCTGAGGAACCAGGGTCTGTCGGACTCGGTGATTTCAGCTATGTTGAGGGCACGGAAATCTTCTTCAAGGAAGATATACCATCGTACCTGGAAGGCCTATATCTCCATGTGTGAGGAGAAAGGGTGGCATCCGCGCTCCTTTTCTATATCCAGGATCCTGCTGTTTCTTCAGCACGGTGTAGACCAGAAGTTGGTGTTGAGCACCATTAAGGGGCAAATTTCAGCTCTGGCTATCTTTTTCCAGCGACCCCTGGCATCTCATTCATTAGTGAGTACCCTTGATCAGGGGGTATGACATGTGGTCCCCCCGGTGCATCCACCATTACCTCCATGGGATTTGAACCTGGTGTTGGCGCTTCAAAAGCCGCCGTTTGAGAATATCAGGGAGATTCCCTTGTTGACCCTTTCACAGAAGGTGGTTTTCCTAGTGGCTATAACATCGGCCAGGAGGATTTCGGAGTTGGTGGCCTTGTCCTGCAAGTCGCCTTATCTGGTCATCCACAGGGATAAGGTGGTGTTGCGTCCGCAACAGTCCTTTCTACCTAACGTGGTCTCGGCCTTCCATATCAATGAGGACATTGTATTACCATTGTTGTGTCCTAAGCTGAAGCACCCCAAAGAGGTGGCCCTTCACGCTCTCAACGTGGTTAGGGCTATAAAAGTGTATTTGTCTGCCACAGCTCCCTTTCGGAAGTCAGACTCGCTGTTTGTTTTGGTGGCTGGCCCAAAGAAGGGTATCGTCTGCCACCATTTCTAGGTGGATCAGACAGATTGTAGTACAAGCCTACGCCTTGAAGGGGCAGGTGCCCCCCCTTTCCGGTCACGACCCACTCTACAAGGGCAATCGAAACATCTTGGGCCTTCCGACACGAAGCGTCGGTCGCTCAGGTGTGTAAGGCGGCGACCTGGTCGACTGTCCATACGTTTACCAAGTTCTACAAGGTAGACGTCAGTGCATCAGCTGATGCCTGTTTTGGCCTGTTTTGGCCGCAAAGTTTTGCAGGCAGCCGTGTAGTTGCAATTGAGATTTTTTTCCTGGTTTTTCGATAAAAACGCAGTACTGTTTGTTAATGCACTGTTGCATTACTTCCGCATAAAGTTTGCGGTGTTGGGGATCTCTCCTGTTGAGGATACCCGGTTATATGGCGGTGTGTTTTTCCGTACACTGCGTTTTTTTTTGTGGGTTTAGTCTCACTAGTTCCCACTTGCCATGGTGGATGAAGTTTTAATGCTGTTTTTTCCCACCCCTCGTTTGGCACTGCTTGGGGACATCCCATGTAGTTACAGAGGGGAGCTGTGTCGGTCGGTGAATATAAGAGAAAATAGGATTTTTGTACTCACCGTAAAATCCTTTTCTCTGTAATTCACCGACCGACACAGCACCCACCCCTCCTTTTTCTCTATGTTATACTGCTTGTTGATTTACTGATTCTGCTGGAGCAGCAGGGAGGGTTGTTAACACAGGGTCCTCCTCCCGGGGCGGTACTGAAAGTTCTGTGTATTGTGTTACAATTTTGCCTAGTTCTCCTAAAGGCAGGCTAACAAACCCATTTAGTTACAGAGAGGAGCTGTATCGGTTGGTGAATTACAGAGAAAAGGATTTTACGGTGAGTACAATCCTATTTTTAGGCCGATACGTATTCTTCTACATATTTTTGGTAAAAAAATCGCAATAAGCGTATATAGATTGGTTTGCGCAAAAGTAATAGCTTCTACAAAATAGGGGATATATTTATGGCTTTTTATTTTTATTTTTTACTAGTAATGGCGATCTGTGATTTTTTTCGTGACTGTGACATTGTGACAGACGTATCAGACACTTTTGACACATTTTGGGACCATTCACATTTACACAGCGATCGGTTCTATAAAATTGCACTGATTACTATGTAAATGTGACTGGCAGGGAAGGGGTTAACACCAGGGGGCGCTGCATGGGTTAATATGTTCCCTACGGGAGTGATTCTAACTGTGGGGGGAGGGTACTCACAAGGGGAGGAGACCGAACAGTGTTCCTCTGTACTGGGAACACACCATCGGTCTCCTCTCCACTGACAGGACGTGGATCTGTGTGTTTACATACACAGATCCATGGTCCTGCTGTGTTCCCAGGCAATCGCGGGTGCCCGGCGGACATCGCGGCTGCCGGGCACGCGCACCGGGTCCAGAGCGACGCCACGGGCGCGCGCCCCCTAGGCGGCCAGGAATGGGAGGACGTCATATGACGCCCACCCAGGATGGGAGATTCCATCTGTGGGCGTCATATGACTATGGGTGGGTAGGGTAGTGGTTAAATTATGCAATGCTCTATCCAGCTTGGCTACGGGTTGAGGCTAAAGGAAAGGTACACTTCTTTGTAAAGCCCGTTCTGACAATGCAGTGGCTAGATAGGGAAGAAAAATCCCTGTGAGCTGCTTTGGCCCAACAACCAACTCCTACAGTACATGAGATACATCATTATCTTTCTATGCATATGCTATATTCCTCAATTGCCCAAGTTCATTTTGATATAGACGGAAGTTTTCTACTATTATTGTTGAATGTTCCTTCTGGTTACTATTGACTCTATAGTACATCGGTGTGAGCATACACTCTTGCCCCCTTACATGGTTCTATGTGGACTACGTTTCTCTATGCTTTTGTTTGGGAGCCCAGTTGGCTCACCAAAGATCTCCTTGTGTGGCTCTATGATCTATATACTTACTTGACTGGTTACTACTGTCACGGATTATACATGCAAGGTACTCTGTAATTTCCACCTGCTCTTAAAATGGCTATACTTTGAATGCCCTGGTTGGCTCTTAGATTTCCTTGTCGCAGCTGTTCAACCTCCTGTATCTCACGAGTCAAAGTTCTGTACATATAAAGGTTGTGTATTCCCATCATTGGTCAAATGGCTAGGAGTATTGTCCCGGACAGTCAGGGGACTGAATAAATTAAATAAAATGTCTAGCGGTCCTTCGAACTATTAAAAGCCTGACTTCTTCAGTAAGGTCTCGTACTCAGAGGGGTAAGTGTCCTTGTGTGTCATGGGACTTGGGTTTGCATTGACAAATGTGCTGATTGACCATATCAGTCGTCTTTTTTTATATTTTTTATTATGCTCTCTATATGGGTTTAAATGTATTATTGCAGGTATGTAAATTCCTCCACCATTCTCAGCTGAGACCTTAAAAACCTTGGCAAATTATATGTCCCAACTTCCTGGCCTGCTGCTTCTAGCGGTAGGAGATTTTAATAATTACCTTGATTATGTCAAAGATAAACTGCTGGGATCTACCACTAGTACAGATTCTTTGCCTAAAGGCCCTTCTGCATTTGATGGTTACTCTGGGAAATTGGCCTTAAGGATATGTGGAGGATACCACACCTTGACTTATGCATGTATTCTTGCTACTCGGCTTCTTATGGGGGGCTCTCCAGAATTGATTTGGGCTTGGGGAATGATGAATTGCTTCCTGTGCTGACTGACTCCAATTATGAGGCTAGGAACATCTCAGATCATCCCCCGTTCTGGGTGGAACTCACTATCCCAAATTTTCCTAGAAGATCCCGCTGGAAGCTCAATCCCTTTTGGTTGTCATTTTTCTCAGACCTAGACCCAGTTTTGGACCCCCTGACTGCTTTCTTTGCATATAATGTAGCACAACTGACTTGGAAATGGTGTGGGATGCCTCTAAGGTACATTTTAGAAGGCAGTTTATAAAGCATATTAATTATATCAAAACTAAAACAAAGTCCTAGGAAAACCTATTGCCAATCCCTCATCCACTTTTTGACCATTGAAGATATTTGTAGCTAGTGATTTCAACAACATCCTAGATTATACCCTGGACGCCTTCAATCCGACCCATGTGCAAAACCTGGATCTTGGACATTGGGCAGACTCCGCGGCTCTGGAGGAGTTATGGTGGTGGAAGCACCCTGGGGAGAGAGGTTACTCCTACCTTTTCCACGTCAGTTCCTCCTCCTCCCATATTGACTTAGCCTTTGTCAACTCAGCTATGTTGCCCCTGGTTACAGAGGTTACCTATCTGGCTGAGGGGATCTCCGATCATACCCCCTAAAAGTCACGATGAGTCTCACCAAAAGCAGACACACCGGGGTTTGGTTTGGGGAGAGAAAAAGAAGAAAAAGGTTGTTTGTTTTTTGTTTGTTTTTTGGTTTGTGGGTGTGGGCATTTGATGTGCCCCCGTTGGGGGATGTTTGGAGATAATGTTTAAGGTTTGATGTCAAAATTAGTTTTTTTTCCCCCTTTTTTGGGGGGGGATTAAGAAGGGTTAATAGGAAAGGAACTATGAAATATATGAACCACGAGTGGGTGTTATACGGAGGTTGATACGGTAGTAAAAGGGGACAAATACACAGGGAGGATTAATAAAATCAAGAAACACATTATTTATTTGAACCAGGGGAGGCATTAGAAGAGGGAGTTGGATTAACTGCACAAAGAAAAACAGGAACACAGAAGAAAAGGATGACAAGTACCACAAACACACACATAAATATACATAGAGATAAAAGTAAGCACAGGCAAACACAGTAGAGGGGGAGGGGAGGGATGGATGGCAGGAAGGAGAGGTAGGCAAATGTAGGGGGCGGAGGTAGGAGGGAAGGGGGGGGTTGGGTTTTCTTTTTTCTCTTTCTCTTTTTTGTTCTCCCTTCTTTATTTCTCTTTCCCTTTCTTTTTTGGAGAGAAGCTCAATTGTATCCCTTTTCTATTCCTATCCAGAGAGGTTGGGGGGAGGGTTGAGGAGTAGAAAGGCTGAAACAAAATGAATTACCTATATAAGAGCAGATGCGATATGTTGGTTATGCCCTAAAATTGTTGATGTGGAAGAAGGGTGAATGGATGAATAGAGGGAAATTAGAGTATGGTCACCAAGGAAAAGAGGAGACAGAAAATAAGGCTTCTGGGTTAAAAGAATGGTTAAGAATGGGTAAACATGGCTAACAACTGCATCTTTTTGTCATGTAATTTTAGAGGTATGGGCACGCAATTAAAACGAGCACAGGTCTGAGAAATTTGAAAGTTACAGGCTAAAATAATTTGTATCCAAGAAATGCACATGGTTAAAGGAAGACTGGATTATCTAAGAAAGCCCTGGATACAATGGTCATACCATTTATGTCATACAACCTTTCAATAGGGGTCTCCCTAATGGTGCATTGTGCGGTGACGTGGGAGTGCATCGGAGCAAAGAGGGACTCAGAGGGGCGATATGTCTTTGTATTTGCCCTGGTGCACTCACTGTCAGTTGTTATAATGGGGATATATAACTCCTCCTCTGGCTACAATGGGAGTACTAAAGGAAGCAATGTTATTAATGTCAGAATATCCAGATGAACATATTATATGTATGGGAGATTTTAATATGTGGTTAAACCCAAAGATGGACAGATTTGGGGGAAAAAGCGCAAAGGGGAGGGGAAGGGTCCAAAGTTCTGGAAAATTTCCTAAATGAGGTAGGATAGGTGGACCTATGGAGGATTAGGAACCCAGAGGCCAGAGTCTATTTGTGGCATGCACCAGGTAGAGGATGCATGTCTAAAATAGACCTGGCACTAGGAAATAAAAAAATACTCCCAATGGTGCAATCATCTATATATACGCTTAGGGGGCTGTCTGACCATTCTGGACTGGTCTTTGAATTAAAGATAGGCCCTGGTGGAAGACGGCAGGGATGTAGAATACAACCCTATTGGTTAACCCAGATTGGACCAAATGACCGAATACCGGATCAAATGGTAGTGTTTCTTGAAACACATGGGGATAGAACAATGAATGGTACAACTTGGGATACTTTTAAGGCATATTTAAGAGGATTAGTGAGATCCACAATATCATATATCAAACACACTAATAGACAAGAAGAAGAGGAACTGGCGGAGAAATTCAGGCAGGCGGAAGCAGAGTTTATTGAAAACCCTTAAAATATAAATCAAATAAGATGGGCAGGAATAGCGCGTCAATATAAAAATCAACTGATAGTTAAGGCTAAACATAAGAGGCTCCAGTTAAAGCAAAAAAACTTTGAGCAAGGACATCAAGCTAATAAGACTATCTGATAAAACAAACACCAACATTAGCTACAGCGGAGGTGAGAAATGAGAAAGGGGAAATGGCCTATACAGTGGAGGATATGTTGGAAAGCTTCCATAGATATTATGATAAAATGTATACATCAACATTGACACGTACAAGAGAGGAAATAGAGAAATATTTAGTAGACTTAGATTTCCTGAAGTTAACTGAAGAACAAAAAGTGGAGATGGAGAAAGATATACAAGTAGAGGAGGTAAAATAAGCTATTGAGTCTATGGGAAAGGGCAAGTCGCCTGGACAGGACAGCATACCGTTAGAAATGTATCCGCGATATGTGGATATTATGGCCCCGACATTAACTGAGATGTACAAGGAGACATTTTTGCAGGGAGAGATGCCTCCCTCTATGTATGAGGCAACAGTAATACTGATACCAAAACCAGATAAAGATAGAAGTGAGTGTGCGTCGTACAGACCTGTATCGTTATTAAATATAAAATACTGGCAAAAATACTAGCGAAAAGGCTTAATGAGGTCATTTTATCTATTATATCAGATGACCAAACAGGATTTATGCCCGAGAAGTCCACTACAAATAATATTAGGAGAACTCAGTTTATGGTACGCTTGGGGAAGTATTTCCCGGAGTCAAGTGCTTTGGCTTAGTTGGATACAGCCAGACATTTGACTCCATAGAATGGGAGTTTCTTCAGGTGGTGTTGAAAAAAAGTGGATTCGGGGAAGGATTTAGAAAATGGGTGGGAATAATGTATAAGAAACCATGCACCAACCTATTAATAAATGGAATACTAACACCCACAATAAAATTATATAGGGGAACAAGACAGGGGTGTCCGCTGTCTCCTTAATTATTCTCTTTGGCAGTAGAAGCATTGGCCAACAGATTTAGACAATCTAAACTGTATAAAGGAATTAGAGTGGGGGATAAAGTTGAACATATAGACTTATATGCAGATGATATCATATTATTTATGGAAGATGTGCATACTTCACTGGGGGTGGCAATGAAAATAATAGAAACATATGGGACATTCTCTGGGCTAAAAATAAATTGGCAGAAATCCACATTTATGCTATTGAGGCCAGGAAAGGAAGGGAAACCGCAAACCCCATTAAAAATAGTTGAAACATATAAATATTTAGGAATAAATATTACTTTGGGCCCAGAGGAAGCCCTTAAAGCAAATATAGACCCATTGATAGAATATGTGAAGAATAAACTGGGAATATGGAAAAAATTACTGATATCAATGGCAGGGAGAATACAGCTGATTAAATCCATCATATTGTCGTAGTGTCTATATGTGAGGGCACATTCTGCGTTAATGATACCAAAATATATACTAAAAAAATTCAACTCCCAACTGACCAGGTTTATCTGGGCATATGGGCGACGCAAATTAAAACTCACAATGTTACAAAGACCTAAAACAGCAGCAGGGTTGGCTGTACCAGATTTATATTTATACTACCTGGCAGGGCAATTAAAACATTTAAGAACATGGGTAATGCAGCAACAAGAAACGAGGGTGAAGGAATATTTTCTAAATAAAATGCAGGTAGAAGACCTATTGGCAGGCCTAGAAGTAACAGATTTAAGAAGGATTGGAGTAAAAATCCCCCTTCTAAAACTGGCTAGATCAGTTTGGAAGGAGGCAAAAAAACTGACAGGATTTAATGATACCCCACCAGAAACTGCCCTATGGAACAACCCAACATTAGAAGAATTAGAAAGGTTTGAAAATAGCAAATTCTGAAAACAGAAAAAAAATAACAACTATTGGCCAGATGTATAATAATAATATAATAGTGCCATGTGAGAATATGTCTAAACAATATGACCTCCAAAGTAAACAGCTTTATAGGTATTTACAGTTCAGACATGTATTACAGGTGCAGTTTGGAAGAAAGGAATTAATCATTTCTAAATATCCTCTTATAGGCACTTTGAGATTGCAGGGACCAAAGGGATTGATATCCAAATTATACTCACACCTACTACAGAGAAAAATAAGCTGGGAAGCGGTGGGATTAAGAGAGAAATGGCAGGCAGTTATTCCAGATATGAGTGATCAGGAGTGGGATGAAATATGTTCCTCCCACCTGAAAGTATCCCCAGCAATGAAAAACAAAATAATACTATTAAATATAATACATCAGACATACCTGGCCCCGAATAGATTGTATAGGATGGGGAGGATGCGCATCCCAAACTGCACAAGATGTGGGCAGGGAAGGAGGACTCCCTGCACTTGATGTGGCAGTGCGGGAGCATAGGGAAGTATTGGCAACAGGTGTTCAGGAAAGTAGGAACAGTTTTAAATAAAACTATTAAAGTGGGGTGCCCCCTAAAAAAAAAAACTGTGGGCACCCGGCTGTGACTTCGCAGGGCGCCGTGATACGCCACACAGTCACCTGGGACACGTGACAGGTCCCAGGTGACTGTGCGGCGCGAGGGGAAGTGTTGTCACCAGCTCAGGCAAGGAAGAAGGCAGACTACGAGGGACAGGTATTTAGAGATGAGTAAAAATATTTTTTTTCCAATTTTTTTTTTTTTTTCTTTAAGAATTTTAAACATTTTTTATTTTTTTTGGTGGCAACACCACTTTAAGGCCACAGTGGAACTATGCTTATTGGGAATCTTGAATGAAGAAAGAGGGTGTAGATATACTAAGATATATTTGCAAGAAGTATTATTCCTGGCATGAAAACAGATAATGGAAAAATGGATCCAGCCAAACCCACCAACAATAAGTCAATGGGTGAGGGCGGTAAACCAAGTTGTACCACAGGAGAGAATAATGTACGAACAAAGGGGAAATGTGCAGCAGTATGAAAAGCATCTGGGCAAAATGGAATAGATCATATTTAACCACTTGCTTACTGGGCACTTAAACACCCTTCCTGACCAGACCAATTTTCAGCTTTTGATGCTCTCACACTTTGAATGACAATTACTCAGTCATGCAACACTGTACCCAAATGAATTTTGTGTCCTTTTTTTTCCCACAAATAGAGCTTTCTTTTGGTGGTATTTGATCGCCTCTGGGGTTTTTATTTTTTGCGCTATAAATGAAAAAAGACCGAAAATTTTGAAAAAAAAACGCATATTTCTTTGTTTCTGTGTATAAAATTTTGCAAATTATAATTTTTTTTTCATAAATTTTGGCCACAATTTATACTGCTACATATCTTTGGTAAAAATAACCCAAATTAGTGGATATTATTTGGTCTTTGTGAAAGTTAGAGAGTCTACAATCTGTGGTACGAATCGCACAAAATTGATCACACCTGATGTACTGGTGGCCTATCTCATTTCTTGCGACCCGAACAAGTCAGGAAAGTACAAATACCCCCCAAATGACCCCTTTTTTGAAAGTAGACATTCCAAGGTATTTACTAAGATGCATGGTGAGGTTTTTGATGTTGTCATCTTTTTCCCACAATTCTTTGCAAAATTAAGATTTTTTTTTTTTTCTCACAAAATTTTCAATGTAATAGGTTTTTCTCTCACATGGCATGTGTATACCACAAATGACACCCCAAAATACGTTCTGCTACTCCTTCTGAGTATTACGATACCAAATGTGTGAGACTTTTACACAGCCTGGCCACATACAGAGGCCCAATATTGAAATAGCACCATCAGGCGTTCTAGGAGCATAAATTACACATTTCATTTCTCAACCACCTATTACAGTTTTGAAGGCCCTGGAGCACCAGGACAATGGAAATGCCCACAAAGTGACCCCATTTTGGAAAGCTAACACCCCAACGTATAATCTATGAGGCATAATGAGTCGTTTGAATGGTTCATTTCTTTTCCAGAAGTTTTGGGAAAATGTGGAAAAAAAATGAAAACGCATTTTTTTTACGCAAAGTTGTCCATTTATAAGATATTTCCAACACATAGCATGTACATAGCAAAAATGACACCCCAAAATACGTTCTACTACTCCTCCTGAGTATAACGATACCAAATGTGTGAGACTTTTACACAGCCTGACCACATACAGAGGCCCAATATTGAAATAGCACCATCAGGCGTTCTAGGAGCATAAATTACACATCTTATTTCTCAACCACCTATTACAGTTTTGAAGGCCCTGGAGCACCAGGACAATGGAAATGCCCACAAAGTGACCCCACGTGGCACTGACGACACGTGGCACTGACAGATGGCACTGGAGGCAGATGGCACTGGAGGCAGATGGGGCTGACAGATGGGGCTGGCAGATGGGGCTGGCAGATGTCGCTGGCAGATGGGGCTGGGGCTGGCACTGGCAGATGGCACTGGCAGATGGTGCTGGCTATTTGCTCTGGCTAATTGCTCTGGCAAATGGGGCTGGCAGATGGCACTGCGGCTGGCAGATGGCACTGGCGCTGGCAGGGGGCACTGGCAGGTGGCACTGGGGCTGGCGGCACTGGGGCTGATGGATGGCGCTGGCAGGTGGCACTGGCAGGTGGCACTGGCACTGGGGCTGGCGGCACTGGGGCTGACGGCACTGGGGCTGACGGATGGCACTGGCGCTGGCAGTTGGCACTGACGCTGGCAGGTGGCACTAGCAAGTGACACTGGCGGCACTGGTGGTGGCGCTGGCAGGTGGCACTGGCGGCACTGGCACTACTGGCAGATGGCACTGGGCTGACAGATGGCACTGGGCTGACAGATGGCACTGGGGCTGACAGATGGCACTGGGGCTGACACTGGCACTGGGGCTGACACTGGCACTGGGGCTGACACTGGCACTGGGGCTGACACAGGCACTGGGGCTGACACAGGCACTGGGGCTGACACTGGCACTGGGGCTGACACATAGATCGCTCTCCCTCCTCACACGCTGTCTCTGTGTGAGGAGGGAGAGACACGGCAATGGGAGATGATCTTATATGTTTACATATGAGATCGTCTCCCATTGGCAGCTGCGATCGCGCTGTGAACGGCCGCTTTGATTGGCCGTTCACGGCGATCTGTATTTGCCTGTCTCCGGGAGACACGGCAAATACAATACTTCCGCGATGCGCGCCCCCGGCGGCGCGCATTGCGGAAGTAAACACCAGGCCGTCCAGGGACGGCCAGGCGAAGGAGGCCGCCCGCTCTAAGGCCGTCATTCGGCTATAGGGCGGGCGGGAGGAGGTTAACAACAGATCAGATGTCTGTTGTCAGATGTCATCAACCCTGTCCCCAGGGCCCACTAACAGGCCAGGTTTTATGTATTACCTTGGGGAGATGCAGATTAGAATACTGCAATCACAGAGCAGCAAATGATATCACCTGTGATGTATTTCAGTTATCTTGCAAACTGGCCTGTTAGTGGGCCCTGAGGACAGGGTTGATGACCACTGATATAAAGTGAATAAAAGCATGAAGGAAATAGTGACTATAAGATGAAAAAATGAGATGTAAGAGTGAATGGATATGAAAATAGGAATATATGTTAATAATTGGAAGTGAATAAGATGTATACATTATGTAAATTAATTAGTAAGAAAATAATTTGTAATAAAGAGTTTAATAAAAAAAAAAAAAAAAAAGCTTTTCCTCGGCTACCCTACCCTACGACTACCAGATTTTAACAGATCTGCTGGACTCCCTGCAGATGCCGGTGTTGCCAGATGAGGCGACGGCTAGCCTAGATGCACCATTCACTGAAAAGGAACTGGCCTCCTTTCCTAATAAATCACTGGGCCCTGATGGGATCCCTGCAGGTACAAACAATATTTAGATTATCCTATCTCCCAGACTCTTACAACTCTGTGGGGACTGTTTGGACATAGGGACTTTACCGACATCCTTTTACGAGGCCCATGTGGTGTTACTGCCCAAGCCAGTAAAGGACCCTCTTTCTTGCTCCTCGTACAGGCCCATAGCACTGCTTAATATGGACCTCAAACTGCTTACCAAAATGATCATTAATAGGCTAATGAAAGTACCGCACCACCTGATATCGCCAGATCAGACCGGTTCATGTCTAAAAAGGCTACAGGTATCAACCTCCGGAGGGTTATACACACACAGTTGGAGGCTGGGAGGTTGTTTGGGGGGGCTCTGGTGTTTTTTGACCCTGAGAAGGCGTTCGATTCCATTGATTGGGGGAAAATGTCTCATACATTAAACGAATAGGGTTCGGTCCTGCGTTCCTTAAATGGATATTGCTGCTGTACGATCATCCGGGGGCTGCCCTCTGTCTTAATGGTGGGGTGTCAAGCACTTTCTGGTGTCCAGGGGCGCCCCCTTTCACCAGGGCTATTTGCACTTAGTAAGGTTGAATAAGGACACCAGTCCATCCAGTTCAACCTGAGTGAATGTGGGTGCGTGTCTACAATTGTCCCTAACCCTGTACATCACACACTCACATCAGTCCCTACCCTCAATCTAAGGTCCCCATTCATATACTAGGGCCAATTTTGGACAGAAGCCAATTAACCTACCAGCATGTTTTTGGAGTGTGGGAGGAAATCAGAGTACCCGGAGGAAACCCATGCAGGCACAGGGAGAACATGCAAATTCCAGGCAGGTAGTGTCGTGGTTGGGGTTTGAACCAGCAGCCCTTTTTACTGCTAGGTGAGAGTGCTACCCACTACACCACTGTGCCGCCCTATTGCAGTCTCCCCCCCCCCAAATACAAGGCATTAGTGTGGGTACTCTGACGGAAACTATGGCCCTTTATGCAGATGACCTGGTACTATTCATTAGGGACTCCGAACCTTCTCTGCAGGCTGCACTGTCACTCCTGGGCAAGTTTACAGTGGTCTCTGGCCTCAAGGTTAACTGGACCAAGTCCAAAAACTTCCCTTACGTTCTCATCCCGTGTCCTGGGCAGGCTGACCCCAATAATCCCCTACAATGGGTGACACAAATTAAATATCTGGGACTCTTAATAACTTAATCTGTGACTGACTTCATTGGCCTTAATGTTTCCCCATTGCTTGCTATTTTAGCCAAGAAATTACACGATTGGAAAAACCTTCCCTTGTCACTTATTGGTAAGATTAATCTGATTAAGATGAAAACTCTGTCCTTACTTTTATACACCCTCAGAAATTCTCCAGTTTGGATCCCAAAGTTTCAAATCGATAGACAGCATGCTCTCCTCCTTTTTGTAGCAGGGAGGACTTCCCTGCCTTAAGTTGGCCATACTACGATGGCCATGGGGGAAGGGGGCCTAGCGGTACCTAGCTACTATATTTCCTTGCTGGTCAATTGACAGTGGCCCACGGTTGGCTGACTACTTCCCCAAATGATGCCTCAGTGTTCCTGTAGGCTGCCTGTGTAGGCTCATATGAGGCCCTCTCCCACCTAGTTTACAGGGGTTTGAAGTCTCCCTACTCACTTACCTTTTTTATGCACTCATTAATCAGGGCATAGTCTGTGGTTTAGGGGTTGAGGCCATCTAGTCCAAACAAGTTTTGCTCCAAACTACCTCTGTGGAGAACTCACAATTTTACACATTTTGTTGACTACCCGGACCTGGTAGTTTGGACAAAATATGGCATCCCGATCTTACACCATATTGTACTAAATGGCACCCTAATGACATTCAGTGAATTAAAACAACACTATGACCTACCCAATTCACACTTCTTTAGATACATTCAACTGAGACATGCTTTTTGCTCTCAATTTGGCGGGGAGCCACTTGACCTTGAGCCCAGCAACCTAGAATTGCTGACATGCAGTGGCTCCTTATCCAAACCAGCCTCCAGTTTATACAAAGACCTCTTTCCAGAGACGGTTCTATTGATGGAAACCTACAGACTGGCCTGGGAGACAGTGACCCCCAGGCTAGACAGGGATGACATTTGGGGAACTGCATTTCAATACCTAGTCTCTACTAGGGATCGTCTAATCCATTATAAATGTATGCATAGAATATATCTCACCCCAGCCAGATTAGCTAGGATGTTTGGGAACCAACGCTTTCTATGCTGCAGATGCTCTGCACCCCTTGCAAACTTCATGCACGGGACTGTCCCCACATTAAGCCCTACTGGAAAGACATAGCGCAATGTATCAGGTCAGTCACCTCTATCTCGATTCTCCTGTCAATTAAAGTATGCTTGTTGCACCTGGTTGAACCGTTGGCCACTACTAGGGCTATACGTACTCTTCTCCCCCTCCTGCTGTTTTATGCTAAAAACTGTATTATCATGGAAGAGTTCTTCTACACCAACTTTGGCATCCTGGAAATCTCTGGTGAACAAGGCAGTACCTTTTTACAAAGCAACTTAACTGAGTAGGGGGCTTTGGTGAAATTCGACAAGGTTTGGAGGGATTAGATGGCATCTGTTGACATGGTTTCAGATTAAATTGAAAACAGATATAGTTAATGGTCCTTGGTATGGGATATAAAGACAGAGGGAGTGTTTTTCTGGGGTTATGGGTGGTTACTGACTGAACTCATGTTAATAAAAAGGAGTTACTTGATTTTTAAATTCTCCTGGGGGGTGGGGGACTGAGGAACCGATATGCAGGCATCATCCTGTATGGTTAGCTAAGATGGTATTGAGCTGGTTGACTTCATACCTACCTCTGGCCTGAGGTTTAAAAAATGTACATATATGTCTGTGCAAGTGCTGTATTGTTTTTGCTTTTATTGCTCTTTTTTTGTGTATTTTGTTGCACACTGGTTACATTTTTACTGTTTCCGCAACATGTGGTTTGATGTTGTATATATTTACCATAAAACTCAATAAAAAGTAATTTACAAAAAAAGACTATTTTTTATGGCTTCTCAAATCCAACACTTGGGTGCCTGGGGCCTAAAGACCCTTTGGATCCTATTTGCAATCTATTAGTACCATGGGGATCCCCTACTCCTACCCTGACCTATTTAGAAGCAGGTTTCACCCATATAAAACCCATTACTTCAATGTTTATTTTACTTAATACTTTATGGTCTTCTATTAGAAGCATATTGCATGACAAGGCTACCATCCCTACACACCTATCTATAATAATCCAAATTATAAGGAATTGTACAAGCTGCATGGATTTCAGGCATGGGAAAGGGCTGGTGTTATTTACATAATAGTTATATAATGGTTCAGTGTTCAAGTCTTTTTCAGATATTCAGTTGGAGTTTGCTCCTCTCCAGAGTCAGTTTTATAAGTAATTGCAATTAAGGCATGCTGTCTAGGCTCAAAATGATAGAACTGGACTAACAACTATTGAACATCCTCTAATGCAGGAGGTTCTACTAGAGTGGCAAAAAGGGGATGATTTCTAGGGGGTATTCTATTGTTCTTGATTCTATCCATGATGCCTCCACACTTCCCCATAAGAAGGTTTGGGAGAAAGATTTGGGACCCATTAATGGGGAAACTTGGGATCCATGTTTGACTTCTACACCTTTGGTGTCGGTCTCAGCTTCACAGAAACTCTACCACCTTTACCTATTACACAGGGCATATGGTACACCGGTACAACTGTATAAATGCGGTATCAGAAGTACACCAATATGTCCAAAATGTAAAAGAGACAACAGAAATCCCTAAGTTATTCCTATATTGGTTGGAGGTTATCTCCAAGCTTTTCAGATTTGTCTTTTGAACAATCCCACTAGCTGTTTACTGGGCGCATTGGAGGAAGAAACGCTTACAGCTCAAGGCCACATGGCTGTACTAAGACTGTTGTACGTGGCTTGTAAATTGATGGCTTGGAAACTGAAGAAATAATAGTATGGTGATTTTGCGTGTCTGTATCTGGAATTTTTTTATTGAATTTTTTTGCCGCTCTTAAGTTGTAAGTGTGCATAACACTGTACCAGATAATTTTCATGATGACGTATCTAATGTGGACCTTGTTTAACTGTGCAGTTAAATTTTTTTTTTTAATCTTGATTTAAAAAAAAAATAATTCACACAGTTCCCGTACACACGACTAATGGGAAAGGTAAAAAGGTAAAGTCTACAGGGTTGGAAAGATCAGTTTGTACATGTATAGAAAACTGGCAAAAAAAAACGTATTCAGAGAGTAGGGGTTAATGATTCTTACTCTGAATGGTCTGATATAGGGTCTGTGATTATTTCAGTCTTTGCAGATGACACCAAGCTATGCAGTGAAATAAAGTCCTTAATGCCGTGTGTACACACGGCCGGACTTTTCAACAGCAAAGGTCTGACGAAACAAAGCCTTCAGACAATTCGACTGTGTGTGGGCTTCATCAGACCTTTGCTGTCGAAAAATCAGACAGACTTTAGATTTAGAATATGTTTCAAATCTTTCCGATGGACTCGAGTCCGGTCGAAAAATCAGTTCGTCTGTATGCTAGTCCGACAGACAAAAACCGACGCTAGGGCAGCTATTGGCTACTGGCTATGAACTTCCTTATTCTAGTCCAGTCAAACGTCATCACGGTCAAATCCGTCTGACTTTGGTGTGATTGTGTGTAGAAAAGTCTGATGTGACGGAAGCCCGTTGAAAAGTCAGACGAAATTCAGTCTGTCGAAAAGTCTGGTCGGGTGTACACGGCATTACAGGATGTCTCCAATTTATAAGCCGACCTCAATGCACTGTTTAATGGGGTGACTATGTGGCAAATGATGTTTAACCACTTGCCGACCGCCGCACGACGATGTACGTCAACAGAATGGCACGGGCAGGCATATGGGCGTACCTGTACGTCCCTGCCTTCCCGCGGGTGGGGGGCCCGATCGGGCCCCCCCCCCAGTGCCTGCGGTGGTCGGTATTCGTTCGGGAGCGATCCGGGATGAGGGGGCGGCCATTCATTCATGGCCACCCCCTCGCGATCGCTCCCGATGAATGAAAATGCTCCGTGACATCACTTCCTCTCCTGTAATGTAAACACAGGAGAGGAAGTGATGTAATCTCTCCTCCGTGTCGGTATTTTTCGTTCCGACACCGAGGAGA
This sequence comes from Lithobates pipiens, assembly GCF_037356315.1. Classification (NCBI taxonomy): domain Eukaryota; kingdom Metazoa; phylum Chordata; class Amphibia; order Anura; family Ranidae; genus Lithobates; species Lithobates pipiens. The sequence goes on along the minus strand of NW_027507789.1, from coordinate 68,245,749 downwards.
GAGGATCGGTGAGTTGCACCAACATGACACTACACAGTAGAACATGCCAGGCACACTCACACCCCCCCCGATCACCCCCCCAATTACCCCTGCCCCCCAGTCACAGTGACACCAATGTCATTTTTCTATTTTTTTTTTATTTTTTATTTTTTTGCATTGGTGTCATTTGTGACTGTAATAACTGTTAGGGCAGTTAGGGTTAGCCCCCTTTAGTTCTAATGTACCCCCCTAACCCCCTCAATAAAGGTTTAACCCCGTGATCACCCCCCGTCGCCAGTGTCACTAAGGCTGGGTTCACATTGCAGCGGTTTATGAGAACGAATGTGATTCGCACCGCACTGCAGTGCAAATCACATCCGATCTCTGTGCGATTCGAGTTCAGCCATACAGATAGTATGGCTGAATTCGCGCTGCACCCGCCGCAAATTCGCACGGGACCCTTTTTTTGGTCCGCAGCAGAATCGGATCGCATGGGTGTTCACACCATGCGATCCGAGTTTGCAGATCGCACTGCGATATGCGAACTGATCTGGGGGTGTCATTAACATTTCACTGACACTCCCAGCAGTTCGCATAGGGCAGTGTGAACTGCCGCCGGGAGGCATGCGATGCGGGAACCCGCCGCGGATTCGTGGCGTTCCCGCATCGCTCCAGTGTGAACCCAGCCTAATAAGCGATCATTTTTCTGATCGCTGTATTAGTGTCACAGGTGACGCTAGTTAGGCAGGTAGGTATTTAGGTTCGCCGCAGCTTTTTATAGCGCCAGGGACCCCCATATACTACCGCATAAAGCCCCCTGATTGCCCCCTAGTTAACCCTTTCACCAGTGATCACCATATAACTGTTACAGGTGACGCTGGTTGGTTAGTTATTTTTTTATAGTTTCAGGGCACCCGCCATTTATTACCTAGTCTCACTAGTGTACCCCTAAATTTAGGGGTGTCTACTTTCCAAAATGGGGTCATTTGGGGGGGGGTTTGTGCCATCTTGGCATTTTATGGCCTTCGAAACTGTAACGCCCTTAGAAAGCCTGAAGGCGGTGCTTGGTTTTCGGGGCCCCATACACGGCTAGGCTCCCAAAAAGTCCCACATATGTGGTATCCCCGTACTCAGGAGAAGCAGCAGAATTTTTTTTTTTGGGGTGTCATTTCACATATGCCCATGGCATGCGTGAGCAATATATCATTTAGTGACAACTTTGTGAAAAAAAAAAAAAAAGTTTGTAATTTTCCCGCAACTTGTGGCAAAATATTAAATATTCCATGGACTCAACATGCCTCTCAGCAAATAGCTTGGGGTGTCTACTTTCTAAAATGGGGTCATTTGTGGGGGTTTTGTGCCATCTTGGCATTTTATGGCCTTCAAAACTGTAATAGGTAGTGAGGAGTTAAGTCAAATATTTACGCCCCTTAGAAAACCTGAAGGCGGTTCTTGGCTTTCGGGGCCCCGTACGCGGCTAGGCTCCCAAAAAATCCCACACATGTGGTATCCCCGTACTCAGGAGAAGCAGCAGAATTTATTTTGGGGTGTCATTTCACATATGCCCATGGCATGTGTGAGCAATATATCATTTAGTGACAACTTTGTGAAAAAAAAATAAAAAAAAATTAAAGTTTGTAATTTTCCCGCAACTTGTGGCAAAATATAAAATATTCCATGGACTCAACATGCCTCTCAGCAAATAGCTTGGGGTGTCTACTTTCTAAAATGGGGTCATTTGTGGGGGTTTTGTGCCATCTTGGCATTTTATGGCCTTCAAAACTGTAATAGGTAGTGAGGAGTTAAGTCAAATATTTACGCCCCTTAGAAAACCTGAAGGCGGTTCTTGGCTTTCGGGGCCCCGTACGCGGCTAGGCTCCCAAAAAATCCCACACATGTGGTATCCCCGTACTCAGGAGAAGCAGCAGAATTTATTTTGGGGTGTCATTTCACATATGCCCATGGCATGTGTGAGCAATATATCATTTAGTGACAACTTTGTGAAAAAAAAATAAAAAAAAATTAAAGTTTGTAATTTTCCCGCAACTTGTGGCAAAATATAAAATATTCCATGGACTCAACATGCCTCTCAGCAAATAGCTTGGGGTGTCTACTTTCTAAAATGGGGTCATTTGTGGGGATTTTGTGCCATCTTGGCATTTTATGGCCTCCAAAACTGTAATAGGTAGTGAGAAGTGAAATCAATAATTTACGCCCTTAGAAAGCCTGAAGGCGGTGCTTGGTTTTCGGGGCCCCGTACGCGGCTAGGCTCCCAAAAAGTCCCACATATGTGGTATCCCCGTACTCAGGAGAAGCAGCAGAATTTATTTTGGGGTGTCATTTCACATATGCCCATAGCATGTGTGAGTAATATATCATTTAGTGACAACTTTGTGTAAAAAAAAAAAGAACATTTTTTTTTTTGTCATTATTCAATCGCTTGAGGCAAAAAAATAAAATATTCAATGGGCTCAACATGCCACTTATCAATTTCCTTAGGGGGTCTACTTTCCAAAATGGGGTCATTTGGGGGGGTTTTGTACTGCCCTGCCATTTTAGCACCTCAAGAAATGAGATAGGCAGTCGTAAACTAAAAGCTGCGTAAATTCCAGAAAACGTACCTTAGTTTGTAGATGTGACAACTTTTGCGCAAACCAATAAATATACAGTTATTTACTTTTTTTTTTACCAAAGACATGTGGCTGAATACATTTTGGCCTAAATGTATGACTAAAATTGAGTTTATTGGATTTTTCTAATAACAAAAAGTAGAAAATATCATTTTTTTTCAAAATTTGCGGTCTTTTTACGTTTATATCGCAAAAAATAAAAATCGCAGAGACAATCAAATACCATCAAAAGAAAGCTCTATTTGTGGGAAGAAAAGGACGCAAATTTTGTTTGGGTACAACATTGCATGACCGCGCAATTACCAGTTAAAGCAGCGCAGTGCCAAATTGTAAAAAGACCTCTGGTCATTGACCAGCAAAATGGTCCGGTCTGAAAGTGGTTAACTTTCATAAATGTAAAGTTATGCACTTGGGGGCTAAGAATATGCATGCATCATTCATACTAGGGGGAGTAGAACTGGGGAATCCGTAATGGAGAAGGATCTGAGGGTTTTGGTAGATCATAAACTCAATAATAGCATCCAATGCCAAGCTGCAGTTTCCAAGCGAGCAAAGTCCTTTCTTGTATTAAGAGTGGTATGGACTCCAGAGAGAGAGAGAGAGATATCATTTGCCCCTGTAAAAATCATTAGTAAGACCTCATCTGGAATATACAGTTCAGTTTTGGGCACCAGTTCTCAAAAAGGATATCAGGGAACTGGAGAAAGTGCTGAGAAGGGCAACCAAACTGATAAGAGGCATGGAGGAGCTCAGCTATGAGGAAAGATTAGAGGAACTGAATTTATTCTCTCTTGAGATGAGGAGATTAAAGGAGGGATATGATCAACACAAAAGGGGTCCATATAGTGAACTTGGTGTTGAGTTATTCACTTTAAGGTCATCACAGATAACAAGGGGGCACTCTTTACGTCTAGAGGAAAAAGAGATTTCATCTCCAAATACGGAAAGGTTTCTTCACAGTAGGAGCTGTGAAAATGTGGAATAGACTACCTCCAGAGGTGGTTCTGGCCAGCTCAGTAGATTGCTTTAAAAATGCCTGGATTCTTTCCTAAATGTACATAATATAACTGGGTACTAACATTTATAGGTAAAGTTGATCCAGAGACTATCCTCTCGGGGGATCAGGAGGGAATTTTTTCCCCTGTTGTAGAAAATTAGATCATGTGTTGCTGTTTTTTTTTTTTTTGCCTTCCTCTGGATCAACTGAGTATAGGATTGTGTATATGGGATTGTATGATTTTTTTGTTTGTTTTTATTGGTTGAACTAGATGGTCTTTTTTTCAGCCTGACTATGTAATCCTGTCTATTTGCCCTTTCCCCTCAGTGATCAGCTATAATGTATGTTCATTAACTCCTCAGTGGCCTGCCCCCAGCTGATATGATTTAACTACTTTGTGGTTAATGTTCATGTACAACTTTTTCTCAGTGCATAATTGATAACCCCAGTCTTAAGTTCAAGTGCTTTGACCACTACAATCCAGGTTTTCAGCTCATATGCAATAATTTCTCAGCACCTAGTCCTCAGCATATTCACATTAACTTGTCAGCGCTCAGTGCCCAGATTTTCTTCTAATACCTTCTTCAATTTTAGTGCCTCATTTTCAGACTCCATTGTCCATAATTTCACTAATAAGATATCTTCCTGTTTTTTTCCCCCTCCTCAACACAATAGATTCCACAGTTGTGGCAATACACTCCATGCAGCACCCACTGTCTTGAAATAATTTTCTTCAGCTTTAATGGGCTGTTCCTGGACATTGAGTTTTACCTCTATTCTTCCCTTGTAAAAACCTTTGTCTGGGGAACACCGCTCTCTTGCTGCTTCTTTACAGGCATCCATCCATTTTTATGGATGGATGGCAGATGTATTTTGATGTGCATTTCCCCACCCCTATCATTTACCTGGCTCCGAAAAGATTTGTTAGACTATTCCTAATCTGGTGGATTTTTAACCTGGATCTGGAGTCAGAGAAACCCTTTTCCCCTAAAAATACTTAATATTTTTACAACTGATGTCAGCCGATCTGGCTGGGAAGGCATCCTAGATGCCCTCTCGGTGCAGGGAACTTGATTGGTGGAGAAAGCTCGTCTTCCAATCAGTATCCTAGAACCTAGGACAATTTGGTTGTCCCTTCAATGCTGAACCCTTTCAGTTGCCAGCTGACCAGAATCCACAGCAGTGACCCTCATCAAAGAGGCATAAAAAGTCTTGTTCAAAGCGAAGCAGACTTGATTCTCGCTTGGGCTAAACTGCACATTCTGACCCTGTTCGCTATACACATTATAGGCATGGAAAATTGGCATACAAACTTTTGTCTTATTGGTAAACATACAGAGAACTCTTTAGTTGAAATGTTGTTCTGTGGACCAGGCATGTAAAACACGTCTTCTGTGCATGTCTCTTCAGAACTGTATTGGACATCCTCATCAAACAAGAAAGAAAATAGTTTTTTTACTCACTTTATAATCCTATTCTGATGACCACAGGCCCACTCATAGTTACATAGTTAGGTTGAAAAAAGTCCATCCAGTTAAACCAATAAGCCACCATTCCTCATTTATGATCTTGCTGTTGGCGCTGCTTTATTATTGGTGGGGTTATAGCAGGGTGGTCACTGTTTTTTTTTTTTTTTTCTCCTCCAGTTAGGCAACAGTATAATTGTCTCTAAATCATGTGTCCTCAATGAACTGCAAGATTTTACAAGAATTTTACAGGGAGTAAAAAATCTAATTTTTGGCACACATTGTGTAGACATGGTCCACTGATGTCACCACTGTTGTCACTTGGATGCAACAAAGATGCAAACAGGTGTTTTATTCAAAAGAAAAAAGGCATTTGTTACTGATACATGGTTATTTTAGCAGGCTAAAGTTGGCCATACACAAGTATAATTTTGTTGTTTTTGGAACATTTGTTCCGTGAATGGGGTTTTCACTCCAGAACAATCGTACATATTGTAATGAAACCTGTTTAAATTCATCAGGGATTCCTTTCAAATAGTCTTGAGTAACAAAAAAAGATTCCAACAAGCTATGTTTCTGTGAACATTCGAATGAAAGTTTAACCATGTATGGCCAGCTTTAATGGTATTCAATTACAGTTCAAATCTTATAGAGACCATGTGACAAACTTTTAAAAATGTTGCAGGTAAAAGCACAGAAAAATCAAGCATTTATTTTATTTATTACATGTATTTATATAGCTTCAGCAATTTAAGTAGCACTTAAGATATTGTGCATTTGTGTTTTTACTTTACCTAAACCATATTTTCATTTACTTGCAATGTGCCTGAACTCACTAGCAAATTAGACTTCTTTAGAAGAGTCAAGTCCCTAGCACAGCGTTCTTACTCCTTGCACATAATGCGCCTCTTCTGGGAGTGTCTTAACTTCTTCAAGGGGCTGGTAGCTCATTTGCCTTTCCCTTCACCTACCTACATAACCATTCATATGGCAGCCTAGAAAAAAGTGAATAAAAACAATATTGGTTGAGTGACAGCTCTGATTCATCTGGGGTTGTTGAATTTTCATCCAAGGTGGTAACCCCCAGCAGCAGTCTTTTGGCTTTGGAAGTCCTCCTAAAGGAAGCTTTTACATATAAATAAATACACGTATAATCTTATGGAAAGATTGTTGTTGAAATGATCTGGCAATAGGGTGGCATTGACACTAATAGCAAATATATGTTTTATACAGAGCCTGAAATAGAAGATTGCAGCTTTGTATGTAGTGGAAGTTCTCCAAGAGAAAGTCTTTCTTCCATGTAAGTATTCTTTGTAGCACTTCGCAAAGAGTAAAATGTTTCTGATTTCAGTAAAGTTAGGGTTATTAATAAAAGGTAGACATGGCAATTAACAGTGTTACATATAGGGAGCAAATGTTAATTTTAACTTTCCAACGTGTTTTATCAGACAATACAGTGCCTTGAAAAAGTATTTATATCCATTGAAATTTTCCACAATTTGTCATGTTACACCCAAAAACTTAAATGTATTTGATTGGGATTTTATGTTAGACCAACACACAAAGTGGCACATACTTGTGGCATTGTCAGGGCTGGGCTCAGCCCTTCCTTCTCAGAGCTGGCCGCTCAGCTGTTGGCTAATTGCCAGCTCCTATCTCTCCACAGTTACTCAGCTGTTGATGATATCCTGTTTGTCAGTCCGGCCTTCTTAAGCTGTTCAGCCCAGTGGATCTCTGCCTTAGCCTTGGTCAACATCACAGAAACTATCTCCTACGATCCCTTCTGGCTCCAGATCTTGCTTGCTGTTCCACTACATTGATCCCTAACTTCTGGCTTGGCTGACTATCCGTTCCGGTTACTAACTTTGGCTATGTTTTGACTACACTTGTTCTTTTTTTCTTTTATTATTAAACAAGTGTGATTTAACTGTGCTTCTGTCTCGGCCTAATTTCATGGTTTCTGACAGTAGACGAAGGCCATGAATTCAGAAGATGCAGTCAATCCACTTGTTATTAATATTTTTTCCAGATTGGATGAACTTGATTACCGCATGGATCAGTTTCCCATGGCGTTACAAATGCTCCTGAGTCGCATGGCTCACCTGGAATCTCCCACTGTGGCCGCCCCGGTACAACCTATGTTGCAGGCCGACCCTGCTGCTGCTCCAGTCTCTGTGCAGGCACCCGCCTCGAGTATTAGTTCTATAAGAGGTATGTCTGGTTCTGCCTTGCTTCCCCAGCGATTTGGGGGTGATCCAGCCCAATGCAGAGGGTTTCTCAACCAGGTTGAGATATACTTTGAGATGCTGCCCCAAGAGTTTCCCACGGATGGAAGCAAAGTAGGTTTTGTGATATCTTTGCTTTCTGAGAGATCCTTGGCCTTGGCAAACCCTCTATGGGAGACACAAAAACCTGTTATCTTAAGCTACCCTGAGTTTGTGGCTTCATTTAAAAGGGTATTTGACAGCTCCGCTTCTGCTGCCAAGTGCCTCATGTCCATCAGAGTATGAGAACCGTTGCCGACTATGCCACTGAAATTCATATTCTAGCAGCAGAGGATGCATGGAACAATGAGGCCCTCGTAGCTACTTTTTCTCATGGTCTCTTGGATTCCATCAAGGATGAGATAGCAGCCCGAGATATACCCACTGAGCTGGAGAAGCTGATCACATTTGCCAGACTCAGAGAAATATTCTCTTTTAAGGAGCACTTGCGGAAGCCTCGTTTACGTTTGTCTCAGAGCTTTGCAGTGCCATCCGTACCTCCCATGCCTCCCGGTACCGAGTCGGTCAGTGAAAGTGAACCCATGCACATGGGTTTCACCCGTCTCACTGGGGATGAGAGAACCTTTAGGAGGAGGGAGAGATATTGCCTTTATTGTGGCCAGGCAAGTCACTTTTTGAAGTCTTGTCCTACCCATCCAGGGAACACCGAACCTTGAGGTCCTGTCACGGACAGACCTTAGGTGGCTAAATAAATAAATAAAGTCGCGCTATGGAGAAACCAAAAGCAAAGCAAGATCTCCAATGTGATAGAAATATAAAAAATAAATAAAAAGTGAAGGAAGAAAAGAAAATATACTGGGTTAGAGCTGCCTGTGCCTGAAGCCCTCACTTCCTTAGTGGGGAGGAGAGGGAAATGAAAAGTGTAAAATAAAAAGGTTATGGCGCTAAACCCGATCAGTGATGTGATAAATTAACCTATCACCAAAACCTGGTGTTTTTATATAAAAAGAAAAAGCTGTTGGCAATAGCGTGCAAAGATTTCCTAAAACAATTTTGTATCCTAATTGAAAAAATATATGTGTGATCAATATTGAATCAACATTCGTGTTCCATCATAATTATATCCAAAATAGATATTAAGTTATCTTATACGTGTCAGCCTGCTATGAGTGAATACCAAAAATATATAAACATTCATTTAAATATACAAAATGGTGAAAATGTTGTTTGTATCCAACAATGTGCTAGTTCAGAACAAACTGTGCCAACATGTGCAAAATAAGTGCAAAAAAGCGACTAGGGATCAGAACAGCCAGGGATCAGAAATATGTTCAACCAATAATCGCATGAAGAGGCATCTATGTCCAATATAAGTCCAAAATTAATGTTTGGCTTAATGATACTGCCTCCTCAGATTATTGCTGTAATTGATGCGTAAAGTCAATAGGGAATATTTCATTCACTCGTGCAAACAGTGTGGGCCTTCAATTGGAAAACTTCATCCCCGGTGCGCCACTCAGTGCTATAGTATGTAAATGCTCTCACCAGAGTTAATGCCCCTTATGGGGCTGGATGGACCTTCACAATGTAAGCCACTGTGCTGCTCTCTGGCTGCTGCTGGTGCACTGGGTGAAGCTTCGCTATTCCGTCCGTATGGTCTCCAACGTTAATTATATATGAGGAAAGACATATCCATAGTGTAATACATTCTTAACCAGATCGTTCGTTTATTAGTATTAAAAAACTACTCACATTTGACATTAAAAGCATATGCGTATTGAAAAAACTCAGCCGTTGGCCACGTTGTGTGCACTCGTTTGAACGGATAGAGACGAACGGCTTTTAATGTCAAATGTAATCAGAGAGCAGCACAGTGGCTTACATTGTGAAGGTCCATCCAGCCCCATAAGGGGCATTAACTCTGGTGAGAGCATTTACATACTATAGCACTGAGTGGCGCACCGGGGATGAAGTTTTCCAATTGAAGACCCGCACTGTTTGCACGAGTGAATGAAATATTCCCTATTGACTTTACGCATCAATTACAGCAATAATCTGAGGAGGCAGTATCATTAAGCCAAACATTAATTTTGGACTTATATTGGACATAGATGCGTCTTCATGCGATTATTGGTTGAACATATTTCTGATCCCTGGCTGTTCTGATCCCTAGTCGCTTTTTTGCACTTATTTTGCACATGTTGGCACAGTTTGTTCTGAACTAGCACATTGTTGGATACAAACAACATTTTCACCATTTTGTATATTTAAATGAATGTTTATATATTTTTGGTATTCACTCATAGCAGGCTGACACGTATAAGATAACTTAATATCTATTTTGGATATAATTATGATGGAACACGAATGTTGATTCAATATTGATCACACATATATTTTTTCAATTAGGATACAAAATTGTTTTAGGAAATCTTTGCACGCTATTGCCAACAGCTTTTTCTTTTTATATAAAAACACCAGGTTTTGGTGATAGGTTAATTTATCACATCACTGATAGGGTTTAGCGCCATAACCTTTTTATTTTACACTAGACCTTAGGTGGCGTTGTTTCATCCCCAGTTATCCAGAAGGATAAGCCCCTGGTTTCAGTCACCCTTTCTTGGGCTCTAATCAACTCTGGGGCTGGAGGTCTGTTCATTGATGCTGCCTTTGTATCGAAGCACTTGATTCCGCTGCAGCTGAGTGACACTCCACTCGCTATTGAGGCTCTTGACAGGAGACCTCTACAGCCTGCCCATGTGACTCATGAGATGGTTTTGTTGTCCATGGCCGTAGGAGCTCTTCACCATAACCAAGTTTTCTTATTGTACATCACGGGACACAGAGCCATGCTACTTAATAGACTACCTTCAGGTGCTGAACACTGAAAAGATAAGAAAAAATGCGGCGCCCCTGGGTGCAGACTTTATAATAATTTTAATATGACAAGTGATAACAAGTCAAACTCACATTTAAGTAGTGACCATAAGGCATTGTACAGTCTCATGCAATGTGGATCGTCAGTGGAGTCAATCCCTGGAGTGGATTAGCTGTCCCTGTGTTCATCTCCCATAGCCGCTAGATGGTGTTTTTGCCAGCAGTGGTGAATGGACATCAGAACGAGGCTTCGTAGACAGGCTGTGATCCAGACAAAGGGTGATAACGTCACTGGAAGTGCGACGCGTTTCTCGTTGTAGTTTTACGCCATTTACTTGTATTGGGTGCTGGACACTGGCACGCCCTAAATTAAAAAGTGCCCTCCCTATATAAACCCTCCCACTGGTGGGAGTACCTCAGTTTTTTCGCCAGTGTCTAAGGTGTTGGTCACGAGTGAAGATGTGCTGTGCTGAGCTCAACTGAAGCAATCCTTGCTGGTATCCGGGCCTCGTATCCGAAGAAACAAGGTTTTGCCTGTGAATGCTTCTCTTTTAGAGAGCTGGACCATGAGATCCAGTACTTTTTGGTAGTGAGGCCATAACATTTTACTGGCAGGGTGCTGTTGCAGGCCCAGGATAGTGAGTTTCTAGGATCCCCTGCTCCTGAAGGTTTAATGGAACCCGCCGTGAAGGGTGAGGATTGGGTCTGTTGGTTTACCACAGAAAACCCTGCGGCAGGAAAGGTAAGTGGAGTTTTCTAAGAAATTTAAATTTTTTTATTATGAATATCTCATTTTAAATTGTAAATGTTGTCATGCCTATGTAGTCACCACTGGGGGCTGTATTGACCACGTGACTCATGCTCCTCAGAAAGCCACGATGTGATCCAGGAAGCAAAAAACTCTTCCTCCTCCGAATGGCAGCGAGTTCTCCAGTAAGCCTGGGGGGGGGGGTCCTCTCCTCACCAGACGCCCCATGTCCATGTTTGTTTTCTCCCCCTCTTCTCTGAGGGGAAAAAGCGCCATTTAAAAACAAAACGGCACAAATGGACGCCACTTGACGGCTTCCAGCTCCCCCTTCGCCATGCCTGCCTCTGCCTGGGATCCTCTATAGGGTCAGCAGCGCGGGAAAAGCGAATATTTTAAAAACCGGGAGGGGCCGTAGACGGCGGGAGTGGGGCTTAGCAATGCGTAGGCATCTTCAACATCCAGCGCGGGAAGGGAGGCTTTTAAAGAGGCACCATTGTGTCTGTTGGTGCTGCTGGAGGGACACAGGAGCAGAGGTGGTTTTTAAAAGGTTTGGTGACACAGGCATTCCCATTGACACATTTACAGCATCAGGCTGAGCATTAACTGCAGCGATTAAGCTGGACTATTGTTCATGCAGTTGATGCAGTCCTTCTGGTATTACCTCTGCTTTGTGCATCGGGCTATGAGCAGAAGGGGGGTAAAAAAAACACCTCAAAGGGGGCTCTTGTAAGACTACAACAGTCACACGGCAGCCTAGAAACATCTCAAAAAAGATGTCATCATCCCCTGAGAGTGATATGGCTGATCAGAGTGAGCCATTAGAAGGGGCAAGTGTTGCAGCTGCTCTTGACACTGCAGCCCTTATGTATATTACCCAGGAGCCTATATCTTCAACCATTTTAAGCTTGGAGCAAAAAATGTATGCTTTATTTGCATTCCAGACTGAGGCTAAGCATAGCAAGTCCCCGTCCATTGCTCAGGACCCTCATTCTGAGGAGCAAGAGAAGATGATTTGCCTTCTAAGGACCAGGAAGAGGCTAATGTCTCTGCGTCTGATGAACCTAATACAGAAATATCATATCCGCAGGAAAGATTGTTGGTACAATCTCTCACTGGGTTGGTCCACTCTAATTTTTCTCTTCCAGCCAGTTGATGAGGCCACGTCTGGTTTGGGTTCACTAAAGCCTCCCCAATATGATCATTCTTTTCCTATCCATGCGTGGCTAAGGAAGCTTATGTATTCTGAATGGGAGCACCCAGATAAACAATTTTTCCCTCCAAAAAAGTTTTCTATACTTTATCCTATGGAAGAAGACTTTTATAAAAAAAATGGGGGATTCCAGCAATTGACGCTGCTCTATCCTCTGTAAATAAAACCCTGACTTGTCCAGTTGGCAATGCTCAGATGTTAAAGGATCCAAAAGATAAGAAGTTGGAATTCTTCTTTAAGAAATATATTTCACTAGCAGGTTCAGTCATTCAACCTGCGCTGGCAGTGATCGGAGTATCCCAGTCTTTAATGGACCAGTTTATAGATGTACGCAAAGTTATTCCTGATCAGCAGGCCCAGGATTTGGCCGGTATATGAGGAGCATTGTGTTTCACAGTGGACACTATGAGAGATTCTATTCTCCAGGCCTCACGGCTTATGCTAGGGCTGGTACTTGTGCTTAGAATTCTATGGTTGAAAAATTGGTCAGCCGAAGCGCCATGCAAAAAGCTCTTGGCTGGTTTCCCTTTTCTTGGTGAACAATTGTTCGGGATGATCTGGATAAGTATATCCAAATAATTTCTAATGGGAAAAGTTCCCTTTTACCGGTTAAGAAAAAGTTTAAACATTCTACTTTTAAACTTCTTCAGTGCCAGGGGCAGCTGCCTCCAGGCAGTCTCGACAGCCTCCACCGTCAGATTCTAGAGGTAAACCTCTTGGTCAGTCCCAGAGCCAAAAGAGGACCTGGGGGGATGAAGCCCACAAAACAAAATACTAAAGCCTCCTTATGAAGGGACGCCCCCACTCACTCGGGTGGGGGGAAGGCTTCTGTCGTTTTCATGAGTCTGGCAGGAACATTGTCAAGACAGATGGGTGACTTCCTCAATTTCTCTAGGTTACAAACTAGAGTTCCGAGAATTCCCATATCCCCGTTTTCTCAGATCAAACTTTCCCAAAAATCCAATGAAAAAGAAGTCTCTCTTTCTAGCTCTGGATCATCTCTTATCTCAAGGGGTGATATTGGAGGTCCCTTTGGAGAAGAGCAAGGTTTGGATTTTTATTCAAATCTGTTCATAGTTCCAAAACCAAACAGGGATGTCAGACCCATTTTATATCTCAAACATCTAGACCGGTTTTTAAACATCCATTCCTTTCGCATGGAGTCGATCCAATCTGTAGTCTCCTTCCTACAAGGGGAGAGAACTTCTGGTGTCAATCGACATCAAGGATGCTTATTTCCATGTGCCGTTTTTCCCTGCTCATCAGAAATTTCTAAGCTCTGAGGTAGAAAATTGCCACTTTCAGTTTGTAGCTCTACCTTTCGGACTGACTACTGTACCTCAAGTGTTTACAAAGATCCTGGCTCCTCTTTTAGCCAGGTTAAGGGCCAGAGGTACAACAATACTTGCCTACTTAGATGATCTACTCTTGATAGGTCAATCGGTAGCCCGAAAAAACTTTGGTCACCACAGTCAGCTACCTGGAAGACCTAGGTTGAATCCTCAACCTAGAAAAATCCTCCTTAAAACCATCAAGGAGATTGCAGTACTTGGGGCTGATCATAGATACAGCCTGAAAGTGGGTGTTTCTGCCCCAGAAAAGGATCAGTTCCATAAAGGAACTGATCCAGGGGGTCATAACCAAGAAGAACCCTTCTATTCGTCTTTGCATGAAATTGTTGGGAAAGGGGTGGCTTCTTCCGAGGCCGTTCCTTATGCACGGTTTCATTCTAGACTGCTACAAAACAGTATGCTATCTACTTGGAACAAGAAGGTCCATGCTCTGGACTTTCCAATGCATTTATCCCCCAGTATGCGTCAGAGCCTCAATTGGTGGTTGATATCCAAGAATCTTCAAAAAGGTAAATACTTTCTACCAGTCACCTGGAAGGTGGTAACAACAGATGCCAGCCTTTTAGGCTGGGGAGCAGTCCTGAAAGAAGCATCTGTCCAGGGGAAATGGTCTATCTCAGAGGACCTTGCCCATCAATATTCTAGAAATTTGGGCAGTACGCCTGGCCCTAGAGGCCTGGACGCTCAGACTATGAAATTATCCTGTCAGGATTCAATCCGGCAATAGCACAGCAGTGGCCTACATCAATCACCAAGGGGGCACGAGAAGTTGTGCGGCCCAGAGAGAGGTGAAGCATTTTCTTTCTTGGGCAGAAAGCAACATTCCTTGCCTATGAGCAATTTTCATTCCAGGGATAGAGAATTGGCAGGCAGACTACTTGAGTCGCCGACAATTGTTCCTGGCACAATGGTCCCTTCATCCCAACATCTTTCTGTCAATATGTCAAAAATGGGAAGTTCCAAGATGTGGATCTGTTTGCGTCCGTGTTCGACAACAAGATAGATAACTTTGTGTCAAGGACAAAGGATCCAATGGCATACGGAACAGATGCCTTGGTCTTTCCTTGGGATCAGTTCTCACTGATCTATGCATTCCCTCCTGTTCTGCTGCATCTGCAGCTTCTCGCAGGATCAAGCAAGAAGGGAAGGAGGTGATTCTTGTGGCCCCAGCATGGCCCAGGATATCTTGGTTTGCCGGGATCATAAAAATGGTGGTAGGGGACCCTTGGACCCTACTACTGTGGCCAGACCTTCTCTCGCAAGGTCCGGTATTCCATCCTACCTTACAAGCGCTAAATTTAACGGTTTGGCTATTGAGACCCACATTCTAAAGGACTGTGGGCTGTCAACTTCAGTAGTTTCTACTATGGTTAATGCTAGGAAGCCAGCCTCCAGAATCATATACTATAGAGTCTGGAAGGCATATGTCTCCTGGTGTGAATCCAGGGGTTGGCACCCCAGAAAATATGTCATAGGTAGGATCCTTGAATTCTTACAAATGGGATTAGAGATGAAGCTGGCCTTGATTACTATCAAAGGCCAGGTGTCGGCCTTATCAGTGTTTTTTCAATGACCACTTGCTTCACATTCGTAACTTTATTCAGGGGGTAACATGGATTAATCCTCCAGTTAGATCCCTCTTGAACCCTTGGGACTTAAATTTAGTCCTATCGGCTTTACAAATGCAGCCTTTTGAGCCTATTCAATATATACCCTTGGTCCTCTTGACAAAGAAATTAGTTTTTTTGGTTGCCATTTCTTCTACTAGAAGAGTATCAGAGTTGGCGGCTCTTTCTTGTAAAGATCCATATTTGATTCTGCACAAAGATAAGGTTGTATTTCGACCTCATCCTAAATTCCTACCGAAAGAAGTATCAGTATTCATTTAAACCAAGATATTGTTCTGCCTTCTTTTTTTCCAGAGCCTCGTTCTGTGAAGGAAAAATCGCTACATTCTCTTGATGTGGTGAGAGCGGTCAAGGTCTATTTGAAAGTGACCACTCAGATTCGTAAAACAGATGTTTTGTTTGTGTTGCCAGATGTCCTAAAAGAGATATTCTATTTCCAAATGGATTTGTCAAGTGATTGTTCAAGCCTATGCTTTATAGAGAAAACTTCCTCCTTTTCATATTAAAGCGCACTCCACCAGGGCTGTTAGTGCTTTTTGGGTAGTGCATCACCAAGCCTCCTTGGCTCAGATCTGCAAGGCCCCAACTTGGTCTTCAGTCCACACATTTACCAAATTCTATCAAGCAGATGTGAGAGGTCATGAGGATAGTGCCTTTGGGCGCAGTGTACTGCAGGCTGCAGTATAAGTTCTCTGGTCTCTTTTGTAGTGTCTCCCTCCCTTCAATTGGCATTGCTATGGGACATCCCACATAGTAAGTACTATGGCTCTGTGTTCTGTGATGTACGATAAGAAAATAGAATTTTTAAAACAGCTGTAAAATACTTTTCTTTGAGGTAGATCACGGGACATAGAGGTACCTCCCTTCTTTGGTATACACGTGTACTGCTTTGCTACAAAACAGAGGTACTCCCACCAGTGGGAGGGATTATATAGGGAGGGCACTTTTTAATTTAAGGCGTGCCAGTGTCCAGCACCTGAAGGTGGCCTATTAAACCCACATAGTAAGTACTATGGCTCTATGTCCCGTGATGTACCTCAAAGAAAAGGATTTTACAGCTAAGCTGTTTTAAAAATCCTATTATTTCCTCACCTAAGTTTCCGCTGGTTATTGGTTATCCTTGGTTACAGAGGCACAACCCCTCTTTGGATTGGCTTCATACTGAGGTTCTCTCCTGGTCACCACAACGCAGTGAGACATGCTTCCTGAAGGTATCCAAGGTCCTCTGCACCTCTTCACTCTCCTTCCTGCCGAAGGAGTACTGCAATTTTAGCGATGTCTTTGACAAAGGTCAAGCCGGTAGTTTGCCTCCACACTGGCCGTATGATTGCACAATTGACCTTCAACCTGGTGCCATACCCCCTCGTGGCTGGGTTTATCTCGATGAAATCATATTTTCCAAGTCCCTGGAGAGCCACCACACAGATGTCTGTGGTGTGCTTCAGAAACTAAGAGAGAACAATCTCTATTGTAAACTGGAGAAGTGCGAGTTCCATCGTGAACAGGTTAAATTTCTGGGTTATATAATTTCCACTGCTGGCTTTTCGATGGACCCAGAGAAACTTTCGGCAGTCCTACAGTGGCCCTGACCCGTCAGTTTATGTCCTCTGTAGCGTTTCCTGGGTTTGCTATCTATTATCGGAAGTTTATCAAGCCCCTGACTGATATTACAAGAAAGGACGGTAACCCACAGAGTTGGTACGGTAACCCACAGAGTTGGTCTCTGGAGTCCATTAAGGCCTTTGAGAGTCTTTGAGAGAGAAGGTACCACTGTGCCGGTTCTCATTCTTACTGACCATAAGAATCTCACATTCTTGTCTGAGGCTAAATGCCTATCTCCCAGAAGAAAAAATATTACAGTGCACACATGCAAAACTAACATTTACCTCCAGCAAGGCTTTTTAAAAACACCTACACATTTTCAAAAAACATTATCAAAAAATATGGGGATTTGGTCACACCATATTGCTATACGGTGCTTAAGCCCACTTACTGCAACAAATTATATATTATATATTTTTCTGTTGTATGGCAGCACCATCTTTATGCATTTTTTTAGGGTGTGCCCCCCAAATATCTTGTTTATCTCCCAGAAGGGCGCGATAGGCTCTATACTTGTACAGTTTCAATTACATTGCCTCAGTCTTACCCGATACTAAGAATGTAAGGGCTGCCGCTTTGTCACAACAATTTTCCTCCACTTCCAAGATGGAGTCGGTTCCTGTGATTCCTCCTGATCATATTCTGGTTACGGTTCGCACCAGTCTTACTTCTCCTTTGGGTAACAAAATTCTTGCTGCTCAGGTCCATGCTCCTCCTGAGAAACCTTGTGAACGCTGTCCCAGAGAGTCTCTGTACTGCCGTACTCCAGACTTATCATTCTCCCAAGGCTGCTGGCCACCTTGGGAAGAATCAACTCTTTTGCGCCATTTCCCAACAATTCTGGTGGCCTAGTCTACGGGCTGATGTAACCGCCTTTGTAGCTGCCTGTTCAGTTTGTGCTCAGAGTGAGACTCCACAACATCTTCCAGTGGGCCTCCTACAACCCATACCCAATGGAGCGAGGCCCTGGACCCACCTGTCTATGGATTTCATTGTGGAGTTAGCTGACTCCCAGGGCAACACAGTTATCCTTATGTTTGACCAGTTTTCAAAAATGTCTCATTGTATTCCACTTAAGAAGTTACCTATTTCTAAGGAACTGGCTTCCATTTTTGCTCGGGAGATCTTTCGCTTACATGGACTACCCAAGGTGATTGTTTCAGACAGGGCTAGTCAGTTTGTCTCCCGGTTCTGGCGAGCCTTTTGTGCACAATTGGGAATTCAGCTTGCTTTTTCCTCTGCCTATCACCCGCAGTCAAATGGGGCTGCAGAACAAGCCAATTAGTCCTTGGAGCAATTACTACATTGCTATATTTCTGACCATCATAACAACTGGTCAGACCTATTACCGTGGGCAGAGTTTGCCCACAATAGTGCCTTGAATTCTGCTTCCCAATTGTCCCTGTTTATGGCGAACTATGGTTTCCAACCTTCCATGTTGCCTGACTCATTTGTTTTCCGCAGAGTATTCCTGCTTTAGAGGAGCATCTCCAGTAGGGCACAAATCCAGGAGGCTTTGCGACATCCTAATGATAGGTACAGACTCCATGCTGACCACAGACGCCTGACTGCACCTTCCTACCAGGTTGGGGACAGGATATGGCTGTCATCTCACAACCTCCAACTTCGTGTTCCCTCACTGAAGTTCGCAACTCGATTTATTGGGCCTTTCCGTATTCTTTGCAGGATTAACCCAGTGGCTTAAACATTAGACCTTCCTTCTAATATGCGTATTTTGAATGTATTTCATGTCTCCTTATTAAAACCTTTGTCTGCAACCGATTTACCACCTTGGTGCCACGTCCTCACCCTGTACAGGTTGGGAACCATGAGGAGTATGAATTACAGTCCATTGTTGACTCCCGTACGATCCGTGGGCTCATACAATACCTGGTGCATTGGGAGGGGTACGGTTCAGGGGAACGCTCTTGGGTCTCATTCTCGGACGTACATACCCCTGTCCTCCTCTGTGATTTCCATAGATGTTTTTTTCAAACCTGGTTGTCCTCTGAGGGGGAGGGGTTGTTGAGGAGGGAGTACGGTCAGGGCTGGGCTCAGCCATTCCTTCTCAGAGCTGGCCACTCAACTGTAAGCTAATTTCCATCTCCTATCTCTCCACAGTTACTCAGCTGTTGAATTGAATTTAGGTCTGGACTTTGGGCCATTCTAACACATGAATATGCTTTGATCTAAACCATTCCATTGTAGCTCTGCCTGTGTGTTTGGGGTCGTTGTCCTGCTGGAAGGCTCTGTCCCAGTCTCAAGTCTTTTGCAGACTCTAACAGGTTTTCTTCTAAGATTGCCCTGTATTGGGGTACATCCATCTTCCTATCAACTTTGACCAGCTTCCCTGCCCCTGCTAAAGAAAAGCATCCCCACAACATGATGCTTCCATCATCATGTTTCACGTTGGGGATGATGTGTTCACGGTGATGTTGTGTGTGTTTAGGGTGTGTGTGTTTTCTGCCACACATAGCATTATGCTTTTAGGCTAAAAAGTCCAATTTTGCTCTCATCTGACCAGAGTACCTTCTTCCATGTGTTTGCTGTGTCCCCCACAGGGCTTTTCACAAACTGCAAATGGGACTTCTTATGGCTTTCTTTCAGCAATGGCTTTCTTCTTGCCACTCTCTCATAAAGGCTAGATTTGTGGAGTTCACAACTTCTCCCACCTGAGCTGTGGATCTCTGCAGCTCCTCCAAAGTTACCATGAGCCTCTTGGCTGCTTCTCTGATTAATGCTCTCCTTTCCCAGCCTGTCAATTTAGGTGGATGGCCATGTCTTGGTAGGTTTGCAGTTGTGCCATTCTCTTTCCATTTTTGGATGATGGATTGAACAGTGCTCTGTGAGATGTTTAAAGCTTGGGGTATTTTTTATAATCTAACCCTGCTTTAAACTGCTCCACAACGTTATCCCTGACCTGTCTTGTGTGTTCCTTGGCCTTCATGATGCTGTTTGTCCACTAAGGTTCTCTGAGGGCTTTACAGAAAAGCTGTATTTATACTGAGATTAAATTACACACAGGTATACTCTATGTACTAATTAGGTGACTTTTGAAGGCAATTGGTTCCAGTAGATTTTAGTTAGGGTTATCAGAGTAAAAGGGGCTAAATACAAATGCACGCCACACTTTTCAAATATTTATTTGTAAAACATTTTGAAAACCATTTATCATTTTCCTTCCACTTTACAATTATGTGCCACTTTGTGTTGGTCTACCACCTAAAATCCCAACAAAATACATTTAAGTTTTTGGTTGTAACATGACAAAATGTGGAAAATTTCACGGGGTATGAATACTTTTTCAAGGCACTGTACATTAGCTGAACACATGTCGTGTGTATCATCTTACTAGAACTGATCATAAGGCAGAGTGTACACTGATTGTAGAGCAGAGGGAAACTAGGAGTGGGAAGACTGGGTGAAGGGGCAGAGCAGACGCAGATCATAAACCATGATTAGTATGAGAGAAATAACAGAGAGAAGCAACAGATGAATATGGAATATTGGAAACAAGCCGGTTACTGGAAAGAAAAAAATGTGGTGGATGAGTATAGATAATTGAGGACAGAGGAGAAGGTGACAAAGCAAGAGCGTTGTTGGGTGGAAGGGAGAGAGGAGCAGCAGCTAATTGTGTTTCAATGGGAGAGGATGCAGAGTAGTTATGGATTTGGACAGTGGAGGTAAAGCAGGACTTATTGTAGGCTTGTGGGGAGGTTTCATGTATGAACTGTTATCTTTCTCTTTTGATTACACCAGCCATGATATACCTCTGATAAAGGTGGAGTTTAGTGGGAGGCGACAGGGCTTGAACGTGCACAACACCTTTATATTTATGAAATATAATGTGGCATTTACTAATGTGCTTGGTAGTATGTCTCCACTATGGCAGCTATTGGATAGTGTTCACAGAAATGAAAGTAGTATGGAGAAAGGGATGCATAGAATTCTTAAGACCAAGGCCAGGCCAACCCAGGGCAAGACAGGCATCCACCTCTATGAGATTGAGAGTGTACAGCTGGGGCAGGATAAATAAACATATTTTCCAGCTACATTCTTTCCCGATGTGAACTTCCACCAGTAAACGATACAATGTCTATATAGCACACAAGGCAAAGGATTGAGAGTTATGTCATGTGAGCAGGTGGTCAGGTTTCAAACTGACACATCCTGTGCCCATTTGGAGAATGCTGTAGTCCCCTTTTTCTGTGAGCAGCTGATCACACAGATTTTGAGCTCTGTGCTATGCCCTGAGTACCTATAGGAAGGATTGCAGTATTGTCATAAAACCAGCATGTTTCAATCCCTCAATCTTTTTTTTAATACTATATAGGAAGGATGTTCCAATATGTTGTTTGGTTTCTCCCTCAGGTCACCCATCAGTAGTCTCCCTCCTCTGTTTGATTCAAGTGGCCCGTCCAATAGCGACAATGTACCACAGATTACAGCCAACCTTGAACAGCTGCTGGAGAAACATGGAGAGGCAGGGGTTAACAGTAAGACTTGGGGGTTTGAGAGTCAAAATGATACATGAAAGGTAGTGCCGAGCAGGATATGGCTGTCTTATGTTGGTTTGTGATGGATGCACGACAGTGATGTGAATGTAAGCAGTTCTGCAAACTGGGAAGTGCCAATTGCTGTCAGACTGGTGGGCAGTAATACACTGTCACTAGATACACTCAACAAGCGTTAAAACCATATATGATTTTTACAACCAACTGTCAAAAAGTATATCCAGCAACTGCCCAGGTCACTGGACTCTTTTCCAGTCTCACAGAATTAGAATGATTCTACGGTTTCTCAGGTAGCATCTCACTGCAAGACGGATCATGGGTGCATCACAGACAAACGTCTCAGTCCAGAATGCTGCTTTCGATTTATATAATTTACCAATTTGTTAACTTTTTTTGATGGGATTTCCTTTGTCTTTCTGTTGCTTGCTCTATCAGTTGTACTACTGAGGATTTTTTTTTTTTTTATTAACCGGTTCCCGTCTGGCCTATGGCTGAATGATGCTGGCACTGGCCTATAGTCGACCCAGGTGGACGTCATATGACATCCTTTTGGATTGGGCACCACGCACAGACGCAGGGCCGTGCAGTGGCGTGATCTGTCATTGGCCGTGTCCACAGGACACAGCCGATGACTGATCAGTGTACTGGCTCATTGCCAGTACCATGTAACCGCTGTGATGAATCATAGCAGGTCACATCACAGTTGTAAACAGTGGATAGCTTTCTTTCATGCCATCCAATGTGTACAACTGAGTTGCTAGCTGTGATTGGTCAATTTGATTACATAGTACAGACAGGGCAAATCATAGCCCATCTGTACCATGTGATTAGTTTTTGACCAATCACAGCTAATCACAACAGAGTTTCATTCAGTAAAATGCTTGCATATAAGTAATGCACTGCTATCAGCAAACATATTGTGAAATAAAAAATAAATTCTGACCATTTTTCCAGAGCAGTACAATGTTACTATGGTAACATTATATTGCACTGGTTGCAGTGTGTTGGAAAAAAAATTGTAAAAAAAGAAAGAAAATGTGATACAAAATAAAATAAAAAAATTATAAAAAATGTTTTTCGTACTGTCATTGTCCCTGATTACCGCCACACCAGTTATATGATGACGCTGTACTTTACTGGTGACAGTATGTTAAAAAATTTTTTGGAAAAATGTATTTTTTATTTTCTTCATTTTCCAAAAAATTATGACAAAAGAATTACAACTTCAAAAAACCCGCCATGCCTAGTACTGAATACCTTGGACTGTCAACTTTCCAAAAAGGGGTCATTTGGGGAGTATTTCTACTGTCCTGAAATTTTAGGGCCTCAAGAAATTAGATAGGCTGCCAGTACATCAGAATTTCAAAATTTTCAGATATATACCCTAGTTTGTGTATGCTATAACTTTCACACAGACTAAATAATATACACTGATTTGGGTTATTTTCACCAAAGAAATGTAGCAGAATACATTTTGAGATAAATTGATGAAGAACAATTATTTATTTGCAAAATTATAAAACAGAAACAAAGAAAAATGCGTTTTTTTTTTCAAAATTTTCATTTTTCATTTGCATGTTTTTGTTTAGCAAAAAATAAACCCTGTGATGATTAAATACCACCAAAAGAAAGGTCTATTTGTATGAACAAAATTATAAAAATTTAGTTTGGGTACAGTGCCACGTAAGTGTCATCCAAAGTGCAACAGCGCTGAAAATTGGCCTGGTCAGGAAGGGGGTAAAAGTGTGCCCCATATTAAAGTGGTTAAATACTGTCAATACAGTGCCTTGAAAAAGTATTCATACTCCTTGAAATTTTCCACATTCTGTCATGTTACAACCAAAAAACGTAAATGTATTTTATTGGGATTTTTTGTGATGGACCAACACAAAGTGGCACATAATTGTGAAGTGGAAAGAAAATCATTTTCAATTTTTTTTACAAATAAATATGTGAAAAGTGTGGCATGCATTTGTATTCAGCCCCAGTCAATACTTTGTAGAACCACCTTTTGCTGCAGTTACAGCTGCAAGTCTTTTTGGTGTGACAATCCTGTGTGATTAAGCTCTAGTGGTGCATGCGAATTGAAGAAATTGTGTCAGTCCCAACTGCATTTTCAAGGGCATGGCAGCCCATTTTTATTCAAAAGAAACAGAAAGTTTAAAAATAGACAGCAGATTCCCAGGGGTATTCAGCATTACAGTTCTGCTTCAGAACAAACAGCATTGTCAGGTCACCTTGAGGCGAGGTGACAGATGCACACCGTAGGGATCAGGAGTGCACCGCAAGGTTGCGGACCCTACGGCTGACTGCTGCAGACGGAAGACAGATCCCACTGGGGTTAGAGCGTAAGATTCCCTGGGGCGCGGAGTCTAAGAGCCAGCAGGTGTTCACCAGCACCTCTAGTGGTGAGGATGGACTTGGCTGCAACTGGCTCCAGGTCGCGACCCCCAGGGTCCCCCAGCTCACACCCACAGTAGGATAGGGATAGTGAGGGACAAAGCCAAGGTCGGGCCACAAGCAGACAGGAATAGTCAGGGACACGCCAAAAGGTCAGGATCACAGGCAAACAGGGATAGTCAAGGACACGCCAAAGTCGGTAACGGAACAATAGAAGAGCACACGGCAGGTAGCAGGAAGCTAACACACAAAGGAATACACAATGGTTGATCAGCACTGTTGGCTTGCAGTGCACAGGTTAATATAAGGTTCACTGATAGAGCCTGGGGTGGAGCCATGCTTAGAGGAGAGGTTATAAAAACCACCAGGTGGAAGTGGCTGGCCTTTTAGTCTGAACACATGAGGGGAGGTAAGCAAACAGGAAGATCACTGCATAACCATGACAAGCATTCAGCCTTCCTGGCTATAAACACAGCACTCCTGCTCAGGCCTTACACCTTAGGCCTTGGTCTGTCTTCCCCAGACCTGATGCTCAGCATCTCTGTGCTTGCAATTTTGTGCTGTACTGGCTCCCTCCTGACTCCTAGGCCAGACCTCCTGTCTGCCGGCTGGAGCTGTCTCCAAAGATGAGCACTGACCTCTATTCTTGAGATGATTATCAAGCCCGTGCACAAGTGTGCAATTAGCAAGCCTACCAAAATCAGCCATACAATCTGTCAGATTGGATGGAGAGCGTCTGTGAATAGAAATTTTGCAGTCTTGCCACAGCTTTTTAATTGGATTTAGGTCTGGACTTTGACTGGGCCGTTCTAACACATGAATATGCTTTGTTCTAAACCATTCTATTGTAGCTCCGGCTGTTGTAGTCCTGCTGGAAGGTGACCTCCCCCCAGTCTCAAGTATTTTGCAGGCTCTAACAGGTTTTCTTTTAAGATTGCCCTGTATCTGGCTCCATCCATCTTCCCATCAACTCCCAGCTTCCCTGCCCCTGCTGAAGAGCAAAATGATGCTGCCACTACCATGTTTTATGGTGGGGATGATGTGCAGTGTTCGTTTTCCTCCACACATAACATTTTGTTTTTAGGCCAGAAAGTTCAATTGTGGTCTCATCTGACTGGAGCTCCTTCTTCCACATCTGTGCTGTGTCCCCCACATGGCTTCTCACAAACTGCAAACGGGACTTCTTATGGCTTTCTTCTTGCCATTCTTCCATAAAGGCCAGGTTTGTGGAGTGCACAACTAATATTGTCCTTTGGACAGATTCTCCCACCTGATCTATGGATCTGTGGAGCTCATCCAGAGTTACCATGGGCCTCTTGGCTGCTTCTTTGCTTAATTCTCTCCTTGGCCGTCCTGTCGCTTTAGGTAGACGGCCATGTCTTGGTAGGTTTGCAGTTGTGCCATACTCTTTCCATTTTCAGATGATGGATTAAACAGTGCTCTGTGAGAGCTTGGGATATATTTTTATAACCTACCCTGCTTTAGACTTCTCCATGACCTTATCCCTGACATGTCTAGTGTGTTCCTTGGCCTTCATGATGCTGTTTGTTCACCAAGGTTCTCTAACAAACCTCTGAGGGCTTCACAGAACAGCTTTATTTATACAAAGTTTCTGAAGGCAATTTGTTCCACTAGATTTTAGTTGGGGGTATCCGAGTAAAGGAGGCTGAATACAAATGCATGCCACACTTTTCAGATATTTATTTATAAAAAAAAGTTGAAAAATATGTATAATTTTCCTTCCACTTCACAAATATGTGCCACTTTGTGTTGGTCTATCGCATAAAATTCCAATAAAATATTTCAGTTTTTGGTTGTAACATGACAAAATGTGGAAAAGTTCAAGGGGTATGAATAAGTTTTCAAGGCACTGTATATTGACATGGTAGTCATCCATTTATTACTAAATTTACATAACACTGCAGTTATGTTTTTTATAGCTATGTACAGGTTGCTGTTTTGTCAATGTAATGGTTTCACATTTGCATACACAGTTGTGGACATGCTTCAGGCTCTGCATTCTCTGCAGAAAGAGAATCGTTCCCTTCAGGATCAGATTCTGACTCTCACAGCTCGTAAAGAAAAGCTACAACTACTCAATGTCCAGCTGGCTTGTCCCTTTCCACCAAGTTTACCGCCAACCAATATCTCTAATTGTAAGTACCTATAGTGAATATTGCTTACCTCTTTGTCTTTATTGATATGCAGCAAATTTTCTCTTGTTTCTTCTTAAAGGCCAACTGCTTGCAAATTCATAAAATGGGGATTGGTATTAGTTTTAAATTGCACTTCCTTTAGCGCTTTAGTGATCTAACACCCTCTGAATGGAAAAGCAAGGCGATGCGATTCAGCAGTCTCAAATGAAGGACTGCAAATTAGCAATGTAGACAAAAGTAGTAAGAGTAATTTCTTTCTCGTTCTTTGAGAATCAGTTCACACTAAGCAGACTCCAAAGTCGCATGACTTTCAGTGCTACTTTGGCAAACTTTGATAAGGCCTTCATGGGACTTTGAAAGGACTTTTACTCTCTGTGGCATTGAAGTTGTGTCAAAGTCAGATCAAAGTAGTGCAAGAATCTTTTATAAAGTTGGAGCAACTTCAGTAGTGCTAATTAGGACGGCTCTCATTGTCTGACATGGGATTTCACAAGTCATACGATTTGGGGTCTCACAAATCAGATCCCCAGTCACGGCAGTGTGAACCGAGGATTTGGAGACATTTTATGTTATACTGCCACCTATAAGAGAAGCTTTTATCTCAGAAAATAATGGGATGAATCTTGACCTTTATGCAATCAGGTCTGGATCAGTGTTTGGTTTTTAGTACCATCAAGTGCCTAATTTCGGCACCTGCGATCTTGTTAGATTGCCTGAATTTACAGTGCCATGCAAAATTATTCAGCCACTTTGTGTTTTTCGTGTTTTGCTGCATTAAAACCTGGAATTAATTAATTAATTATTTTTAGGCTTTGTATCCTGTGAGGTACTAAACAGCCTATGATTCTGAAGGTGCAACTATTTCTTATTGTGACACTCACTTAAAAATTTAAATCATTAAGACAGAAAAACAGAACATGCATAAGCATTCAGCCCTCCCCCCAGGTCAGTACTGGTTTATGTTTATGGTCTTGCTTTCAGTACTGCTTTGTTACAAAACTGAGACATGCTAGGGATGAGAGAGGTTGCACAAGGCCGGTCACTGTTTTTTTTGTTTGCCATTGTCCTCCAGTAGGCAGCAATATAGCTATATATTTCAGAATCTGCTTCAATATGTTTGAATCACGGGATTTGAACAAACATACAGTGTGAGGAAAGAGAATAACTTTGCTCCAGGTCAGAAAATGAATGCAGTATAGTAATAAGTAATGAATGAAGTATAAGAAAATAAGAGATACAATCAGTGCAAATAAACAAAATAAATGAATAATGCAGCTGGACACTAAAAGATCATATTCACATAATCCAAAACAGTATATTACAAAGGAGTTCAGTGCAAATCACAGCTAAATAAGATCTAAATAAAATATAAAGTCCGATATTGTTCCAATAAGATAGAGGTGGGCAAGAAGTCCCAGACAGCACTGAGGAAAATCCACATGATAAAGGACATGAATCCAACAAAAAAGGTGACTTTCCCTCCACCTCTAGAGCACTTGCTTCGCTCATCTCAGGATGTGGACCACTGAACTAACAGATGGTCAACAACGCACGTCCCATATGGGTATAAATCACCCGGGAAGGGTCCAAGACCTCCAATTGATATCCCCAGGGGCATGTATGGTGAAAAAGAAAGCAGATCTAAGTGCTCACTGACAGACTAATTTAAAAAGCTTTATTGTCAAAATGCTACTCACAAACAGACTTTAGTAAAGCACATATCCAGAGCAGTATCGATACTGCAAACTTCAAGATGGCAGCGGGTGACGTCAGAACATAGCCCGTCCCCTGTATGCGTTATGTTCACAAAAACGTTGTCAGCGTCACTCCTTTGTAATATACAGAAACTGAAAGCATCTGCATGGCAGAGAACTAGCATTTTTTAAAAGAGAGGTCAGTAATGGCAGACTACATAATTCTTCCATGACAGATGTTCATTAACAATGTTTGTATCTTCTCTGCCTGCAGTGAGTTCCCAGGACTCCTTCAGCAATAAGAGTCCAACATCAAAGAGCAGCTTTCGAACAGAAAACTCTCCTTCTGAGGTAAGGTGGATGGGAGTGGGAGGGAAGATGAACTGATGATTGTGAGATGCTATTTTTCCATACTTCACTGTTCTGTTCTTTAGGGCTAAAACAACTAGTGGATATAATTGATAATGAAAATAGTTGTCAACAATTTTCATAATCGATTAGTCGGTCGGCCGATTAGTTGGCCTGTATACAGTATGCATTATTTGTTTACATATCAGAATGCATTGCTGTGTGGGCTGGACTCTGCTCACATCTCTGCTTGTCTCCACCGCCATGCTCAGGGACTGGTGGGGAGGGGTGGGGCACAGTCTGTGCAGATTGGCTGGTGCCGAGGGGTGCAGTGTGGGGAAGCCTTTCCGCACAACGGCAATGGGTCTGCTGGAGGAGGAGGTGTCAGTGTGTGAGGAGGAAAAGGAAAAGTTTTTATTTTTTTGGATGATGGAACTGGGTTGCCTGCTCGAGACCCGGAGCTGCATGCAGGGGGCGCTCGCTCCTGGTGCAGGCAGTCGATGGGCTAGTGGGGCCCAGGCAGCTGGACGCGAAATCTGGTTGCCTTGGTGACCTGGCGACTAGGATATGTCGAGCCCTGATATAGCATGTGTATCGCAATTAATGTTTTTGTGCATAGATGCCCCCACGCAAGTGTTTAGGTTTGAACGTGCATATATTTTGGGGGGGTTGGAGGCGGGTGTATTTTATGTGTTTTAAGTGTAACTTAATTATTTTTTCATCACCTAGGGCACAAAAAGTCCCCTAGGTGATGATTTTTTTGGTGACAGGTTCTCTTTAGGCCTCTTTCACATTTGTACGACTTGTCCTATGATTTGGGACTGCAAAGTAGCATGACAAGTCGTTCTCCATAATTTCCAATGACTACCATTTATATCAGTATGACTTAAAGTCGTGCCGACTTCAAAGTAGTCCCTGCACTTTGGTCCGACTTTGATCCTACTTCAGCCCATTGAATATCACTGAAATTGGATCAAAGTCGGATCGCAGTATTAACTGATCCGACTCTGACATGCAACTTGTGCTCTGATAATCTTGAAGGGGAACTCCACACCATATAATAAAAAAAACAGTATGGCCGCGTACACACGCGCGGACTGTTCGCCCAACCTTGTCCGCTGAACAGTGTTTGGGCGGACAGTCCGCTCGTGTGTGGGCTTTCAGCGGACAGTTTCAGCGGACAGTTGGCCGAACAAGGTCTTACGGATATTACGAAAAACTGTCCGCTGAAACAAGGTTTCAGCGGACTGTTCGCTCGTGTGTAGGCTTGTTCGGCCAACTAAGTCTCGCGCATGCTCAGAAAGGATTTCCACGTCGGAAGGTTGCATTGCAGTGTATAGGACGTCGTATTTTTCGTCCCGTCGTACGTGCCGTTCACGTCATCGCGCACGGTTTCAGCAAACTGTTCGTCCGTCGTGTGTGGCCATGTCCGTCCATGCTAAGTTTGAGCGGACTGTTCGCTCAAACTGTTGGACGGACAAAGTTGGGCCAACAGTCCGCGCGTGTGTACGCGGCCTATGGGTTCCCCCTCCAGGAGCATACCAGGCCCTTCGGTCTGGTATGAATTTTAAGCGGAACCCCCATGCCAAAAAAACTGCGTGAGGGCACCCCAAAATCCAAACCAGACCCTTATCCGAGCACACAGCCTGGAAGGTCAGGAAAGGGTGTGAGGACGAGCGAGCTCCCCCCTCCCCCTTTTGAACTGCACCAGGCTGCATGCCCTCAGAATGGGTAGGTGGGGGCTTCTGCGCCCCCCCCCCCACCCCAAAGCACCTTGTCCCCATGTTGATGAGGTCAAGAGCCTCTTCCCGAAAAACCCTGGCCATTGGTTGTTGAGGTCAGTACCCCTACTCATTCATATCTTCTAACTGGAGAGGGCTAGAAGACATCAGTGGAGAAGACCCAGAGAGGGGAAAAGAACCAGCAGAAGCAGAAGAGATCAGCAGAGGAGGCAGAAGACGTAGCCAGAAGAGGGAGAAGAGCCAGAGAGGGGAGAAAAAGTTGGAAGAGACCCCGCAGCTGCCTAATAAATTACTTTAAAACATGTGTGCTGTGTTTTATTTTTCAACGTGGGGTTTCCCTTAAAATCCATACCAAACTGAAGCCATCCGTTTAAAATAAAAAAAAATTGGCGTGGAGTTTCCCCTAAAGATTCATACACGATAGTGCCTGGCGTTGTCGGGGATCAAAGTCAGATCCCTGTTTATTGAATAAAGTCGCAGGTCAATGTCAGGTCCACAGTCATACGACTTTCGTGTAATACAAGTGTGAAAAAAGGGTCCCTGGATGTCTCCAATGTGCTCCACTGAATGTAATGCAGTACAGATCACACTGAATTACGTTCTTTCCTGGCCTTGATTGCCGGGGACATAAACGTAGCTTCTGGGTCAGGAACAAGATGGGGAGGAGAGCGGATGTGTGTCCTTCCTCCCATCTCTCCGGTGGCACCCGGAGAGTGCTAAATGTTACAAAAAGCTACATGCCCAGCGCCCGGATCTGCTGGCGATATAAATTGTGTATCTCTGCAGTGAATGGGCTGATAAAACCTGGTGCCTGGGATTTGTCCAGCCCTGATATACAGTAAGGCATTCCAATTAAAATGTAATTACAAAATGTCTTTGTAGATTCGATGAATGGAGGAATTTTGTTTGAAAATGTCACTTGCTTTTAACGTTCAATTTTAAAATGATTGTAATTTCTGAACAAAAACCACATACACTGTCCAAAAATGTGTTTGATTGGAAAAGGTTTTTTGTTCTACTCCTTCGAATTTTCCCATCACTGTGGTCTAAAACGAATGTCAATTTGACCCCACTATTAGAAAATCGCACAAACATTCCTAAAACAAAAGTTTTTGAAGGAAAGATTGATTTGTGATTGGCCAGTAAAGTGATACCAGGAGGCTACCTGCCTATGACAAGGGAGTCTGTCATGCATAATATTATATTACAGTCCTGTCTGAAAATCTGAAAAACAGCATTTTAGGTCTTTTTATATGTTTTTTCTTTTGATAAAATGTTTTAAAATCATTGAACATGTCACCATTTTCTAGGTAAATATATTTCTAAAGGTGCTATTGACATGAAATGTTCACCACATGTCAGTAACAACCCATGCAATCCTTACATACACAGAAACAAATAAGTTCAGAAATTAAGTTATGTGTAATAAAATGGAATGACACAGGGAAAAAGTATTGAACACGCTAGCTGAAATGTATTTAATACTTCACACAAAATCCTTTGTTGGTAAAAACAGTTTCAAGACGTTTCCTGTATGGAGAAACGAGTCGCATGCATTGCTCAGGTGTGATTTTGACCCATTATTCTACACAAATCTTGAATTTTCCATGGGCCTCTTCTATGAACTCTGATCTTTAGTTCTTTCCATCAATTTTTTATTGGATTCAAGTCAGACAATTGACTGGGCCATTCTAGCCGCTTTATTTTTTTCTTTGAAACCAATTGAGCGTTTCCTTGGCTTTGTGGTGGGGATCATTGTCTTGCTGAAATGTCCACCCTCACTTCATCTTCATCATCATCATCCTTGTAGGTGACAGCAGATTTTTATCAACAATGTCTTGGTACATTTTTCCATTCATCCATCCTTCAATGAAATTACGTTTGTCAGTACCTTATGCTGACCTCCAAACATGGTGTGTATTATGGCATCCAAAGATTTCAATTTCGGCCTCAACTGACCAGACTAAATTCTTCAAGTAGTTCACAGGCTTGTCTAAATGTTGTGCAGCAAACTTTAACCAAGCTTCAACATGTTTTTCTTCAGGAATGGAGTCTTTCATGTTGAGCGTGCATACCAGCCATGGTGGTAGAGTGCATTACTTATTGTTTCCTTTGAAACAATTTTACCTGGTAATTCCAGGTCTTTCTGAAGCGCTCCACAAGTGGTCCTTGGCTCTTGGACAACTCTTCTGATAATTCTTTTCACTCCTCTGTCAGAAATCTTGCGAGTAGCACCTGGTCGTGGTATGGTGGTCGTGGTAAAATTTGTTCTTTTCACTTCCAGATTATGGCCCCAAGAGTGCTTACTGGAACATTCATCAGTTGAGAAATCCTTCTGTAACTAATGCCATCAGTATGGTTTGCAAAAATAAAGTTACAAAGGTCCCGAGATAGCTCTTCAAACATCATGAGATGTTTCTTGTGTGACAACTTGGTAATGAGACACCTTTTTATAGGCCATCGGTTGAACCAGCTGATATTAATTTTCACTGACAAAGGGCAGGATTGCTTTCTAATTACTGATAGATTTCAGCTGGTGTCTTGGCTTTCCATGCCTTTTTGCATGTCCCTTCTTGACTAGGCCATTCCAACACATTTACATATTTCCTCTTAAACCAGTCAAGTGTTGCTTTAACAGTGTGTTGGGGTCATTTTATTGCTGGAAGGTGAACCTTTGTCCTAGCCTCAAATCAAACACAGAGTGGTGCAGGTTTTGCTCAAGAATATCCCTGTATTTAGCACCATTCATCTTTCCCTCAACTCTGACCAGTTTCAAAGTCCCGACTGCTGAAAAACATCCCCACAGCATGATGCTGCCACCACCATGTTTCACTGTAGGGATGGTGTTCTTTGGGTGATGTGATGTGTTGGGTTTGCGCCAGACATAGCGTTTTCTTTGATGGCCAAAAAGTTCAATTTTAGTCTCATCAGAGTAGAGCACCTACTCAAAACGTGCCATCTTGTTTTTTGCTGGCCACTCTGCCATAAATCCCAACTCTATGGAGCGTACATCTTATTGTTATCCTATGTACAAATATTCCAGTCGCTGCTGTGGAACTCTGCAGCTTCTCCAGGGTTACCTTAGGTCTCTGTGCTGCCCTCCCTGATTAATGCCCTCCTTGCCTGGTTCATGAGTTTTGGTGTGAGGCGGTCTCTTGGCAGGTTTGCTGTTGTGCCATATTCTTTCCATTTGGTTATGATAGATTTGATGGTGCTCCTAGCGATCATCAAAGATTTGTATATTTTTTTATAACCTAACCCTGACTTGTACTTCTCAACAACATTGTCCCTTACTTGTTTGGAAAGTTCCTTGGTCTCCATGGCAGTGTTTGGTTAGTGGTGCCTCTTTCTCAGGTGTTGCAGCCTCTGGGGCCTTTCAGAGCGGTGTGTACTTGTAATGACAGATCATGTGACACTTAGATTGCACACAGGTGGACATCATTTCACTAATTATGTGACTTCTGAAGGTAATTGGTTGCACTAGAGCCTTTTATGGCCTTCATAACAAAAGGGGGTGAATACATACGCACAAGCCAATTATCAGTTTTTTATTTCTGAAAAATAGCTTTATGTATATATTTTTAGAATTTTACTTCACCAGCTTAGACTATTGTGTTCTGATCCATCACATATAATTCAGATAAAAAAAAAACATTGAACTAAAGGCTGTAATGGAACAAAATAGGTAAAAAGCCAAGGGGTGTGAATACTTTTGCAAGACACTGTAGCTGCCTTCAAGGATCCAACTAATAAGCCTTTTCTAGAGCCCTATTATCATATAAATGTACTCACCGAGGCCAAGATGCCGAGAGCGGACACTGTTGCGACTCAGCGCAGACCACCCCTGAAGGTGGCACAGAGGGTGGTTGCACCAAGAGGCACAAGCTATGAGTAGGATAGTCACTTGCTAGTAGATCAGCAGGTAGCTTGAGCAGAGCTGAAAGGTGATGTTCTATGGGAAGGTCCAGAAGCAATGGTAGCAAGACCGTAAGGCAAAGGCAGAATCCAGGAGGCAGGCCAGAGGTCAAACACAGTCCAGATCACAAGACAACAAGTACCAGGAATGCTGAGACAAAAGGGTAATCCAAAGACAAGCCAGGGGATGATCACAGGAGATAGCAAGTCCAGCTGCAGGCTGAGGGTCAAACACGTTCAGAAAGCGGGAGTCCAAGGTCAAACCAGAGGTCGGGTCAGGAGAAGATTAGCGAGGTCGATGAGGCAATCCAGGTCACAACGAGTAAAACAGATCACAAGAGCAGACATGGGAATCACAGGAAGCTGAAGACGAACCAGCAGTGTGTTTGGATAACCTCACTACCTTTATAGGTCAGCAAGGGGTCACACCCTGTGTGCATGTGCTTGTGCGCTTTAGCGCATTCCTATTGCGCACAACTGTGCGCCAGAGCGCCTTACCTGTGTGCATCTTATGACACCTATTCTCTCTGGTGGAAACTGCCCCTTCACCTTATCCTGGAT
Organism: Lithobates pipiens; assembly: GCF_037356315.1. NCBI lineage: Eukaryota > Metazoa > Chordata > Amphibia > Anura > Ranidae > Lithobates > Lithobates pipiens. Next base: position 68,211,705 of record NW_027507789.1, on the reverse strand, counting down.
CTGACTTACTTTGTCAAATTATGTCTAATTGGTCAAAATCTCTTGAACATATATTTTTATCACTGTGTTGAATTCTAGATATAATATCTTTTGTGATCTTAATCTTTAATGTACTTTAATTTTAACCACTTCATGGTTTCATAGTTACATAGTTAGTCCGGTTAAAAAAAGACACAAGTCCATCTAGTTCAACCAACCAAAAAAAACATATAATCACATTTACATAATACTATACCCACAGTTGATCCAGATGAAAAACCCAAGCAAAGGATGATCCAATTTTCTAAAGCAGGGGAAAAAATCCTTCCTGATCTCCCGAGAGGCAATTGGATATTTACACTTATATCAACTTTAACTATAAATGTTAGTACCCAGTTATATTATGTACACTTAGGAAAGAACCCAGACCTTTTTTAAAGCAATCTACTGAGTTAGCCAGAACCACCTCTGGAGGGAGTCTATTCCACATTTTCACAGCTCCTACTGTGAAGAAATGTTTCCTTATTTGCAGATGAAATCTCTGTTCCTCTAGACGTAAAGCGTGCCCCTTGTCCTTTGTGATGACCTAAAAGGGAATAACTCAACACCAAGTTTACTATATGGACCATTTGCCGTCATTATACTGCGGCAGGTCGTCACGATCCCGTGAGCCGTTATAGCTGTAGCTCAGCTCCTTTAAGCAGGATAGCAGGTGCGGGGGGGTGCCGATACACGTGAACAGCGGTAGCGATGACCGCTGGGCCACGAACGATCGTGGGCATGAGAGCCAGAACAGGGACACGTGTGTGTAAACAAACAAATCCCTATTCTGTGAGGAGAGAGGCTGATCATGAGTTCCTGCTAGCTAGAAACAACGATCTGTCATCTCCTCAGTCCCATCCTCCTACAGTTAGAGCACACACTAAGGAACACAGTTAACCCCTTGATCGCCCCCTTCCCTGCCAGTGACATAAACACAGTAATCAGTGCATTTTTATAGCACAGTCGCTGTATAATTGTTAATAGTTCCACAAATGTGTCAAAAATGTCTGATCTGTGCGCCATAATGTTGCAGTCCTGATAAAAATCACAGATCACCCCTATTGCTAGTTCAAAAAAAATAATAATAAAATGCCATAAATCTTTCCCCTATTTTGTAGATGCTATAACTTTTGCGCAATGACCAATCAATATATGCTTATTGCAATTTTTATAAATAAAAATGGGAAAGGCTCCCCCAGATTAGGTTTTTTAGGCAGCAGAGTTAGGAATTAAATAGAGATGTATAAAAAATTCAATATTTTATTAATATAAATGTAGAAAAGCTTAACAAAAAGGATATTGGGGAACTGGAGAAAGTGCAGAGAAGGCCAACCAAACTGATAAGAGGCATGGAGGAGCTCAGCTATGAGGAAAGATTAGAGGAACTGAATGTATTCACTCTTGATAAGAGGAGATTAAGGGGGATATGAGCAACATGTACAATTATATAAGTGGTCCATATAGTGAACTTGGTGTTGAGTTATTCACTTTACAGTCAACAAAGAGGACAAGGGGGCACTCTTTAGAGGAAAAGAGATTTCATCTCCAAATACAGAAAGGTTTCTTCACAGTAAGAGCTGTGAAAATGTGGAATAGACTCCCTGCAGAGGTGGTTCTGGCCAGCTCAGTAGATTGCTTTAACCACTTACAGACCGGACCATTTTGCTGGTCAAAGACCAGACCACTTTTTGCGATTCGGCACTGCGTTGCTTTAACTGACAATTGCGCGGTCATGCAACGTGGCACCCAAACAAAATTGACGTCCTTTTTTTCCCACAAATAGAGCTTTCTTTTGGTGGTATTTGATCACCCCTGCGGTTTTTATTTTTTGCGCTATAAACAAAAATAGAGCGACAATTTTGAAAACAACGCATTATTTTTTACTTTTTGTTATAATAAATATCCCCCAAAAATATATAAAAAAAACATTTTTTCCCTCAGTTTAGGCCGATACGTATTCTTCTACATATTTTTGGTAAAAAAAATCGCAATAAGCGATTATTGATTGGTTTGCGCAAAAGTTATAGCGTTTACAAAATAGGGATAGTTTTATAGCATTTTTATTAATAATTTTTTATTATTATTTTTTTTACTAGTAATGGCGGCGATCAGCGATTTTTATTGTGACTGCGACATTGTGGGGGACCCATCGGACATTTTTGACACATTTTTGGGACCATTGTCATTTATACAGTAATCACTGCTATATAAATGCAGTGATTCCTGTGTAAATGACACTGGCAGTGAAGGGGTTAACCAGTGGGTGGCAGTGTAGGGGTTAAGTGTTCCTAGGGGTGTGTTACTAACTGTGGGGGGGTTGGGCTTTCATTTAGTGAACACTGATCTCTGCTCCAATCACATGGAGCAGAGATCAGCGTCACTAGTTGCTAGGCAGAATGGAGAAATGCTGTTTACACGGCATTTCCTCCATTCAGCCGTCCCGTGAGACGATCGCGGGGATGCCCGCGGCGATCGAGTCCGCGGGTCCCACGACCGGACTCACAGGGGTCCCGACCAGCGTCGGCGCGCTCCCGATGGCAGGGCGGCATTGAATATTGGACGTACCTGTACGCCAATATGCCTGCCCGTGCCATTCTGGCGACGTACATCGTCGTACGCTGGTCGGGAACCGGTTAAGAAAGGCCTGGATTATTTCCTAAGTGTACATAATATAACTAGGTACTAACATTTATAGGTAAAGTTGATCCGGGAAAAATCCGGTTGCCTCTCGGGGATCAGGAAATAATTTTTTTCCCTGCTTTAGCAAATTGGATCATGCTGTGCTGTTTTTTTTTTGCCTTCCTCTGGATCAACTGTGGGTATAGAATTGGGTATATGGGATTGTATGATATTATTATTATTATTATTTTTTTTTGTGGTTGAACTAGATGGACTTTTTTCAACCTATGTAACATAATAATTTCACATCAACATTATATCTAAATGTCAACAATATGAAATATAGCTTTGACGCGTTTCAACCCACACATCGGGGGTCTTCTTCAGAGGGACAATCTGCGGAGAAAAATATATCATAAATATATATATCACTAATTATTTTTTGCACATAGTACATACATTGAGTAATGTCATATAGTGTAAACATATGATATAGTTACCCTGTGGTATATATCCAAAGAGAAAAAAAATGTTGCTACACGGAGATCCTTTTAAAAGAAACCTCTCTCTCCCCACAAGGGGTCCCAAGACACTCCACAGACACCACGATCAGAGAGGGGCAGTAATCCAAAGATATGGCTCACGAGAGGTCACACTTATACAGCACCCCCAATAAGGGGCAAAACGCCGCCAATAGTCCGGGTACGGACAGACTGCACCTGCAGCAAGGATCCACAAGGGAAAATGTATATAAGTTTCAGCTTGGCATGCTCGAAAGTAGAGCGAGCAATCAGAAGCCACCACCCATATATAATGCATAAATGCCAAGTGTGTGGGAGTCATGCATGCTCCCACGAATATATATAAACCTAAGGAGGGGTCAGAAAACCCCCGCCAACCGCTTGGTGGATAGTGAATTTAGTGAGCCCTAAGGTGTGAATGATAGAACAGTGGGTGTAAAAGTGAAGTGCAGAATAGGTAAACAAATGATTAGATGGAAATTGAAAACAAAACAATTAAATAAGTGCAGCACCCAAACTGAAAAATCGTAAGAAGAAAAAAAAATTAAGCAGAATCAAAAAACTGAAAATGGTGATGCAGTTAGATAAAAAAGTGAAGAGAAGTGCAGGATTGAGGTGAAGTAGAGATACAGCAACACTGTAAAAATAGAGAAGCTCAGCGGCGTAAATGGGACAAAGGTGATGTGGGTGAGGGTGAAAAAGATGAGCACATAAGAATGTGAATGAATGAGTGAAAAACTAAAACAATGAATAAGAAAAAACCTTGAGGGGAATAGGCTGTGTGCCTCAAGGGATATATATTGAAAAGCATAAACCAAAGAAATGCATGCCAGAGAATGCATACAGTGAAAAGCAAAAGGGATGACACAGCATTGTGGACGGAATAAGAATCACAAAGAGACCAAAGTGTATATAGTGAATGATGTTACCTTGATTTTTAGGACATATAAAATGGTATCACACCACCCAATAGGGAAGAAAGGACTGTAACTAGTGAACCAGCCTGGGATTGGTCACTAAGAGAGGTGACGCTCTGAGGATCAAGTCCAAAGAAAAAAAGTCACCCAATCTAAAAATAGAAGATAATAGGCAAAAATGTAAAAAGGTATAGTGTAACCCTACAATAAATATTGCATATGGAGTATTAATAGGGTGGTGTGAGATCATAGTCCTAGAACAAATACATACCAAACGGGAGCTGAGTGTACATCTGACCCTCCTGCTAGACCAGTGAAGATAAACTGAATCACCGTATGCCCAGATTTATATGAGTGATGTGAATCTATCTAGTACCTAAAAGAATTTGCCGCAGGTGTGCCCAGTCTGAACGTTAACCCAACACAGACTGGGGGTGGCCTCCCCGGCAAACTGGAAAAGGCCCCAACATGGCATCATTCCCATCGTAATCGCGCAACTTCCACACGCACCCGTGGGACCCCGCGCATGCTCCGTGAGGTATGGCGTCCGGGAATGTTCAGGGACGCCGCCGGCAAGAGGGGATACTTCCCACGTCGGCAGAGGTACCAGCCCGAATGCCAGACTGGGGAGACTCATGGAGGAGCACTAAGCTAGAAGGTGTCCCCTCCCCCCCTTGCTGGGAAGACATACCAAATGGAATCCCTCACTCAAAGAGCAGCAGCTGCGGAGGTGAAGGGTATTCCCTGGGGAAAAGAAAAGTAACAAAAAGTAACAAAAAAATACAAATAAATAAGTACGATTACCCTAACTTATGTATTAATAGTTCCTAGTACATTTACATATAATATATGTATACATGAGGTATCTGAATGACATTACTAAATGTATGTACTATGTGCAAAAAATAATAATTGATATATATATTTATGATATATTTTTCTCAGCAGATAGTCCCTCTGAAGAAGACCCCCAATGTGTGGGTTGAAAAGCGTCAGTGCTATATTTCATATTGTAGACATTTGGGTATAATGTTGATATGAAATTTTCATCTGCATGTGTATATCCATATTTTTCATAATTATTGTCCCACTGGAGCTCATTTCTTAACTATTATGTTAAGCTATTCTACATTTATATTAATAAAATATTGAATTTTCTATACATTAATTCCTAACTCTGCTGCCTAAAAACACAATTTTGGAGGAGTCTTTCCCATTTTTTGTCTTTCGGGGTTGAGCAGCACTCTTTAACCATTGTTGGTATGTGTCTTCCCTTTGCCATTGCAATTTTTATTACCAAAAATACTTGGAAAAATACACATCGGCTTAAACTGAAGAAAAAATTAGCTTTTTTTTAAAAAAAATTCAGGATACTAATTATAGCAAAAAGTACAAAATATTGTGTTTTTTTCAAAATTGTCACTCTTTTTTTGGTTTATAGCGCAAAAAATAAAAACTACAGAGATGATCAAATACCACCAAATTTAAGCTCTATTTGTGGGAAAAAAAGGACGTCAATTTTGTTTGGGTACAGTGTCACACGACTGTGAAATTGTCAGTTAAAACGACGCAGTGCCATATCGCAAAAAATGACCTGGTCATTGAGCAGCCAAATCTGAAGTGGTTAATCTCCTCTTCTCAAGAGACAATAAATTCAGTTCCTCATAGCTGAGCTCCTCCATGCCTCTTATCAGTTTTATTGCCCTTCTGTGCACTTTCTCCAGTTCCCCAATATCCTTTTTGAGAAACAGTGCCCAAAACTGAATTGCATTTTCCAGATGAGGCCTTACTTATGATTTGTACAGGGGAAAAATTATATATCTCTCTCTGGAGTCCATACCTCTCTTAATACAAGAACAGAACTTTGCTCGCTTTGGAAACTGCAGCTTGGCATTGCATGCTATTATTAAGCTTATGATCTACTATTAAAATGTAAGAGTCCCAATGCTGAACTTTGGGGTACACCACTGATAACCTTAGACCATTCAGAGTAATGCCGCGTACACACGATCAGACTATCTGGCGGACTTAGTCTGGCGGACAAACCGCTGTAAAGTCCGCCAGACTGTCCGAACGAGCGGACCTGCCCACACACATGACTTTTCCGGCGGACTAGGTCTGGCGGACGTAGTCTGTTGGATTATCTGCCGTACTTTTGAAATGAACAGACTTGCCGACACACACGGAGGAAAGTCCGTTCATTTTGAGCACAACTCCAGGTAGCCGGGACTAGCGAAGGAAGCGTCGTTGGCCCCGTCACCTGTTATGGACTTAAAGGGAAGCCCTACGCCGAAAAAACGGCGTGGGGGTCCCCCCTGGGTCCATATCAGACCCTTATCCGAGCACGTTACCCGGCCAGCCAGGAAAGGGGGTGGGGTCGAGCGGGCGCCCCCCCCTCCTGAGCCGTACCAGGCCGCGTGCCCTCAACATGGGGGGGTGCTTTGGGGAAGGGGGCCCGCGCGGCCCCCCCACCCCAAAGCACCTTGTCCCCATGTTGATGAGGACAAGGGCCTCTTCCCGACAACCCTGGCCGTTGGTTGTCGGGGTCTGCGGGCGGGGGGCTTATCGGAATTCGGGAGCCCCCTTTAATAAGGGGGCCCCCGGATACCGGCCCCCCACCCTATGTGAATGAGTATGGGGTACAATGTACCCCTACCCATTCACCTGTGAAAAAAATGTAAATAAACATAAATAGTTTATTGCACAGCTCCGGGGGTCTTCTTCCGTCTTCGGGGGTCTTCTTGCCGGACTCCTCCACTCCGACCAGGTCTTGGTAGATTTGCAGTGGTCTGATACTCCTTCCATTTCAAAATTATCGTTTGCACAGTGCTCCTTGGGATGTTTAAAGCTTGGGAAATCTTTTTGTATCCAAATTCGGCTTTAAACTTCTCCACAACAGTATTACGGACCTGCGTGGTGTGTTCCTTGGTCTTCATGATGCTCTCTGCGCTTTCAACAGAACCCTGAGACTATCACAGAGCAGGTGCATTTATACAGAGACTTGATTACACACAGGTGGATTCTATTTATCACCATCAGTCATTTAGGACAACATTGGATCATTCAGAGATCCTCGCTGAACTTCTGGAGTGAGTTTGCTGCACTGAAAGTAAAGGGGCCGAATAGTTTTGCACGCCCCACTTTTCATTTTTTTATTAGGTAAAAAAGTTTCAAAAATCCAATAGATTTCGTTCCACTTCACAATTGTGTCCCACTTGTTGGTGATTCTTCACAAAAAATAAAAATTTTATATCTTTATGTTTGAAGCCTGAAATGTGGCAAAAGGTTGAAAAGTTCAAGGGGGCCGAATACTTTCGCAAGGCACTGTATATGTGTGTGTATATATATATATATATATATATATATATATATATATATTTGTATATATATATATTATACTCTGCATCCAGTGTAGCCTATATCTACAGTGCATTTGGTGGTGTACTGTTTCTAATACACATCAGGCAGTGTACATAGTATATAATACAGTGTGTACAGTTTCTACTACACTTCTGGTGGTGTACACAGTATAAAATACAGTGCAGCCCTTGTACAGTTTCTGGTGGTGTACACAGTTTCTAATACAGTGCAGCCGTAGTATAGTTTTGTACTACTTTTCTGGTGGTGTACACAGTATCTAATACAGTGTGTACAGTTTCACTACACTTCTGGTGGTGTACACTATATACAATACAGTGCAGTCCTTGTACAGTTGCTAATACAGTGCAGGCAGTGTACACAGTATCTAATACAGTGTGTACAGTTTCTAATACACTTCAGGCGGTGTACACAGTATCTAATACAGTGTAGTGTGGTGTTGCAAAACAAAAAATACATCATGTCCGGAAGGCCACCAAGGAGAGGCAGAGGCTCACACGCCACTAAAAAAGGGCAAGCAGCTTCTGTGTCTACAGTCAACAGTGGTGGTCGTGGACATTGTACATCCTCTGCAGGTGGCCGTGGGGCACGCTTGTACTTTTTTCTGCTGCTGGCCGTGTTATTGAGCCACAATATACAGAAGAGTTGGTGGAGTGGATAACAAAGCCATTCTCATCCTCTGTCACCCAGGCTCAAAGTAGTTTGCCTTTCAACGCAGCTGCCAAAGCGGCCTATTCCACTGGCTCCTTGTCTATAGTCACTCCTTCCATAGCCCCACTATCATGCACAGAGGAGTCCCTAGAATTAGTCAACCACAGTGTCGGGTACATGCTGCTGGAGGATGCACAGCGATTTGAAGGCTCCGATGTTGGTTCCCAGATTGAAGAAGGGAGTAACCTAAGCCTAGAGAGAGGGGGTGCCCAAGAAGGACAAGAAACTGGCAGTCATGTTCCCCCAGTTGCAGCATACTGCCAAGTTTGCTCCAGTGGTGAGGAGGGAGGGGATGATGAGGTCACTGACTGTACTTGGATGCCTGAGAGAAGAGAGGAGGAGGAGGCACAACTCTCCAATGAGGCCGGATTTCCTCTAGGGGGCAGCTTAAGGGCATCCACCCTATTGCATCACACCACATAACTCCGCATGTGCAGGGCGCTGCTGACTTTCTGCTAACTTTTAAATGTTCCTTGGTGTGGGCCTTTTTCGACATGTGTGCAGCAGATCGCATCGTTGCTGTTTGCAACCTATGTCTGAAGCGGATCAAGCATGGCCAGAACAACAGCCACTTGGGCACCACATGCTTGACCAGACATATGACGATCTGCCATGCAGTCCATTGGCAAAAGCACTTGAAAGACCCACATCAAAGAAAAATGCGGACTTCTCCTTTCTCCTCATCTGGGATCTCCAACACTACAATACCGCTAGTCCTCTCAAAATCCTGCACTAAGAGGAATGTTGGTATAGTAATAGGTGTCCACGTAGTTGCAGCCAATCTGCTAGCAGTACACCAACATCTGATTTTAGCAGGCAAATTTCCCTACCCCAGTTGCTGAACCGTAAAAAGAAATTTGGTTCCAGCCATCCACATGCTCAGCATCTAAATGCCAGCTTGGCCAAATTGCTAGCACTGCAACTGCTGCCTTTTCATCTGGTAAACTCTGCCCCCTTTTGTGAATTTCTGGAATGTGCTGTACCTCAGTGGCAGGTCCCAAAACACCATTTCTTTTTACGGAAGGCCATTCTGGCTCTCTACCGGCATGTGAAAGGCAATGTTTTGGCCTCGTTGGACAGGGCGGTCAGCAGTAAGGTTCAAGTTACCGCTGACTCATGGTCCAGCAGGCATGGGTAGGGACGTTACCTTTCCTTCACAGCACACTGGGTAACTCTCCTGGCAGCTGGGAAGGATGCAGGACAGGGTTCAGTGTTGTTGGAGCTTGTTCCGACACCACGCCTCCAAAATGCTAGTAGTAGTATTCTGCCACAGCTGTCTCCACCCCCTCCTCTTCTTCTTCCTCTATGGCCTCTTCTGCAGATTTGTCCTCTAAACAAGCGGTGCTCCGTAAGCGTTCAAGGGGCTGTATGTGGAATGGTTGTATGCAACAATGGCACCAACCTTCTCTGACAGGGACACTTGACCCATGTTCCATGTTTGGCACACATCCTGAATTTGGTGGTGCAGCAGTTCTTGAGCAGGTACTCAGGCTTACAGGATCACCTGAGCCAGGCCAGAAAAATCTGTGGTCATTTCTGCTGGTCATACAAAGCCAGTGCTTGGCTGGCTGACATTCAAAGGGAATTCATCTTGCCCACCAACCGCCTCATTTGTGACATGCCCATTAGGTGAACTCAACATTGGCAATGCTGCAGTGGCTGCACACACAGTAGAGGGCCATCAATGAGTACCTGTGTGTGTATGGCACCAGGACAGGGCCATGGGAGCTTGGCTTCTTTTCGCCACGCCATTGGCTACTGATCAAGGATGCATGCACTGTCATGTCACCATTTGAGCATGCCACAAGGATGGTGAGCAGTGACAATGCATGCATCAGTGACACTGTCCCTCTAGTCTTCCTGTTAGATAAAATGCTTTGTGGAATTATGGACAGGGCACTCGAGGAAGAACAACGGGAGGAAGAGGAGGGACTTCCTTACCTCTCAAGGCCCCCTTTATCCAGATAGCATTTCTGCGGGCCCGCCAAACACACAGGAAGAAGAGGGGGAGGAGGAGGATTTTGTCAGCATGGATGTAGAGGATAACACTCAGCAGCAGTCTTCAAGGGATGGTTTTCAGTTCCCAGAAACTCAAGGAGTTGTACGTGGCTGGGAGAAGGTTGTTACGGATCATGTGATCCTTAGTGACTCAGAATTGAATGCCTCAGCAAACTTACGCTGCATGGCCTCCCTGATTCTGAAAACCTGCTAAAGGACCCTAGTTTTGGTGGTATCAAGGAGAGGGATCATTATTGGCCGGCAACCCTTCTCGATCCAAGTTCCAAGGGTAAGGTTTCAGAACTTATCCTGCCTTTGCAGAGGGAGCAGTGGATGAAACATCTTCAGGAGGCCTTGAAGAAAGGTTTGTGCAACGTATTTGACCAAGGCTGACCAATGCCTTCAAACTATTTTTCAGTCTTCAGCACCAAGGTCTGATCATTTCAAGCAACCATTGCCAGCGTCTGCATGACATGGTTCAGGAATATCTAGGGGCAAGAGCAGATTTGGAGACCTTCCCAACAGAACATCCACTGGGTTACTGGGTCTTGAGGATGGACCACTGGTCAAAACTTGCTCAATATGCAATATACTAATGCAGCCTGACACAACCTGGATATAGCATCCCTCCCTAATGTGTGTTAAACAACAGAAAAGAGAAAGGAATGGGACTTTGTATGAGGCCTGTCATTGAATAGGTACATTATTCATATCTTTTATAGAAATGTTTATTAGTTACAAATCACGTTATAAAAAGTGTCAATCTGTAATACAGGACACAATATACTATGAATAGGGACCTTGAATTGTGGGCTCCTTGAGGGTAGGGACCAATGTGAGTGTGCAATGTACAGGGATAGAGACAATTGTAGACACTCACTCAGGTTGAACTGGATGGGCTGGTGTCTTTATTCAACCTTACTAACTATGTAACTATTTAACTATGTAACTATGATACACTTATATGAATATATAATTATACAAAATAAAATACAACATGATTAGCAGTACAGTTACATTAAATCACTTCACTTTTTGATAATGGTTCAATAAACATAAGCAATTGTTCATGGTGAGCCAAACTTGTCTGGGCATCATTTCGATGTATACTCAAGGCACGTTTTATAGCTCATGCCAATCATCAGGAGTAAAATGCTCTGAAATCAAATCGGTGATATCTATAAATATAGGATACCCTTTAAAATCAGAACAATCTCTCAAAATAAAGATCTAAAACTTAAAATGCGGCCCAGTGGTGACTATGTCCAAGGGAGGACAGGGGACAGGGATGATGATCTCCCCCAGGGCTGAAGTGAGGAATCCCTTCCAGACCAGAGACAGCAGCCAGGTGAAGACCAGGCGACATTCTCAAGACCTTGTGTATCTGGTGTATGCTTAACAGTCCACACTGTTCTGCAAGGATATGGAGATGGAATTATGTGAAATGCATGCATTATTAATGGGACAAACCTATGCCTGTGAGTGAGTGAAGGTGATGAATGGTGTGTAATTACTGCAGTGATGTGGGGTGTATTGGCTAAGGGAACTACAGCCAGAGAAAGTGTGTATAGCATACACTAGATGCACATGGTCGCCTGGTCTTTGCCTGGCTGCTGACTCTGGTCTGGATGGGATTCCTTACCTCAGCCTCGGGGGAAATCCTCGTCCCTGTCCCCTGTCTTCCCTTCGGACATAGGCTGGGCGTCACCACTGGGCTGCATTGTAAATTTGAGACCTTTATTTTGAGAGATTGTTCTCCATTTAAAGGGTATCCTATATTTATAGATATCACTGATTTAATTTCAGAGAATTTTACTCCTGATGATTTGATTAGTATGAGCCATGAAACGTGCGTCGAGTATACATCGAACTGATGCCCAAACAAGTTTGGCTCACCGTGCGCAATTGCTTATGTTTATTGAACCATTATGAATGGATGAGTGTTTTTATGTAACTGTACTGCTAATCATGTTGTTTTTTATTTTGTATAATAACTATATATTCATATAAGTGTATCATAGTCCTGTATCACAGATTGACACTTTTTATAACGTGATTTGTAACTGATAAACAATTCTGTGAAAGATATGAATAATGTATCCATTCAGTGACATTCCTCACACAAAGTCCCATTCCTTTCTCTTTTCTGTTGTTTTGCTCAATATGCAATTGAGCTCCTGGCCTGTCCTGCATCCAGCATGCTTTCTGAACGCACATTCAGTGCTGCTGGAGGGTTTGTAACGGATCAAAGAGTGCTCCTGTACACAGACTCCGTTGATAGGCTCACATTCATAAAAATTTATCAGTTTTGGATCAGCAGCTATCAAGCACCTGATAGTGATGTAACTGATTGAATTTGCTATGGATGTGGGATCCCTTGAAAACTGCCTATGCTGACTATCCTATTCCTCCTCAATCTTGATGATGCTAGCTTCCAACAATATTTTTGGTTTAGGGCACCACCACCACCACCCAAGGCCCAATTTTTCTGCCCCTGGGGCATACTATTACAATTTTTGATTTAATATTTCAGCGGCAGGGCCCATTCCTGTGCCCAACAAGAGTAACTATGAGGGCTTACAGTGTTGTGCCACCGCCACCACCAAAGGCCCAATTTTTCTGCCCCTGTTTAACAAGGACATTTAATTACAATTTTTGATATATTTCAAAGCAGAGCCCATTCCTGCACCCAACAAAAGTAAATGTGAGAGCTTACAGTGTTGTGGCACCACCACCCAAGGTCCAACTTTTCTGCCCCTGTTTTACAGGGGCATGTGATTACAGTTTTTTTATATAATATTTCACAGCAGGGCCCGTTCTTGCGCCCAAAAAGAATATCTTGTTGCTAATATCTGCAGCTAATGTAATTTTCTGAGTATACATTGCAATATGGCTACCTGGAGTTTTCAGTACACACTCTGTGGCTGCAGATTAAAAAAGGAATCAGAGCGGGGGCTGCAAAGTTTCTGATAGAAGTAATTTATATGAAAAGCAGAGTGCATGCTTGCTCAAATTAGGTCGTGTGGCATTGGTAAAGAATGGGGTGCCTCGACATTGTGCATACTTTTAAAGGGTGCCTTGACTGAAAAAATTGCTTAGAAACACTGGTGTAGATCTTACAACAACCCTAGGATACCAAAAAAAGTTAAAATTGCTAAAAGTTCCATATGAATAGTGGGGATTCCAGCAAGCATTAGGGTTCCTGGGGAGACCCAATTCCCTGCACTTGGTGAGACCATTATTTAGTGGTCATGGACAGCTGGTAAGCAGGATATATTTACTTTCACAGTGTGTGGATCAGGATTCTCTCTGGTTTGAAGGAATATAACTCTCTCCTCACTTACAGCCTTTCATCCGCACAGATATTGATCTTTGTTTACATCTTTCTACATATGGATTGTTGATTTGGGACTCTTCATTAGTCTTTTTTCGCTTTTGTTAATTTGTTTTTATTAGCGCTGCACCATTTGCATTATATTATCTGTTGAGTCTGTATTTTGATTTTAGGGTCCTGGCAGCTGAAATTCCATCTGTTTTTTTCTAGCGCAGCGTCAGCCTTTGGCTTTTTTTTACTTTATAATTATTATTTTCTTGATTTCAGTGATGTCCACAAAGTCTAAAATTGTTTTGTTTTAAGAATAGTGAAAAAAAAGTCATAAATTGTTTATAGTTGAGATAGTGAAACGGAATTGTATACTTACCTTTCCGTAATTTTCCTTTCCTGTCGCAACTTCATGGCAGCATACACTCTGGGTTGTGACTCCGCCCCCACAACCTGATAGGACCACATAGCTATAAGATGAAGACACGCCCCCTGCCCCGGTATTCTCTCTATAAATGAATCACCTTTGTGGGGGGGATATTGTATGCTGCCATGAAGATGCGACAGGAAAGGAAAATTACGGAAAGATAAGTATACAATTTTCCGGTTTCCTGTTGCATCATGGCAGCATGCACTCTGGGGATTAACTTGCAGACCGGGTGGGAGATGCAAAGGTAAACGTTTATTAGCAAGGAATAGAAGAGTTGGCTTGAATAATGGACTTTCCAAACTCTACTGTTGATAGCTGAGCTGAGTCCACCTTGTAGTGAGAGATAAAGATGTTCCTGGAGGACCAGGTGGCCGCTCTGCAGATGGTTTCCCGCTGAGACCCTACAATACGCTGCCCAGGAGGTGGCCACTTCTCTGGTGGAATGAGCCCTCAAGTCTTCAGGAATTTGCAGCTCACTTAGCAAGTAGGCCTTTTTAATGGTCTTCACCAACCAGGAGGCAGTGGTTCGGGCCGACGCTGCTTGACCTCTCCAAAGGCCGTAGGGAATGATGAAGAGGCTCTCTGATCTTCTAAAGGATTCGGACACAGAAAGATACTTATGGATGTTGCCCTTTACATCCAGAGGATGAGGATTGCCCTGGTCTGTGTTAAGAGCTGGCAAGTTGATTTCCTGGTTGAAGTGGAAAGAGGATGCCACCTTTGGGATAAAGCGATCCAAGGGTCTCAGAACTACCCTGTCCGGACGGATGATCAGATACAGCTCCTTAATCAGTAACGCTTGCATCTCTGAAACTCTCTTCGCTGATGTTATTGTGACCAGGAAGGCAACTTTTAGTGTCAGGTGCCAGAGGGAGCTGTTTTCCAGTGGAAAAAAGGGGTCTTTGGATAGTACCTCTAAGACAACCGATAGGTCCCAATGTCGGAAAGGAAGGCTTCCTAGGTGGTCTTAGCTTAAAACAGGCCTTTTGTAATTGCATAACAAGGGGATTGTGAGCCCATTTAACCCCTGTCAGGGCGGATAGAGCTGACACCTGAACTTTCAGAGTACTAGAACTAAGACCTTTGTCTAAGCCTGACTGCAGGAACTCTAGGATCAGAGGAGCCAAAAGGGAGGACAGATCCCGGCCAAGGTCCTGAGAGAAGGCAACAAACTTTTCCCAGACCCTGGGGTAGGTGCAGTTGGTGGTAGGTTTTCTGGCCTGGAGCAGGGTATCAATTACCTTCTGGGAGCAGCCCTGACTTAGATACCTAGCCCTCTCAGCCTCCAAGCCATCAAGTGCAGCTTCCCTGGATCTGGATGTAGTAGTTGGCCCTGGGAGAGCAAGTCGGCTGACAGGGGAAGAGCAAGAGGGTCTGCCGTGCTCAGTTGTAGAAGGGTGGTGAACCATGGCCTCCTGGGCCAAAAAGGAATCACCGCTATCACCAATGCTGTTGATCTCTTGAGCCTTAAGAGAAATCTCGCTATCAGGGGAGTCGGAGGGAAGATATACCCGAGATGGAAGTTCCAGGGATGCTGGAGGCAATCTGTCCCTTCTGCTGAGTGGAAGGGGAACCTCGACAGGAACCTTCGGCACTTCAAGTTCGCCAGAGTCGCAGCAAGCTCTATGTCCAGTTGACCCCAGGTCTGGCATATGAGGGAGAAGGCCTGAGGGCTCAGGGACCACTCGTTGTTGGAGGCGAACTCCCTGCTGAGCGTGTCGGCTAAGATGTTCTCGACACCCGGGATGTAAGCTGCCCTCAGGTCTGACAGGTTCAACTGTGCCCATTCCATCACAGGGAGAACTTCCTGCATCATGGATGGACTCTGTCTCTGTCAGACAGACTCTGTCTGTTTATGTAGGCAACAGCAACCTTGTTGTCCATCTTTAAGAGGACCTGCTTCCCCCTTAAAAGGGAGCTGAAGGCCAGGAGAGCCTGGAGGGCCGCCCTCATCTCCAACACGTTTGATTCCGAGTCCTGTGCTTCGAAAGGCCAATGGCCCTGCACTGCATGGGACTGGTAGTGCGCTCCCCATCCTTCTAGGCTGGCGTCTGTGGTCACTACCTCCTGAGGAGGGATGACTATATGTTTGCAATTGTTTAAGTTGTGGGGACGAGTCCACCAACGCAATGACCGCCTGACTGTCTCCGAGATCCAGATCGTCTGGGTCATGGATGAACCATCCCACTGATGTAGGAAGGTGTTCTGCAGAGGTCTGGTGTGCCACTGAGCCCAACGGACCATAGGAATGGTCGCTGACAGGGAGCCTAGAAGGCTGAGGCATACTCTGGCCGATGGGGATCTTGCTAAAATGGCCTTCTTCACTTTCCGGATCAACAGGGAAGACTTCTCTGGAGGCAGCTGCACTGTATTCAACCGGGTATCTAGTTGGGCTCCTAAGAAGATCATTCTCTGGGTGGGCTGAGTCTGGCTCTTCCCCCAGTTTATCAGCCATCCCATATTCTGCAGAGTGGACTCTCGACTCCCGGCTGTCTGAGAGGAGGAGAATGTCGTCCAGATAATGGTGGACTCGCAGCCCCCTCTCCCTCAGATGCGCGATGACGGGAAAAGGACCTTTGTAAAGGTCCTAGGAGCTGTAGAAATTCCAAGTGGAAGACTTCGAAACTGGAAGTGTCTGTGGTCCACCGAAAAACTTAGGAACTTTCGGAATTCTGAATGGATAGGGATATGGAGGTAGGCGTCCTGTAGATCTATGGATCCATTTTGAATGCTTCTACCCAGATAGAGCTGTTTAAGTTTTTTAGATCCAGGACCGGACGTAGGTCCCCTGATTTCTTTTTTACTAGAAATAGAGGGGAATAGAACCACCGACCTCTTTGAGATAGGGGCACCCCTATAATTGCTTCCTTTTGGAGCAGATCCTGAACGTATCAAGGCTAACCTCTTTTGCCGGGATGACGGGAGGTTTGTTGGGAAAAAATGGTCCCCCGGGGCTTGTCCCCTGAATGACCATCTGTGTCCGACACGAATGGTGTATAATGTCCAGGGGTCTCCTATCGTTTCCGCCCAGACCAGCGTGAACTTTAAAAGTCTGGCCTCCACCACTGCTGGCTGGGTGGACGCACCTTCAAAAGGACTTCTGGTCAGTAGATGCCGGAGTCTTGGGCTTCTGGAACTTCAGGAAGGACGTTTGAGGGGCCTTCCAGTTCCTTCTGTACTCCCTACCAGGCCTGTAGGACTTGGCATCCCTGTACCTATCCGGAAGGTTACGCTTAAAGGGAAGAGGCCTCTGAAGCTTTGACTTTCTATCCGAGGGGGTAAGCCCTGATTTTCCACCAGTGACCTTTGAAATAGCAGAGTCCAATTTGGCGCCGAAAAGGTTCTCGCCATCATACCTGATGCGGCACCAATTGGACTTGGAAGCAGGATCTGCCGCCCAGGGTTTAAGCCAGAGAGCTCGTCTGGCCATCACCGAGGACAATATAGCCCTGGATGCAGATTTAATAGCATCCACAGACGCCTCTGCTACAAAATCCCCTGCAAGGCTTAGTTCTTGCAGGGCCCTAACTATCTGGTCCTGGTCAGCGCCCTCGGATACAAGCTTTTCTGTGCTTGCTGACCAACTGGCAATAGCCTTACCCACAGCTGCAAGTACCACTGCTGGCCTGTATGCGGCTCCCCCTGCTAGGTAAGCACTTTTGAGATCAGTATCGATCTTCCTATCCAGGACGTCCTTGAATGACATGGCGTCCTCGATAGGGAGCGTAACGTGCCTGGCTAGGCGCATGAGGGATGGATCCACAACCGACGGGGATACGAGAGATTTAATTTTAGCCTCCTTTAGGGGATATAATTTGGCAAGCCGATTGTTGAGACTTGCTTTCTTCTCAGGTCTCTGCCACTCGTCTCTGATAAGTTCCTCTAACTCATCAATGAAGGGGAAGGCTTCGGGTTCTCTCTTCAAGTTCGGGAAATATTTTCTCCTTTTTTGCTGGGCCTCCTGGGGCTCCTCCCAGCTAATGGCCTCCTTTACTGACTTCACAAAGGGCTCTATTAGGGAGAACTCAAAGCCCGCTGAAGCTTCTAGTTCTTCTTCATCTGAAGGGGAATCATGCTCTCTGGAAGTACTTGGGGGAGCCAGTGAAGCACCCCTTGGAGATAATTCCGTGTCCGGAGCGATACGTGGGGCAGAAGACTCCGTGAGCTCCCTGTGTTCTTGCCCTTTTTCTCTGGTGGCTTCCTCAAAGCACCTGCGGCATGCTAATCTGTCTGGAAGGGCTATGGCCCCACATACCCAGCAGGTATTTTCAGAAGGACGGGAGTGGCGTGCTGGTGAATGGCGCCTCCGGTCAGGGGATCTTCGGCGGGAATGGCTGTGCCTTGAACGAAACCTGGAGCGACTCCTCCTGCGACTCCCTTTCCCTGAGGGTCTTCTTCCGCCCGAACGGCTCCGCCTATGGCCACGGCGGCTTCTATGCGAGGAATCGCTGCGAGATGATCTTGCGGACCTGATGGGGCTAACCCTTTTGGTAGCATTAGTGCGTCCTGCTCTCTTTTTCGATCTCTACTTACCAAACTCCTCCCCTCTTACCTATTAGGCTGGTGGTGATCTACTGGAGCAGTGGTCTCCATGGATAGGAAACAGAGGAAGCCTAAAGACACAGGTAACACAAAAGGGGAAGGAAGATAAAGCCACCAACAGAGGACAGAAGAAGAATAGCGAAAAGAAAAAAGCAGAGAGGGAATGCTGAGGCAAAAATTCAGAGATTCAGCAGTCAGAAAAAAACAGCTGAGCAAAAAGAAAGACAAAAAAGCATCAGCATTAAAAAAAGGGCAGCTTCCCCTTTTAAAATTGGTGCCAGGGGTCACGTCCCACCCGCTCATGCGCAGTAGCGCCACACAGCCATCGGCGCCTCTTGGAAAGTAGAAAAACACAGGCAGAGATACACAAGCTGCCCAAACTGCTCACTGAGCATGTGCAGAGCAGCAGAGCGACCAGGAAGAGTGCTGACGCTGCTGTAGGACTACAGGGCTCAGTAAAAAGAAAAGAAACAAGGGGAAAAGGAAAAATACAACCTAATGAGGCAAGAGACATAGAAGGGAGAATGTATGCTGTCATGCTGCAGACCAGAGACAGAGTGACACCGAGAGCAGGAAACCGGAGACCACCACGGGTACTAAGCCTGTTTAACCCTTTCATGACTAAGCCTATTTTTTGGCATTTGGTGTTTACAAGTTAAAATACATATAACACCCGAACATTATATATATTTTTTTAGCAGAGACTCTAGAGAATAAAACGGCGATTGTTGCAATATGTCATGTCACACGATATTTGTGCAGCGGTGTTTTAAACGCAACTTTTTGGGAAAAGGGACACTTTCATGAATTTAAAAAAAGCGAAACAGTAAAATTAGCCCAATTTTTTTGCATGATGTGAAAGATAATGTTACGCCGAGTAAATATATACAAGCATGTCACACTTTATAATTGCATGCACTCGTGGAATGACGACAAACTACAGTACCTACAAATCTCAATAGGCGACGCTTTAATTTTTTTTTACGGTTACCAGGTTAGAGTTATAGAGGAAGTCTAGTGCTAGAATTATTGCTCTCGCTCTGACGATCACGCCGATACCTCACATGTGTGATTTGACCACGTTTACATATGCGGGCGCGACTTCTGTATGCGTTTTCTTTGCTTCGCGAGGTTGCTTTTTTTTTAATTATTTATTCTAAAAGACCCCAAATCCCTCCTTTAAACTTCAATGTATTCAGATCGCCGAAAACGGCGATTCTGAATACTGTACATTTTTTTTTTAAAACCGGTGCCATTGGCAGCCGAGTAAACGGGAAGTGGCGTCATGGCGTCGCTTCCGTGTTTACTATTAGGAGACTGGAATGAAGCTGCTTACGGCTTCATTCCAGTTCCTCCCCAGCCGCCGGAGGCATCCGATCGTGCATCGGTGCTCCCGATTGAGCGGGAGCACCGGTAACAGCGGCAGGAGGGGGGTCATCCCCTCCCGCTCCTCCGGCATAACAGCCGAGCGGCTTTTAGCCCCATCGGTTGTTATGGCTGGATAGCCGTTCGCCCGCTGTGAAAAACGGTACCAGGATGATGCCTGCAGGCGCGGGCATCATCCCGGTATAACCCCCGGAAGCCGAGTACGCACATCTGCGTACGCTCGGCGGGAAGGGGTTAAGGCTTATATATCATATCTAAGATTAGTAAATGTTTGATTCTGAGTTCATGTGAAGTCAGGCTGCCTATTTCATAATATTTAGATTATTCATAATTTTATACCAGAAAAAAAACCTGAGAAATTGATTTAGTCACATCTTCCCTTGGTGTCTATATTGGACAATCATATATTCCTTCCAGTCCATACCACTCCTACGAGCCTCAAAACCTGGTTTAACAAATGTCTGTACCACATTAAACACTTTTTAATGGATTCTAATTTAAGACCCTTTCAGGTTCTCCAAGGCACATGGCACTCTTTGTAATGCCACCTGTATTGTACTGTTCAAATATTGCAGTTACTTTGGATTGTACATAATAGACAATTCATTTTTCTTGTGCCTGCACTAAACTGTTTTCATGTCTCTGGGATCAAAAACAAAAAACAAAAATAAAATGTATTGAATGAAAAATAGAAAATAGAGGGTTATGTACTAACCTAGCCAACCTCCAGATTTTGAATCTCAGATAAATGGGCAGTTCATGCAAGGAAAACCACAATCATCTTGCAATTGAATACATTTTGCATGAGGGGCGTGGTCAAATATTTGAGTCCATGTCAGAAAATTGTGGGCAGTTGTGTAAAAGGCCTATAAGAAGTTATTTCTGCTAAAGGGGGCAATGCTAGCTTCTGAGGCCAAGGATGAATTTACTTTATCCACATTACACTATTATATCTATTAATATTTTTGGTATATAGAGAATTGGCAAGGCATGATTTCCTTGTGTTTTTATTAAAATATGTTTTCATATCACTGTATGTTCCTGCTATGAGAGTGCCCCCTGTTCTGTACTTAGTACCTTTCCTTCCCTTTTTGTTTATTTCTCTTCTGCTGTCTCTTCATTTAAGTAATATTATTTGAAAGGGAATTTATTTATCAGATGTTATATTGTGCTAGGAATACACTTTAATGGGATTCTGTATTATTTGTAATTTTGGCTTTGTAAGCAGTTGAGGCTCCAGAGGAATATTCTGTCCATTCTAGAGCCTTCAAAAACATGTGCGCCCGGTTCTTATCCTCCCAGCCAGTTCTACTACTTATTAGCCCAAATTTGCCAGTTTTAGTCTATCTTAACCATTTGCTTACTGGGCACTTAAACCCCCCTCCTGCCCAGACCAATTTTCAGCTTTCAGCACTGACGCACTTTGAATGACAATTGCGCAGTCATACAACACTGTACCCAAATTTAATTTTTATATATTTTTTCCCACAAATAGACCTTTCTTTTGGTGGTATTTAATTACAGCTGGGAGTTTTATTTTTTGCTAAATAAACAAAAAAAGATGCAAAAAAAAAAAAAAAAAAATCATGTTTAATAGTTTGTTATACAATTTTGCAAACAGGTAATTTTTCTCCTTCAATGATATGCGCTGATGAGGCGGAACTGGTGGGCACTGATAGGCTGCACTGGTGGGCACTGGTAGGCTGCACCGATGGGCACTGATAGGCACAGTTAGGGCAGCACTGATAGGCACAGATAAGGTGGCACTGATGGCGACAGATAAGGCAGTACTGATGGGCACAGATAAGGCAGTACTGATGGGCACTGATAGGTACCACTGATAGATGGGACTGATGGGCACTGATAGGTGGCACTGATGGGTGGCACTGATGGGCACTGGTAGATGACACTGATGGGCACTGTTAGTTGGCACTGAGGTGCAGCACTGTTGTTGAGGCAGATTGTGGGCACTGATAGGTGGCACTGATGGGTGGCACTGTGGGCACTGATAGGCGGCACTGTTGCCTATTCTTGGGGGGCACTGTCAGGGGGTCACGTGGGCACTGATAAGCTGGCACCAGCTCGCCGTGATCGGGACTGATGTCCCTCTCATGGCCGCCGGTGATCGGCTTTTATTTTCTCGCACTAAAAATAGCCGATTACCAGATCTGTTGTCATCACATGATCAGCTGTCAATGGCTGACCGCTGATCACGTGATAAGGGGTCGGGATCACCTGAGCAAAGTGAGCCGTAAGCTTGAAACCCCTCCCCCAGCATCCCCTAGCCTCCCCTAGCAGTCGTCACCATTTGCAGATTGCAGTGCAATTTGTGCATGCACAGTAGGAAATTGGCTGTGAAGCTGCAAGGCTTCAGTGCCAGTTTCCCTTGGCCAAGATGGTGGTAACAGCACCCGAGAGCGGATTCAAGAATCGTCTTGTGTGAGGACACCACTGAATGCCTAGGTAGGTAAGTGCCCTAATAGTAAAAGTCAGCAGCTACAGCATTTGTAGCTGTTGACTTTTAATTTTTGGAGGGGAAGGACGGATCTCCTCTTAAATATATTTACTGCATTTCCTCTCACTGTCTTAATTTGTTTTTTTCCCAATATTTAGCCTGCAGATCCAATAACTCACAGAGATATTTTTAATCTTTTATTTTTCTAAATTCTCTAATTTACATTACAATTTTTTTTACAGGATCCACACTCTGGCTGCCCAAGCAGAAGCAGTTCCTGTTTGTCATTGCATAGTACTTCTCCCCCATGCCCTCTGTCTCAAACAGCACCATCACTTCCTGCCATGGGAGCAGAGCAGCTAATGAATGGGCTAATACGAGCTGCAGGCCCTGGAGGCCCCTCTACACTAGCAACTCTTCCTCTTCTTGGAGCTCTCTCTGGAAATCCTGGAGTGCTCTCACTAAACAGCATTTTGGGAAATATCAATGGAAATCTTCAAAGCACTCTAGGACAGGTCCAGAATCCTCTACGCAGCGGGACTGCCAGCTCACATATACCAGCCAGGTGAGTTAATTAATTTGGAGCAACTGCAACAAGATCGTTTGTGGGGAATCTATACTGTTTTGCATGTTTTTGATTTATTGTGCACAGTAATAAATTTTTTCCTGCTGCTGGCTCCTCCTCTGTTCACAGTGCCCCCATAGCAAGCCGTTTGCTATGGGGGCATTCATGCCAGCTTGATCCCAAGCATCTTTTTACTCTCCTTGTGAGCAATGTGTCTGGTGCCAAAAGGAATGGCCCCCGCTCTGTGGCTACGGGCCAATCATCTAATCAGGACCAAATCTGAACTATGTGCTAAGATGAGCTTGGTGCAGGAAAAGATTGTGTCTTTTACAGTTCTCATAAATCTCAGTTGGAACCGAATGCATCAGCGGTTCCTTCTGAACCCATCCTTTCTTCCCAGGGTGCTCATTCCTCCCCCTGCCCCTCACAGTGGAGGTATTTTCCTCTGTTTTCAAGCGTTTGTTGCTCAGTTAGTGCAAGTGGACAGCGATGCCTAATATTTCTTATTCTCTTGGGGAACCTCCAAAGGACTCATTGTCAGATGCAGAGTCACTCCCTCTCTTTGAGAGGAGTGATAATTTTAAGTTAGCAGTTGTTTCTCAAAACAGAAGGAAACTCCTATTCAACTGAGTTCCATCTTTAGAATTATAAGATTCCACTGTTCCTTTTTTTACCTTGATTTCCAGGATTGCTTCTCATAGACCTAAACATTTCAAGTGTTTCCTCTTCATTCCCTTATTAATGATTTTATGTACAAAGATTGGAAATATCCAGACACACATTTCCTTGCTCCTAAACAATTCCTGATGCTCTATCCCTCTGCAGAGAAATTTGTCAGAAAATGGTCTACTATTTCCATAGTTATAGCATAGGATGACACATGTATTGGAGTCCGATGTTGTTCCCCCCCCCCCCCCCCCCCCCCCGATACTGAATGTATGAAAAAATGAAGAATTCCCTGTGGGGTTTTTTAGCAGAAAAAAAATGATGGATCAAAGATATTTGTAAAAATTATAGATTTTATTACAAGACAATTGGACATCACTAGTACAAAAGTTAAAATGTGAGCTCTGATTTAAACAATGCGGGACACTTGGACTGAGAAGATAAATAAACAGTAAATAATACCATATGATATAATTGATGAACAATATACATCAAACGGTACAGTATTACAGGGACAATTATACTATTCGATGTTGCGAAATACCCCAATGCATTTTGACCTTGAAGGTTATGTTCTTCTTCAGGGGGTTCTTACATTTCGACAAATACATCAGAAAGAACAAACATCAGCATTATAGAGAATACATAATCACATTCTTTTTATATTATCACATATTTAGATTGATAATTTAGCTGTATTTACCCCTCGCTTATCCTGAGACTTCTCTTTATTAAAAAACATGCAACAGAGAATAGAGAGTTCCCCCTCAACAAGATGATCCCGAAACCTGCTTGGAAGTTGCGCTCACCTCCACCCCAAGGAGACAACCACGGGCCTTGGGCTTACAAGTGGTCACGGATTTATCAGCTCCCCGCAGGGGAAGGTCATAGACCAAGACCCTTGAAAATTATTGTAATTAAAACAATTAATTTTGTATATAAACATAGTATTGCTAATATAACATAGGTGAGAGAGATTTCTTAATAGAAATAAAAAAAAAAAAAAAGTTTTAATTATTCTGAACTAAAGATGATGTAAGAATATATTGTTTTAAAATCCCATCTAGATAATGCCAAAGGCACATAGTTGCTCCTATATTATATGTAACTTTAAATATTGTGAACCTTACTTTCAATGGCTCAAAAACAGCCATCTATACCTAGAGAATTAGTCTCTAATGACCTTATTAGTGTGACTAAAATAAATGATTAAAGAGGAAGTAAACCCTGATGAGTTTACTTCCTCTTTCATTCCCTGCAAAGGCAAAGCATAATGGACTACTGTGCATGGCATAGTAGCCCATTATGTGTCACTTACCTGACACAGGAGCCAGCGATGTCACCGCTGTCCCCTGTAGTCCAGCGCATCCATCTTTTCGGTGGGGTCTCGCAGCTCCGCCGCTGTCATTCGGCGGAGCCGCGATGACGTCACTCCCGCGCATGCGCACGGGAGCCAACACGCGCGGCAGCTCCATTGTTGGAAATGCCGCACTCAGTGCGCCTGCGCGCCGCTGTCTACGGCGCATGCGCCGTAGACAGCGGTGCCTGTCTTTGGGCAAATATCTCCTAAACCGTATAGGTTTAGGAGATATTTCTTGGACCTACCGGTAAGCCTTAATCTAGGCTTACCTGTAGGTCAAAGTGGTTTGTAAGGGTTTACAACCACTTTAAAGTGCAAAGTGAAAAATAACATGTCTAACAAATATATACAAAAAAATTGACTAGTGTTCAGAGATTATCCCCTGGATTACAGGAGGGCACCAAAATGTGACGTGCTTGCTGCAATGGAAGATGCATAACATCAAATAAGTGGAGCAAATGTAATAAACTAAATAAAATGAAAACATGCCTATAAAAAAAAAAGTAAAAGCAAAAATGTACTTAAAAAACATCTAAAATGTGATAAAAATGTGTGATTTATCAGTGAGGTGCAGTGACAAAAGTGATGGTGCACAAGAGTGCTGTGAACCAGCAGCAGGTGTAATCCCTATATTGCCAGGAAACAAAATAAGTGTTGAAAATGTAGAGGTGAAAACATAAGTAATCATAAATAACTGGTTAAAATGTGAAACTTTTTGAGACACTTATAGCAACTCCAATTGGATGTTCAGTGTCTGTCTATTGAGATCAGGAGCATATAAGTGCCAAATCTGAATGGGTAGAAGTTTGTAATGAATTACTATATGAAACAGTTGACAATCGTGCAGCAAAAACAATCTGCTAAGATCTATTCTTAGCTACAAATTTAGAAAGGCATGTCAGTATGCCTTTACGTATTCACCCGGGGGAAAAAAGTGTCAATAAAAAAAACACACTAGACAGGTTTTTAAAGTATTTTATTAGGCAGCTCCGGGGTTCTCTTCCATCTTTGGAGGTCTCTTCCAACTCCTCAGCTCTCTCCGGCCTCTTCTCCCACTCTCCGGCCTTCTCTCCTGGTCTCCGGTTCTTCTCCCGCTCTCCGGACTCTTCTCCCACTCACCCCGCTATCTTCTGCTCTTTTTCCGCTCTTTTGCTAACGGTGGCCTGGTCTTTTCCGTCGTCTTCTTCCCTGTTCTCTTCTTCCGATGTTGACACAACGCTCTCACCCACTGTAATGCTGTGTGCATGGCACGCAACGACTTATATAGGCATGGGTGGGGTCACCGGGTGATGTCCCGGTGACCCCGCTCCTTATGACGGCACAGTCTCAGCATGCCCCAGGACTGTGCCATCTTTTCGGCGTAGGGGGCTCCCCTTAAAATCCATACCAGAACTAAGGGACATTGTCGCTTCTCTCTCGCGCTCGCTACAATATGAAAATGTGTTTTTCCTATTGCAGCGAGCGCAACATGTACTGTACCCTGTAGCCTAGAACCAGCGTGATAGGATTGCGCTGGAAACATTCTTGCGGGCAGGTTCTGTAGCTGCCCTTGCGTTGTATTTGGTCCGTCGGACCAGCATACAGACGAACGGGTTTCTCAATAGAAATTGGGTCCAGCGGAGTTCCGGCGGAAAGATTTAAAACATGTTCTATTTCTAGGTCCGTTGGATTTTTTGAAAAAAAAAAAGTCTGATGAAGCTCACACACGATCAGAATGTCCGACGGGATGGTTCCGTCGGAGCTATTCCGCCGGAAAGTCCGGTCGTGTGTACACAGCATAAGAGCTGTGAAAATGTGGAAAAGACTCCCTCCAGAGGTGGTTCTCAAAAAAAAAAAGTATTCTAAATAGAAATTTGTAAAAAAATAAAAATAAAAATACTAATTAAAAAAATATTTTTATAAGGGTAGATTTAGACATGTGACTAAGACCCTTTTCACACTAGGGCGGTGCAGGCTTTAGCGGTAAATTGCCACTTTTGGCTGAAGAAAGGGTTAATAGCGCCTGTGTTGCGGTGCTGCCGAAGCCATTTGCAGGTGCTTCGTCACCGCTGCCCATTCATTTCAATGGGCAGGGGGTGGTGAAGGAGCGATGTATACACTGCTCCCGCACTGCCCAAAAGATGCTGCTTGCCGGACTTTTTTTGCTGTCCTACAAGTGCACTGCCCCATTGTGAAAGCACTCTTCACACTGGAGTGGCCCGAGAGGCGCTTTACAAGCGCTATTTATAGTGCTAAAATGCCA
This sequence comes from Lithobates pipiens, assembly GCF_037356315.1. NCBI lineage: Eukaryota > Metazoa > Chordata > Amphibia > Anura > Ranidae > Lithobates > Lithobates pipiens. The sequence goes on along the minus strand of NW_027507789.1, from coordinate 68,184,572 downwards.
TAGAAGAGCTCCAGTGGGAAAGGGGTCTTAATCTCCCTTGTCTCTGAAGCCCAATCCACATTTGGATTGAGCTTCAGAGGCTACTGATAGGTGGTGAGAATGCAATGCGATGCCTCCTCACCGCCAACTTTAACTCCATTTTACCAACAAATGCACCGCAACTGCATGCATTGCACAAGGTTGCTGGGAGTTTGCGGTGCATCCCCTTAACATGAATGTGTAGTGTTTGGCGGAAGACATCACTACAAGTTGGCTGAAGTTTGCCGCTGGCGCAAAGCATTGCGGCATCAGCACGCTGTCTACTGCCTATTACAGCTTAAAGAAGAGCTCTACCCAAAAGGGAAAGCTCCGCTTGTTTGCACCCTCCGCCACTCTACTGCCACATTTTCACTCATGCGCAAAAGGAAACCAGCTGTGAAGCCAAAAGGCTGGCACCTGCACCCGAAGCGACTGAAGAATGAGCTTGGTTACTGACATCACTGGATCCCTGGATAGGAAAGTGTCCTTAATCAAACGTCAGCAGCTACAGTATTTGTATAACTGCTGACTTTACATTTTTGGGGGGGAGACTGGAGCTTTAGGGGCGGGGGGCGTTTGGCAGGGAGCAAAAACGCAGCTTAACTGTGCAATTTTGCCGCCCCCAACTGCAAGTCTAAACAAGACCATAGCCTTGTTCATGACAGGTATACTACAGCAAGGCCATGTTTAGCTGCACAGGGATGTAAGGGTAATCCATGCATCCCATGCAGGCAATGCTATTGATGACAATTGCGGGTAAACACAGCCCTCCCTGGGCGTACGATGTAGCACACCCCATTGAGTGAGACCTTAGTAGGAATTTAGCAGCAATTTTGTAAGTTATGTTGTGATTTTATTTGCAAATAAGGATATTTTTTTAATTTTTTCTGTGAAAATAGCGATCTGATAAACATTTGCGCAAGTATTGTGGGGCTAAAAAAAAAAACAGTAGCACCCTTTATTTTTCTAAATCTGAAAGCTATTAGTGATAAATGAAACACCCAAAATTTTAGAGACATTTTGCAAAAATTTTTTGCAATTTCAAATTTACAAATATTTGTTATTTATTAAATCAACACAGGATACGCTTTTATATTTACAGGAATGTAGCAGAAATTTTGTAAAATTGTTTTTTTTTCTGCTAATAATGGTTTTAGTGAACTTTTTGCGAATATAATGTTTTGATAAACCTTTTCGCAAATACCCTGGGGCCTAAAAAATCAGTAGCACCTTCTTTTTATTGTACAGGTCATATGCTTTCAGAAAATATATGTTTTTTGGGGGTCTTTCACAAATTCTGAAAGTTGTAAGGGAAAAATAAAAACTTTTAGATTATTTGAGACAATTGGATATTTACACTTTTGTGTCTGATTTCACCATTTCACAAAAGTCGCAATTTAAAAGTTACAAATATTTGTTATTTATTAACTCAATACAGGTTAAGCTTTTATATTTAGTAGAAATTTTGTAAAATGTGCTATGTTTTTACCTGCTAAAAGGGATTTTAGTGGATTTTTAGCAAAAATATTGTTTTGATAAACATTTTCGCAAATATCGTGGGACCTTAAAAATTAGTAGAAGCTTTTTTTTATTCCACTGGTAATGTGCTTTCAGAAAATGTATGGTTTGGGGGGTCTTTTACAAACTCTAGAAACTATAAGTGAAAAATAAAAAGCAAAGGAAAAATTGCAAAAATGGTCTGGCCACCTGAGTGTACAAAATGGAGCAAAGGGCTTAGCAGCAAAAGGGTGTATACTCTATGGAACATTTGTTGTCGGACATTTCGTGAACAAATGTTGGCTAGCAGGTTCTCAAAATTTCCGACAACAAACTTGTCGGACTTTCCGATTGTGTGTACACAAGTTCCTCGGACAAAAGTCCACATATGCTCGGAATCAAGTATGAGCCGGAGATATAACTAGCCTTCATAATGGAGATATCATGTACGTCACTACGTTTGTAATTGTTGGCCAACATTTGTGTGACCGTGTGTATGCAAGACAAGTTGGAGCCAACATCCTTCTAACAAAAATTCACGGTTTTGTTTTCGGAAAGTCCGATCGTGTGTACAGGGCATAAGAATTCCAGTGGCCACACCAACCCAGCTATGTCAAAGGGGCTTTTGAGAGGAGTTATTACCACCTTTCTGGCTGGATCAGGAAGACCAGCTTTTACCTCTGTGATTTACTATTTCCTTCCCATGTTGAGATATTCCTCTCTAATTATGTGACCATTTTTCTTGGTTGTCTGACTAATGCTATCTTACAACTCGGTCTTGTTTTTATCATGTTCCCCTGATGATGTTTTGGCCTCATCCAGTACGAGCTGTAGGCAGTTACCAGTTCTCCATGGTCAAGAAAGAAAATAGGAACATTATATTTACCATAAAATTATTTTCTTGGAGTCCATTGAGGTACACATATCCCACCCCTCTGTGTTTATGATCATACTCTTGGTACTGCTTACGACAAAATGTAATGCTTGGTAGTAACAAGGGTTATCCTGGGCTGACCTACAGTTTGTCGTTAGTTTGCAGGGGTCCAGTCATCTTGTAGGCAAAGGTATAAATCAAATGGGAAGATTTCTTGTCTCCCCCAACAGTTTCCAATAAAAATAATTTCTTTATTGTACATCACGGGACACAGAGCCACAGTAATTACTGTATGGGTTATGTGGAACCTTGAGGTGATGAACACTGGCACACCCTAGACAGGAAGTTCAATTCCCCATATAACCCCTCCCCTTACTGGGAGTACCTCAGTTTTTTCGCCAGTGTCTTAGATGTTGGTCACGAGTAAAGATGTGCCGTGCTGAGCTCCGCTGGAATATTCCTTGCTGGGGCAGGCTGTGCCACCAGGTCCATTCAAAGTGTCTTTTCCAGGCCGAATTAAATGTTACCCAGGCCTCGTGTCCGAAGAAACAAGGTTTTGCCTGTAACACTTCTCTTTTTAGAGAACTGGACCCCGGGACCCAGTATTTGTTTTTTTCAGTCATATTCCTGCCAGAGTGCTTTACAGGCCCAGGGCTGTGGATCCCTCGATAAAAAAAAGGGCCCCGGAGTCCATTGAGGTACACATATCCCACCCCTCTGTGTTTATGATCATACTCTTGGTACTGCCTACGACAAAATTTAATGCTTGGTAGTAACAAGGGTTATCCTGGGCTGACCTACAGTTTGTCGTTAGTTTGCAGGGGTCCAGTCATCTTGTAGGCAAAGGTATAAATCAAATGGGAAGATTTCTTGTCTCCCCCAACAGTTTCCCATAAAAATAATTTCTTTATTGTACATCACGGGACACAGAGCCACAGTAATTACTGTATGGGTTATGTGGAACCTTCAGGTGATGAACACTGGCAACCCCTGGACAGGAAGTTCAATTCCCCATATAACCCCTCCCCTTACCGGAAGTACCTCAGTTTTTTCGCCAGTGTCTTAGATGTTGGTCACGAGTAAAGATGTGCCGTGCTGAGCTCTACTGGAATATTCCTTGCTGGGGCAGGCTGTGCCACTAGGTCCATTCAAAGTGTCTTTTCCAGGCCGAATTAAATGTTACCCAGGCCTCGTGTCCGAAGAAACAAGTTTTTGCCTGTAACACTTCTCTTTTTAGAGAACTGGACCCCGGTACCCAGTATTTGTTTTTTTCAGTCATATTCCTGCCATAGTGCTGTACAGGCCCAGGGCTGTGGATCCCTCGATAAAAAAAAGGGCCCCGGTTCCTGAAGGTTTTTTAACGGAGCCCACCGTGAGTTGTGAAGATTGGGTCTGTTACCACAGAACCCTGCAGCTGGATAAGGTAAGGGAGATTCCTAAGGAATGTTTCTAATTCTTGTGGATTTTCTCCTTTAAAGTAAACGTTGTCATGCCTATAGTCACCACCGGGGGGCTGTCAAGAGCACGTACCTGATTCCATGCTTGTCAGTTTTGCTCTGTGTCACAAGCTGCACGCTTCCTACTGTCCAAGCTCCAGGTAAGATATGGGAAGGTGTATTTTTTCTCTTTGGAATGTCCCCCCACCTGGATAGCTTCACTTCAGGAGGCAAAGGGAGCATGATTCAGTCGGCAGTGTGCCACACTGCTCCCGCTGCCATTGCAACGGTTCCCATCGGCAGCTGTCCTCCACCCTAGCCCTCCTCCATGCGATCCGGTCGGATCGGAGCCCGATCACACTGGAAAACGGTCTGTTTTGAAAAAGATGAGGGGGCGCGGTGGGTGGTCGGAGAAAGGGGGTGGGGCTTAGCAATGTTAGTGAGCTACAGTGTCCATAACACGGTTGTGTAACTATAAAGTGCTTCTTTTCTCTTATATTCACCGACCGACACAGCTCCTCTCTGTAACAAATGGGTTGTTAGCCTTATCACTAGGAGAATACTAAGCATAGTTGTAATACAACACTCAGAACTCTTAGTTCCGCCCAGGGGGGCGGTTCCTTGGTAACAACCCTCTCATCTGCAGACAGAACTTTTGCCTAGTGAAGGAGAAGGACCTAGGAACCCTGCGGGCCCATCGGTCCGTGCTTTTTTAAGCAGAAGCTTGGCTTTTTGCGCAAGGTGGATGATCCTGTGATCAGCTATCAACAGCCGGCTGGGTGACAAGCTGGATACCCTTATCCTTGTAGTCTCCCCAGTCTGGCCATCGATCGTGTGCAGGTCGCAGCTACAGCTCGGCAAGCCACGACGAAACCTCAGCTCCAGAGGTGGTCGTGAGCTTTTATGCTCTGGGGCATACATATGACCGGGCTACTGATGTCTGCGTCACAGTATGCCAGGCCAGCAGCTACCCTGTACTGATCAGTGAGTAGTTCTGCAAAGGAATGTCTCCCAGCTCTTCAGAACTGGTAAGTACAGCTCTCCCTGCCTCGGTGGGGCTGAGCAGCTGGGCATTCCCTGGGAGGTCGATTAGGGTGTCCCTCACCTCCCGCTCTTCTCTCCCCTGTCCCTATCTTCCCTCCCCCCCCTCCCTGGGAGGATGCTGCATGTGGCTGCTGAGCGGTGTATGTGTGCATCTCTGTGGGCTTTCACCTGAGATGGGGGGCTGGCTGGCTAGCGGTCTCCTGGGACCTGTGTGTTAAGCTCCCGGAAGGTGCCTATGAGGGTCTGCTCTGGTCTGGTGTGGCACTGTGTCTCTGCTATCATTTTTTCTGTCTGTACCTCATGGAGCTGCTGGTGGTCATTTTAGGTGTGGGCGAGAGCAGCATGCCTTCCTGGGCTTCAGCGGCCATTTTCCAAGTGATTTCCTATTCAGGACACTGGCAGCCATTTTCTGGAAGCCTGACATGTTTCTCAGTGTTCTCTAGCAGCAGCATAGCTCATGTGCTCTCACAGCCATTTTCCCTGTGTTTCCTGTCTGTGTACTGGACGCTGGGCAGCCATTTTATTGATGCCTGAGTACTTTTCTAGAACTCATTCTGGCGGCTGCCACCGACCCAGCTTTTGTTTCCTCTGCACTTGGGAGCACTCAGGGACTACAGGCACTACTTGTGAACAGTGCAGAACTCCTCAGGGTGGTGAGTCCGGCGGGAAAGAGCCCCTCAGTCAGTGGCAGCAAGGAGGGTGGGACTGTCACTGTCCTAAGTCCCCTTCGGGTGGCAGACAGGGCAGGGTCAGCAATGGCTTCAGAAACTGGTGTTTCTTCCCCCGAAATCCAGGTAATTGCAACCGGGTCACCTGCGGATTGCACAGTGCCCATGGACACCCTGACGGCGGTCCTCAATTCTTTTGTTGCCAAGATGGAGGCGGTGCGTGGGAGGAAAGGTGCATTAAAGAGGCCCCTGTCCTCTGGGGAGAGCTCTGACGCAGACTTGGGTCCGGTTGAGGCTGGTGATCCCTGCCCTGTCTTGTTAGACGACACTGACCAGGACCGTTCGGACAGTGAAGATGAGTCCCCGTCCGGGTCCGGGCGCGACAAAGCGCTTGTTGGAGCACTTATCACAGCTATGCGTGATACCCTGAAGATTCAGGAGCCAGCGGATCCCTCTGCTGATGTACCGGTCCCTTTTAGGTCTCGCATGCCAGCTCGTTCACCTAAGGTGTTCCCGTATCTGACTTATTTTGACAAGTTCATTTACAAGGAATGGGGTCGCCCGCAACAGACCTTTTCGGTCCCCAAATACATGGCGGTGTGTTACCCTTTTGAGGAGAGCCTTCTCAAAAAATGGTCGGCTCCTCCGGTCGTGGACCCCCCAGTATCCAGGTTAAATAAAGTAATCACGATCCCGGTTGAGGGGACTGAAGGATCCCATGGACAGGAAGGCCAAGGCAGTGGCTCGTTCCTTGTTTATGGTTGTGGGGTGAGCCATGTGACCAGTACTGGCAGACACTAACTGAGTGGGCAAAGCTTTTGCACCGCAAATTGGGAGAGCAACAGGCTCCTCTTGTCTGCGTGGAACTAGCAGACCAACTAGTGACAGGCCTTAAGTACGTCTGGATACTCTCCCTCTGTTATCCAGGGCTTCAGTGTCAGCTGTGGTGCTGAGGCGCCTGATTTGGCTAAAATTCTGGTGTGCTGACCAGGCATCCAAAAAAGCCCTGACGGATCTTCCCTTCCTTGGTGACTGGCTCTTATGAATTATGAAAAATGCCACCGGTGGTAAGAGTACACTACTCCCACAGGCCAGGAAGGCTAAGGAGCCACGCCGTAGGCAAGGGCCCTCTCTTTCCGCTCACAAACAGCTTTTTCGTACGCCCAGAGCTTCCACAAAATGTCCCCAGCCTGACAGGACATCCACGGACGGTCAAAAACGTCCCTGGACCCGCAAGCCTGCAAATAAAAGTGCTACGACATGAAGGTTTGCCCCCACCCATGTCTTGGGTGAGGGGTCGCCTTCTGGAGTTTGCAGCCCAGTGGTCCTCCCGGTTATCCGACCAATGGGTCTGCGATCTGATTTCCACAGGCTACAAGATAGAGTTTCTCTCTTGGCCACCAAACAGATTCTTCCCCTCCAGCATACCCGCATTCCTGGCTCGCCGGGAGGCCCTCTTGGGGGGCGGTAAGGGATTTGCTGAATCACGGGGTGATTGTACCGGTTCCAGAATCGGAACGCTTCCAGGGATTCTACTCAAATCTGTTGATTCCCAAGAAGGAAGGGGTACGTCCGATCTTGGAACTAAAATCCCTCAATCACTTTGTAAAAGTGCAGAGGTTTAGAATGGAATCAGTTCGCTCAGTAGTCGTTGCACTCCATCTAGGGGACTCCCTGGCGTCCGTAGACATCCAGGATGCGTACCTGCACATACCCATATGCCTTTGGCATCAAAAGTTTCTGCGATTTGCAGTTGGGGAAGCCCACTACCAGTTTGTGGCTCTTCCCTTTGGTCTGGCTTCAGCCCCCCGAGTCTTTACCAAGGAATTGGCTCCAGTTTTGGCGTTGCTGCTGCAACGTGGGATCGCGATCGTGGGATACCTAGACGATCTCCTCTTGAGGGCATCTTCTGCCTCAGAATTAGAGGAGGATGTGGCGATCACCATGCAGACCCTGCAAGAATTTGGGTGGCTGTTAAACCTAAAGAAGTCGGTGATTGTGCCGACCCAGCGTCTGGAGTACCTAGGCTTGCTGCTGGACTCCAGGTAAGTGAGAATGTTTCTCTCTTCAGACAAACTGCAGACTCAGATCCGGGGTAAAACTGCTGATGAACCGCAAGTGGTCGTCGCTCCGCTTTTGCATGCGAGTACTGGGACTCATGGTAGCCTCCTTCAAGGCAGTACCTTATGCCCAGTTCCACATCAGAGTCCTGCAGAAGGAGATTTTGACAAAATGGGACAAATCTCAGTTGTCCCTGGATCGATAGATCCAGGTGAGCCAGTCATTCAGATACTCACTGATCTGGTGGTTGAGATCCCCGGTGATTCAGTCCGGGAAATCGTTCCTTCCTCTGAAGTGGACGGTGATCACAGCGGACACCAGTCAATGCGGCTGGGGTGGAGTGATGGGGGTTCAGTCGGCTCAGGGCCTCTGGTCGACGGAAGAATCCAAGTTGCCGATCAATCTGCTCAAATTGAGAGCGATCAGGCTGTGCCTCTCCACATGGTCAATGAGACTGCAAGGGTGTCTGATCAGGATCCAGTCAGACAACGCCACGGCTCTGGCATACGTCAGTCAACCAAGGGGGAACAAGAAGCTCAGCCGCTGCATGGGAGGTCGGTCACATACTTCGGTGAGCAAAGCGACATGTACCGGCCCTGTCGGCCATTTACATCCCGGGAGTGGAGAACTGGCAGGCGGACTATTTGAGTCGACAGATGCTGGACCCAGGAGAATGGGAATTGCATTTGAAAACGTTCAGGTTACTGTGCCTGAGGTGGGACACACCAGACGTGGATCTGCTGGCCTCCCGTATCAATCAGAAGGTGCCAAGATTCATGTCCAGGACAAGAGATCCGTGGGCCGACACGTCAGATGGTGGCTCAGTGGGATCAGTACCAGCTGATCTACGCCTTTCCTCCACTGAAACTGTTACCACGTCTGCTTCGCAGAGTGGAAGCCGAGGGGATCCCAGTGATACTGGTTGCCCCAGATTGGCCTCAGCGTCCCTGGTACGCAGACCTGGTGCGTCTGGTGGCAGATGCTCCCTGACGACTGCCGCAGCGAGAGGACCTTCTGTCTCAAGGTCCGATTCTCCATCCTGCTTTACCATCGCTGGCTTTAACAGCATGACTATTGAGAGCCAGGTGTGGACAAATCGGGGTCTGTCAGACTTGGGGATCCCAACTATGTTGAGAGCACGGAAATATTCTTCTCAGAAGATACTGTATTTATCAGTGTATAACACGCACCCCAAGGGAATTTCAAAGAAAAAAACTTTTAGGAGGGAAGTTTAAGGAAAAAAACTTACATTTAAATGCCCATCAATGCAGCCTTGTCCGTGTCATTTGCAGCCTTGCATTGCAGCCTTGTCAGTCATTTGCAGCCTTGTCAGTCTCAGTCATTTGCAGCCTTGCATTGCAGCCTTGCATTGCAGCCTTGTCAGTCATTTGCAGCCTTCCATTTAGCCTTGTCAGTCATTCGCAGCCTTCCATTTAGCCTTGTGAGTCATTCGCAGCCTTCCATTTAGCCTTATCAGGCATTTGCAGCCTTCCATTGCAGCCTTATAAGTCATTTGCAGCCTTCCATTTAGCCTCGTCAATCATTTGCAGTTTTGTCAGTGTGTTTGCCATTTAAAAATTGCACCGCCGAGATACAGAGCGGATGTCCTGTGTATCTCGGCGGCGCTCGGTAGTTCTCGGCGGCTTTCGGGTATTTTCGGCCGCTCTCGGCTATTTTCGGCCGTCCTTGGCTATTTTCGGCCACACTCCGCCGTTCTCAGCGGCTTTTCGGTTTTCCAAATGCCGCCGAGTGCAGCCGAAAATACCCGAGAACGGCCGAGTGCGGCCGAAAATACCCGGAAGCCGCAGAGAATGGCAGAAAGGGTTAGAAATGGCGAGGATCAGTGTATAACACGCACCCCCGATTTCCCCCTGATTTTGGGGGGGGGGAGTGCGTGTTATACGCAGATAAATACGGTATACCATCGTACCTGGAAGGCCTACATCTCCATGTGTGAGGAGAAAGGATGGCATTCACTCTCCTTTTCCATAGCCAGGATCCTGTTGTTTCATCAGCAAGTAGACCAGAATTTGGGATTAAGCACCATTAAAGGGAAAATTTCAGTCTTTGCTGTCTTTTTTCAGCGACCCCTGGCATCTCACTCCTTAGTGAGTACCTTCGTTCAGGGGGTAGGACATGTAGTCCCTCCGGTGTGTCCACCGCCTTGGGATCCTGGTGTTGTCGGTGCTTCAAAAACCGCCATTTGAAAATATCAGGGAGATTCCCCTGTTGACTCTTTCCCAGAAAGTGGTCTTCCTAGTGGCTATCACATCGGCTAGGAGGGTTTTCGGAACTGGCGGCCTTGTCTTGCAAGTCGCCCTATCTGGCTATCCAAAGATAAGGTGGTGTTGCATCCACAACCGTCTTTTCTACCGAAAGTGGTCTCGGCTTTTCATATTAATGAGGACATTGTATTGCCATCTCTGTGTCCTAAGCCGAAGCACCCTAAGGAGGTGGCCCTTCAAGCTCTGGATGTGGTTTGGGCTCTTAAGGTGTATTTGTCTGCGACGGCTCTCTTTCGGAAGTCAGACTCACTGTTTGTTTCGGTGGCTGGTCCAAAGAAAGGCATGGCGGTCTCATCGGCCACCATTTCCAGGTGGATCAGACAGATTTTAGTACAAGCCTACGCCTTGAAGGGGCAGGTGCCCCCCTTTCCGGTCACAGCCCACTCCACAAGGGCAATCTGAGCGTCTTGGGCCTTCCAACACCAAGCGTCCGCCGCTCAGGTGTGTAAAGCGGCGACCTGGTCGTCTGTCCACACGTTTACCAAGTTCTACAAGGTAGACGTCAGTGCATCGGCTGATGCCTGTTTTGGCCACAGTGTTTTGCAGTTGAATATGCAATATATATTTTCAGTTTTTCCTGGTTTTTCGATAAAAACACAGTACTGTTATGTTAATGCACTGTTCCATTACTTCCGCAATTTGGTGCAGTTTTGGGTGATTACTCCTGTTGAGGATACCCTGTTTTTTGTGGTGGGTTTTCCACACACAGTTTTTTTTTTTTGTGGGTAAAGTTTCACTAGTTCCCACTTGCCATGGTGGATGAAGTTTTGTGCTGTTTTCCCACCCCTTGTTTGGCACTGCTTGGGGACGTCCCATTTGTTACAGCGAGGAGCTTTGTCAGTCGGTGAATAGAAGAGAAAATAGGATTTTTTATACTCACCGTAAAATCCATTTCTCTGTAATTCACCGACCGACACAGCACCCGCCCCTCCTTTTATCTTTACGTTATACTGCTTGTTGAAGTACTGAGGTCTGTCTGCAGATGGGAGGGTTGTTACCAAGGGACCGCCCCCCCCCCTGGGCAGAACTAAGAGTTCTGAGTGTTGTAATACAACTATGCCTAGTATTGTCCTAGTGATAAGGCTAACAACCCATTTGTTACAGAGAGGAGCTGTGTCAGTCTGTGAATTACACAGAAAAGGATTTTACGGTGAGTACAAAAATCCTATTTTTTCAGGTGCATACAGCTGAAAGAGGGACACAGAGTGGACGGGTGGCATGTGAGTGTGGGTGACACAGGCATGCCTAGGCACCTTTACTTAAGCATCAGGCTGTGCCTAATAGCAGCGGCAGTTGCTGGACTATTTCTCAGCAGTGGATGCATTTTTTTGGTAGTACCTCTACATTTGTGCTTAGCACTATGACCAGAGGGAGGGGTACAAATTCCACAATAACCAAGGGCACAACGGGGCTGTCCTCAGGCCCTAAGGACCCTCCCTCTGCAACACCATCTTCCCCTGAAAGACCTAGGGATGTTGGTCAGAGTGAGCCATCGGGGTCATCAAGGGCTGCAATTGCTTCAGACACTTCAGCCCCTGTCTATATAACTGAGCAGGTTTTCTCCTCAGCTATGAGTGGATTGGAGGAAAGATTAGTGGCTTTAATCGCATCTTCAGAGAGTGGAAGAAAATGCATTAGGTTCCCTTCTACCACCCAGGATCCTCAAACAGAGGAACAGTGGGAGGGGGAAGATGAATCCCCCTCAGGGGACTGTGAAGAGGCTGATGATTCCTCTTCTGAAGGATCAAGTGGGGAAGGACCTTGTTCAGCTTCACATGCTGAGAAGTTGCTGGTGCATTCTCTTACTCAAATGGTCTGCTCCACATTTAAGCTAGCCTTAATGGAGTCAGGTTAAAGAGCTCACTTCCTATTTGGGTTCACTAAAGCCTCCTCAAGCCTTGCATGCCTTTCCTGTCCATTCATTACTAGAAAAATGTATGTGTTCTGAGTGGGATCACCCAGATAAGCATTTTTCCCTCCTAAAAAGTTTTCAACACTTTATCCTATGGAGGAAAAATTTACTAAGATGTAGCATATACCAGCAGTTGACGCTGCTATATCCTCTGTGAATAAAATTTTGACTTGTCCGGTTGACAATGCGCAAATGCTTAGGGAACCAACTGATAAAAAATTGGAATTCCTGTTAAAAAACATTTTCTCCTTGACAGGCTCAGTGGCTCAACCTGCAGTGGCGGCAATTGGGGTATGTCAATCCTTGAGAGACCATTTGAAACGGGTGCTCAAGGTTTTCCCTGAACAGCAGGCCCAGTAGTTATCTGAACTGCCAGCAGCTTTGTGTTTTGCAATTGACGCAATCAGAAATTCTATTCTTCAAACCTCTCGCCTTACGCTTGGGTTGGTACATATGCGTAGAATCTTATGGTTGAAAAGTTGGTTACCCGAAGCGCCATGCAAAAAGCTCCTGGCTGGTTTTCCTTTCCGCGGTGAGAAGCTGTTTGGGGAGGATTTGGACAAATATATCCCAAAAATATCAAGTGGGAAAAGTACCCTTTTGCCAGTTAAGAAAAAGAGTAAACGTCCCTCATTTAAACTGGCTTTTTCCCAAGTGCCAGGGGCATCAGCCTCCATGCAGTTGCGACAGCCTCCATCATCAGGTTCAAGAGTTCTCGTCTCCTCATTCCTCAGGTCAAATGTCCCCAAAGATCCAGAGGAAAAAGAAGTCTCTCTTTCTAACGTTAGACTGACTTTTGTCGCAAAAAGTGATCATGGTGGTCCTCATGGAAGATCAGAGGTTTTGTTTTTTTTCAAACCTTTTTGACGGTGCCAAAACCAAATGACGATGTCAGACCCATTCTAGATCTCAAAGATCTAAATCGGTTCCTGAAAATTCGCTCTTTTCACAAAGAATCAATCCGATCAGTAATCTCCATCCTACAAGGAGGAGCACTTCTGGCATCAATCGACATCAAGGATGCATACCTGCATGTACCTATTTCCCCCGCTCACCAGAAGTATCTGCGTTTTGAAGTAGGAAAACTTCATTTTCAGTTTGTAGCCTTGCCTTTCGGTCTAGCTACTGCATCTCGGGTGTTTACTAAACTTCTGGCCCCTCCTCTGGCCACATTAAGGGCTCAAGGTATAACAATAATAGCATACCTGGACGACCTGGTCTTGATAGACCTGTCGGTATCCCGCTTGGACCAAAGCATGGTCACCACAGTCAACTACCTGGAATACCTAGGTTGGGTCCTCAACCTAGAGAAATCTTCTTTAAAGCCAGTAAGAAGATTAGAGTACCTGAGTCTGGTTATAGATACAGCCCAGAAGAGGGTGTTTTTACCCCAGGCAAAGATCAGCGCCATAAAGGAGCTGGTTCAGATGGTCAGGGCAAAGAAGGGTCCTTCCATTCGCCTTTGTTTGAGGTTGTTGGGGAAGATGGTGTCTTCATTTGAAGCAGTTCCCTATGCTTAGTTTCATTCAAGACTGCTGCAAAACAGTATCCTATCAGCCTGAAACAAGAAGGTTCAAGCACTAGATTTTCCGATGCGTTTGTCGCCAAAAGTGCGTTTATGGATGATACCCGAGAATCTGCAGAAGGGGAAATCCTTCTTACTGGTTACCTGGAAGGTGGTAACAACAGATGCCAGCCTTTCCGGTTGGGGAACAGTCCTGGAAGAGGCATCAGTCCAGGGGAAATGGTCCAGAACCGAAAGGACCTTGCCCATCAATATTCTAGAGATTCCGGCAGCGGATCTAGCCCCCAAGGGCCTGGACATTCAGGTTGCAGAATTCTCCTGTCTGGATTCAATCCGACAATGCCACAGTAGTGGCTTACATCAATCACCAAGGGGGCACCAGAAGTCAGGCAGCCTAGGGAGAGGTAAACCATATCGTAACCTGGGCAGAAAAGCTTACACATCGCAATCTTCATTCCAGGGGTAGAGAACTCGCAGGTGGACTAATAAGTCACCAGCAATTTTTCCCTGTTCCGGGGGGAATTGTCCCTTCACCCCAACATCTTCCTGGCTATATGCCAATATGTTGATCTGTTTACATCCAGGTTCAACAACAAAGTCGACAAACTTTGTGTCAAGAACAAGGGATCCACTCGCATGTGAAACGGATGCTTTGGTGACCCCATGGGATCAGTTCTCACTAATTTATGCATTCCCTCCTATTCTGCTGCTACCTCGACTTCTTTGCAGGATCAAGCGGGAAAGGAAGACGGAAGTTATTGTGGCCCCATGGCCCCTACCCACCAGGTCCAGACCTGCTATTGCGTGAAGGTCCTAGGAAAGGACAGGCAACATCGAAATCCACTATTGCCAAATGGATTTGACAAGTAATTGTTCAAGGTTATGGCTTGAAGAGGAAGGTTCCACCTTTTCAAATCAAAGCGCACTCCACCGGGGCTGTTAGTGCTTCGTGGGCAGTGCATCACCAAGCCTTCATGGCTCAAATCTGCAAGGCCGCAACCTGGTCTTCAGTCCATACATTCACCATGTTCTATCGGTTGGATGTAAGAAGGAATGAGGATATCACCAGTGTACTGCAGGCGACAGCATAGGTCCTCAGGTCTGATTGCACCCTACTTTTGTTTGTGTCCCCTCCCTCTAGGTGGCATTCATCTTGGACATCCCATACAGTAATCACTGTGGCTCTGTGTCCCATGATGTACTATGAAGAAAATAGGATTTTTATAACAGCTTACCTGTAAAATCCTTTTCTTGGAGTACATCACGGGACACAGAGGTCCCTCCCCTCTTTCTGGTTATACGTGTATTGCTTTGCTGAGGTACTCCCGGTAAGGGGAGGGGTTATATGGGGAACTGAACTTCCTGTCTAGGGTGTGCCAGTGTCCATCACCAGAAGGTGCAATATAACCCATACAGTAATTACTGTGGCACTGTGTCCCGTGATGTACTCCAAGAAAAGGATTTTACAGGTAAGCTGTTATAAAAATCCTATTTTATGGTGAGTACAAAAATGCTTTTTTTTTTTTTTTTTGCAATATTATATGTTACAGGTACTGAAAAAAGGGACCCTAAGTGTCCCTTTTAAGTTTCAAAAATCTAAACCACTTCCTGTACTGCACATGTCAACATGTTGCTTTTTTCTTTCTTTTGCTCCACAGCCTGTCCTCTTTGAGCACACTATCAGAGCAGCAGAGGCAGCTAGCACAGCAGTTGCAGCAGATCACCACCGCTCATCTCACTGTGGTAAGCTTAATTTCTTGCTCCAAACATATTGTGAGTAATTATTAAAGCTATAAGAAAAAAGCTAGTCCCAGCTGCATTATCCATATTCCAGCTGTCTTTTTTTCTGAATATCTGGATTGCTTACTATAAGCAACACGTTTACTAATCTATTGTGGCCAATTGTCTGGTTGTTAATGTTTGCCTGTCTTTTTGCTAAGTGCTGCACACTGCTAAACAAAATATATTTATTAGATCAACACTTTTTTTTATAATTGACACTTTGTTTTTCATAGGATCAGCAAAATGTCTTGTATCAAATTGTCCAGCACCTCCAGCAGCGACGGGACCTTCAGCGCCTGATAACGCCAGCTGCACCACCTCTGCTTCCTGTGACAACATGTAGCACTATGGCATCTTCGCCTGCCCCACCCATCCTTACTGCACAAGCCCCTCCTTTCCTGGGATCGCAAGGCGAGGTAAGGGTTTAGAAAATTGTAGTGTCACTGATGAAAAATTATTTGTATGGGCATCTGCAAGCATTTTTAACAATCATTTTCTCAAAACAATTGTGTGTTTTATCTACTGCTGCACTGTAGACTAGCACATAGTACATGGGCTTGTGCAATGCCATCTGCAATACAGAGTGATGATTTGCAGTAAACCATAGTAACCAATCAAATGTGATTACTACAATGATAATTGAGCCAAAAAGCGAGAGAACATCTAAAATTTTGAGTTCTTAAAACAGCAATAGAGGGGAAATCTTCTAATGGGGACACTGGTTGTCATTTTGGATACATTTTCTTTCACTTTCTGTTGTCTGTACAGAACAGGAAGTAGAGGAACATTTTCCCAATGCTACAGTGATGGAAGAATTATTTTTTTTTTTTAAAGAAACTATCTTATTTTTTTAAACACTCTCATGACAAACAATTGTCAAAGCACTATGGGTTAAGCAAAAGAGACAACACTACTAAGGAAGCTTCCTCTTTTGCACAACTTTGTGCAGAATTTTCACTACCTACTAGATATTTTTACCAATACCTCCAACTCCTGCATTTAAGAAATAGAAATCCCCCTTCATTGGGACTTTGTAGGCAACAGACACAGATATATAATCAAAAAGGTATATTTTATTGAATGTACATAAAAACATTTGATCTTATAATGATCAATATGAAAATGACATGAGAAAATACTACAAAAGTATACAAAACATCATACAAAAAACAATAAGTTACATTGTATAAATGACAAAAAAAAGGATTGTTACTCTCCGGTATATATTGATCCCCGGTACCTGATGCGTTTCTGGTTTAAGCACCTTCGTCGGGGATATTAAGTAAGAGTATATGTAGTCATGATTTTGTCTTTACATACAGATGATTCCACCATATAACAAAATGGGTGAAACAGCAGTGTAGATGGGCGCCAACCAAATATGATGATATTATGAATTTACCTAGTTTTCATTTGCCTGATGGTCATAGGGAGTCAGATATGGCAGATTGCCAGAGCAAGACCTATGAGTTTATTAGTGTTGAGAGCGCTATCCAAAGACTTAAGTAATGTTCCAGGTCTGTGTGTGGCTGCAAACTTCCCAGGTCTTCTAAATATTAGACCCCCATGTGGATACAGAAAAAAACCTCGCTGGTTGGCATCTCCCCGCTCTGCAGTGCTTGGAACTTCCAACTCCTTCATGCTCTGCAGGCACAGGGGCAAACACTCTCACTTCTCTGCTGCTGGAGATCCTCCAGGCGGGTGCCAGGAAGGGACTGATATCTAAAGTATACTCAGTACTGTTGTCTTCTATCCAGGATCATGCCTCTCTGAAGTGTAGAGCTGAATGGGTAGATGACATTGGAGATATTGATGGCGATCAGTGGGATATGGCTCTGGAGTGGATTCCTGTGGTCTCTATCTCAGCTTCCCATAGGTTGTTGCAGTTATTTCTTCTGCATAGAACCTATTGAACGTCTGAGAAACTACACGCATGGGGCCTGAGGGATTCTTCCCTATGTCCGAAGTGTAAAACACAGCAAGGAGATTTCATTCACATGCTATGGAGATGCCCAACTCCTTCATGCTCTGCAGGCACAGGGGCAAACACTCTCACTTCTCTGCTGCTGGAGATCCTCCAGGCGGGTGCCAGGAAGGGACTGATATCTAAAGTATACTCAGTACTGTTGTCTTCTATCCAGGATCATGCCTCTCTGAAGTGTAGAGCTGAATGGGTAGATGACATTGGAGATATTGATGGCGATCAGTGGGATATGGCTCTGGAGTGGATTCCTGTGGTCTCTATCTCAGCTTCCCATAGGTTGTTGCAGTTATTTCTTCTGCATAGAACCTATTGAACGTCTGAGAAACTACACGCATGGGGCCTGAGGGATTCTTCCCTATGTCCGAAGTGTAAAACACAGCAAGGAGATTTCATTCACATGCTATGGAGATGCCCAAAACTCAGTCGTTATTGGGCTGAGGTAATACAGAGTGTCTCCCGTCTAGCCCAGGTACCTGTGCCTTTCACCCCTCTAGTGTGCATGTTGAGCACAATAGATGTGGAAATGTACCAGAAAGGAATGTATAGTATGATTACTAGACTACTGTACCTAGCTAAAAAAACTCATAGCTAGACACTGGATGGCACCTACAGTACCTACTGGGAAACAATGGATTACCTATGTAAACTCACTTCTCCTTAGGGAATAATTGGCTTATCGCCATAGGAATGCTGTGTCAAAATTTGATTTCATCTTGCAGCCCTGGTTGGATGATCTTAATCTTGCCCTGTTAATTGTTATGAGTCGTAGGAAGGGATAGGCGGAAAGAGAAAAGTAGTTACAAAGTGTTATAGTTTTGCTCTGTTGGATACTTGGTTTCTCTAAATTCAATAGCTTAAAAAGTTTCTTACTGATTCAATAGATGTTATACCAAGTACTAAATGTTTCTTCTCTTTGTTATGCCTATGTGGATTGTAATCTATATGTTTTAATCTGCTGATGTTTAATCCGTATTTGGACAGATTGTAAGCATTGTTGGATTTGCCTATCTATGGCATACATTTGTATGGTCACTTTGTGCATTAACAAATAAAAAAGGTTTGATTAAAAAAAAAAAAGGAAGCTTCCTCTGTCGAACGCTTTTGACTTGTGTCAATGGTATCAGTTTGACATGTGTCTAAGATTATTCAGAATTCTTTGACAGGTGCATTTGACCACCTTCTGACCTGCATGTGACCTGCTTCAAGCAGGTTTTACATTGCTGCAGACTTGCGAATCCCATTTAAAGCAAACATAAGTCCATCAGCACAGACGCTTAGTGAAAATGTTTGTACTGGGGTTTAAGAGAAGAGCCACTGTTGTAATTACTCAATTCTGCAAGCAGCCAGTATTTGTGTAACATTGTAAAAAAAAATATTTTTAAAGTACGTTAATCCTCTTTTTGTAGTTGGATAATGTGTTTTCTACCTGAAAGGCATCATTGTTTGAGCCCTGCTTTCATTGTTTGCTGTGGATGTGTCAATGAATTATTGCTGCTGCAACTTTCCAAGTGGAGGCATTTGCAGGATTTTACACTTGTTCCTCACACTGTGTTGCTGGAGCTTAGGAGCTGCAAGTAAAGTAGCACTTTCCTTACAAGCAAACCTTACAAGTAAATCAGCGCACAGTATGTGATAACAGAAGTGGTCAAGAAACAACATGCAGCTGGTATGGAAAGGGAGAGAGTGATCTCACAAAGAAGAGTTATGTAGATGAGGACAGGGGGATTTGCTGACAGCACCTTATTGCAGAAAAGATGTAAAGATTGGGTAACAACATTCTTAAAATTTGAATGCAGCAGTGGAAGCATTGTCAGCCCATTGCAGGAAGCTGGAAGTGTATTTTTTTGCAGAATCACCAAGTATCTATTCTTTTTTTACCCACATGCACTCTCTTTAACTAGCTTAGTGTCCTTAGAAAATTCTTAAGCTGATGATTTCTTCATTCTCCTGCATGATTATCTATCCGGACAGATCTTGGACATTCATTCACAGCCGCTGTGAAATTTAATGTTACACTAGTCACTGAGATCTGGTCATTGCACTGCCCACCTTGTGAACTCATTGTCATACTGGACAGTAGATTTGTAGGTTCACTAAAAGTTTGCTCTTCTATTAATGGTGAGTAGGCTGTGTATAGAGGGGTATCTGGTGTGTTCCACAGTGTTAGTGTTTTCTAGCTCCTTTTTATTGTAAATAAATAACCTTTTTAGTAGGTTTACAGTAGGGGACCCACAGTCTTCAGTAATTATCATGGGTTATATGCAACTATCTAAAGGTAATTGTACATTTGTAAAAAGTAAGCCTCAATTTTTTGCTAGTGCCCTTAGGTGATGGTCCTTTTCTCTCTACTGAGAGAAGCTAACTTCTTTCCTCTCAAGGTTTTCTCCCTCTGATGACTCCTCTGTCAAAATTTCTGGCGGCACAATAGGAACTGACGCTCCTTTTGCCCCACCCCCCCTACCTGGAGCCTGACAGATGGAATAAGTGGGGTCAGCCTGTAAGGATTTGGGTTTCTAGAGCATTGGGCTGACTTGTCATTGGGATACAACATATAAATTGAAGATGGACCTTAATTAATGGGGTCTGCTGTGCTGGAGGGAAGTATATTGGAATTTTGGAGGAGTATTTAAACTAGGAAAGAGGGGAAGGGAGGATTTTAGAATATAATGGGACAGAGGTCAGACACTAACGGAGGATAGAATGGGGGGAAGGCTATGGCAGATGATAAGGAAAATCTCATGCTACAAACAACCCTTGGTAATTACACTACTACAAAAAAGATATGAAAAATACATGTGCAAATTGCAACAATGGATTCAAGTTTTAGTTCACCAATGCCAGATCTATACCCAGCAAAATAGTCAAATTGGAAGCCTTGGTGCGTGAATATAACCAGGATTTAATTGTTTTTTGCTGAATCTTGGCTTCATTCTTCACGTGACTTAACTAATAATATTCCAGGTTATGCTCTATTGAAAAGGAAGGGTAAACTGAAAGGTGGTAGTGTCTGACTCTATATGAGAAGTGATCTTAAAGTGGTTGTAAACCCTTACAAACCACTTTGACTTACAGGTAAGCCTAGATTAAGGCTTACCTGTATGTCCAAAAAATATCTCCTAAACCTACACGGTTTAGGAGATATTTGCCAAAATACAGGCGCACTGAGCACGCTCCTATCAACGGCGATATGCCGCGAGTGGCGGCTCCCGGAGCACTAAGATCCACTGAGAAGATGGATGCTCCGGACTACAGGGGACAGCGGTGACTTTGCTGGCTCCTGTGTCAGGTAAGTGACACATAATGGACTACTATGCGATGCATAGTAGTCCATTATGTTTTACCTTTGCAGGGAATCAAAGAGGAAGTAAACCCATCAGGGTTTACTTCCTCTTTAAAGTGAGTTTGAAAGAGGACCTTGTGGATTGAGAGTGTGGTGGTGCTTGAGGCATCATAGGTGGAGCTGCATATGGGATTTCATGCTTCAAATTAATTATTGGAGTTTGTTACAGGCCACCCAGTGTTAATGAGGAGGTAGAAACTCCTTGTACAGATAAAAAGGACTGCAAGGGTTTGCACAGTCCGGTGTACATTAGCCCTTGGCTTTATTGAACTCGTAACTCCTTATTTTCTTCCTGAGTACCAAAAAATGCCAGAATTACAGGAAGTGATTTAAAGCTGCTGTAACACTTTGGTTTGTTCTTTAACCACTTCCCGCTTGCCGGCTGTCATGTGTCATCCTTGAATTTGTGCGGGTATATCTGAATGATGCCTGCAGCTACAGGCATCATTCAGATATTGGCTTTTTCAGCCGGCGATTTCCTACACCATGAGAACAATCATAGCGGCTGTTCCGCCGCTTGATCATTCTTACGGGAGGCGAGAAGGGACGTTCCTTCCATCAAGTCAAGGACAGGATCCGCCGGCCCTGGATGTTTACCATAGAGATTTCTGGTGGACCAGATGGTTGCCGGAGTCTCTGATTGTTCGGAGGCCAGTCTCAATGTTATGACATCACACCTGGCCTCTGCATTCAAACAAACGGCGCCGCCTTGGCTGGGAAGCCGAGATTTTTTTTATTTGTATTTCAGGCTTCCCAGCCTAGAGGTGAAATGTGGGGTCTTATTGACCCCATATCTTACTGTAAAGAGGATGGATCATGCCATATTCCTAATACAAGGGATGTTTACATTGCCTCCAGTGGAGGTGGCTGAGGCCCCCTTTTCTTCTTTGGGTTCTTTGAGGCCTTCACAGGGTCCACATGCTTTCCCTTTACACCCACTACTGGAGCAACTGGTATATGCAGACTGAGATCACCCAGATATGTATTTTGTTCCTCCTGGGAGATTTTCTCTTCTTTATCCCATAGAGGAAAAGTTCACTAAAAAGTGGAGGTTGCCAGCAGTGGATGCTGCTATTTCTTCTGTGAATAGGAGTCTAACTTGTACAGTAGGCAATGTCCAGGCCTTATGTTTTGCAGTGAACACCCTTAAAGATTCTATTCAACAGGTGCCACGCCCTCTTATCTGTGCATATGCGCAGAATTCTCTGGTTGAAGCATTGGTCAGCTCAATTGCCATCCAAAAATATATTGGCAAGTTTTCCTTTACATGGGGAACGGTTGTTTGGAGACAAATTGGATAAGTATATCCAAAAAATTTCAGGTGATAAGAGTGCCCTTTTACCGGTTAAAAGAAGGAGTAGGCGTACTTCATTTAAATGCTCTTCTTCCCTGGCACCAGGTGCTGAAGCCCCCAGGCAGTTTCGACGGCCTCCGCCGCCAGTTCCAAAGGTAAGCCTGAAGGCCAAACACAAGGCCATAAGAAGCCCTGGGGGCAGAAGCATACAAAACAGGGTCCTAAGGCCTCCTTATGAAGGGGCACCCCCACTCGGCCGAGTGGGGAGAAGGCTTCTGCAGTTTTCAGGAGCCTGGCGGGAAGAGATATAAGACAAGATGGGCCATCTCCACAGTATCTCTAGGCTACAAGCTAGAGTTTCGGGAGTTTTCACCATTTTGTTTTCTAAGATCGAATGTACCCAGAGACCAGTTAAAAAGAAGGTCTTTATTCCAGGCACTTAACAGGTTGATGTCACAACGTGTGATTAAAGAAATTCCAACAAAGGAGCAGGGCATGGGTTTTTATTCGAATCTCTTCACGGTGCCAAAACTGAATGGAGATGTCAGAGCCATTTTAGATTTAAAGCCATTCCTTTCGCATGGAGTCAATTTGGTCAGTCGTGTCCTTTCTGAGGGGAGGAGAATTTCTAGCATTAATAGACATCAAAGATGCATATCTGCATGTGCCAATCTGCCCCGCTCACCAGAAATTTCTGCAATTCGAGGTAAAACAGCATCATTTTCAGTTCGTAGCCTTGCCCTTCGAGTTAGCCACTGTCCCCCGGATGTTCACAAAAATTCTGGCCCCAGTATTAGCATAATTAAGGGTCCGGGGTATATCAGTAATGGTATACCTAGATGACCTGCTGCTTATAGTCAGTTACATGGCTAGACCGCAGTGTGTCCAGCACGGTCAAGTATTTGGAACACCTGGGTTGGATTCTAAGCCTAGAAAAGTCAGCCTTACAGCCAGTAAGAAGTCTAGAGTACTTGGGTCTGGTTATAGACACAGTCCAAGAAAGGGTATTTTTGCCTTAGACAAAGGTCATGGCTATAAGAGACCTGGTCTGTGTGGTCAAGGTAAAGAAGGATCCCTCTGTTGGTCTTTGCATGAGGTTGCTAGGGAAAATAGTGTCTTAGTTCAAAGCTATTCCCTAAGCCCAATTTCATTCAAGACTGTTGCAAGACAGTATTCTGTCTGCTTGGAACAAGAGGATCCAAGCCTTGGACTACCCAATGTATCTGTCCCCAAAGGTACGCCAGAGTCTCAATTAGTGGTTATGGGCAGAAATTTGCAAAAGGGGAAATCCTTCATGCCGGTAGCCTGGTAGGTATTAACGTCGGATGCTGGGGAGCTTGGGCAGGGGAGCGGTTCTGGAGGAGGCCACTGTCCAGGGGAAGTTGTCAGAGACCGAAAAAGCCTTGGCAATCAACATTTTAGAGATTCGGGCAGCGCGTCTAGCTCTAATATCCTGGACTTTCAGGTTGCAGGGGTGTCCTATCAGGATACAATCCGACAATGCCACAGCTGTGGCTTACATCAACCACCAAGGAGGTACCAGGAGTCAGGCAGCCCAAAAGGAGGTGGACCATATTCTGTCATGGGCACAGAAGCATGTGCCTTTTCTGTCAGCAGTCTTCATTCCGGGCGTGGAGAATTGGCAGGCAGACTTCTTGAGCTGCCAGCACTTGCCCCCGGCGGAATGGTCCCTGCATCCCAAGGTTTTTTCAGCCATATGCCAAAAGTGGGGTTCCCCGGACAAAGATCTGTTGGCGTCCAGGTTCAAGAAGAAGTTGGACAGCTTTGACAAGGGATCCACTCACATTCGGGACAGATGCGATAGTGAGCCCTTGAGATTAGTTTTCACTGATGTATGCTTCTGTCCATCCGTCCGTCCCCCCGTTCAGCTGCTACAGCGGCTTCTACGCAGGATCAAGAAGGAAGGGAGTCCATTGATTCTGGTAGCCCCGACACGTTGCCCAGAACATCCTGGTATGCAGAGATCATAAGGTTGGCAGTGGGGAAACCATGGACTCTTCCATCCCGTCCAGACTTGCTTTCGCAAGGACCGGTGTTCCATCCAGCCTTACAATCGCTAAGTTTAACGGTTTGGCTACTGAAGACCAAATTTTAAAGGATCGGGGGTTTTCAGGCTCAGTGGTGACTACCCTGATTAATGCAAGAAAGCCGGCTTCCAGGGCCATTTATTTATTGTAGGATCTGGAGGTCCTATATTTCCTGTTGGGAAACCAAAAGAGGGCATCCTCGAAAGTATGTTATAGGAAGAATTCTTGCCTTCCTCCAATTGGGGGTAGAAATTAAGTTAGCCTTGAGTACCATCAAGGGTCAGATTGCTTTGTATTCTTTGATCTGGGCCTTTATACAAGGAGTAACTTTTATAACTCTGCCAGTCAGGCTGCCATTGTGCCTATGGGATTTGAACCTAGTTTTATCAGTCTTGCTAAGACAACCCTTTGAGCCTTTGTACCATATACCCTTGATCCTTTTGACAAGGAAATTGTTTTTTTTGGTTGCCGTAACTTCGGCAAGGAGAGTGTCAGAATTGGCAGCCTTTTCCTGTACAGAGCCATACTTAATTATTCATAAAGACAAGGTGGTGTTGCATGCTGACCCAACCGTTTTGCCTCAGGTAGTGTCCAGTTTTCACTTGAACCAAGATGTCTCCTTGCCTTTTTCCCAGAACCTCGCTCTGTGGAAGAAAAATTATTGTATTCTCTTGATGTGGTGAGAGCTGTCATGATTAACTGAAGGTGACAGCTCAGATGCGGAAGACTGATGCTTTGTTTGTGTGGCCAGAAGGGCCCAGAAAAGGGCAGGCAGTGTCAAAATCGACTATTTCACAGTGGATTCATCAGGTTATAATTCAGGCTTATGAATTGAAAGGAAGGGTTCCAGCTTTTCAAATTAGAGCACACTTTACCAGGGGAGTGAGTGCGTCATGGGCAGTGCGTCACCAGGCCTCTATGGCTCCGATTTGCAAGGCTGTGACTTGGTCGTCAATACATACATTTACTACATTTTACCAGATGGATGTAAGGCGGCAGGAGGATGCCGCTTTTGGGCACAGTGTACTGCAGGCAGCAGTATAGACCCTCATGTCTGATGGCGGCCTACTTTGATATGTGTCTCTCTCCCCTCTGGGGCATTGCTATTACTATGGCTGCTCTGTGTCCCATGATGTACAATAAATAAAATTGGATTTTTATACAGCTTACCTGTAAAATCCTTTTCTTGAAGTACGTCACGGGACACAGAGTTCCCTCCTCTCTTTCTGGGATATACATTGCTTTGCTGCAAAACTGAGTTACTTCCTGTCTTTGGGTGTGCCAGGGTCCATTCACCTATAAGTGGCGTATAACCCACATAGTAATTACTATGGCTGCTCTGTGTCCCGTGATGTAGTCCAAGAAAGGATTTTACAGGTAAGCTGTATTAAAAATCCTATTTTCACACTATGCAAAAAAATTGGGCTAACTTTACAGTTTTGTTTTATTTTTTAAAGCACACAACTATTTTTTCCCCCCTAAAAATGCGTTTGAAAAATTGCTGTGCAAATACTGTACGAGATAAAAAGTTGCAACAACCGCCATTGTATTCTGTAGGGTCTTTGCTAAAATATATATATATATATATATATATACAGTGCCTTGCGAAAGTATTCGGCCCCCTTGAACTTTTCAACCTTTTGCCACATTTCAGGCTTCAAACATAAAGATATACATTTTTTATTTTTTGTGAAGAATCACCAACAAGTGGGACACAATTGTGAAGTGGAACGAAATCTATTGGATTTTTGAAACTTTTTTAACTAATAAAAAAATGAAAAGTGGGGCGTGCAAAATTATTCGGCCCCCTTGTGTTGATACTTTGTAGAGCCACCTTTTGCTGCGATTACAGCTGCAAGTCGCTTGGGGTATGTCTCTATCAGTTTTGCACATCGAGAGACTGAAATTCTTGCCCATTCTTCCTTGCAAAACAGCTCAAGCTCAGTGAGGTTGGATGGAGAGCGTTTGTGAACAGCAGTTTTCAGCTCTTTCCACAGATTCTCGATTGGATTCAGGTCTGGACTTTGACTTGGCCATTCTAACACCTGGATACGTTTATTTGTGAACCATTCCTTTGTAGATTTTGCTGTATGTTTGGGATCATTGTCTTGTTGGAAGATAAATCTCCGTCCCAGTTTCAGGTCTTTTGCAGACTCCAACAGGTTTTCATCCAGAATGGTCCTGTATTTGGCTGCATCCATCTTCCCCTCAATTTTAACCATCTTCCCTGTCCCTGCTGAAGAAAAGCAGGCCCAAACCATGATGCTGCCACCACCATGTTTGACAGTGGGGATGGTGTGTTGAGGGTGATGAGCTGTGTTGCTTTTACGCCAAACATATCGTTTTGCATTGTGGGCAAAAAGTTCGATTTTGGTTTCATCTGACCAGAGCACCTTCTTCCACATGTTTGGTGTATCTCCCAGGTGGCTTGTGGCAAACTTTAGACTTTTTATGGATATCTTTGAGAAATGGCTTTCTTCTTGCCACTCTTCCATAAAGGCCAGATTTGTGCAGTGTACGACTGATTGTTGTCCTATGGACAGACTCTCCCACCTCAGCTGTAGTTCTCTGCAGTTCATCCAGAGTGATCATGGGCCTCTTGGCTGCATCTCTGATCAGTCTTCTCCTTGTCTGAGCTGAAAGTTTAGAGGGACGGCCAGGTCTTGGTAGATTTGCAGTGGTCTGATACTCCTTCCATTTCAAAATGATCGCTTGCACAGTGCTCCTTGGGATGTTTAAAGCTTGGGAAATCTTTTTGTATTCAAATCCGGCTTTAAACTTCTCCACAACAGTATTACGGACCTGCCTGGTGTGTTCCTTGGTCTTCATGATGCTCTCTGCGCTTTCAACAGAACCCTGAGACTATCACAGAGCAGGTGCATTTATACAGAGACTTGATTACACACAGGTGGATTCTATTTATCACCATCAGTCATTTAGGACAACATTGGATCATTCAGAGATCCTCAAATAATTTTGCACGCACCACTTTTTAATTTTTTATATTTGCTAAAAAAGTTTAAAATATCCAATAGATTTCGTTCCACTTCACAATTGTGTCCCACTTGTTGGTGATTCTTTACAAGAAAATTAAAATTTTATATCTTTATGTTTGAAGCCTGAAATGTGGCAAAAGGTTGAAAAGTTCAAGGGGACCGAATACTTTCGCAAGGCACTGTATATATATATTGTTTGGGGGTTCTATGTAATTTTCTAGTAAAAAAAAGTATGATTTTTACACGTAGGAGAGAAATGTCAGAATTGGCCTGGGTGTCAAGTGGTTAAGCTCCTTGTCTTTTTTTTATTATTATTTTCTGGTTCACATTTGACCTTCTCAGCAACCACTAACTGCACTCACATAAGCTACTTGATACAACCCTTCTCTAATAAAAGCCCCATCTTGCGGGCTGTCACTTCAAAAATCAATTCCCAGGCAAGATCCGACATTCACTTAGCAGGTACCATGCGTTCAGCATTACCTAAGCTTTGAGAAACC
Source organism: Lithobates pipiens (assembly GCF_037356315.1). Lineage (NCBI taxonomy): Eukaryota > Metazoa > Chordata > Amphibia > Anura > Ranidae > Lithobates > Lithobates pipiens. Next base: position 68,157,308 of record NW_027507789.1, on the reverse strand, counting down.
CATCACTCTATTTAGTATTTGATCACCAGTTCAGCTACCATGACTATCAAGATTCTATCTACTAAAACTAAGGGTCTTAATCACCCAGCCAAAAAATTCACACTCTGGAAAATGGCTTTGAAATGCGATATCCTCTGTGCACAAGATGCACTTCCATACTTCTCACCAACCATCCTGCACAGCAAGTGCCCTAGCTAAAAACAAAGGGGTACCCTCCTTGCCATTGGGCATTCAGTCCCCTTTCAGCTCCAGACTTGTATTGAAGACACGGAAGGTTGTTATCTCATCCTCTTATGCACTCTGAACAACTCTCCCTAGACAATTGTCAATGTGTACGCAACTAATACTCACCAAATCTGCTTCTTAAGGAAGCGCCACGAAAAGATCTCTAGAGTACAAGGTTCCCATATATGGTGGGGACTTCAACATCATCTCTGATCCTCAACTTGATTCCTCAAATCCATCTAAATGGGGAAAACCATGCAAACCTGTGTTTGCCATAGCTTCCACTCCTGTATTGATTTTTTTCCTCACGGACCAATGGCTTCTACAGCAAATATCTGCTTCAGATATCTTGCCTGCTACCTGATCCGACCACACACCCATATGAATCACCATAGAGGATGAACCGGAGTCCAACCCTACCTAGGTGTGGAGAATAAATACTCATCTGCCCAAGTCAGCTCCATGTGCGGGGGAACTCCAACGCCTAGAGAAATTTTTTGTCATTAATACTAACGCTGTATCTGATTCTACTAGTTTGTGGGCTGCACACAAAGCTTATATGTGTGGTCTATTCATTGAGCTTGGTATATGAGCAAAGAGGGTAAGGGTGCAGCACATTGAAAACCTAGTATCAGAAATCCAAACCAGGGATCTCTTAAACAAACCAAAACCCATCCCAATCTGAAGGCTAAACTGGGCCATCTAAGACTAGAACTTAGAACACTCCTACTAGACGGATTTGAGAGAAAAAAAAATGCTTAAAAATCAACTTCTACGCCTCAGGGTACAAGGCAGGTAAACTCCTAGCCCAACAAATCAAGAGCCACTTCCTCAAATCCCATATTCACGTTTTGTATCACCCATCTCTAAAGAGCACTTAACTAACCTGAAAGCAATTGCAGATGCGTTTAATACCTACTTTATAATACTAAAGAGGATCTCAACCCCAACCTAATCTAGCTGCTATTCAATGTTTCCTTAAAGCAATTCAATTACCAAACCTGACCGCAACCCAGTTAGGTCATCTCGATTCTCTTTTCAACTGCACAGAAATCAGCTATTGATTCTCTTTTCAACAACAAATCCCCAGGCCCTTATGGTTTTATGGGTGACTACTTTAAACAATTCAAACAAACTTTGTTACTTCCCCTATCTCGGCTTTTTCGATGATGCTGCCACCTCGTCTTCTTTTCTGGAAGATATGTTAAAAGCTCTGATTATTACCCTACTGAAGCCAGGGAAGGAACCTACCCCCCCCCCCCCCCTAAAATTTCCACCAAATCTCCCTTCTGAACCATGACCAAGGCTGTACACCAAGGTTATAGCAGACCGACTGATAGACCTACTACCTGATGTATTTCACCCTGATCAGTCTGGCTTTACAAAAGGACGACAAACTTCGGATGCCACAGGCCACATGACTAACAACATACACAAAAATCCCAAATGCCTTCTCTGCTTCTCACATTGGATGCAGAGAAGGCATTTGACAGTGTCCACTGGTCCTACCTAACATTGACCTTACAAAAGACAAAAGCCTGTCAGTGCTCAGACCATATGCCGTACACTGCCTCAAATTGGTCTGCATGGCTGTCATCCCAGAGGGAAGCATCATCTAAAGATGATGTACAAGAAAGCCTGCAAACAGTTTGCTGAAGACAAGCAGACTAAGGCCGCGTACACACGCGGGGACTGTTCGCTCAACTTTGTCCGCTGAACAGTGTTTCGGCGGACAGTCCGCTCGTGTGTGGGCTTTCAGCGGACAGTTTCAGCGGACAGTCTGCTGAACAAAGTTTTTCGGAAATTCCGAAAAACTGTCCGCTGAAACTTTGTTTCAGCGAACAGTCCCCTCGTGTGTAGGCTTGTTCGTCAAACTAAGTTCCGCGCATGCTCAGAAAGGATTTACACGCCGAAGTTTGCATTGCAGTGTATAGGACGTCGTTTTCTAGTCCCGTCGTACGTGCCGTTCACGTCATCGCGCACGGTTTCAGCGGACTGTTCGTTCGTCGTGTGTGGGCAAGTCCGTCCATGCTAATTTTGAGCGGACTGTCCGCTGAAACTGTTTGACGGACAAAGTTGGGCGAACAGTCCCTGCGTGTGTACGCGGCCTAAGGATATGGATTACTGGAACCATGTCCTGTGATCTGATGAGACCAAGGTAAACTTATTTGGTTCAGATGGCGTCAAGCATGTGTGGTGGCAACCAGGTGACGAGTACAAAGACAAGTATGTTAAATTGTTAAATGACAATTTTGTTTTGTTTTTTAAATGTCTTAAAGGGCCCGTTTTTTTTTTTTTTTTTTACTTTTTTTTTTACTTTTTTTTTTTTTACACCTAGGGGGAGGGGGGGGGCGGCGCCCGGGCGCCCCCTATGGGCGGGCCGCCACTGGTGATGCTTCAAAATTGTGCCCGCTCGTGGAATGGCGACAAAATGTTAACCTTAAATATCTCCATAGGCGATGTTTAAAAAATTCTACAGGTTGCATGTTTTGAGTTACAGAGAAGGTTTAGGGCTAGAATTGTTGCTCTCGCTCTACCGAACGCGGCAATACCTCAGGTGTGGTTTGAATACCATTTTCATATGCGGGCACTACTCGTAGGCGTTTGCTTCTGCGTGCAAGCTCGGCGGGACAGGGTGTGTTTAAAAAAAAGGCTTTTCTTATTTATTTTACCTTTTATTTTTTATTTTTACACTGTTCTTTTAAGAAAAAAAAAAAGCCCTGGATTCTTTCCTAAATGTACTCAATATAACTGGGTACTAACATTTATAGGTAAAGTTGATCCAGGGAAAATCTGATTACCTCTCGGGGATCAGGAAGGAATTTTTCCCCCTGCTTTAGCAAATTGGATCATGTTTTCCTGGGGTTTTTTGCCTTCCTCTGGATCAACTGTGGGTATAGGATTGTGTATATGGGATTGTATTTTTTTTTTTTGGTTGAACTAGATGGACTTGTGTCTTTTTTCATCCTGACTAAATATGTAAAAATCTGGATTTCAAGGTCATATCCTTTACACACTCCTGCCCATCTGCTCAAATCTGTTGTTCAGCGATGATGTCCAAATCATTTCATATATCCAACGGCACTAGACAGGAGTACCCTCTCTCCTCTCTTATCTTTTTCCTTCTTATCACATAGCCAATCCTGATCAAATTCCATGAACATACTCCTTTCCCCTACGATACCTGCTTCAGCCCTAGCATACCATTATTTTCTTCAAAAGGCCTCACCAGGGCTCTCCCCAATCAAACCTCTGCTTCCTTTGTCTCTGCTTCACCATCTCATCCCTAACCTTTCCCTTTGCCCTTGGACAGATGGGGCACCTTGCAGATATCTGATCTTTACTCACAAGGTCTTCTTAAACCCTTTACTACCCTACAAAGCACATATAACTTCCCTACACAACTAACTCATTGCCTGCTCCATAATCCCCACTTATTCAAAACATGCATAACCTAGCTTGGCAATTCCTAACAGATAGCACAGTACATAAAAAGGGCATCTCCGCCAACTAGATATCAGGTACTTTTCTGGCCCCCATTACACCTACGCCAGGACCTCCATGCCCATTTGATCTTTTTCCCTCGGCGTCTATTGGTACTTGATACGGCACACCCTAAGGGACCATAGGGGAGGGGAGGTTCCCTTTCTCTTTTATGTTTTTTTTTTCTTCTCCATATGTGTGTTATAATAAGGATGTACACCACTCATAGGGAGCTAGCAAGTGGAAGGGGATGGGGCTCTAGCCGACAGGGGGTGACTCATATCTCAACACGATACATGCGCCACAAACGTAGTCGTTGCCCCCTTCCCCGAGCTTTTTTTTTCTTCTCTCACTCTACCCACTTTTGTTCTATTCCTCCTTTCGAGGTGAGAGTTGCCCCCCAGTCCACTGCCAAAGTAGCCGAACTTGAAATAGGGATATCAGTAGCTGATACCCTGACAACGTTTGTTATTAGATCCCTCTTCCGTAGGGTAGAACGCAACCGTCTCTGACAATGCAGCAGCAACTAACCCTAAAATGCTTATCGCTAAATGTCAAAGGTTTAAACCTTCCAGAGAAGAGATCGCAGGTACTAACAGCCTTGACGAAACACAGGGCTCACTTTCTACTCTTGCAAGAAACACACTTCTGTACTGACGCCATACCCAAGCTAGCAAACCACATTTATAATAAGTCGCTACATTCCACCAATCCAGAAGCCAAAACTAAAGGGGTCTCAATTCTTATTGCCAAACATGCTGACTTCCAGCTTAAAGAGTCCAAAATAGATCCAGAGGGGAGATATCTCTTTATCAAGGGCACGTATGCATCTAAACCAATCACGCTGGCCAACATTTACTGTCCTAATGAACATCAGCTATCCTTCCTCAGAGCCGTTTGTGACTTATTAGCTTCCTTCCAAGAAGGCATAGTGATACTGGGGGGAGACTTCAACATTCCAATGCATTCTCTCCTAGACACCTCCACGGGGACATCTTCACTCCCATACCGTGTGCTACGCCAAATTAAAATACAACTTCAAACCCTGACCTTACACGACACCTGGCGTACCCTATTCCCAATGGTCAAGGACTATACTTTCTTCTCCTCACCACACCAAAAGTATTTTAGCCTGGATTACTTCTTCCTGTCTCAACGCGACCTGAACTACTTTTCCCAAGTGTCCATAGAACCAATCGGATCACCATCCCATCACAATGACTCTCACTTTCGTGGAATCAACCCCCAAATCCAAAATGTGAAGACTGAATCCCTCCCTTCTAAAAGACCAGGCAATTCTGCAACAGATACGCTCTCGACTCCAACTATACTTCAAAGAAAATCTATCCCCTGACATGTCGCTCCTTACACTTTGGGAGGCCCATAAGTGTGTCGTTAGAGGGAAACGAATCTCCCTAGCAACCGCCTCTAAAAAGAAAAGCCAGGGACAGATTAAAACCCTTATCGAACTAATACACAAACTCGAAAGGACACAAAAACAGGCCACTTCCCTATCAACACTCCAGGATCTCACGCAAGCGCGCTCCACGCTTTTAGACAAGCTAGGCAAACTCACCAAAAGACGATACATCCTGGGCCAAAAAATATTTTATGAGCACGGTAACAAAAGCGGGAGACTCCTAGCCCGCACGATACAGGCAGCCAAATCCCAGACTCCACCAGATACAAGACAGCAAAGGTAACATACTCTCCAGAAACACAGACATTGGCAAGCAATTTGAAACTTTTTACTCTAAACTCTACAATCTGACACGAAACAAGACAGGGACACCTAAGATAGGCGACCGTAATGACAAAATAAAAGACTTCCTATCCCACTACTGCCCTAAACCAATCACACAAGCGCAAGCCCTGGAGAGCCCTCTTTCCAGAGGAACTCCTCTTGGCAATCAAGCAAATGAAAGTAGGTAGAAGCCCAGGGCCGGATGGTCTTCCTCTTATGTACTACAAAACCTTTACAGATGAACGGACGCCTTCCCTAATACAGACATTTAACGCTCTAGCAAACCCCAAAGCCTCTCTAGGTGGTATGCTGGAAGCACACATAACAGTTATCCCCAAAACTGGCAAGGACCCAACGCAAGTATCCAACTATAGACCCATAACCCTACTTAACGTAGATATTAAACTTTACGCAAAGATGCTCGCCAACAGACTGCTTCCTCTTATTCCTGACCTCATATTATATGATCAAGTGGGCTTCATCCCTGGTAGGGAAGCCAGGGATGACACTATTCGTACATTGAATCTACATCACTGGCTTAACTCAACACTGTCCCACGGGTTCTTTCTGTCCCTCGATGCTGAGAAGGCGTTCAACGGGACTATATGCAGGCAGTACTGAAAGGAGTGGGACTCCTCCCATGCATGTGCCCCCATATTGACGCCTTGTATGCAAACCCTTCAGCTAAAGTAAAAGTCAATGGCCTCCTGTCGGACACCTTCTCCATCAGTAACGGGACATGGCAGGGCTGCCCCCTGTCGCCCTTAATCTTCGTTCTGACACTTGAACCCCTGCTAAACAGATTAAGAGCCAACTCTGACATAAAAGGATGCTTTGTAGGTGATAGAGAGTTTAAGGTAGCAGCCTTTGCTGACGATATCTTGTTGTCACTACAGTCCCCGCGTATTTCCCTACCTAATCTTCTCAGTGATTTGAAATATTTCGGGGATTTATCAAACTTAAAGATCAACTACTCTAAATCATACGCCCTTAACGTCTCGCTTCCGCCACAAGAAACTACTCACTGTCTGGACTCCTTCATTTAGATGGCAAAAATAGCGTACAAAAGATAGTATCTGGGTATCCAAATTACAAGGAAAATGTCAAAGTTATACAAGCAAAACTTTCTACCCGCACTCACCAAAATTCAAACAGAACTAAAAGACTGGGCCAACCTAAATGTCTCCTGGTTCGGTAGGGCGGCTTTAATAAAGATGATCGTCCTCCCCCGACTCTTATACTTGATGCACACAATCCCGATTCATCTCCCTCCTTCCTTTTTTGCAACGTATAAAAAGACATGTACCACCTTTATCTGGAAGAACTCGCCCCTCGTATTAAATACACCTGCCTAAACCGGGCTAAAACAAAGAGAGGGATTGGTCTTCCAGACCTCCCCAAATACCACTTAGCATGCCACCTAACCAGAGTGGTGGACTGGCGGATCCACAAGGCCGGAAAGGCTTGGATTCCTCTGGAGAATCATTTCACAGACGGCTTGTTGCACTCCCTTCCCTGGCTTACCCTGGCTTAAGAGTCGGAGACTCTTTACCGAGATCGTAGTTGCCGGGTGTCAGACTGACACCCCGCAACAACGATCGCCGCGATGCGCGCCCCCGGGGGCGCGCAGCGGCTCATAATCCTGATCACGTCATATGACGTCCGGTCAGGCTTATGAAACCACTTTGCAGCCGTCAATTGCCTATAGGGCGGGCGGCAAGTGGTTAAACTACCCTGAGTAATGGCACTGTTGGGATAGTTAAATGGTGACATTTTTTAAACCTATTACAATATAACTTTATGGTATGGTTTATAAAAGCCCTAATTAGAAATTATACTTTATACTTTATTATAAGCTGTAAAAAACATACAGTGCCTTGCAAAAGTATTCACCCCCTTGGCGTTTTTGGTGTTTTGTTTCCTCACAACCTGGAATTAACATGGATTGTTTGAGGATTTACATCATTTAATTTACTGAACATGCCCACATTTTTAAAGATTTTTTTTATTATTGTAAAGCAGACAACAAATAGGACAAAATAACAGAAAAAGTTAATGTGCATAACTATTCACCCCGCCCAGATTCACCTCCCTCCCCCCTTAACTTACCTGAGCTTTCATTCAGTCCAGCTCTGTGCCTGTCTGCAATTCTTCTCTCCCTCACTTCCTGGTCTCACTGGCTTTGCTGGGGCAAGGGGAGCCATCGACTCCCACTGCTATCAATCAAGGCCGGTGATCAGGAAGTGGGGGGGCAGGACCGAGTCAGGACCTGGTAATCTCAAACAATGCAGAGCTTATTACTAAAGTTCATATAAAAAAAAAAAAACATATGGGTAGCTGGGACCATACCATGATTTCATTTATTGTAAGCTGTAAAAAACATATAATGGAAAGATAAACATTTTTTTTTATGACAGCAAACTTTCCAAATCCAAAACTGGGGGGGGGAATAATTTCATCAAAGAATACACAACAGAAGTGGGGATTTGACTGTATGGAGACATACTGCAAAATATATTACATAATTACATAGTCAGGTTGAAAAAAATTGGCAAGATTTTACCTTAGTACCTTCCTTGCATTTAAGTAAAAAATGTTTAGGCATCAGTCTCACCACCACCCCCCCCCCCCCTCCCCCCATTCACCTCCCCCTCCCTTTCAATCAATCCAGCTCTGTGCCTGTCTGCAATTCTTTTTTCCCCTCACTTACTGGTCTCACTGGCTTTGCTGAGGCAACGGGAGCCATCAACTCCCACTGCTATCAATCGAGGCCAGTGATGAGAGAGCGGGGGGGCAGGACTCGGTGTGTCAATAAACGCAGACAGTGAGGCTTGGGAGTGAGCCTGCATGAGTGCCCCCATAGAAATTGGCTTTCAAAGTAAGTGTAAACCTGTTTTGTTATTAAAAAAAGAAAGGAAAAAAAAACATTAATAGTCACTTTAATAGGTCTTGACTTTGCCCTTGAGCCAAAGGAGGAGGTGGTAGTTGAAGATGATCCCTCTTCTCTGAGGAGTCAGATCAGGATGACATGCCTGTGGTGGAGATTTCATCCAAGCTTAAGGATACCATTGTTATCTTTATTGATGCATGTATGCCCCTGCTTAGCATTAGAGAACTACACAAGCAAGGAGACAGGAAGGAGCAAGCACCTAGTGCATTACCGCAAAAGATTTATTTTAGCAAGTAAAATTAATACAAAACTGAATAGTTACGAAAGTGCAACTGGTAAAAACACATAGAACACAAGATGCCATATAATATAGGATATATATGTTCCAATTGTATCCTGCTATATAGCCATGTTGACGTGTTTTGGGGCGCACCTCCTTCCTCAGAGCTCAACTGAGCAGTGCATCAATGAATCAGCTCTTAAATAAGGACTTAGGCTCGGTTCACACAGGGGCGACTCAGATCCGACTTCAGGTCGCCCCTAGTCGCCTCAGGTCGGACAACATTTAAAAATCAATGTAAGTGAATGAGAGCCGTCTTAATGCACGCTACTGAAGTCGCTTCAGAAAAGGTTCCCGTACTACTTCAATCCGACTTGTAGGGGAATGGTACCCATTGATTTCAATGGAGGTCGCCTCCAAGTCAGATCTCCGTCTATACGGAGGCGACGAAAAAATTTGGCGTGGGTTTCCCCTCCGAGAGCATACCAGGCCCTTAGGTCTGGTATGGATTCTAAGGGGAACCCCCTACGCTGAAAAAACGGCGTGGGGTCCCCCCCAGATCCATACCAGACCCTTATCCGAGCACGCTACCCTGCCGGCCAGGAAAGGGGTGGGGACGAGCGAGCGCCCCCCTCCTGAGCCGTACCAGGCCACGTGCCCTCAACATGGGGGGGTGCCTTGGGGAAGGGGGGGCCACGCGGCGGGGGGCTTATCGGAACTCGGGAGCCCCCTTTAATAAGGCGGATCCCGGCCCCCCACCCTATGTGAATGAGTATGGGGTACAATGTACCCCTACCCATTCACCTGTGTAAAAAAAGTAAAAATAAAACACAACACAGGGTTAAAATAGTTTATTGCACAGCTCCGGGGGTCTTCCGTCTTCGGGGGTCTTCTCGCCGGACTCCTCCGCTATCTTCTGCTCTTTTGCTAGCGGAGGAGCCCGGCTTTCTTCTTCGCCGCCGCCCTCTTCTTCCGACTTCGGGGGTCTTGTCCCCCTCGTCGGTTCTTCTTGCCGGGCCACCACTTCTTCTTCCAGCTCTTTTTCTAGCGGTGGCCCGGTCTTCTGACGCCGCTGCCGCCTTCCGTTCTTCTTCTTCTTCTTGTTCTTCTTCTGGAGATGTTGACTCGATGCTCTCTCCGGCCGCAATGCCAGGGACGCGATGCGCGGCGACTTATATAGGGACAAGGGTCACCGGTTGATGTCGCATGGTGACCCCGCCCCCTTGCGATGTCACAGTACGGGAGGATGCTGGGACTGTGACATCGCAAGGGGCGGGGTCACCATGTGACATCAACCGGTGACCCCCCGCCCCTTGTCCCTATATAAGTCACCACGTCCCTGGCATTGCGGCCGGAGAGAGCGTTAAGTCAACATCTCCAGAAGAAGAAGAACGGAAGGCGGCAACGGCGGCGACAGAAGACCGGGCCACCGCTAGTAAAAGAGCTGGAAGAAGAAGCGGTGGCCCGGCAAGAAGAACCGACGAGGGGGACAAGACCCCCGAAGTCGGAAGAAGAGGGCGGCGACGAAGAAGAAAGCCGGGCTCCTCCTCTAGCAAAAGAGCTAGCAAAAGAGCAGAAGATAGCGGAGGAGTCCGGCGAGAAGACCCCCGAAGACGGAAGACCCCCAGAGCTGTGCAATAAACTATTTTAACCCTGTGTTGTGTTTTATTTTTACTTTTTTCCACAGGTGAATGGGTAGGGGTACATTGTACCCCATACTCATTCACATAGTGTGGGGGGCCGGTATCCGGGGGCTCCCTTATTAAAGGGGGCTCCCGGATTCCGATAAGCCCCCCGCCCACAGACCCCGACAACCAACAGCCAGGGTTGTCGGGAAGAGGCCCTTGTCCTCATCAACATGGGAACAAGGTGCTTTGGGGTGGGCATCCCCCATGTTGAGGGCACGCGGCCTGGTACGGCTCAGGAGGGGGGGGGGCGTTCGCTCGTCCCCACCCCTTTCCTGGCCGGCCGGGTAGCGTGCTCGGATAAGGGTCTGGTATGGATCTGGGGGGACCCCACGCCGTTTTTTCGGCGTAGGGGGCTCCCCTTAGAATCCATACCAGACCTAAGGGCCTGGTATGCTCTCGGAGGGGGAACCCACGCCAATTTTTTTTCATAAATTTGGCGTTGAGTTCCTCCTTCAGAGCTCATGCTCTGATTGGCCACGGAAAAAGTCGTGTTGTAAGTCACCCCAGGTCGTGTCTAAGACATGTTCAAGTCGTCTCCAAGTTGCCTCACAAAGTCGTCCTGGAAGTTGTGTCTCCCCTGTGTGAACCGAGCCTTACTGAGAAACCACATCCAAAAAGCCCCACCCAAAGGGGGGGGTGGGGGGGGATTAGAGCAATAAAGTCAAGAAAAAAATAATAATAATATATAAACAATAAATCCAATAATTCACACATACATCATAATATATAGATCAAGATTAATAAATTATATGAGATACTGATACTATTATAAAGAAAAATAGAGCAGACCTTACCCTTAATCAGAATGTTATCCTCCTCTGACCAAGACAGCCATACTGCTATATGGACACTGGAACGCATCCGGCATTCCCTGAAGCGCAGACAGCATCTACCCACAAGCCAGAAGTATGTGGAAAATGGTTTGGGGTAGAGACCACACTGTGCTCACTCTGGGGGCATAAAATATGGTTACCCAGAGAAGGCTGGCTGAATGGGCAACAGAGGCTGGACCACGTACCTGGGTGTCTGCCTGCACACTGGCGTGCTAGTCTGTGTGTACAGACTGTCCGCGGCGAGTCCCAATCACGGGTCTGTGAAAACCGTAAGTGGCAAAAACGTCACTTCCGATTGATACATATAGACAACAGTGGTGTCCCCATAGGGTTGTGTCACCGCAAAAACTTGCATATACTGTCTTTCCAGCACATCAAATCTTTTGTTTTTCAGCTCCTGTATCTCTCCAGCGCTCCTCCTCTGGTTTTCATACAGGTGGCTTGTCCTCTTCCACCAGAGCTGATCTGTGTCCCTATAAATTAAGGCTCTTGGCACACAATCGGGTGTTAAAGAGGGTGAAGCTCCAGAAACATGTAGCAGTCCCAGTAGAAAGGTGCTTCTTGTTCGTCTACTATTGGATCTTAATAGCTGCTATTTCTTCCATGCAGTAGAGGAAGCGGTGGCTTTACCTGCCAGCTCCCAGAACACTGGTGTTCACTGTGTCCTTACCTGCTGCATGTCCTGCTCAGGTTTCTGTGGCTGTTTCTCCATCATGTTTGCCTTGCCATTGTTGGTTCCTACTTGTTGAACATCATGTTTTTAACATGTAAGTGTGCTATTTTTATACACTTTTTGTGCATGATTTTATTAACTTCAGTGCCCTTGATCTGTCTTTTGCACACTTCCTTTGGAGATCCTTCCCATATCTTAGCTAAGGAGCTATATGAGTGGTCTAAACCTTTATTACCTGCATCCACCACCTCCCCCATGGTCCCATTTTCTGTACACTATGCACAAGTTTCTACTCACGTAGAGCTGAGTAAGCTTTATGCACTCCAGTGCGCACTATTTTTTGTCACAGTATCTTAACACTGGCTTTGTTTTTCTGTGATCATGTAACACTATCAGTTTGTTACAATACCCTTTGGCCTGTTCACTGTGCTTGGGGACTTCACCAAGGCTAACTCCTGTATTTGCTTCTCTACATTGCAAATAAGTATTCTGGCTGTGGGGGATTAGAGGGCACAGTCAGTGGACATTCATATGTGCCTGACGCCCAGTACCAGATTATCCCTGAATTGCTCTTTCTTTCATTTGGTCTGAAAGATTTTCCCAACAGATGCCACCCTGACAGGCTAGGGATGTAGTCCACACCTCTTGGGTGCGGGGAACTTGGCCACCAGAGGAAGTACACATCCCAATCTACATACTGGATCTCAGAACAATTTGGTTCTTCCTTCACCGCAGGTTTTTCCAATGCGTATACAGTCAAGTAATGCCACTGACTGCAGTGGTGTAAATTTTACCATTAAGTAAGGACCAAAGTATCACTGTTCAACAGAGGCTGACTTGGATGGAGCTTCACATTCCGGCCTTGACCACCATGCAGAATATAAGCTTGGAAAATTGGCAGGTGGACATTCCCAGTCATCAACATCTGGGCTATAGAGAGTTGTCTCTTCACCTGCAGGTGTTTCAAGACCTCTGCATAGGTGGGAAATGCCAGACGTGGACCTCCTGGCTTCCAAGTCAACAACGCAATTAGCAAGTTTGTTCCCAAGTCTATGGATGTGGATGCCCTGGTGACTCAATGGGATAAGAACCTAATCTATACCTTTCCCTCTCTGAATTTCCTTTCTTGTCAGTTTCACAGACTCCAAACGGAGGGCATTCCAGTGATTCTCATGACACTTACCTAGCCCAGGAGAATGTGGTATTACAGTGGAGAAAATAATTATTTGATCCCCTGCAGAAAGTTGCTCACTTTCAACAAAAATTAAGGGTCTATAATTTTTATCATAGGTGTATTTTAAATCAACCAAAAATCCAGAAACAACACATGATACAAATGTAATAAATTTAATTGCAGTTCAGTGAGTAAGATAAGTATTTGATCCCCAAGCAAAACATGACTTAGTACTTGATGGAGAAACCATTGTTGATAAGCACAGAGGTATGAGGTCTCTTGCAGTTGGTTACCAGGTTTGCACACATCTCTGGAGGGATTCTGGTCTTCTTTACAGATCTTCTCTAAATTCTTTAGGTTTCTTGGCTGTCACTTGGCAACTCGAAGTTATTGCTCCCTCCATAAATTTTCTATAGGATTAATATCTGAAAACTGGCTAGACCACTCAATGACCTTAATGTGCTTCTTCTTGAGCCACTCCTTTATTGCCTTGACAGTATGTTTTGGGTCGTTGTCATGCTGGAAGACCCATGCACAACCCATCTTCGGTGTTCTGGTTGAGGGAAGAAGGTTCTCATCCAAGATTTTACAATACAGGGCCCTGTCCATTGGCCATTTAATGCGGCAAAGTCCACCTGGACCTTAATCAGTGAAACAGGCCAAAGCATAATGTTACCACCTCCGTGCTTGACTGTAGAGGTGGTGATCTTAGGGTCATAGTCAGCATTTTTCTTCCTCCAAACACGGCAAGTCGAGTTAATTCCAAAGAGCTCAGTTTTGGTCTCATTGGAATACAGCACTTTCTCCCAATCCTCCTCTGAATCATTTAGATGTTCATTGGCAAACTTCAGATGGACCTGTACATGTGCCTTCTTGAGGAGGGGAACCTTGTGGGCACTGCAGGATTTCAATCCATTGCGGTGTATTGTATTAGCAATGGTTTGTTTAGTGACTGTGATCCCAACTGCCTTGAGATCATTCACAAGCTCCTCCCGTGTAGTTCTGGGCTGATCCCTCACTTTTCTCATGATCATCTTTAACTCATGAGGCGAAATCTTGCATGCAGCTCCAGACCGCGGGCAATTGATGTTTTCTTTGTATTTCTTCCATTTGCAAAAAATCCCTCCAACAGTTGTCACCTTCTGACCAAGCTTCTTGCTGATGGTCTTGTAGCCAATTCCAGCCTTGTGCAGGTCTACAATCTTGTCCCTGATGTCCTTTGACAACTCTTTCGTCTTGCCCGAACGAGAACGAGATTTTGTGGGCAGGTGTCTTTTATACACATAACAAGTAGTTGTTAGGAGCACCTTCTTAAATTGACAGGACTAATCTGTGTACCACATAAGCACATACTATAGCCAGTCTGTGAGAGACAAAATTATTCTTGGTTGGTAGGGGACCAAATACTCATTTTACTCACTGAACTGTAACTCAATTTATAACATTTGTATCATTTATTTCTTTTGAATTTTTGATGATATTCTGTCTCTATCATCTAAATGGCACCTGTGATAGAAATGGTAGACCCTTCATTTCGTTGTAAGTGGGCAAAATCTGCAGAGGATCAAATAATTATTTTTCAAACTGTAAGCCCTCACCAGACTTCTGGCACACTCTCACAAGTTGCACGCTTCTAAATTATCAGCCATATCTTGTACAAACCAACTTTAATGATATATGATTAAAACACTGAACTTGGTGAAAATATCTGATAAAAGGCACTCTTAGTACAACAAAGTATCTATTAATTCAAGTTTTTGAGCCTTCTGGCTTTCAATAGTATATAGTGTATCCTTCCCATAATAGCCGACATGTTTCGCAGGGAACCGCTTCTTCAGGAGATTCTTTGGGTGCTGAGTCACTTAAAGGCCTCATGCACACTGGAAGTTTTTACAGCTGCTGTTTGTGGTTTCAGGCTATTTTTTTCCACCCAGTAAACTCCCCAGCATGTTATTCTATGTGTCCATGCACAGATAGGCTTTTATCAGCAGTTTTTTGCTGAGGCATTTTCTGGCTGGAAAAAAACCGCCAGAACTAGTGGGTTTGAAGAGGAGTTTTTCAGCGGTAAAAATGGTATAACGCTGAAAAAAAAATGCTGACAAAAAACTGAAAAACTTGGCTATTTTTGAGCCATAAGCATTTGTGGGAGTATAGTTTTGCTAACAAAAGCTAACAGACATAAACGCATACCGTATATACTCGAGTATAGGCCGACCCGAGTATAAGCCGAGGCCCCCAATTTACCCCCAAAAAACTGGGAAACCTATTGACTCGTGTATAAGCCGAGGGTGAGATATGCCTGTCCATCCCTGTGTGTGTGTCCATCCATCCATCCATCCCTGTGTGTGTGTCCATCCGTGTGTGTGTGTGTGTGTGTGTGTGTGTGTGTGTGTGTGTGTGTGTGTGTGTGTGTGTGTGTGTGTGTGTGTGTGTGTGTGTGTGTGAGGCCTTGTGTGTCCAGCCTACCTGTGTCCCCAGCCTCCGTCCGGTCCCGAGCCTCCGTCCGGTCCCGTCCCGTCCCGAGCCTCCGTCCGGTCCGGTCCCGTCCCGAGACTCCGTCCGGTCCCGTCCCGTCCCGAGCCGAGCCGAGCCTCCGTCCGGTCCCGTCCCAGGATCACCGCTCTTCGTCGGCGCCCATTTTCCTGTTCAAATGCCGCGCCTCCCTGTCTGTGATAGGCGGAACACAATTTCCCAGCAGTCTGTGTTCCGCCTATCACGGCCATCCTTTCATCCTCGTCCGTAGTACGAGGATGAGCGGATGTCCGTGATAGGCGGAACACAGGCTGCTGGGAAATTCAGTGTTCCGCCTATCACAGGCGAAGGCGGAGCCGGAGGCGCGGCTTTTGAATTAGAATAGAATGGCCGCTGTCTGTCTGCTCGACACGCTGATCGAGCAGGCAGACAGCGATGACTCGAGTATAAGCCGAGGGGGGCACTTTCAGCCTCAAAAAAGAGGCTGAAAATCTCGGCTTATACTCGAGTATATACGGTAGACTAATGCATACAGCTGCCCCTCCTCCCTGTGTTTGACCAGCCCGCCCACTCTCCTATTCCGACGTACAGCTGTGTGCAGGACAGAGAGGGGAGATGTGCGCTGGAAATATGAAGAACAGCAGTCCAAACTGTGTGAATGATGCTGGAGCCTCCAACTTCCAGCCTCTTCCCTCAAACATTGATTGCTTGTTTTTTCATTTGGTCATTACGCTGAAAAAAATAAATAAATATAATCCAATTCCCCCATCTACACATTCCAGGTGGATGGGCGAATCCTACCACTGTGGGCCAGTGGCCGAACAACCAGGATTGCTGTCCCTGCTATTGACAGCGCTTTATGTGGTTGATGGGCGCATGTGCAAGAGGGCCAACACAATTGGTTGTAGACAGCTGAGCTTCCTGCAGAACACTTGGCAGTGATGGCACTGTATAGCATTCTCTGACATGCTCAGCGGAATGCGATCCAGGTGATGCTCCCAGTCAGATCTAATGTTAAATGTGATAGTGAGTTTATTGATCAGAGCCCCAACTTTACTGGCATGGAGCCCACATGGCTGCTGAACATATAGTTGATATATATGTGATTGTACTATTGATTCTTATAAATACTGTGTTTATTAGATCCTACTGGGAGCATCACCTGAGTCACATCCCGATCGGCATGACAACAGAGAAGGCTATGCAGCAGTACTGCTGCTACTAGACCGGCAGGGGGCTCAGCTGTCTATAACCAATAGTGCCAGCCCTCCCCCACATGCATCCATCAGCCCCATAATGTAACTAGCACTGGGTCCTAATAGACTGTCATGGAGACAGAGACACCAGACCAGCACTATCAGTAGAAGGGGCAAGACATCAAGAGGAGGCTGGGGACGCCCATGGTGCCCATGGTGTCCGAATGCCAGGGCCCGGTGAACTTTGCAACCCTGGTAGTTCTGCCATTGCGTTGGACCCTTATATGGAGTTTCTCATGTGCCGGTGACATGTCTATTGTTTTATGCCACTGTGCGGTGGGCCTAAGATGGTAGAAAGGGGCCCAATATAGAACACATGAAAGGGTCTCGTTGCAGGAACATAATAGAGGAGTAAAGAGCTGAAGGATCAGTAGGGAGGGCCATGGGACCAGAGAAACGGGCCCCGGGACCAATGAAATGAGGGGGGAGGTCAGGAGGGCCCTCCAAGGTTTCTTGCACCGGAGCCCTGAAGGTTCTAGTTACACCTCTGCATTATGGTAGTCCTTCTAGAGCCTAGAATCAGTACTTAATAGTCCAACTGATTAGCATAATATATGTCCAGAGCATAGTAAAATAAGTGGGTAACAACCACTCCTCACCGTAATTAGTCATAAGGGGCCTTGTAGAGTTGTGATATTGCTTTCTGAGGACTCATATATATATATATATATATTGCAGGGTTGGACACTCCTTACCACCTTTAGCTGCTTACATTACAGTTACATACAAATGTAATTGTCTTGAATTAGGAAGCTATTTTAGCGGTGAAGTGAATGACCCTAGAAGTCCCATTATGGCTAATTACAGTGTGGAGTGATTGTTCTCCACTTATTTTACTAGAGACATATATTATGCTAAAATGCTAGTGGCTGTGGACAGAGTATACTTGGACTTTGTCAAAGCATTTGACACAGCTTTTTGACACTAAATGTATTCTCTCTTGAGAAGTGGAGATTTGGGCCTCATGTACACTGCTGCCAGTAAACTGACGTTTAGAGGCAGTTGGACTCATCCAATGTTATCTTATGTGTACACAGGTTTGTTTAGGCAGTTGCATTTATAGGCTTTTCTTTGAAGGCAAAAAAATTAGTTCAGACGCCAAAGTTTCCGACATATCAGAAGCCAAGCGCGTCTAAACGCGGTACCAGCATTTAGCCGCATTTTCGTTTAGAAGCGTTTTTTTTAAAGGTGCCCTATTTTTTTTACATTACAAAACTTAAAAATGATAGCAAATGATGAAAAACCACAAAATTGTTTTAAAAAAACTTGTACATGCGAATAAAATGAAAACATTTATCAGGGAAACTACGCAGCTGTACATACAAGTTGAAAAATATCCTACAGACATGTGCTGCTCAATCAATGGATGAGACCAGTAGCGACGAGCTCTGGTCTTCGCACGTAATTTCTGACGTCTTTCCAGCCTTGTCAACAGCAACGTCAGGAGCATTTCCTCACAAATGCTCACTATGAGATCCATAGTAAAAGCACTGAAAATTGAGGTAGATACAAGTACACTGCTTCTCTTTTAGCTGCTGCTACTCACTCTGGTCTCACAAAATGGCTGAAATAGTTCATTAATACAGTTTTTTGTGCTTTGGTAGGGTCTTATGATGTTATCTTAAATAAACACTCCTAGACACGAACGTGGCAAAACGCCACCAAACGCAACTAAACGCAGCATGCAAACACGGTTAAACTGGTGTTTTCAAATGCCGGTTTCAAGCTGTCAAAAATATCATTCAAAAGAGGTTGCCTCAGTGTCCCGTGTACATTAGGCCTAAAGGGGGATATGATCAACATGTATAAAAACATAAGTGGTCCATATAGTGATCTGGTGTAGAGTTGTTCACTTTTACGTCATTACAGAGGACAAGGGGGAACTCTTTACGTCTGGAGAAAAAGAGATTTAACCTGCACATACGGAAAGGTTTCTTCACAGTAAGACCTGTGAAAATGTGGGATACAGTGAGGGAAAAAAGTATTTGCTCCCCTGCTGATTTTAAAAGAAGTTTGCCTACTGACAAAGAAATGATCAGTCTATATCAGTGGTGTCCAACCTTTTTTCAAAGAGGGCCAGATTTGATGAAGTGAGGGCTGACCATTTTGCCTGACATTCTTTGAACCGTTAAAATTCGGTTTAAGTGTATTCGTTCGAGCACTAATACGCTACCCAACAAGAATTCTCTTGCCTTTGTGTCTGTGTGTGAGTAAAGAGATGAGCTTGGGCGTGTTATTTGGATATACCGTATTTATTGACGTATAACACGCACATTCAATTTAAGAGGGGAGTTTCAGGAAAAAATTTTTAATTATGGTCAATGCCCATCTGCAGCCTCACAAGTGTCATGAATGCAGCCCCACCATTGCCATCAGTGCAGCACCCCCATTTACATCAGGGCAGCGCCCCCATTGCCAGGAATGCAGCACCCACCATTGCCAGGAATACGGCACCCACCATTGCCAGAAATACGGCACCCACCATTGCCAGGAATACGGCACCCACCATTGCCAGGAATACGGCACCCACCATTGCCAGGAATGCAGCACCCACCATTGCCATATATTCAGCACCCACCATTGCCAGAAATGTAGAACCTACCATTGCCAGGAATGCAGCACCCACCATTGCCAGGAATGCAGCACTCAGTATTGCCAGGAATGCAGACTCACCATTGTCATCAGTGCAGCCTGAAGGATTTCCCATCCATCTGCAGCCTCAGAGGGGACAGGGAGGGGGCGGGACAAGTGCCAAAAGAAACTCCTGTTTTCTCGGCTGCCTCTTTAATAGAAAGTCCTGCCTCCTTTGATGGACAGAATAGTCGTCCATTGGCAGTGCCGGAGATGGGGCTTCCTATTACAGAGGC
Source organism: Lithobates pipiens (assembly GCF_037356315.1). NCBI lineage: Eukaryota > Metazoa > Chordata > Amphibia > Anura > Ranidae > Lithobates > Lithobates pipiens. The sequence goes on along the minus strand of NW_027507789.1, from coordinate 68,137,723 downwards.
TGCCGTGTAAACAAGAAATACTCCTGTGTGTACAGCTCTCATCCCGCCTTCTCCCTGTCCCCTCCAAGGCAGCCAGTATATAAATATTTTGTGGCCCCGGCGCTGGGAGATCGTTGGGGGCCACAAAAGATATATATGTCCAGATAACCAGACTGGCAGTTCAAAACTGGAACGCGGGCCGGACTTTGGACATGCCTCATCTATATCTTTAATGGTAGGGTTATTTTAACAGTAAGCGGCAGAATAACAACAAAAAAATCCAGAAAAACACATTTCAAAAAAGTTATAAATTGATTAGCATTTTTAATGAGTGAAATAAGTATTTGACCCATTTGCAAAACATGACTTGGTACTTGGTGGCAAAACTCTGATTGACAATCACAGGGGTCAGACATTTCTCGTAGTTGGCCACCAGGTCACATGTCTCAGGAGGAATTTTGTCCCACTACTCTTTGCAGATCCTCTCCAAGTCATTAAGTTTTGGGGCTGACATTTGGTAACTCGAACCTTCAGCTCCCTCCAAATATTTTCTATGAGATTAAGGTCTGGGGACTGGCTAGGCCACTCCAGAACCTTAATGTGCTTCTTCTTGAGCCACTCCTTTGTTGCCTTGGCTATGTGTCTTGGGTCATTTTCATGCTGGAATAACTATCCACGACCCATTTTCAATGTCCTGTCCCCTTAGCAGAAAAACACCTCCAAAGCATAATGTTTCCACCTCCATATTTGGCCGGGAGGGGAATCTTGGGGTCATAGTCAGCAACACGGGGAGTTGAGTTGATGCCAAAGAGCTTGATTTTGGTCTCATCTGACCACAATACTTTCACCCAGTTCTCCTCTGAATCATTCAGATGTTCATTAACAAACTTCAGACGGGCCCTGTACATGTGCTTTCTTGAGCAGGGGGACCTTGCAGGCGCTACAGGGTTTCAGTCTTTCACGGCGTAGTGTTACCAATTGTTTTCTTGGTGACTATGGTCCCAGCTGCCTTGAGATCATTGCCAAGATTCTCCCATGTTCTGGGCTGATTCCCCATCATTCTCATTATTTATTGAAACTGCACAAGGTGAGATCTTGCATGGAGCCTCAGACTGAGGGAGATTGACAGTTATTTTGTGTTTCTTCCATTTGCAAATAATCGCACCAACTGTTGTCGCCCTCTCGAAAATGCAGCTCGGCGATGGTCTTGTAGTCCATTCTAGCCTTGTGTAGGTCTACAATCTTGTCCCTGACATCCTTGGACAGCTCTTTGGTCTTAGCCATGGTGGAGAGATTTGAATCTTACATATAGGTACATAGTCAGGTTTAAAAAAGACACAAGTCCTTCTAGTTCAACCTGTCCAATATTTAAAAAGGGCCCAAAATACATCCCTGGGAATTACAGACCAGTTAGTCTAACATAAATCGTATGTAAACGCATGGAGGGGATGATAAGGAACTATATACAAGATTTTAGTAACGAGAACAGTATCATTAGCAGTAATCAGCATGGATTAGTGAAGAATCGTTCTTGCCAAACCAATCTATTAACCTTCTGTTAGGAGTTGAGTTGACATCTAGATAAAGGAAGGCCCGTAGACGTGGTGTATCTGGATTTTGAAAAAGCATTTGACACAATTCCCCATAAACGTTTACTGTACAAAATAAGGTCCATTGGCATGGACCATAGGGTGAGTACATGGATTGAAAACTGGCTACAAGGGCGAGTTCAGAGGGTGGTGATAAATGGGGAGTACTCAGAATGGTCAGAGGTGGGTAGTGGGGTCCCCCAGGGTTCTGTGCTGGGACCAATCCTATTAATTTTGTTCATAAACGACCTGGAGGATGGGGTAAACAATTTCTATATTTGTGGGCAATAACTTCTCCGCAGGATGTGGAAATCTTGCAAAAAGATCTGAATACATTAATGGGGTGGGCAACTACATGGCAAATGAGGTTTAATCTAGGAAAATGTAAAATAATGCATTTTTGTGGCAAAAATATGAATGCAATCTATACACTGGGGGAAGCTAGGATGGAAAAGGACCTGGGGGTTCTAGTAAATGATAGGCGCAGCAATGGCATGCAATGCCAAGCTGCTGCTAACAAAGCAAACAGAATAATGGCATGCATTAAAAAGGGGAACAACTTCAGAGATAAAATGATAATTCTCCCGCTCTACAAGACTCTGCTCCGGCCGCACCTAGAGTATGCTGTCCAGTTCTGGGCAACAGTCCTCAGGAAGGATGTTCTGGAAATGGAGCGAGTACAAAGAAGGGCGGCTAACTAAGCTAACAAAGGGTCTGGAGGATATTTGTTATGAGGAAAGGTTGCGAGCACTGAACTTATTCTCTCTGGAGAAAAGACGCTTGAGAGAGGATATGATTTCAATTTATAAATACCGTACTGGTGACCCCACAGCAGGGATAAAACTTTTTTTCTGAAGGGAGTTTAACAAGACACATGGCCACTCATTAAAATTAGAACAAAAGAGTTTTAACCTTAAACTACCGAGAAGGTTCTTTACTGTAAGAGCAGCAAGGATGTGGAATTCCCTTCCACAGGCGGTGATCTCAGCGGGGAGCATTGATAGTTTAAAAAAACTATTAGATAACCCCCCCAATGACCGCAATATACAGGGATATACAATGTAATACTGACAAATAATCACAGACATAGGTTAGACTTGTGTCCATTTTTCAACCCCACCTACTATGTAGCTAGTAAAAAAAAAAAATCATACAATCCTTTTGATCCAGAGGAAGGCAAAAAAAAAACAGCAATACATTATCTAATTTGCTACAGGAGAGGAAAATTTTCCTTCCTGATCCCCCGGCATTCGGATTTTCCCTGGATCAACCTTTACCTATAAATGTCAGTACCCAGTTATATTATCTACATTAAGGAAACAATCTGGGCCTTTTTTTTAAGCAATCTACTGAACTGGCCAGAACCACCTCTAGAGGGAGTCTATTCCAGATTTTCACAGCTCTTACTGTGGAGAAACCTTTCCGTATTTGGAGATGAAATATGTTTTCCTCTAGACATTAAGAGTGCCCCCTTGTCCTCTGTGATGACCTTAAAGTGAATAATTCAACACCAAGTTCACTATATGCACCACTTATGTATTTGTACATGTTGATCATACCCCCCTTAATCTCCTCTTCTCTAATCTTTCCTCGTAGTGAAGTTCCTCCATGCCTCTTTATCAGTTTGGTTGCCCTTCCCTGCAGTTCCCCGATATCCTTTTTGAGAACTGGTGCCCAAAACTGAACTGCATATTCCAGATGAGGTCTTACTAATGATTTGTACAGGGGCAAAATTATATCTCTCTCTCTGGAGTCCATACCTTTCCTAATACAAGTAATGGACTTTGCTTGCTTTGGAAACTGCAGCTTGAATCTGATTAGTTGATTGCTTCTGTGGGCAGGTGTCTTTTATACAGGCAACTGAGATTAGGAGTACTCCCTTAAAGGCCGTTTTCACACTTGTATGACAAACGCTCCGACATTGAGAGCTCATGTCGCGTAACGTATGCAAATCAATGTTACCCTATGAGAGCCGTCTTAACTGGTCACCAACACAAGTCGGCCCGACTTTGAAAAAAGTTCCTGCACTGCTTTGGTCCAACTTTGATCCTACTTCTGCCCATTGAATATCATTGAAGTCAGATCAAAGCCAGATCGTCGTCTTAACTGATCTGACTTTGGCATGCGACTTGTGCTTTGAGGATCCTGAAAGGGAAATCCACACCAAATAAAAAAAAAAACGGCATGGGGTTCCCCCTCCAAGAGCATACCAGGCCCTTATCCAAGCACACAGCCCGGCAGGTCAGGAACCTGAACCATAGCAGGTCATAGGCAAAAGCCTGACCCCAAAGCACCTTGTCCCCATGTTGATGAGGGCAAGGGCCTCTTCCCGACAACCCTGGCCAGTGGTGGTCAGGGTCTGCGGGTGAGGGGCTTATCGGAATTTGGAAGCCACCTTTAAAAAGGAGGCCACCACTTCCCGGCCCCTCACCCTATGTGAATGAGTATTGGGTACATTATACCCCTACCCATTCACCTAAAATAAAGTGTAACAAATAAACACAGTACACAGGTTTTAAAAGTATTTTATTAAGGTAGCTCCGGCGTCTCTTCCAATTTCTTATGTCCTCTCCAGATCTTCTCCCTCTTCTGGTGATGTCTTCTCCCTCTCTCCACTGATCTTCTAGTCCTCTCCTGTTCTTCTCCTCTGTCAGCTATCGTCTGCCTCTGCCGGGCCTCCTGTCTCCACTGTGGGGGCTGCTACACACAAACATTTTTTAATCCTAATGCATAGAATGCATTAAGATACAAAATCCTTCTGCCTTTACAACTTCTTTAATACTTCCTGTATACTTTCTGCCAGCTTCAATATACATAAGTAGTATAATATTAAAAAAAATAAAACTGTACTATTTAAAGTGGGAGTCCGCCGTTTTTTTTTTTTTTTTTTAAAAGCCAGCAGCTACAAATACTGCAGCTGCTGACTTTTAAAATAATGACACTTACCCGCCCAGCGCGCCCGCGATGTCGGCACCCGAAGCCGATCTCTCAATCGTCTCTCGGGTGCTGCCGCTGCCATCTTGGGTATGGGAATCAGGAAGTGGAGCCTTTCGGCTTAATTTCCCGGTTCCCTACTGCGCATGCAATAAGGATGGTCCCCGCTGTCTCTGGGATCCGTGTGTTTCCCAGCAGGCAGCAGGAGACCTTCGGAAAGGGGCGTAGATTCTGCGGAAAGGGGCGTACCTTCTGCAGAATCTACGCCGGAAGTGGGTGCAGATACCTGTACTGTACAGGTACCTGCACCCCCCTGAAAGGTGCCAATTGTGGCACCGGAGGGGGGGAGGGTTCCAATGAGCGGAAGGTCCACTTTAGGGTGGACCTCCGCTTTAAGCTCATTCGCACAAGGTTTGCTATAATGGGGCAATCTGGGAGAATAAAATCTGACTCCACTGCAAACATTATTTTCTACATTTTATTTTTTCCCTTGTGTTCAGTGTAGTGTTCTCTAATGTGGACGAAACCATTGCCAGTGGTTTACATTGATCTCTTTAAAGGGTAATAAATACCTGTGAATGTTGCACCTGCACAATGCATAGCACACTTGTGTGTAATATATATTGAATAATTAATGTGCATTACATTTGTTTGGTGGAGGAAAATTCTGTTTATCTGCATTACACTTTTTCTCCCAGACTTAGATCTAGTACAATGGATGATAATGGTTCTACAATGGCCACCTCTATTTCTAATATTCAAATAATTTATGATTTCATCTTTATGGAAAGTGTTGTGTGCTCAACAATACCCTATGGGGTATTGTTTTTGAATGCTTTAATATATGTAGAGTTTTCATAGTGTGGTAAGATTTTACCAGATATCTGCACTAACTAAATGATTTTTTATTTACTGCAGCACTCTGTAAAGTTTTGTAGCAGTACTTTCTGGCATCAGCAATTGTTGTACATTCCATTTTAATGCTTGGTTAGCCAGCATCCTTAACAACCAGTGAAGAGCGTCCTTAACATCCGTGACTCATCTTCCCTCTGACAGCTGAATGTAAGCATAAGAAGGGCCGGCCCTTGGGTCTGGTATGGGATTTGGGGGATCCTCATGGCAAAAAAAAAAAAGATGGGTGTTGGGTCCACCACAAAATCCCAGCTTCTTATCCAAGCATGCAGCCTGGCGGGGTAGATGAGCACCCCACTCCTTAACCATACCAGGTCACATGCCCTCAACATATATGGGGGGTGCCTTGAGGGGGGAATCTGGAAGCCCCCTTTAACATTGGGGCCCCAGATCCCGGCCCCCCTTCCATGTGAATGAGTACCCCTACTCATTCATTAAAAAATGGGCAAAGTAAATAAAAACTAAGAGCCTGTTTTTGACAAGTCCTTTATTTAAAAAAAAAGCAAAATAAATGTCCCCGAAAGTAAATCCAGCATCAATCATGATGAACGCTGGTCGGTGACCCGCATGGAAAAAACAAAACCCGTTGTTGCACCTGACGCTTGGCTCCTGCTGACTTACAACGCTGCTTCCCAACTGCCACTAAATCAACTAAGGGATGCGGTCACTGGGTGACCCCATCCCCTTGTGACATCATCAACCCAGCATGCCCTGATCAATGATGTCACAAGGGGCTGCATGCTAAAGTAAGGATCTGGTATGGATTTTGGTGTGGACCTTACACCAATGTTATATTTTTTTTGTCGCATGAGGTCCCCCCCAAAATTCATACCATGGGAACTTGCACATTTTTTAAATGGCTGCTTTTCTTGCAGATGTGTCATGGTTTTTAAGGACACGGCGTGGGCCGACTCCTTAACAACCAGCTATTCATTGGTTGTTAACCAGTTGCCGACCGCCGCACGCCGATGTACGTCGGTACAATGGCACGGGCAGGCATAAGGACATACATGTACGTCCCTTGCCTCCCGCGGGTCGGGGGCCCGATCGGGCCCCCGCCCGGTGCCTGCGGCGGTCGGTATTCGTTCGGGAGTGATCCCGGACGAGGGGACGGCCATTCATTCATGGCCACCCCCTCGCGATCGCTCCCGACGAATAGAAATCCCCGGTGACATCACTTCCTCTCCTGTAATGTAAACACAGGAGAGGAAGTGATGTATTCTCTCCTCCGTGTCGGTATTTTTCGTTCCGACACGGAGGAGAGCGGATCAGTAAGTTGCACCAACACTCACACACACAGTAGAACATGCCAGGCACACTCACACCCCCCCTTTACCCCCCGATCACCCCCCCAATTACCCCTGCCCCCCAGTCACAGTGACACCAATGTCATTTTTTTTTTTTTTTTTTTTTTTTTTTGCATTGGTGTCATTTGTGACTGTAATAACTGTTAGGGCAGTTAGAGTTAGCCCCCTTTAGTTCTAATGTACCCCCCTAACCCCCCCAATAAAGGTTTAACCCCGTGATCACCCCCCGTCGCCAGTGTCACTAAGGCTGGGTTCACATTGCAGCGGTTTATGAGAACGAATGTGATTCGCACCGCACTGCAGTGCAAATCACATCCGATCTCTGTGCGATTCGAGTTCAGCCATTCGCCGCACCCGCCATACCCGCCGCACCCGCCGCAAATTCGCACGGGACCCTTTTTTTGGCCCGCAGCAGAATCGGATCGCATGGGTGTTCACACCATGCGATCCGAGTTTGCAGATCGCAATGCGATATGCGAACTGATCTGGGGGTGTCAGTAACATTTCACTGACACTCCCAGCAGTTCGCATAGGGCAGTGTGAACTGCCGCCGGGAGGCATGCGATGCGGGAACCCGCCGCGGATTCGCGGCGTTTCCGCATCGCTCCAGTGTGAACCCAGCCTAATAAGCGATCATTTTTCTGATCGCCGTATTAGTGTCACAGGTGACGCTAGTTAGGCAGGTAGGTATTTAGGTTCGCCGCAGCTTTTTATAGCGCCAGGGACCCCCATATACTACCGCATAAAGCCCCCTGATTGCCCCCTAGTTAACCCTTTCACCAGTGATCACCATATAACTGTTACAGGTGACGCTGGTTGGTTAGTTATTTTTTTATAGTTTCAGGGCACCCGCCATTTATTACCTAATAAAGGTTTAACCCCCTGATCACCCGGCGGGTGTCATTTGTGACTAATAACTGTTAGGGCAGTTAGGGTTAGCCCCCTTTAGTTCTAAGGTACCCCCCTAACCCCCCCAATAAAGGTTTAACCCCGTGATCACCCCCCGTCGCCAGTGTCACTAAGGCTGGGTTCACATTGCAGCGGTTTATGAGAACGGATGTGATTCGCACCGCACTGCAGTGCAAATCACATCCGATCTCTGTGCGATTCGAGTTCAGCCATTCACCGCACCCGCCGCACCCGCCGCAAATTCGCACGGGACCCTTTTTTTGGCCCGCAGCAGAATCGGATCGCATGGGTGTTCACACCATGCGATCCGAGTTTGCAGATCGCACTGCGATATGCGAACTGATCTGGGGGTGTCAGTAACATTTCACTGACACTCCCAGCAGTTCGCATAGGGCAGTGTGAACTGCCGCCGGGAGGCATGCGATGCGGGAACCCGCCGCGCATTCGTGGCGTTCCCGCATCGCTCCAGTGTGAACCCAGCCTAATAAGCGATCGTTTTTCTGATCGCTGTATTAGTGTCACAGGTGACGCTAGTTAGGCAGGTAGGTATTTAGGTTCGCTGCAGCTTTTTATAGCGCCAGGGACCCCCATATACTACCGCATAAAGCCCCCTAATTGCCCCCTAGTTAACCCTTTCACCAGTGATCACCATATAACTGTTACAGGTGACGCTGGTTGGTTAGTTATTTTTTTATAGTTTCAGGGCACCCGCCATTTATTACCTAGTCTCACTAGTGTACCCCTAAATTTAGGGGTGTCTACTTTCCAAAATGGGGTCATTTGGGGGGGGTTTGTGCCATCTTGGCATTATATGGCCTTCAAAACTGTAACGCCCTTAGAAAGCCTGAAGGCGGTGCTTGGTTTTCGGGGCCCCGTACGCGGCTAGGCTCCCAAAAAGTCCCACATATGTGGTATCCCCATACTCAGGAGAAGCAGCAGAATTTATTTTGGGGTGTCATTTCACATATGCCCATGGCATGCGTGAGCAATATATCATTTAGTGACAACTTTGTGAAAAAAAAAAAAAAAAAAAAAAGTTTGTAATTTTCCCGCAACTTGTGGCAAAATATAAAATATTCCATGGACTCAACATGCCTCTCAGCAAATAGCTTGGGGTGTCTACTTTCTAAAATGGGGTCATTTGTGGGGGTTTTGTGCCATCTTGGCATTTTATGGCCTTCAAAACTGTAATAGGTAGTGAGGAGTGAAATCAAAAAATTACGCCCTTAGAAAGCCTGAAGGCGGTGCTTGGTTTTCGGGGCCCCGTACGCGGCTAGGCTCCCAAAAAGTCCCACATATGTGGTATCCCCGTACTCAGGAGAAGCAGCAGAATTTATTTTGGGGTGTCATTTCACATATGCCCATGGCATGCATGAGCAATATATCATTTAGTGACAACTTTGTTAAAAAAAAAAAAAAAAAAAAAAAGTTTGTAATTTTCCCGCAACTTGTGGCAAAATATAAAATATTCCATGAACTCAACATGCCTCTCAGCAAATAGCTTGGGGTGTCTACTTTCTAAAATGGGGTCATTTGTGGGGGTTTTGTGCCATCTTGGCATTTTATGGCCTTCAAAACTGTAATAGGTAGTGAGAAGTGAACTCAAAAATTTACGCCCTTAGAAAGCCTGAAGGCGGTGCTTGGTTTTCGGGGCCCCGTACGCGGCTAGGCTCCCAAAAAGTCCCACATATGTGGTATCCCCATACTCAGGAGAAGCAGCAGAATTTATTTTGGGGTGTCATTTCACATACGCCCATAGCATGTGTGAGCAATATATCATTTAGTGACAACTTTGTGTAAAAAAAAAAAAAAAATTTTTTTTTTGTCATTATTCAATCGCTTGAGGCAAAAAAATAAAATATTCAATGGGCTCAACATGCCTCTTATCAATTTCCTTAGGGGGTCTACTTTCCAAAATGGGGTCATTTGGGGGGGTTTTGTACTGCCCTGCCATTTTAGCACCTCAAGAAATGAGATAGGCAGTCGTAAACTAAAAGCTGCGTAAATTCCAGAAAACGTACCTTAGTTTGTAGATGTGACAACTTTTGCGCAAACCAATAAATATACAATTATTGACTTTTTTTTTACCAAAGACATGTGGCTGAATACATTTTGGCCTAAATGTATGACTAAAATTGAGTTTATTGGATTTTTCTAATAACAAAAAGTAGAAAATATCATTTTTTTTCAAAATTTGCGGTCTTTTTACGTTTATATCGCAAAAAATAAAAATCGCAGAGGCAATCAAATACCATCAAAAGAAAGCTCTATTTGTGGGAAGAAAAGGACGCAAATTTTGTTTGGGTACAACATTGCATGACCGCGCAATTACCAGTTAAAGCAGCGCAGTGCCAAAGTGTAAAAAGACCTCTGGTCATTTACCAGCAAAATGGTCCGGTCTGAAAGTGGTTAAGGACACCAGTGAGTGCTGGTATAAATATACCGCAAGTTTTATACTAAAATACTGCATCACTTAAAGAAATAGCACATGTGGTTATTTAGTAGTATTTTTTGGTGAATTGCAAAATTTGCTATTTTACTGCTGATTTTAAAGCGGTAGACGTTTTGTGAATTGAGCCCAGAATGTCTAGAGAGCACCATTGACAATAAATAGCAAACAGTGCTAATGTTAGTTAGGAGGGTGTAATAATTTTATTCCTGAATATTAGTAATAATATTAAAATACTACTAATAGTAAAAACAAAACTTTATTATTTAAGAAACCATTCCAACCTCCCTCCCTAATCTGTGTTGCATGCACCTGTCTCTTGTTTTTCAGAGGGGTGGTGAGAAGATGCCCACAAATCATGACAAGGGTTGAACCAAACCCCCAGAATCCACCACATCTGAACATAATCTACCGAACCAAAGGGGCCTGGAGCAGAGGAGAGAATGTTCCCAGAGTCATCAGTAGAAGGGAATATCTAGAAAGTAGGAGGTTACCCAACACAAACATATTAAGCAATGCTGTATGGTCTGTAGGAGAGCGGATTCCATGTAAAGTAGTATTTGTATACTGAGCATTGTGGGTTTTCATGTACAAGAAGTGTTTTAAAGAAAATTGGTGCTCATAGCAACTGATCAGCTTCCAGCTGTCATTGTTCCAACATTAGCAATCACTAAGAAGAATAAAAAATTAAAAATCAGATCTGATGTGAACTGTTGCCTAGAGCAACCCAAGTCCTTACTATATTTAAAAGGGAGGCCTCATTGGTTTCTATGCTAAATGTATTTTTTCAAGTTCCCATAATTTAATATTTGTGGAAAGTTAATATGGGTAGCAAGAAACTTTTGTACAATTAGCTTTCTGGATATGTGTACATGTATTTTGAAGTTATGTCCCGTTTTTTTTTTGTTTTGTTTTTTACCAACATGGCAATATGAGTCGTCTTCTCTCCTCCTTTTGTTTTGCCCATTTGGTAGTAGAATTTTCTGCACTTGGCCCTATGCCTATTCTGTTCTCCGATAGCGCGGCAGAACCTGAAGCACCTTGTGATACAAAGTATCGGTCCACTTGAAGGATGAGCGCTGGCAAGTTTTTTTTGTCTTTATTGTACTGTCTTTGTTTTCCTCTGCATACATGAGACATGTATTTTAATTGTTTTTTTTAATACATATATAATATGTATACACATTCACACTTTATTTTATTTGTTTGTTGTTCATTGTACCCCAGTTATGCTTCTGTGAAATTTCACTTTATACACATAGTAAGAAATGTAGCAATTTATGTTGTGACTTTTTTATTACAAGATGTAGATATTTGTTCATATTTACCTTTTGGGGTAAATGTTTTTTTTTATTCATTTAATTGGGGCTTAGCATATTTGTACATAAACATTTATACCAATGTGTAAATAAGCATTCAGTAGCCCCAGACATTGCACCTTCCTGAAGTCACATAATGCGCCTCAATGACTGTTTGTATTAAAATAGAATTGTGTTTGATGTTTGTGGAAGATTTATGCACTCTCTGGCTGGAGAAGCATGCTGGGAGTTGTAGTAGCTGGCTAATCACAGGTGGTCCTAATCTGGATTGTAACAGTTTACCTGGATTGTAACAGCTTACCTGTAGGTTAAAACAAGTTGGTATTCTCATAAAGCAGGAAATGTCATTGCTGTATATAAATCAACACGTTTTGTACAATAACCGTTATTAAAGCATAACTCCACTTTTTTTGCACTGGATACTTTGTTAATTTAAGTCAAGGCAGTGGATATAGAATATATATAACAGCCCTGGCAGCATATATTATTCAATACAAATCATGGTGATTAGTGCCATATACATCGGTATGTCTGTGCCATACAAAATCAAAATGCAACAAAATTATATATAATATGCACAAATTTGTAAAGTGTTTGGTGCTTATATATGCAATGGTGCTCCAAACTTGCAAAGTGTGAGGTGCCACACTCCCCTTTCGGTGACCCCACTCACCAGAAACAATGGACCCTCTGCTTCGCAGTTCAGGGTCAAAAAGGCAGTGATCTATTGATCTGGGATGTGTAGGATGGTTCCTCAAAAAACTCTTCCAAGAGGGTACTTTATAACAGAAAGTATATGCCACACTCCATAGATGGGAAAATAAAGAAAAAGCTCATAGGGAAATACCGCTAAAATAAGTTGTAGAACGCATTCTAGGCGCCACTTACAGAATATCTGGCAAAAACAGGCATCAGTGAAAACATTTGAGTTCGCCATTGTATGGTGTGTGTTCCACGAAGGCGGAAATTGCGTCAATGGTTAACGTAAAGTGGAAGTGCGTTGACACGTTTTGCCCCTCCTCCAGGACGTCATCAAAGGACATCACTTCCAGTTCCTTGCAATCCATTTATACCAGAGGGGAGATCACTCCTCCCTCGGGAGAATAAAGCGACCAATTACGATCAGTGTAAACAAAACACCAACTTCCTCTATAACATCAGTCAGCGCTGCTTCATATATTCTATCACTTTTAAGGTTACAGCACCATTTGCACAGCGGCTGCAGTTTGGTGTTTTCATTTATTTTGATCTATTTAGTACCTTAATTAGCATGAGTTTTTGAATAGTTCTAAGGCAGTGGATATGCCAACATTTAAAAAAAGGCATTTATTACCTGATTGGTTCTCCCTCTCCAATCTGAGCAAAGTAAAAGGGTCACATAACCTCTTACCCCACCAGGTTTGGGTGTGCTTGTGATTCACTCTCCCTCTGCCACGTGACAGTGTGAAGTGCCTTGTAATTGGCCCAGTACTGGCACATGGTGCCCAGGAAGAAGTCTAAAGCTCCATATGAGCTCCAGAAAGTTGATTTGGAGCTTACACATGGCTTTCTTCCCCCTCTCCTAGTGGGGCCAAATAGAGCAGTGCAGGAACAAACAAAATATAATTATGTACTGCTGGGAAAGGGGATAGTTAAGTGACTCTTTTATTTTACCCTGTAACTTGAAATTCTCATCACTTAGGAAATAATGCTCAAACTCCTCAGTATTACATGCATGTCTGGTGCTATTGGGGAGCCCCTGATTACGTCTTTTCATTTCTGCTTTTTCACCCAAGATAAATTATAGATTGACTAAAAAATATCAACACTCCCTGCTGTAGAGGCTTCAGGTGGTTCTAAAGACAAAACATTGATACCTTAATGAATTCCCTGCATTAAGGTAAAAATGAATTCTCAGTATTTGTATCACTCCCTCAGCCTTCTGTATACTTACCTGAGTCCTATCTCAATCCAGGACTATGCCTGTCTGCAGCCTCTCTCTCTCTGCTCACAGAGGCAGCAGCGGAAGCCATGGAGCTATTGGCTCCTGCTACTGTCAATCAAATCTTGTGAGCAGGGCATTGGGCTGAGCCATGCTCTGTGTGTTAATAGACACACATAGCCCAGCTCAGGCTCAAGCCCTGCAGGCATCCCCATAGGAAAGGGCTTGCTATGGGGGTGCACAAAGAAGTTGAGGAACTAAGAGTGCCAGCGGGGAACCCCTGGACGTGGCGGTTAGGGGCCACTCTGTGCAAAACTATTGTACAAACCAGGTAAGTATAACATGTTTATTGTTTTATAAAAAAATGCCTTTACAACCACTTTCAGTGTCCTGATAGTATCAATCACATACAGAATGCAGCCCGATTATCCCAAGGTTTACTGCATAATAAAACAATATCTTTCCAGGTGTGGGTGCTTTTATGCATGTATAGACATTTGCCAAGTGGGAAAAACATAAATTATATATGAATTTGGCCTATTGGGAAGTGCTCATATTTTGCTTGTTTCTGTAGCTGATCCCTATTGCAACAACCTAAATTTGGAAGATTCTCATTGGCAGACAAAAGCCTGTACAGGACTGGGGGAACTAAATAGGTAATGTATGCTGTTTACCACATTGATTACTATACTGCCTTTACTTACAGTAACAAATATTTCAGAGAGGGGAAATAGGTAAATACCTGGTGATAACCTGGATTTAAACTTCTTGGTTAAAACAATGCGCAGACATGTAGGCAGGCATTGGTTGTGGATAGCTCTGTGCAGGCATGGAACTCTGTATGCTGAAACATAAATGTCCCCACTGTAATGCTCTGATTTTCTGGTCTTTGTTTAGTTTACAATGCATACTTTTATCCTCAAACAAAGTTCGATCCTTTATGTTTTTCACATTTTTATTAAGTTGTACATGAATTGTTTATATTGTATACGACTATATTCTTCCTAGAAAGGAAATTCTAAGGTTAGGTAACCTCAGATAAACAAAGCACCAACTTCCATATGTTAATTAGTTGCTAATCTACACATACATGGGAGTTATTGAAGGCTGGGTTCACACTAGAGCACGGAGCGGCTCACAGCAGGGGTTTAGTGCATCTCCATTCACCGGTTCAGGTCCGATTTCAGCCCGAATTTTTGTCTGAATTCGGACCTGGAAAGGACCAAAAAATGCACCGGAGCCTCTCTGGAGATGTGTTCCACAGAAATCCGGTCACAATCTCATGAGAATTGAATGCGGAATTCGCAATAGTGTGAGCCCAGCCTCAAAAAACGAATAAATCGAAAATGCAAGTTATTTTATATAAAATGTTTACATAGCTAAAACATTTGTCCGTTTTTGATAGAGTAGAGAAGGTATAGAACCTCTGTCAAGTTTTTATTGCTGTCTGTGTTCCCACTGGGGAAATTACACTCCGATTAACCTAGTAACCATTGCCACAAAAGCAAAATTATAATTTCATAGTTGTCACCAGAAAAAAAGGTAAGGGTATACCTGTCCCAGTGACAAATGCCTAAAAAGGGAATTGTTTGTAGAGATTCCCTCAATTCTTTAAAAAATATTCAACTTACATATTATACAATCCCTTGGGGAAAAATGTTTAGTAAATATACTTACCATTACCCAGATTCTGTTCCATAGGAGGTGAATTCAAAATCCTTCAGTAAGATCCATGTCAGTGCTAACTACCCCAAATCACACAAGAAGATGATCTAGTACAATGCCAATTGTACTTTCCCCAGCATAAGTTTATTTGGTGGGATGGGTTGTGAATAAACAAGCAAACCTTTTTTTATTTTGGTTCAAGGCCAGCTTCAAAGTGGTACTTAACCCTCCTATCCTTTACAGCCAAGGAAGCTACTATCTTAGCCTTTGTTTGCAGTTGCCATGGTGCTGCACATGTGATCAACTATAATACCAGCTATTTGATGGCTTGATAGTTCAGTTAAGAGCTTACATAAGTACACTAGTAACTAACAGTTATTGTTCAAGGCATGCCTTGGGTATAAAACCTGTACACACAATGAAATTATCGGATGAATGATTTTGCATGCTAATTTCAGATCGAACCTGAAGAGTTTACTAAAGTCATGAAAATTCTCGTACAATAGAATAAAAAATTGGAAGTGATGTCATGTGTTGTAATGTATTTGTAATGCATTTTCGAACGACAACTGTACAGATTAACCACTTGAGCCCTGGAAGATTTTACCCCCTTCCTGAACAGAGCACGTTTTACAGTTTGCCGCTGTGTTACTTTAACTGGCAATTGCACGGTCATGCGACCCTGTACCCAAACAAAATTTACATTTTTTTTTCCCCAAAAAATAGAGCTTTCTTTTGGTGGTATTCGATCACCTTTGCATTTTTTTCTTTTTTGCGCTATAAACAAAAAAAGAGCGACCATTTTGAAAAAAAACAATATTTTTTACTTTTTGCTATAACAAATATCTCCATTTTTTTTTTTAAGAAAAAACTAATTTCTTCATCAGTTTTGGCCAATAAGTATTCTTCTACATGTTTTTGGTAAAAAAAAAAAAATCGCAGTAACTGTATATTGATTGGTTTGCGCAAAAGTTATAGCATCTACAAACTAAGGGAAAGATTTATGGCATTTTTATTTTAAATTTTTTTTTTCTAGTAATGGCGGTGATCTGCGATTTTTAGCGGTACTGTGACATTGTGATGGACAGATGAGACACTTTTGACGAATTTTTGGGACAATGACATTTATACAGTGATCAGTGCTATAAATTTGCACTGATTACTCTGTAAATGTCACTGGCAGGGAAGGGGCAGGGAAGGAATTAACAGAAGAGGTTAAATGTGTGTTCCCTCAATGTGTTCTAACAGTATGGGGATAGGACTGACTAGGGTAGGACACATAAAGTCATTCCTACACACACACACAAATCTCCGTGCTGGCTCTCGTACATGCGATCCCACGTGGCAGGCTCTCTGACGGCTCTTAAAGGGAACCCCGTACCCATACAGCGTTTCGCACAAGGATGCCATTCTGCCCCGTAAAAAGATGTGAGCCAGTCTGGAACTAGTTAAACATTGCCACATCGTTTGATATGGCATCGTCCGGAAAAAAAATTTGTGCAAATAATAATCGGATGAACTGTCCTGAACGGCTGAACAGCTTGACCTGTTACAGCAAGTGGAAAACCAGTGGATTTACTGGTAGAATCAACAGGCGATAAAACTGTTAAAGGTTTGAAAATTAACAGTGCAGTGTTAATTCTGTTGTCTATACCACATTTAAATGCATAAGGTAAGCACTAGGATAATGTTTTCAAGGGAATGTGACAAAGAGCAAATATTACTGTTTGTGTGTTTGTCCTGCCTGTCCCACTATTTATTGATTACGTTGTACAAAATATAAACCGTCTTTTCCTTGATTTTTTTGTATTAGCTGTGTTGCAGCTGTTGCATCTGCTAATTGAAATCTTTACGTTGGCTGCAAACCGTACAACAACCCAAACAAATCTATATGAAGAAAATGTGTCTATTTAATAGCAGGATTTTTAAGGCACAACTCAAACAGATTTAATCAAGTTAAAAATATAATCAACTTTATTACAAAAAATTCATAAGGTTAAAAATTCAATAAAAAAAACCTCCATTTGCCATAGTTGTTTGAACATACCAAATATTTTTTTTTAAATAAAAGGTTATTCTGACCTCTACAGGTTAATGCTTAAAGCTTTGAAAATCACTAGGGGAGATGCTATATCAGGCTGAGAGAATCCAATAGGGAGATTTCCCATTTCCTTTTAAAAAGTCACTGGAGGAAATCGCCTTCCTTTACTATCTTCCTACCATTTTTCCTTTATATATAGGGGCCACTTTCTTGGGTTGGATAAACAGCCTTTTTTTCTCTTCTTTGAGTTCAAATGTCCTACTAAGAATATCACA
Source organism: Lithobates pipiens (assembly GCF_037356315.1). Taxonomy (NCBI): domain Eukaryota; kingdom Metazoa; phylum Chordata; class Amphibia; order Anura; family Ranidae; genus Lithobates; species Lithobates pipiens. The sequence goes on along the minus strand of NW_027507789.1, from coordinate 68,120,423 downwards.
ATGGATTCAGCCCTCTTGAAAATTACATCTAAGGGAACCTCCCTGCACCAGCTTTGGTATCTCAGAGAAAAAATTTACCCCATAGAAGTCTATGGGGTATTACATGACACAGCAACAGTGTTGAAAATGGCTGAATCAAGGCCAACAACAGGAAGTGTTCATTGTGGCACTTTGGGAATGCACTGGTCCATTCACTGGAGGTAGACTAGTAAGCACTAGTAAATATCCCCATCATATATTTTATCTTGTAGAGCTACTGGCTCTTACATTAAAGTGATTGTAAAAGGCTTGTTTATTTAAAAAAAAAAAAAAAAACATGTAATACCTCCTTTGTGCGGTTGGTTTTGCACAGAGCAGCCTGGATCCTCCTCTTTTCGGGGTTCCTTTTCACTTCTCCTAGCCCATCCCTCCTTCGAGTGCCCCTCAATCAGCAGCTTGATACAAGGGGCACCCAAGCCCAGTCAGAGCTCCGGGTATCCATTTAGACATGGAGCCCCGACCTGGCCCCACCCCTCTCTCCGCTGATTGGCTAACTGACTGATTGACAGCCGCATGAGCAAATGAGGCAACTGCTCTGTCACAGCCAATCAGGAGGAGTGTCCTGCATGGCTGAGGGGATCGTGGACATTGTGCTGGAGAGATAAGGGGCTCAGGTAGGTAATTAGGGGGGTGCTGGGGAGCCTGCTACACACAGAAGGTTTTTTATCCTAATGCATAGAATGCATTAAGATAAATAAAAAACCTCCGCCTTTACAACTCCTTTAATACTGTACTATAGTGTCATGGAGGGGCTGGTAGGAGGAACCCCGGTATGCATTGTGGACCATGAATGCAACATTCCCGATTCTGCAGGTTTTTCAGCCAGCGGTTTCTCTTCACTGCAGTGAATTCGTTTTCAACTTAATTTTTCAGGGAACACTTTTTTTGTGCACATTTATAGAAAAACTGAAAATTTTAGATCCACATTCACCATTAGACAGGCTTTAGTGGGGATGAGAAGGTTTACTGAAATGCGCATCAGCTTGTCTACTGTAATAGAGATCATGTAGCATTCTGTTTCTAGTCATGTGAAGTGGCGGTGTCTGCAGAATATTTGGTCAAAGTGAATGAAATCTGTACTGCCTCTAAACTCCCCTGCATGTTAGCCTATGTGTCCATGCACACATATGCTTTTAGCAGTATTTACAGGCAGGGGGAAAAAAAACTGTCAGTGTATCCAAGAGAAGCAAAGTTTTGGCTGAAAAAATACTTGACGCTGCTGAAAACGTGTAAACACTCGGCATGTTTAGCACTTAATAAATGATTATTCTGACCAATGAAGTTAATGCCCAAACGCTTGATGCCTGTAAACATGCCTAAAAGCTTGTAAAAGCTTTAGACACTTTTACAAGCGTCAGGCTTTTTTTCTGCCAAAAGGCTGCTGCCAGGAGGAAAGGCTAGGAGAGTTTGCAAAATGTCCTGTGTGCATGAGGCCTTAAAGTGGTTCTAAAGTTAAAATGTTCTTTACCTTAATGCATTCTCTGCATTAACCACTTGCGGACCGCCCACTGTAGATATACTGCCGCAGGTCTCTGCACCAGATCATGTACCTAGTACGTGATCTGACACCTCCGGGTCTGGGGTGCACAATATCCCATAGTTTGTAGACGCTATACTTTTTGCGCAAACCAATCAATATACACTTATTGGGATTTTTTACCAAAAATATGTAGCAGAATACATATTGGCCTAAATTGATGAAGAGATTTGATTTTTTTAATCTTCTTATTGGATGTGTTTTATAGCAAAATGTAAAAAAAAAAAAAAAAAACATTTTTCAAAGAAAGCTCTATTTGTGGGAGAGACATAAATGGTATTTGGGTACAGCGTTGCACGACCACGGAAGTGTCAGTTAAGGTAACACAGCGCTATATTGCAAAAAAAATGGCCTGGTCATGAAGAGTGGTATATCTTCCAGAGGGCAAGTGGTTAATGTAAAAAATGTTTTTCCACTTGTTGTTCCCCCTCCTTTCCCCCAAACACTCTCGATCCAGCACTGTGCCTGACTGCAGGAGTTCTCTCCCCTCTTCCTAGTCTTACAGCCATTGGCTCCTTCTACTGTCAATCAGATCCTGTGAGGAGGGAGCAGGAAGCGTGGCCAGGCTGTACTGCATGTGTGTTTGTCTATGGACACACACAGCTAGTGTCCCCACAGGAAGGAGAGGAGGTGAGGACAGTGCTGGCGGGGGTCTGGAAGTAAGCGGCCGATGTGTGAAATACCATTGCACAGAGCATTACCTAATTTCTTTTTTATTTGTACTAAAAAAAAAAAAAGGCTTTTACAATTACTTCAAAGTGGCTCTAACTTTAAGACATTTCTTAGCTTAAAGTGGAACTTCCGCTTTAAGGACTCCTCGACACCTTACATGCCACATTTGGCATGTCATTTTTTTGGGGGGGAAGTGGGTGCTTAGTTTTGAGTGGGACTTCCTGTCCCAATTAATGGTTCTGTCTACGGGCCGCCTAGGCACCCCCTCCCTCTCTGCAATCTTCTGGGACACGTGACAGGTGAGCGGGGCTCCGTGCGGCTTCACGGAGGGGAGGGGAGCAGGGCTCCGTGCGGCTGCATCGCTGGACTGTGGAACAGGTAAGTGTCTGTTTATTAAGAGTCAGCAGCTATACTTTTTGTAGCTGCTGACTTTTAATAAACAAAAAAACATGGAACTCTTTCAGTCAAATCCTGTGGGGAAAGAGCAGGGAACAGGGCTGAGCCCCACTGTGTGTGTCTATGGACACACACAGCCTAGCCCAGGAGCACTCTCATATGGGTGCTCCCTCAGCACACAGTTAGGGGGCACTCAGAGAAAATTAGTATAATATGTTTGTTATCTTAGGGGGGGAAAAAGGTGTTATAAACACTTTAAGGTGGTCGTAGGTGTATTCGGATTACCTCCTTTCCTCCTTCTTTAACCCCTTGAATCCTGCACTAGCACACAGCAATCGCATCTATTCGCTTGAAATGGGTGTTATAGCCGCTAAAAGCGACGGGGTATAATTCCCGTTATGGGCAAAAAAGCAAAGCTTTACGGCCTTGGCTGCAGCCTCTGCAGCTAAAGAGGGTAGAAGTTGGAGCGTGGTAAAAGCATGGCTCAATCATGGGGTTTTACCCATACCCCCCCCCCCCCCCGCAACCTCACGTGTGAAAGAAAGAACCTTTAGTGCTCATGAGACAACCCAGTTGAGTATTGTTCATGATGTTTTTTTTTATTTGCAGTGCAGTACTACTTGGACCATAGAAGAAAGCTTTTGGACCACCAAATTTAACAGTGCAAATAAAAAAGTATCATGGACGATACTCTGTGTTGAACTGTGCAGTACTGTGTTGACTGTCATGTTAATCTGATACCTTTTAGTTATTCGCTGGAAAAAGAGCACAGATCAGTACATTGTAGTTTAAACTTTGCTTGGGGGTCTATTTAAATGTAATTTGTTGTGGAATTTTCACAGAGAATGTTTTTGGGACACTCATGTAGTGTTCAACTACTGAGTAAATCTTGTTTGAAGATGATGGGTCAATCCTCTAAAATAGTAAGTGAATTCCTTTTTTGAAAATTGCAAACAAGATTTGCCTGTCACATTAAGGCTGGGTTCACACCTATGCGAATTGGATGCTGCTTACACCACATCCAATTCGCAGAACATTTTAAAATCTATTACTTTCAATCAGTCTGGTTCACATATTATATATTATATCTAGGATTGCAGGCACATATTCTGCTATGGGAACGCATCTGATTCGCAGATGCGTTCTGTAGTGAACAGGCATTCTCTTGTCCTCCTCACTACACCTCCTTCTCTCCCTGCTTAGCTGATCCGAAGCTACAATGGAGAGGAAGCGCTGAACAGCTGCTTTTTCTCATTGCACAGAGAACGGAGCTGGAATTCACACCGGACTGCTCTGAATCCAGCCTTAAAGTCTAACAAGATTTTCCCATCAGCGTCTACATAAGAGATTCCAATAAGAAACACATTTAAAAGTCAAACAAGATTAGCCTACCTACCACTTTTCCATGGGATGAATCCTTTCAAAATTAATGCAATAAAATTCAGACAAATGAATGTCTAGCAAACATTTGTTGTGTAACTTGCACATTGAATCCTTTATAAATAGACTGCTTAGATATCTGCATGCCTTCTCTAGGTCATTGCTTTGAAGCACCGAAAGCAGAGACATGTAGGCAACAGGCATTTTAGGAGTTCAGCAGTGACAGTCTACCTATTTCTCAATACAAGTGTCCTTTAAAACAGAGTGAGTTCAAAAAAATTGAAACAATAGTATAGTTTGCAGTTTAGCTCTTCTCCAACCTCTCAAAAGACAATCCAAAAAACAAATGACCCACTATGTATTAAACTATTTATTACATAGTTAGTTAGTAAGTAAGGTTGAATAAAGACACCAGTCCATCCAGTTCAACCTGAGTGAGTGTTGACAATTGTCCCTATCCCTGTACATTGCACACTCACATTGGTCCCTTATTCGCTTTATAAAAACAAATTCATAACATTGTATTATAACCACTAATATGCTGTTGTTAATATTCACAGAAATAAATGCCATAACATCTTTATCAGTACCAGCTTACCAAAAAAAAGTATGATGGAGATGTTTAGTAACCATATCTACCATAGGATTTGGTTTGTACTCATGGTAAGGTCTCTTTCTCTACATTTATTTACAGACACATCTCTGGGTATAGTGTAGGAGGTTGAAAAACAAACAAAAAAAACACATTAAAAAAATACAGTGCAAGGACAGTTTGTTCTGTGGGCAAAACATCCCATTCTGTAAAACAAATTCAGTTAGCAATCTTGGCAGTGCTTAAAAAAACAAAATGTTTAAACTCACAGGGAGCAGCAGTGGGTCCTGTTACATTCAAGAAGCCTTTTTTTTCCTTTTTAAGTGGTTGTAAAACTCAGACATGCAGTATGAGCAAAGCATACCGCTCTATAGTATGTACTTCTCTCAATTAAGAGCACTAGGTTTAATTTCTGTCTGCTGCTTTGTTCCTCTGCTATCAGCATAATTCACTTCTCAAAATTTCTCCTGACACCAAGAGAAAAATGGTGACAAGGGAGGGACTTCCAGCAGATTGAGAGCCTCAGCTGTGTTTCTGTGAACTGTGTGTGTGTGGGGGGGGGGGGGGGTGTCCCTTCCCACCAATCAGCTCTCAGAGCTGAGCTCTGCAGAGTGTAACTTCAGGTCTCTGCCCCCTATAAGGTTATAAATTGTGCACTTTGAATGGATGTAGAGACAAGAAGACTATGATATAATATGAACAGGTACAATGTATGTAGGAGGATTGGTTTCAACTCGGCATATCACCTGAGGATAGTCCCTTCACTGGGTATATGTAAAGCCCCGTACACACGAGAGGACTTATGTCCGACAGACTTCCAAAGGAGTTCCGCCGGAGTTCCGCCGGAGTTCTGACAGACTTTTCGGCCGAACGGACTTGGCCACACACGATCACACTAAACTCCGACGGATTCGAACGTGATGACGTACGACCCGACTCGAATAAGGAAGTTCATAGCCAGTAGCCAATAGCTGCCCTAGCGTCGGTTTTAGTCCGTCGGAGTAGCATACACACGAGCGGATTTTTCGAAGGGGACCGGGTCCGGCGGAGTTCCGTCGGGAAAATTTGAAGCATGCTTCATTTCTAAAGTCCGTCAGACTTTTGCGGAGCTAAAGTCCGTTGCAGCCCACACACGATCGGATAGTCTGACGGACTCGGTCTGACGGACTTTGGATGTTGAAAAGTCCGCTCGTGTGTACGGGGCTTAAGGGTTTACAACCACCTTAAGTCATTGGAGGATATAACTCTGGTTTATATCATTACCACAGGGATATCCCAAAACAGTGCCACCAAGAGGTAGGCAAAAAGGGAAACTTGACTAGCCTTCTCAAAGAAAATGATACAGGCCAGTCAAATAGCCCCCTGCAAATCTTTACAGGCAGAACTGGCACCTTGTAAAATGTAGTGAATGTATGAACTGTCTGCAAACCTAGGAAATCTATGCTTGATCGTGGAAAGCTCAGGATGCACTTACTGCTCTTGTGGAATACACTGTAACCAGAAACAGTTCTCAGTGCTTGGTAGCATGTACATTGAAAGTAGCTTTCTGGATCCAGCGTAGGATAGAGTAAATTCTCCACCCACAAAAAGGAATCTAACATGCAAAACTAAAAGATACGACATTCAAATATACCCTTATTTCACTGACTGTATTTAAGGATTGTTAAGCAGTTTCCATAGGATGGAATGACAGAAGTACAATGTTGTTATTTACGTGGAAAGAAAATGCTACCTTAGACAGAAAGAAGGGTCTCAGACACAGAACAACCTTATGTTTAAGAAGGATCAAAAATAAAGGATTACAAGACAATACCATCAGCTCCAAAACTATGCGCTGAAGTAATGGCTATTAGGAATGGCATTTTGTTAGCAGCATAATCTCATTAATACTTTTGAAAGGTGTTTTTTTCAACATTGACCAGGTAAGGTCCCACAATGACAATGGTGGCCTGATTGGAGGGGCGACATGCATAACATCCTGACCAAAGGTGTGGATAAGCGGCAGCAGCACCAGAAAATGTTGCAACAGAGCCCCCAATAATGACACATGACCTCAATAGTTCTTAAAGCCACCTGCTGCTTTACCCGGTGCTGAAGAAAAGCCAAACTTCAGGGACTCATACCATGTAAAAGAAAAAGTTTTCCCTCTACGATAATACATTGTAGATGTTGACTTATGATAATGTGACTCCAAAGACATGTAGGTAGGTTAATTGGCTTCTGTCCAAAATTGGCCCTAGTATATAAATGAGGACCTTGGATTGTGGGCTCCTTGAGGGTAGGGACCGATGTGAGTGGGCAATGTACAGTGATGGGGACAATTGTAGATACTCGGGTTGAACTGGATGGACTGGTGTCTTTATTCAACCTTACTAACTATGTAAAAAGACTATGTAAAATATGAGCATGGTATAGATGACCTTATCTAAAAGCCATCTTTCTCAGTATTTGACTTTCAACATACAGGGTGTTAAACATGCCCTTGCCACAATGGGTCTTCCAAATAGAAGGCACCAAGGTGCATCCACTATCAAACAAGAACTATGTACCTTGACCTGTGGGACTAGTTCATAGGGACTAGAATCACCAGTATACCTTAGACCTCATTCAGCACAGTAGCAATGACAGAAGATTGAGATCTGCATTCTACATGACTGGAAGACTTCTGGGTAAAGGGCCGCTCTCACCGATCTAGAAACTTTTTAGTGAAATAATTTTACTTACCCTGGTATGTCTTCTGCAAACGGCTGACATGTGACTCTCTGCCAAATTTAAGATGCACAATACCACAAGCTTTTCTGCTGAGCTCTTGGTCCCTCCCTTATATATGCCACCACCATGACATTGTCTGACTGCACCTGCACAGGGTGTCCTACCATTAGGTGCATCCAACAAAACAGAGCCCCACTGATCACTCAAAGTTGAAGCACATTGATGGAAAACAGGGATTCCTCCTGGCTCCAAGAGCCTTAGGCAGACCCAGTACTTTTGACCAGCTGCACAGTTTGGCAACTGTTGTTATTTTACAGCAAAGCAGGAGGAACAGCTTCCTGACTAGCACCCAAGGGGACTGGAGTCACCAAGCTAGAGGTGACTTTTTCAGATGATTTACCTTGACTTCCCTGTTCAGAGGCAGAGAAGACTTGTTTCTCTGTTTCTTGAACCCAGCTGGTGTAATTTTGCTCTTCGATTGTCATGATCATGAGACCAAAACTCCAATTGGACGTCCAACTGCGCACATGAAGTTGTAATTTCTTTAATTTTACACAGAAACACCCTTTGGCTTGGTTTGTGTACACGGTCAATCCCAGGTATTCCCGGCAAAATTACAAAACCAGCAAGAACTTCTTAAGATTTAAAATCCACCCCAGTGCCTCCAGAGTATGAATGTTGATGAAAAGGTGGAACTCCAGTTCTGGGTAAGACTGCGCACAATAAAGTGTACTACAAAATCAGTATGCCTGAACCTCAAGGCGACTAAGCCTGGTGTTCCAAGACATCTATGAATGGCACCAATGTTATGGTGAATAGCTCCCTCCATCTCCATACCACAAGTGAAGCAGAGAAGGAATCCCTGTCCTGTGGCCCATCCACAGAGTGGCGACTGGCCAACAAAAGGGTGAACTTAGCACCCCTTTTTTCCAGCTTCCCGTTCATAGTAGCTGTCCCCAGTATCTACAGGCTGACTGCTTTTTCTTCCTAATCCCTGTTCCCAGCATCTGTGCTCATGAGTGAAGAACCACCCCTTCCTCCAGTGATCATTCCTAGTTCCTGTAGTGATAGGGCACTGGGCCCTTATCAAACATGACAGTTGTGGCTGCCTGACTCCTGCCAAAGTCTGGTACTATGCCCACTTCTGCAGCCTGATACTAGTGGTCGGTTACAGCTCCCACACTCTCTGGGCACACCACAGAGGGTAGATAAACCTGAACTGACTGCTTGATCATGACTCCCTCCCCTTGGGAGCACAGTCATATATTTTCCACTGGGGCAACCCTGGCTCTTTCACACACCATAATTAAAATACATTACTCCACCACCTGAGACACATGAGATTAAATTGGAAGGAGAGAGTGGGGAGCATTGGCTTGAAAATGGGAAGACTAGCAGAACTTTATTATTTGGTCTGTCACCCAGCCAGCAACTTTCTTGAAGTAAAATTCCTTGCTCCTAGATGCCAGGCTGATAACTGGGCTGTCTTTTGTCTTTTTTAGTTAAATCTATGTCCTGCTCCTGCAGATGACACTACAACCCTTTTTTAATGATTTAAAGCAGAGATGTGTCCTCCAATGAAAATGTGAGTCTGTGAAGCTACCTACATAAGGCAAGAGTTTGTGAAAGTGCTAAGCCTTCTGTGTTTTGTCAAAAAGCAGAAAGAGTACTGGACATGGGGAAAAAAGTGAACTCATCATGACACTTTTTTCTCTGTTTCTTAGTGATTGCGTGGAGTGTGACTCTTGATTTGGCACAAATAATGTCATGTTCAGTCCCTGTCTTCAAAAATTTTGCAAGATTCTAACTGGGGCAAAAAAGCTAGAGTTGATAAACATTGTATGTTGCATACCCATTGTATTTTTTTTTTTTTGCATTCTAGCTTGAGTTAGGCTAGGTCCAAACCCACACTGAGTTCCATAGGAATATATGGAGGATTTAACCCAACAATTGACACTGGGAACTGTGCCTGTAATAATTGTACAACTGCAGAAGATGGGAATCCCTTCTTCTGGGAATGGGGAATCCTCGCTTTATTAACCCAAAAAGAAAACAGGTGGAGTTTTGCTTTATCAGCTTTAGGGCTGCATGTTTCTAAACACTGAGTTAGCTGATGGATTCACTTTAAATTGCACTTATTTCATTCAACTGATTTTTGCAATTTACAAGCCAAATATGTTTTATTCTGTATTTACACTGTACCTTTATTTCAACCCAAACTTTGTATGTAGCAAAATGTGAATGCAGCAACTGATTCCCAGCACATTTTTAACCCTTTGCGAAGTCCCAAACCTGGAATAAACATCTTGCATACACATTGTTAATTTAATTTCTTTCAAGGTTATAGCTAATTTATAATATGTATTTTTATTGAATATTACAATGAAAAATAATGTTGCAATGGTCAATGGCTATTTTATTTTTTCTCTCTATTTTTAATATTACCCATGTTACTCCTTTGGAATTCTTTGTTATATTTGTAAATATTTTTGTGAGTTTTTGTCCATCTCTGCTGGAAAAATTAACAGGACTGTTTCTTATTGATTGCCTAAATAAAATATTTGTTTTCTTTTAACATTTTAATGTTCTTATGTTTTACTTTTAGAATGCAACTTCATTTTTCAGAGGCAAATAAAAAAAAATTACATTTTGGTAATACAATGATATATGTTATAAAGATGGGATGAGAATTGTTTTTGCCATAGTGCAAATACAGATAAAGAATGTGTTTAAATCAAATTTCATATTCTTGATTCCATGTACTTGTATGAAAAAGCATCCTGTTCTCTTTGTATTGCTTTTTTGTGTGAAATCCCTGGTGTTCCTGCCGGTATCTCTGCTTTCCTATTAAAAACTAACCACACTAGGCATGAGAGCACAGGATGGTCACAGCTGTGCTGCAAACTCAGCCTGCTCTACTCCAAGGAATAGACTTGTGCTGACTTCCCCCCCCCCCCCCCCTGCACAGCCATTCACTAGGAAGACCAGTGTCCAGTGTGTTGTTTCTCCTCCCCCAGCTTTCTCCTCATGCAGCTGAGAACAGAGGGTATGCAATCACGTATAAAAAAGGGAACCATGTATTTATAAAGGTTTTTTTTTTTTTTTTGTGGTGTCTATGTCATATTCTAAAGATTTACCTTCACTTTCTGTCCGTAACTGAACATTTTCCAAAGTAAATGATTACCCTCTGTGTCTGTTCTGGTAACAATTTAAAATTTAGGTTTTTTTCCTCACTTTCAATCCCAGTGAGAGTGGTCACAAGAACAGGCAAAGAATGTGACTTTCCTTAGCAGGGGCATCGGCATCAATAAAAATCTGACATTGGCTTCTTACCTCTATCCACACTATCCAAAAGTTAAAAACAAATTTAGCTTTAGATATATAGTACCATACAAAAGTTTTAGGCAGTTATGAAGAAATTCTGTAAAGTAAGAATGCTTTCAAAAACATATTTTAATTATTTTTATCAATTTACAAAGTGAGCAAACAGAAAAAATCTAAATCAAATCAATATTAGGTGTGACTACCCTTTGGCTTCAAACTAACAATAAATTCTTACACTTGCAAAGAGTCAGGGATTTTGTAGGATTAGAGTCAGGCGTATGAATAACCAATTATGCCAAGCAGATGCTAATGATGATCAATTTCATATGCAAGTTGAAACAGAGTCATTAACTGAAACAGAAACAGCTACATGGGACTCTTAAACCTGGGTGAGGAACAGCCAAATGCTGCTGCTTAGGTGAGATTGTGGAAGAACAACCTACCTGCCAAGTTCCTTCAGAAACTGTGTGCAAGTGTAACTTAATGTGATTGTAGCCGTATTAGTGCAATTGTGACAGAGAAAATTGAGTACTGTCCGTGATACTTTTTTTATTTGCACTAACATACAATTTTTCAGGACAAGCTTTCAGGGTATGTCCCCTTCTTCAAGGTCAAAGCAGTACTGATTTACAAAGCAGAATGTAAAAAGAAAACAAAAAAAAAAAAAACATCTCTGAGGGAAAGAAGAGAAAAAAACAACAACAAAAAAACATACAAATCAACATAAATAAAGATAACAGCAGAGTTAGTGAGATAAGACAGAGGGAGAGCTATGGAATGGAGGGGGGGGGGGGGGTGCTATTCACAGAGGGGGTTGTAAAACTTTAGTATAATGAGTAAGGGAACCTATATCTAAATTCAGGCCATTATTTTTTGTGTCAAAAAGAATTATCATTCTTAGTTCAAAGGTTTTCCTTTCCTGGATAGTTCTGAAATTTCCTTTAAGAACTAAAACATTAAGGTCTTCTATAGTGTGGTCCGATTGTGAGAAGTGATGTCCCACAGGTGTGCATAAACTGTCTTCTTTATGTTCCTTGATGGCAGGAGCGTACTAAGTGGGGGGGCGGGGGGCGTGCCGCCCCGGGTGCCACACACTGGGGGGGGTGTCAGGCCAGCGCCCCCCCTCCCCTCTCCGCAACTGAAGTGTCAGACAGCGCCGTGAGGAGCCCGAGGCACTGGCAGTGGGCGGCATTGCGGGGGGGTGCGAGCAGCACCCGAGTGGAGTGACATCTGCCGGCTCAGTGATCCGGGACCCGGCTCCCCTTCTCTCTGTGGTCGCGTTGCGCTGCCGTTCTGATCAGTCTCGGGCAGCGGCTGTCACTCACAGCCGAGCAGAGTGAAGCCGCCTCCCGCTCCTCCATGCACAGCACTGTGTAGACAAGGAGGGGGAGGCGGCTTCACTCTGCTCGGCTGTGAGTGACAGCCGCTGCCCGAGACTGATCTGAACGGCGCGATGTGAGTCACGTGACTACAGAGAGAAGGGGATTATTGCGCCGGGTCCCGGATCACTGAGCCGACAGGTGACACTCCACTCGGGTGCTGCTCGCACCTCCCCCCTGCAATGCCGCTGCCTTGGGCTCCAGGTACACTAGGGGTTCTTTACTGTGGTGGGTCCTGCACTGTAGGGGGTCTGCACTGTGGGGGGGGGGGTCCTGCACTGTAGGGGGGTCCTGCACTGTAGGGGGACTGCAGGGGGGGTCCTGCACTGTAGGGGGGTCCTGCACTGTAGGGGGGGTCCTGCACTGTAGGGGGCAGGGGAGGGCTGGGGCAGGGATGCAATTGCCCCCTGGGCTGCTCTGATATGCGGTGGCAAAGGCTGCTGTGTCGTCAGCTCAAAACCGCAACATGCACAGTTCTTGAGCTGGCCGAGTCCAGTACTGTGAGCCAGCGATGTCTTCATGTCAGGGCTGACAGTCTGTGTTACACAGCACAGCCCCGCCCAGCCCCTCCCTACTCCACACCATTGGCTGGCAGAGGCTGGACCTGCTCTCTGCTCAATCTGAGCAGTTGGCTGGAATCCAGTGAGGCTCCTGGGAGGCTAAGACCATCCAAGTAAGTGAGCTCCTCCTCTCTGCAGCCAAGGATTTTTCTTCTAGCAGCCTGTGCCAGTACCTTGCCCTCCTAGGGCTAGGTGGTATGATGTGGGCTCTCACTGACATGCTTCAGTTTGGCTGCAGTGCTGGTGTACTGTCAGTCATCCTGCATGTTGCCCCTGGGACATAGAGGATGCACATTTTTACTGCATGTTCTGAAAGTGCACAAAACGTCCTGCATGCTGCATGTTTGGTGCACTTTCAGAACATGCAGCAATAATGAGTAACCTAAAAGAAGTCTGAGGGGGTTTGACACCCGCCAGTACACCCGCACTTGCAGCCAAACCGCAGCACACCAGTGTGAGCCTCAATGCTTGTATTCACTTGCAGCAGCCACTGCCACTCCTCTGAAAAGTGATCCATGCTCAGGTCACTTTTCAGAGGCATTTGACAGGCAGTGAATAGTTGATATCACATTTCATCCCTGCCTGCTTTAACCCCCCTAAATGCCAATCCCTGCAGGTAATGACACAGTTCACTTTGAACTCCACCTTATTTCCATTACTCTCTGTAGGTATTAGATGTGGTCTCACCTTTTTGTTTGCACATCTAATACCAAAGTGTACTTTCACACTGGGGCGATGTGGGCGGTAGTGGTACAGCGCTGCTCATTTTAGTGGTGCTTTACCATTGTTTTAGTGGCGCTAGCGGGGCACTTTTAACCCCCACTAGTGGCCAAAGAAAGTGTTAAAAACGGCTGTGTTGGATTCATTTCAATGGGCTGGGCACCTCTCCCAAACCGCCCCAATAATGCTGCTTGCTGGACTTTTCAGAATGTCCTTCAAGCGCACCGCCCTAGTGGGAAACCTGGGGTGGCATAAGAAGCGCTTTACAGGTGCTATTTTTTAGCACTAAAACGCCTGTACAGCGCCTTCAGTGTTAAAGGACCCTAAAGAGAGTTCTGGAAATAAGGTGGCATTCAAAGTGAATTTCTACACCTGAGTGGAGCCCCCCTTTCAGAAGATTTGAGGATATTATTAAACCCAGAGACTGGTGGACTTAGGCCACAATAGACAGATTGAAATTCTGCCGGTTCAGCAGACATTTCAATCTATCTCTGTGCAGACTGGTTGTACAAAATTTGACTCCATCAACTGACAGTACAACCAGTGTGTCTTTATGTTTTTTAGCGATCAGTGCTGGCTGCTATAGCTGCCAGCAGTGATCACTGTATTCTGATGGCTTGTAAACTTTCACCTCAGAGCGCATACCAACACACGGCTCTTACGGAAGCTTGGTAATTCAAGTTCTGGGCTTCCCTAACATTAAAGCCCTGTGGGGCTGTGACCAAGTCTGGGCAAGAGCTGGGATATGACATTACTTACCTCATATCCCTGCCACTCCTAAACCTGCTCCACTGCAGCACCAGGCCCACAATGCCCTTAATCTGGCCTGTGCTCCGGCATGCGCCTGCATGTGCATTTCTTACTATCCGCAATTGAGACAGGAGGAACCTGCACCCTGGTGAATCTGGAGTTCATGCCGGGGAGACAGCAGGACTTGTGTGTTTAGGCTGCTGCGCTCACTGTGACTCTCAGCTACTCTGCTTGCTTGGCTTGCCCAGTGGTGTGGTGCTCACTCACCAGAGAAGCTCCGGACTCCACAGGTAGTGCTTATTGTGGTGGCAGTGACAGCACAGTCTTTAGTCTTCATCTTCCTGCAGTCTCATTGGTCTGTGTACTGGGTGTGGGGAAGGGGCAAGCTCTTTTTCTCAGTCTCTCTGGGGGCAATCATGCAGTCTCTTTCTGAGAGACTGCTCCATTCTCTGAGAGACTGCTCCACTTCACACTGCCTGTACAGAGACTGACTGCTTCACAGTGCCTGCACAGAAAGTGACTGCTCTCTCTGTGCAGGCAGTGTGAAGCGGGGTCTATGCAGGCAGTGTGAAGCGGGGTCTCTCTCTGTGCAGGCAGTGTGAAGCGGGGTCTCTCTCTGTGCAGGCAGTGTGAAGCGATCTCTCTCTGTAGAGGCAGTGTGAAGCAGGGTCTCTCTCTGTGCAGGCAGTGTGAAGCGGGGTCTCTCCCTGTGCAGGCAGTGGGAAGCGGGGTCTCTCTCTGGGCAGGCAGTGGGAAGCGGGGTCTCTCTCTGGGCAGGCAGTGGGAAGCGGGGTCTCTCTCTGTAGAGGCAGTGTGAAGCGGGGTCTCTCTCTGTGGAGGCAGTGTGAAGCGGTCTCTCTCTCTGTGCAGGCAGTGTCAAGCAGTCTCTCTATCTTTGGGGCAACGTGGAGCAGTCTACCTCTCTCTCTGTACAGGAAATGTGGTGTAGCTGAGTGGTGAGCTGATTCAGTGGTTCAATGGGCCACTTGACTGGACATGCCCCCCGGGCCTAAGGCTGCCAGCCCTTCCCTGGTAGGGGGGGTCCTGCACTGTAGAAGGGGTCATGCACTATAGGGGTCCTGCACTGTAGGGGTCCTGCACTGTAGAAGGGGTCCTGCACTGTAGAAGGGGTCCTGCACTGTAGAAAGGGTCCTGCACTGTAGGGGGTCCTGCACTGTAGAAGGGGTCCTGCACTGTAGAAGGGGTCCTGCACTGTAGAAGGGGTCCTGCACTGTAGGGGGGGGTCTGTACTGTAGGGGAAGATTCTGCACTGTAGGGGGGTCTGTACTGTAGGTGAGGATTCTGTACTGTAGGGGGGTCTGCGCTGTAGGGGGGTGGGTCTGTACTGTAGGAGGGTCTGCACTGTGGGGGGGGGGGGTCTGCGCTATAGGGTGGAGGGGTCTGTACTGTAGGAGGGTCTGCACTGTAGGGGAGGATTCTGTACTGTAGGGGGGTCTACACTGTAGATGGGGGTCTGTATGGTAGGGAGGGGGGTCTGCACTGTAGGGGATCTGTGTAACATGCAGAGGTTCCAGAGCTGTGAGGGGCTGTGTAATGTAAAGGGGTGCAGAGGTGCAGGGTGCTGTGTAATGTAAAGGGGTCCAGAGGTACAAGGGCTGTGTAATGTAAAGGGGTCCAGAGGTTCAGGGTGCTGTGTAATGTAAAGGGGTCAGGAGGTTCAGGGTGCTATGTTATGTAAAGGGGTCCAGAGGTACAAGAGCTGTGTAATGTAAAGGGGTCCAGAGGTGCAGGCTGCTGTGTAATGTAAAGAGGTCCTTAGGCGCAAGGTCCTGTGTAATGTAAAGGGGTCCAGAGATGCAGGGCGCTGTGTAATGTAAAGGGGTCAGGAGGTTCAGGGTGCTATGTTATGTAAAGGGGTCCAATGGTACAAGAGCTGTGTAATGTAAAGGGGTCCAGAGGTGCAGGCTGCTGTGTAATGTAAAGGGATCCAGAGGTGCAGGGGGCTGTGTAATGTAAAGAGGTCCAGAGGTGCAGGGTGCTGTGTAATTTAAAGGGGTCCAGAGGTGCAGTTGTGGAGAGGGGGGTACACAGTAGTGACAAAAAGATATTGAAGGATGCAGAGGTATGCAGGGGACACGGTGGGTGTTTTTACATTTTATGGTGGGGGGGGGTGCCAGATATAGGATCCACCCCGGGTGCCAAATGCTCTAGGTACGCCCCTGCTTGATGGTATGTCTGTGTAAATTCATCCTCGCTTGCAACTTCTGTCCTGTTTCACCAACATAAGATCCTTTGCTGCACCTTTTGCATTGGATGAGGTACACAACATTACTGGAGGTACAGTTGTAAGATCCCATGATATTGAAGGTCCCATTTGTGTGTGTGACACTTTTAGATAGATTGATCTGGTTGCATAGTTTGCAGCGCTTTTTATTGCAGGGTTTGCTTCCATTATTTGTGACTTCATAATCAGAGTGAAGTTTCCTGCTGATTAGTTTGTGTCTGAGGTTGGGTGGTTGTCTGAAAGCCAGTAATGGGGGTTGTTGGAATATTCCTTTCAGAGTTTCATCCTCTGTTATAATGGGTTGTAAATCTTTGATTATCTTTTTGATCCCTTCTAGTGCTGGGTTGTATGTGGTGACTAGAGGTACTCAGTTATTTGTTTTTTTCTCTGTGTATTGGAGGAGATTTTCTCTTTGGGTTTTCAAGGCTGTGTTTATGCTGTTGTTGATGGTTCTCTCTTTGTAACCTTTCTTGTGGAAGGAGTCTGCCAGTGTTCTGAGATGTTTATCTCTGTTTTCTGGGTCTGAACAAATTCGGTGGTGTCTGATGGCCTGGCTGTGTATGATGGCCCGTTTAGTGTGTTGCGGGTGAAAACTGGAACTGTGAAGATAGCTGCATCGGTCAGTCGGTTTTCTGTATATCGACGTGTGAAGCTTGTGATCCCTGATGTATACTGTAGTGTCTAGGAAGTTGACGTGTGTTTGAATAATCCATTTTTAGTTTAATAGATGGGTGAAAAGTGTTGATCAATGAGAAGAATTGGTTTAGGTTTTCTTCACCTTCAGTCCATATCATGAAGATATCATCAATATAGCGATAATATCTGTATGGCTTTTGTTGTATGCTGTTCAGAAATTTGTCCTCCAGGTCAGCCATAAATAAGTTTGCATATTGGGGTGCCATTTTGCTTCCCATAGCAGTTCCCATACACTGGAGATAGATGTCATTATTGAAAGTGAAGTAGTTGTGTGTAAGAATGAATTTGATGAGCTGTGTCACATCCTCAGCAGTGTATTTTTGGTTTGGTGAGGATGATAAGAATCTGTGACATGCCGTCAACCCATCCTTGTGAGGGATGTTACTGTACAGAGATTCTACAACCATGGTGACTAGAAGTGTATTTGGTGGTAATTGTTGTATATTGTTAAGCTTGTTCAGAAAATCAGTGGTGTCTTGTAGGAAACTCGCAGTGTTCATGACTAAAGGTTTTAACATGTTTTCTACAAGGCCTGAGATATGTTCGGTAAGTGTATTTATACCTGTTATAATGGGTCTGCCTGGATTTCCTGGCTTGTGAATCTTGAGCAGCATGTAGAAGTCTCCAATTTATGGATTATCCGGAATCGCATTGATGAGCTTGGTATTGTCGCAATTAGATCTTTTAATTGCTTTTTTTTTCTCTTCTTTCCCTCAGAGGTGTTTTTTTTTTTAGTTTTCTTTTTACATTCTGCTTAAAAATTTGTAAATCAGTACTGCTTGGACCTTGAAGAAGGGGACATACCCCGAAAGCTTGTCCTGAAAAATTGTATGTTAGTGCAAATAAAAAAAGTATCACGGACAGTACTCAATTTTCTCTGCAAGTGTAACTAAAAGAATTAATGCTGTTTTGAAGGCAAAGAGTGGTCACACTATATATTGATTTTATTTGGATTTCTCTTCTGTTCATTTACTTTCAATTTTGTTAATTGTTAAAAATAAACTATTAACACTTCTCTTTCTGAAAACATTCTTAATTTTCAGCATTTTTTTACACCTGCCTATAAGTTTTGCAGAGTAGTATACATTAAGGGGACTTCTTTACTACTGGTTTCTTTTAGTACTGTCTCATTACTGGGAATTGTCATTACTAACCCACAAATGACAAAGCTTAAAAACAAGATGGCAGTGTATGCATGCAGGGGTTCCAAGGAATAACAATAAACAGCAACACAAGCTTTGATTTATAAGCCCTTGACTTATACTCCCTTTTGTGCAAAACAAGGGGTTGTAAATCAATGCTCATGTTGCTGTTTATTGTTGTTCATTGGAACCCTCTGCATGCATACACAGACAGAAAAAAAACAGCTAGATATGTTTTTTAGTCAGTGGAAGTATATTTGGGCATGCAAACAAAAATAAATACATTTAGGCATTCAAAAGTGTGAAGGGGCTCTTAAAAGTGTAACTCCACTTTTGTTGAGAAAAAAACATTCCCCTCTGAATGTTCTACAGTGAGGAAAAAAGAATTTGATGCCCTGTTGATTTTGAATGTTTGCCTACTGACAAAGAAATGGTCAGTCTATAATTTTAATGGTAGGTTTATTTTAACAGTGAAAGACAAAATAACAATAAAAATATCCAGAAAAACGCATTTCAAAAAAGTTATAAATTGATTTGCATTTTAATGAGTGAAATGTGTATTTGATCCCCTATCAGTCAGCAAGATTTCTGGCTCCCAGGTGACTTCTATACAGGTAAGGAGCTGAGGAGAACTCACTTAAAAGGAGTGCTCCTAATCTCAGCTCCTTATCTGTATAAAAGACACCTGTCCACAGAAGCAATCAGTCAATCAGATTCCAATCTCTCCACCATGGCGAAGACCAGAGAGCTATCCAAGGATGTCAGAGAAAAGATTGTAGACCTACACAAGGCTGGAATGGGCTACAAGACCATCGCCAAGCAGCTTGGTGAAAGAGTGACAACAACAGTTGGTGCAATTATTGGCAAATGGAAGAAACGCAAAATAACTGTCAATCTCCCTCAGTCTGGGGTTCCATGAAAGACCTCGCCTCCTGGAGTTTCAATGATCATGCGAACGATGAGGAATCAGCCCAGAACCATGTGGGAGAATCTTGTGAATGATCTCAAGGTAGCTGGGACCATAGTCACAAAGAAAACAATTGGTAACACACTACGTCATGAAGGACTGAAATCCCGCAGCGCCCATAGGGTCACCCTGCTCAAGAAAGCACATGTACAGTCCCGTCTGAAGTTTGCTAATGAATGATCTGAATGATTCAGAGGAGAACTGGGTGAAAGTGTTGTGGTCAGATGAGACCAAATTCAAGCTCTATGGCATCAAATCAATGTTTGGAGGCGGAGGAATGCTGCCTATGACCTCAAGAACACCATCCCCACCGTTAAATATGCAGGTGGAAACATTATGCCTTGGGGGTGTTTTTCTGCTAAGGGGGCAGGACAACTTCACCACATTAAAGGGACGATGGATGGGGCTGTGTATCGTCAAATCTTGGGAGAGAACCTCCTTCCCTCTGCCAGAGCATTGAAAATGGCCATAGATGGGTATTCCAGCATGAAAATGACCCAAAACACATGGCCAAGGCAACAACGTGGCTCAAAAAGAAGCACATTAAGGTCCTAGAGTAACCTATCCAGTCTCCAGACCTTAATCCCATAGAAAATATGTGGAGGGGGCTGAAGGTTCGGTTACCAAACGTCAGCCTCAAAACCTTAATGACTTGGAGAGGCTCTGCAAAGAGAAGTGGGACAAAATCCCTCCTGAGATGTGTGCAAACCCAGTGGCCAGCTACAAGAAACGTCTGACCTCTGTGATTACCAACAAGGGTTTTGCCACCAAGTACTACGTAATGTTTTGCGGGGGTCAAATACTTTTCACTTTCGTTCATTGACAGACATAGCACCTTAATTTTGACCTTAGGTTTAAATCGCCACCTTTAGGAGAGGACTAGGCAGAACACATAAAAAACAAGCACAGTACCGCCCAGGGAGTGGTCCTACTGACTATAACCCTTCACTCTGCTCCCAGCAGCTGAGTTTTTTTTATGCCTAGTCTAGTTTTCTTTTTTGCCCTTTTCTTCTTGTGATCTACAATCAACAGCCGGACTGAGTGACAGGCTGGATAATATAGATACTGGTAGTCTCCCCAGCCTGGCCATTGAGCGTGTGCAGAACTTAGCTATGCGATAGGTCGGCCTCGACAGGTCCTGTTCTGGTACAGGGGCGGCCAGGGAGCTATATGAGTCAGATAGCAGTAGCCTGGTCATATGTGTGCCCATGGAGCACAGTGTGCCGTTGCCGACAACCACCACTTGCTCGGTGATGGGTCTGTCTATGGAGTGCATCTGGTAGGTATGGTTCCACCTGTTTAGACAGGATGGAGAAGCTGGGCATTCCCTGGGAGGTCGATTAGGGGGTCTCTCGTTCTTCCTGCCTCTTTCCCTCTTCCCTATTCTAAGGGGCCGCTCTGTGGCTGGGCATAGGGGGTGCAGAGCACTACCTGGCTGGGGGTCCTCTGGGTGGTCTCTGGGTCCTGGCAGGGGGCTGAGCTGGGCGGTTGGTGGTTCCGCTTGTTGTATCCCTATGTTTGGTGCTTTTTTTGGGTTTCTGTGTGCCACCATGTGGGGGGAATGGTCGCCGCGGGAACTGTGGCCATTTTCCTGTAGCTGTGGCCATTTTCTTGAACCCATGGCCATTTTTTTGGTGTCCGGCGGCCATTTTTCCAGCATTTCTGGGTGCTTTTGCCTGAGGCGGCCAGTGGCCATTTTCTGGTAGCCACAGGGGACGATGTCTGTTACACACTAGCACTGGGCAGTTGTTTAAGCCTGGAACAGCACGAAAACGGACACAGGACACCTCCTGGTTGGAAAGCAGGCAGAGGGAAGAGCAGATAGAGGCAGCACAGCGCAGCATCTGGGTCAGGGTGGCGAGTCCTGCGGGGGGACCCTCAGTCTGTGGCAGCTAGGAGGGTGGACATTTTTTGTTTCTTGCCTTAGGTCCCTAAGGGTGACAGGCGAGAGGGGGTCTTCCCCAGACACCCCTGTGACAGCAACCAGTTCCACTGCACCTGCTGTGCCTATGGACACTGTCGGCGGTCCTGGAATCATTTTGTTTCCAGGGTAGAAGCGGCATGCGGTTGCAAGGTGGGTAAAAAAAAAGCATCTTCTGGGGAAAGCTCTGATTCAGACTCGGGTCCCGCTGTGGCAGGCGGCCCCTGTTCTGATGTTTCAGAAGTTGTGGACCAGGACCATTCGGACAGTGAGGAGGAAGACTCTGCGTCCGTTTCAGTGCAGGAAAAAGCGTTAGTAGGGGCACTTATAACAAAACCTTAAAGATAGAGGATATGGCGGGGGCATCTGCAGAGATGTCGGTCCCTTTTGAGTCCCACAAGCCGGTCCGCACCGCTAAGGTGTTTCCATATCTCACTTATTTTGATAAATTTACAAGGAGTGGGGAAGCCCGCAGCAGACCTTTTAAGTCCAGAGATGAATGGCAGTGTGTTACCACTTTGAGGAAAGTTTCCTGAAAAAATCTCCTCCGGTTGTTGACCCCCGGTATCTAGGTTAAATAAGGTAACCACGATTCCGGTGGAAGGGTTCCCAGCTTTCAAGGACCCTGCGGACAGAAGAGCCGAGGCGGTGGCCCGGTCCATGTTTACGGTGGTGGGGTCAGCATTGCAGCCGGTGTTACCCACGGCTCTGGTGTCACAGATGCTTATTGAATGGGCTAAGTTGTTGCACCGCGAGTTGGGGAAGGAACAGTCTGTGTGGAACTGGCAGATTAGTTGGTGCACGGCCTCAAGTATGTCTGTGATGTGGCCCAGGATACGGCCCCTTTGCTTTATAGAGCCTCAGTATCAGCAGTACTGCTGCGTTGCCTGATTTGGCACAAGTGTTGGTCTGCGGACCAGGCATCTAAGAAATCACTGGCAGATTTCCCCTTCCAAGGTGAGAGGCTGTTTGGCGCCTCACTGGATGACATTATAAGAATGTTACTGGGGGAAAGAGTACTTTGCTCCCACAGTCCAGAAAGGGTAAGGAGGCACGCCGTAGGCAGGGGCCTTCTATTTCCGCTCAGAAGCGGCTTTTCCTTGCGCCCGGGTCAGCAGGTAAGTGTTCCCAGGCCGATAGGGTGCCCACTGAGGGACAAAAGCGTTACTGGTATAGCAAGCCAAACAATCCTGCGAACAAATCAGCTGCCGCATGAAGGTTCGCCCCCCCCCCCCCGCCCGATTCTCGGGTGGGGGGTCTTCTTCGGGAGTATGAAGTACGGTGGGCCTTCCTTCTTTTTCCGACCAATGGGTATGCGAAATGGTTGGGTCAGGCTACAAGATAGAGTTTCTTTCTTATCCACCAAACAAATGCTTTCCCTCCAACCTTCATCTTCTTCCGGCTCGTCGGGATGTTCTGTTTGGGCCAGTACAGGACTTACTACTGCGTGTGGTAATAGTACCTATACCGACATTGGAAAGGTTTCAGGGATTCTACTCCAATCTGTTCGTAGTCCCGAAGAAGGAAGGGGTCCGTCTGGTCCTGGATCTCAAGGCCCTCAATTTCTTTGTGAAGGTGCAGAGGTTTAGGATGGAATCGGTTCGTTCCGTGGTCACTGTACTTCATCAAGGGGATTTCTTTGGCGTCTTTGGACATCATTGACACATGCTTGCATGTCCCCATATGCGTCAGACACCAGAGGTTTCTGCAATTTGTGATCGGGGACGAGCACTACCAATTTGTAGCTCTTCCCTTTGGCCTAGGGATGGCTCCAGGGGTCTTCACCAAGGTGCTGGCCCCAAATCTGGCATTACTAAGACAACGAGGGATCTCGATCGTGGGTTACCTGGATGACCTCCTCCTGAGAGCAGCTTCTGCCTCAGAATTAAGGGAGGATGTGGCGATCACCATACAGATTCTTTGGGAGTTTGGCTGGGTGTTGAATCTCCAGAAGTTGGTGTTGATGCCGACTCAGCGCCTGGAATACTTGGGGTTGATTCTGGAATCCTCAGAGACGAGAGTCTTTCTCCCTTC
Organism: Lithobates pipiens; assembly: GCF_037356315.1. Lineage (NCBI taxonomy): Eukaryota > Metazoa > Chordata > Amphibia > Anura > Ranidae > Lithobates > Lithobates pipiens. The sequence continues at coordinate 68,097,357 of NW_027507789.1, read as the reverse complement.
GAGCAAGCTGCAGACTCTTCAAACCACGGTGCGGTTACCGATGTCCCGCAGGTGGTCGTCGCTGCGTTTTTGCATGTGAGTTCTGGGCCTCAGGCGGTGCCTCTCCACATGGTCGCAGAGGCTGCAAGGGCATCCGGTCAGGATCCAGTTGGTCAACGCCACAGCAGTGGCATATGTCAATCATCAGGGAGGGACAAGGAGCTTGGCTACAGCGCTGGAGGTCGCTCTCATCCTACAGTGGGCGGAGTGGCGCGTGCCAGCTCTGTCAGCCGTATACATTCCGGGCATAGAAAACTGTCAGAAAGTAGTCTTTCTAGTGTCTATTACATCTGCAAGGCGGGTTTCTGAGTTGTCATGCAAGTCTGCCTACTTGATCCTCCACAAGGATAAGGCGGTGCTGCATCCACAGCCTTCTTTTCTTCCGAAGGTTGTTTTGGCCTTTCATCTAAATGAGGACATTGTGCTCCCATCCTTATGTCCTCAGCCGTCGCATCCCAAGGAAGTCGCTTTACATTGTTTGGATGTGGTCCAGGCTCTGTGGGTGTATCTGTCTGCTATGGCTCCCTTCTGGAGGTGGGACTCTCTGTATCAGCGACTGGTCCGAAGAAGGGCCTTGCGGTCTCGTCGGCCACTATTTCTCGGTGGATCAGACAGATTGTTGTTCAGGCTTATGCCATAAAGGGGTGGGCGTCTCCCTTTCCTGTCACGGCATATTCTACCAGGGTAATTGGTGCTTCCTGGGCTTTCTGACATCAAGCGTCCGTTTCTCAGGTGTGTAAGGCGACTTGGTCGTCCATACACACTTTTACCAAATTTTACAAGGTTCATCTGAGCGCATCTTCGGATGCATGCTTCGGCCACGAGGTTTTGCAGGTGGCCATTTGAGGTTACGACTTCCCTGATGGAGAATTATTTTTGTTATGGGTGGAGTTTATTTTCTTTTATGTTCCCACCCCTCGTTTTTGGTACTGCTTGGGAATGTCCCTAAGGTCAAGATTAAAGTGCTGTGTCTGTCAATGAACAAAAGAGAAAATATGATTTTTGTACTCACCGTAAAATCCTTTTCTCTGATGTTCATTGACGGACACAGCACCCACCCCTCCTATTTATGTTTGTACTGCTTTTTGACGAACTGAGCTGCTGGGAGCAGAGTGAGGGGTTAATGGCAGTAGAACCACCCCCTGTTCTGCCTAGTCCTCTCCTAAAGGTGGCAATATAACCCTAAGGTCAAGATTAAGGTGCTGTGTCCGTCAATGAACATCAGAGAAAAGGTTTTTACGGTGAGTACAATAATCGTATAATTGCACTCATTAAAATGTAAAACAATTTATAACTTTTTTGAAATGCGTTTTTTCTGAATTTTTTTGTTGTTATTCTGCCTCACTATTAAAATAAACCTACCATTAAAATTATAGACTGATCATTTCTTTGTCACTGGGCAAATGTACAAAGGTGATCAAATACTTTTTTCCCTCACTGTATGTACATTGCAAAGATTTTAACAAACTTTGTTACAATCTCCAATTTTTTGTCATTCTGTAGAAATAACTGCGTGTGTGTGTGTGTCTGTGTCCATGTGGGAAAGTGAATCTAATATGAGTGGTTTTTATAATTATCATTCAGCTGCAGCACCTGCAAAGCTTTAATGAAAAAAGCTGCTGGGTCTGCATACCTTTAGCCGTGATTTCCTTTTTGGGAGTATCTCACCAAACATGCAATTTTTGTTGCAGGGGATGCCTGAAATATGATTTGTATCTTGCTGTAGACTTCTGGGAAAACCAGTGAACCGATCACACAAGCAGGAAATTATGCTTCTGGGGGACGTTCCGTACACATTCTGTGTACAGAATTCCTCCAGGTAGCCATATTGCATTGCATGTACAGAAAATTACTGCTGGAGATTGAAAAGGAAAAATAATTTTTAATAACATTCAATTACAATATGACTTGAGTTGCAATTGTAAACTCTGTCTCTCTATTTTTTCTTTATTTGCTATTTTTTTTTCCCCACGAAAGTTGGGGAAAGCTGAACTACAGGCAAACAGCTAGATATACATCTGCTGTATGAATTGCATTTCTGTACATCAGATCTGAGATTTACACAGCTATGCCACAATAACATTTATAGGTATTTCTCCTCTCACAGGCTGTGACTGGACAATGAAGAAAGAAGCAAAAAAGTAGCCATATACGGATCAAATTTTATCTGATTTCTGATGAATCAATAAAAAACATTGTTCTGTAGGTGGCTCTGTCAGCACCACTCTGCTTAACAAAAATTTACTTTACACAGGTGGAAAATTTTCGACTAACCAGTGCCTGCATCCAATAGCCAGCAATGCAGATTCCTGCTGTTTATCACGGATAAGGAAATCAAATTATTTCTCTTGTTCAGCCAATCTCTGCCACTGTACTCTTTTAACAAATCCTCTATCAGCATGTTTACAAGAGGCTGATAAAAAAAATCATATTCAGGTACTTACACTTCTTGCATTTAACCACTTGCTTACTGGGCACTTAACCACTTCAACCCCGGACCAATTGTCAGCCTAAGGACCAGAGGTCTTTTTACAATTTCGCACTGCACTGCTTTAACTGGTAATTGCGTGGTCATGCAATGTTGTACCCAAACGAAATTTGCGTCCTTTTCTTCCCACAAATAGAGCTTTCTTTTGATGGTATTTGATTGCCTCAGCGATTTTTATTTTTTGCTAAATAAATGGAAAAATTTTGAGAAAAAAATATATTTTCTACTTTTTGTTATAAGAAAAATCGAATAAACTCAATTTTAGTCATATATTTAGGGCAAAATTTATTCAGCCACATGTCTTTAGTAAAAAAAATGTCAATAAGCGTATATTTATTGGTTTGCGCAAAAGTTATAGCGTCTACAAACTACTAGTACATTTTCTGGAATTTACACAGCTTTTAATTTATGACTGCCTATCTCATTTCTTGAGGTGCTAAAATGGCAGGGCAGTACAAACCCCCCCCCCCAAATGACCCCATTTTGGAAAGTAGACACCCCAAGGAATTGCTGAGGGGCATGTTGAGCCCATTGAATATTTTTTTTTGTCCCAAATGATTGAATGACACAAAAAAAAAGTTTACAAAAAGTTGTCACTAAATGATATATTGCTCACACATGCCATAGTTATATGTGGAATTGCACCCCAAAATATATTCTGCTGCTTCTCCTGAGTACGAGGATACCACATATGTGGGACTTTTTGGGAGTCTAGCCGCGTACGGCACCCTGAAAACCAATCACTGCCTTCAGGATTTCTAAGGGTACAAATTTTTGATTTCACTCCTCACTACCTATCACAGTTTTGAAGGCCATAAAATGCCAAAATAACACAAACCCCCCCCCCCCCAAATTACCCCATTTTGGAAAGTAGACACCCCAAGGAAATTGCTGAGGGGCATGTTGAGCCCATTGAATATTTTTTTTTTGTCCCAAGTGATTGAATAATGACACAAAAAAAAAAAGTTTACAAAAAGTTGTCACTAAATGATATATTGCTCACACATGCCATAGTTATATGTGGAATTGCACCCCAAAATATATTCTGCTGCTTCTCCTGAGTACGAGGATACCACATATGTGGGACTTTTTGGGAGTCTAGCTGCATACGGCAGGGGGTAAACCTTTATTGGGTAATAAATGGTGGGTGCCCTGATGCTATAAAAAGCAAACTAACTAACCAGAGTCACCCGTAATAACACTTATACGGTGATCACTGGTGAAAGGGTTAACTAGGGGCAATCAGGAGGTTCAAATTTTTATTAGGTAGTATATGGGGGTCCCTGGCGCTATATAAAAACCTGACGGGGAACCTAAATAACTAACTGGCTAACCAGCTTCACCAGTGACACTTATACGGTGATCGCTGGTGAAAGGGTTAACTAGGGGCAATCAGGGGGTTAAAACCATTATTGGGTAGTATATGGGGGTACCTAGCACTATAAAAACCTGGCGGTGAACCTAAAAAAATAACTAGCTACCTAGCGACACTAGTGACACTAATGCAGCGATCAGAAAAATGATCACTTAGTGACACTGGCAAAAGGGGGTGAAAGGGTTAACTAGGGGCAGTCAGGGGGTTAAAACCATTATTGGGTAGTATATCGGGATACCTAGCGCTATAAAAACCTGGCAGTGAACCTAAAAAAATAACTAGCTACTTAGCGGCACCAGTGACACTAATGCAGCGATCAGAAAAACGATCACTTAAGCCCCATACACACTATCAGATTATCTGCTGGGTTTTTCCTTCAGATTTACCAAAACCATGTAGTAGAAGGGCCTGCCTGATTGCATACACATTGAAACTCCTAAGGTTTGTCCTCATATTATATGGTTTTGGTAAATCTGAAGGAGAAAGTCAGCAGATAATCTGATAGTGTGTATGGGGCTTTAGTGACACTGGCAAAAGGGGGTGAAAGGGTTAACTCTAGGGGCAATCAGGGGGTTAAACCTTTATTGGGGGGGGGTAGGGGGCTACCCTGGACCTAACACTAACTGCCCTGACACTTTTTACTGTCACAACTGACACTAAATGCAGTGATCAGTAAATAAATGATCACTGCAATCAGTGACAATGTGACTGGGAGGGGGGGTGATCGGGGGGGGGGGGGGGATTTGTGTGCCTATGTGTACCTACATGTTAGTGTAGTGTTTGGTGCACTTACTTTCAGTGTTCTCCTCTTAGTCCGGTCAAAAAGACCGCCCCGAGGAGAATGACATCACTTCCTCCCTGTCTGTGTTTACTATACACAGCGGGAGGAAGCTTCTCATTCGCCAGGAGCGATCGAGAGGGGATGGCCAGAAACCAACGGCCATCCCCTCATCCCGGATCGCTCCTGAAGCGAAACGGACCGCCGCATCCAGCGGGAGGGGGTCCGATCGGACCCCCCCACCCGCTGGAAGGCAAGCATGTACATGTACATGCTTGTGCCTGTACATGCCATTCTGATGACGTACATTGCCATGTGGCGGTCCTTAAGTGGTTAAACACCCTTCCTGCCCAGACCAATTTTCAGCGTTTGGTGCTCTCACACTTTGAATGACAATTACTTAGTCATGTAACACTGTACCCAAATAAATTTTGTGTCGTTTTTTTCCCACAATTTATACTGCTACATATCTTTGGTAAAAATAACCCAAATTAGTGGATATTATTTGGTCTTTGTGAAAGTTAAAGAGTCCACAATCTCTGGGCAGTCTGCCAAGAAAAGAGCAAAAAGATACAATGTTTACACTTGAATGAATGAACTCATCTCTGTGTATAGAGTTCTCAGTTTAACCATTTAAAGACTACCGTATTTTTCGGACTATAAGGCGCACCGGATTATAAGGCGCACTAGCAACGACCGGCTGATAAAATGGATATTTCCATATATAAGGCGCATCGGACTATAAGGCGCACCGGATTATAAGGCGCACTAGCAACGACCGGCTGATAAAATGGATATTTCCATATATATAAAGCGCATCGGACTATAAGGCGCACGGTCGATTTTGTGAGAAAATTTAGGCTTTTACGTGCGCCTTATAGTCCGAAGGTTTACGTCAAGATGACAGATACTGTTAACAAAGAACTCCAGCGATGTCAACAGGTCATATATAAGGCGCACCGGACTATAAGGCGCACGGTCGTTTTTGGGAGAAAATTTAGGCTTTTACGTGCGCCTTATAGTCCGAAAAATACGGTAAATCATTTCTGACACTTGTTGCTTACAAGTAAAAATCCTGCCAGAAAATCACTTAGAACCCCCAAAAATGATATATATATATATATATATATATATATATATATATATATATATATATATTATATATATATATATATATATATATATATATATATATATATATATATTTTTAGCAGAGATCCTAGGGAATAAAATAGCGGTTGTTGCAATATTTTAAGTCACACGGCATTTGTGCAGCGGTCATTCAAATGCAATTTTTTGGGAAAAAAATACAATAATGATTTAAAAAAATAACTAAAACAGTAAAGTTAGCCCATTTTTTTTCCAAAAGTTTTGACTACCTGTTTTTATTTAATATAGTTTTTTTTGTTGTTTTGTTTTTTTATCTAAATCATACATACAAGTAAGCTGATTGGAGTTTTTTTTGTTTAATAAATGTTTAAATGTAAGAAATTTTCTGCATCACTTATGAAGGCTGCTTTCACACTGGAGCGGGCAGGCGTTGATGGTAAAACGCTGCTAGTTTTAGGGGTGCTTTACCATCATTTTAGCGGTGCTATTCGCTGCTAGTGGAGCGCATATAACCCAGCTAGTGGCTGAGGAAGAGATTAAATGCGCCCGTGAAACACCGCTGCCAAATCGCATTGCATGCGCTTCGGCAGTGGTGCCCATTCATATCAATGGGCAAGAGTGGTGGAGGAGCGGCATACACCACTCCAAACGTGCTGCTTGCAGGACTTTTTTTTAACATCCTGCCAGCGCATCGCCTCCGTGTGAAAGCACTCTGTCTTTCACACAGACTGCAGGGGAGCCATTTTACAGGCGCTATTTTTAGCCCAAAAGCGCCTGAAAAACGCCCCAGTGGGAAAGGTGTGTTAGATTTTATGAGATGAAGGGGGATTAAAAAAAAAAGAAAAAAAAAAAAGGAAAAAGATAAAATAAAAATCGGCCCAAAAAAAATCGGCATCATATATCAGCCATCGGCCACCATGATTTCTAAATATCGGTCAGAGAAAAACCCATATCAGTGGACCTCTAATACAGAGGCCCAATATTGAAATAGCACCATCAGGCGTTCTAGGAGCATAAATTACACATCTAATTTCTCAACCACCTATTACATTTTTGAAGGCCCTGGAGCACCAGAACAATGGAAATGCCCACAAAGTGACCCCATTTTGGAAAGCTAACACCCCAACGTATAATCTATGAGGCATAATGAGTCTTTTGAATGGTTAATTTTTTTCCAGAAGTTTTGGGAAAATGTGGAAAAAAATGAAAACGCATTTTTTTTTACACAAAGTTGTCCATTTATAACATATTTCCAACACATAGCATGTACATAGCAAAAATGACACCCAAAATACGTTCTGCTACTCCTCCTGAGTATGGCAATACCAAATGTGTGAGACTTTTACACAGCTTGGCCACAGAGGCCCAACATGCAAGGAACAGCATCAGGTGTTCCAGGGACACATAGCATGCACATACCAAGAATTACACCCCAAAATACATTCTGCTGAGCAAAGAGTAAACAAAAGATTACCTGTGGTTTTAGCAGCGCAGTTGTCCACAGGATGATAGCACTTGTCCAGGCAGCAGGCAGGGACTTGGTCAGCAAAAGCGAACACAATTTTCCAGGCAACAGGCAGGTATACTGTCCATGGTCAATATAGGCAGCAGGCAGGGATACTGTCCATATACAGTCCAAGGTCAGTGCAGGCAGAGATTGTCAGCAGTGCCAAAATATTGGTCCTGGTAGTAGGCAGGAACATGATCCACCCATGTGGTGTGGTCAGTTAATGCGACAGGCAGAGGCATGATGGTATAGGTCCTACAGGCAGCAGGCAGAAGTAGGGCCTCGTTCAGGACAGAATGGGGATGGGGTAGAGGCTTCTCCCACCCAAATCTCTTTGAAGCCTCCGAGTCTCCAGACCCTAATCTAGGAATGAGAAAACAAATTAAATTGTCTTCTTCATCCAGAAAAAAAATTCACATTGTGAGACCCCTGTTATGAATCCCACTAGTCCACTGGGAGGGTACAAGATCAGTCCAAGAGGCAGGCAAGAGGCATGGTCAAACAGTCCAGGGTCAGTTCCAGATCAGGAAGAAGTATGTACAGAATCGGTAGGCAGAAGCGTGGTCGAATAACAGTCTAGGGTCAGTTCCAGATCAGGCAGAGGCATAAACAGAATCAGTAGGCAGAAGCGTGGTCGAATAACAAGCCAGGGTCAGTTACAGAGCAAGCAGAGGCATAAGGGGTGTGAAGGTAAATGGCAGGAAGTGAGGGTTATGGTTACCATACTTCACTAATAATTCACTGAAGTATGGTAACGGCGGAAACAGTCACCTATGCAGAGGCCTGGTTGGGAAGGGCATTGGGCACAATGATAAGTGGTGTCTCTTCTCAATCCTCGTTTGCTGCACACCCGACATTTTGGATGACCAATATACACGTATTTCATTTTTTCTGTTTAGTCCAATACAAAATCTGAGGCCCAAAAATTTTTATTTTTTTGTAATTCCTTTATTTAATGCCAGAAAAAATAACAGGCGCATGGACAACATCAATAAAACATACAGAATTTCAAAACATAAACCTTTCGGTAGCACTCGGGTGGGAGATATAGAGACCACCCCCAACATTAAGCTGAAACTAAACATAGAAGCATACCCGAACAGGGGGCTATAATTCCCCTCTAAGACCTCCAAGACCAAATGAGCAATCTGACCCCACCCAGGTGGGCGGTAATCATCACATGGCCATGCATTACAGTGAGAAGCACGGATTTTGTTATTTTATAAAGAAAGGGAAAAGGAGGGAGATGGGTGATGGGCCGGGCCCCAAGCGGGCAGCGCATACATTGTTAAAGACTGGTCATTCCCGGGGGAGCCCGCAACCCACCACAGCCTGCATGGGCTAGCCGGCAAAATCTAACCATGAAAGAAAAAGGACTGAGGAAGTGAAGGCATGAAGGGAAAGGGGTTACGGAAGAAAGGGACTACAGGGGGGGAGACAGGGGGGGAGGGGGGCCCGAGAGAAAGGAAAAGAGAGCAAGACAGAGAGACAGACCAAATAGAAGAGGCAAAGAAGAGACTCCAGGCAGGATGAAGCAAAAGAGCCGAACACGGAAGAGCAGAATAGTGACCGTGGGCGACACCAAGCCGCGGGGGGGGGGGGCCAGAAGCCAGCACACAGCGATCCTCTCTCAACGGGCAGCTAAAGCGACCACCCGGAGGTAGGCCTCAGTGTAGGTGAAATGTTGCCAAGGTCTCCAAGTCTCCCGAAAGGCCTCCTCCTTATTGTGAAGCGTCGCTGTGAGGTCTGCCATATCTCTTAATTCGTTCACTTTAGAGAACCATAAAGCCAAGGCCGGCGGGTTCTCCGATCTCCAGCACAAAGGGATACAGGCTTTTGCCACATTCAGCAGTTGAATAGTCAAAGAATTCCTATACTTTTTAATGGATCGCTCCGACAGGTGCAGCAAGCAGGCCGCAGGGTTCCCCTCCAGGGAGACACCCGTCAGATGACCAATCGTGTCGGTCACCCCGCGCCAAAAGGGGACCAGCTTGGGACAGGCCCAAAAGACATGCAACATGGTTCCCTCCGCCTCCCCACAGCGCCAGCAACAGGCAGGTACCTGGGGGAAGATGCGGTGGAGAACGGATGGGACCCTATACCATCTTGAGGTGATTTTGTAGCACGTCTCCTGAACCCGTGTAGCCATAGAGGATTTCTGCGCAAAATGAAGGATCTTCTGCTGTTGATCTGGAGTAAAGTGGGTGCAGAGCTCCGCCTCCCACTTGGCCACGAATGGGGGGGCATACCCCTCAGCCGGACGAATCAGGGCAGAGTAGAGGAGCGAGAGGCAGTGCCGCACCGGTTCCCCCCGATGACAAATCTGCTCTAATTCCATGAGGGGGCGAGAAATACCCGGCGTCCGCAAACAGTTACGTAAGAAATTCCACAATTGCAGGCCGCTCCAAAAGTCCACCGCTCGTGGCCCCGCCTCCGAGGCGAGTCGACCATCCGGGCCTATAAAGTCACACAACCGCTGCCTGTCGCCCATCTGCAGACGACGAAAGCAGGGATTCTGGAGGCCCGGTACAAAGTCCGGGTTACCCAGAACCGGCACCATAGGGGAGGGCACCGGGGACACCGACGAGTTCCGAAAGGCCTCCCTTACCACCCGCAGGGTACCCCCCAGTGTGGGGGTGATCCAAAATAGCCCTAGGCAGAGGCGCTGATAGCCAGGGCCTGCTTCCGATCGTGCCCCCAGAGTCCTCCCCCTCCATGGCCACCCAATGCTTCGCCCCCTCATGACAATGCCAGTCCACCAACCTGGTCAGGTGAACCGCCCTGTAATATGCCCTCACGTCTGGAAGACCAACTCCACCCCTGTGCTTAGGCAGGTGCAGAAGCTGTAATCTAAGACGTGGTCTCCGGTGCGACCAGATAAAAGCACGGAACAGGGAATCTATCCGCTTGAAAAAGGTGGGAGGGAGGTAAATGGGCAATGCCTGCAACAGGTACAAAATTTTTGGCAACAGAGTCATCTTAAGTGCACTGCACCGGCCAAACCACGTCAGCGTTAGTGAATGCCAGTGCAGGAGATCTGCCCTTAAGCGGTCCACCAATGGCACAAAATTAGCTGTATAGGGGGACGCCGGGTCAGGGGTAACATCAACACCGAGGTAGCGAATATGACTCGTAGCCCACCTCAGCGGGTATGCCCCCCGTAGACGTAGAACCACATCTCCCCCCACAGTGATGTTAAGGATGGAGGATTTAGCTAAATTAATTTGGAAAAGGGAGAGAGAGCCATACTCCGCCAAAGAGGACAGCAGGGTAGGCAGTGACTTAAGGGGATCCGTTAAAAAGAAAATTAGGTCATCTGCAAATGCAGCCACTTTATGGATACCTGACGCCTTCGCATAGCCAGCAATGTCTGTATTTTACCGAATATGGCACAGAAGGGGCTCAAGAGACAAAATAAAAATCAGTGGGGACAGGGGACAACCCTGCCGGGTGCCGTTCTTGATAGAGAAGTATGGAGACCTTGTTTCGTTTACCTTAACCGCCGCAGTAGGGCTCGAATAAAGGGACAAAACCCAATGGAGCATGGAGTGACGTAGTCCTATATCATAAACGACCAGTCCACGCGGTCAAAGGCCTTCTCCGCGTCAGTTGACAGCAAGAGAAGAGCTCGCTTAGAAGTTCTGGCCGCGTGGATCAGGTTGAGGACTCTAATGGTGTTGTCCCGGGGTTCGCGCCCGGGACAAACCCAGCCTGGTCCCTGTGGATGAGGCTAGGGACGTGCGGGAGCAACCTGTTCGCCAAAATTCTGGCAAAGAGCTTCAGGTCAGAATTTAACAGTGCGATTGGGCGGTAGTTTTCACAACACAGAGGATCCTTTCCCTCCTTCGGGATGAGGGAAATATGAGCTCTAAGGGAGTCCACCGGAAAGGAAGAACCCTCGGTAAGGGAGTTGAGGGCAGTAACCAAGGGCTTCCAAAAAATTTTTTAACTCCTCCACTGTTAGGGCTCTCCACTCGTAGGGACGGGCATAATAGGACGTTGGGTTGCTTGCAATAAATTCAAGCATGTCCTCGGTAAAAATTAAGTGGATTAAGTGGGTTGGCAGTGAAAGGGGGAATGTTAGCTTCTCCTGAGTTAGGAGGAAGCCACAAGGGGTTCTGGAGGGAATAGGGAAGGCTGGCATGGGACCTAACGCTTTGGGGCTGAGTTGACACACTGGTACTTGGCCTTTGCCGAGGTACTGTGGTGCTGGTGGATGGCACTGCGTTGCCGGTGGATGGCTCTGCGGTGCTGGTGGATGGTACCGCCTCCTCACCAGTACGCCTTTGTCTGACGGGCGGACTCTCATCTTCCTCCTCTGAGGCTGTCATTGTACCGCTGCTGAGGACAGGCTCGTAGTCCACGTCAGACTCACAATCAGAATATGAGGAGGAATCCGAAGCGGAGAGCTCCCTGTTGCTCTCGTCGGCTGCAAGAATATCGTAAGCCTCCTCGGCTGAATATAACCTTTGTGACATTCTTAGTGATCACAAATGGCACTGACAGGTGACACTGATGTGGCAGATGACACTGACAGGTGACGCTGATGTGGCAAGTGACACTAGCAGGTGACACTAACAGGTAGCACTGATCACAGGTGACGCTGATGTGGCAAGTGACACTAGCAGGTGACACTAACAGGTAGCACTGATCACAGGTGACACTGATGTGGCAGGTGGCACTGACGACACGTGGCACTGACGACACGTGGCACTGGTGACACATGGCATTGATATGTGGTACTGACACGTGACACTGGCAGATGGCACTGGAGGCAGATGGCGCTGGCAGGTGGCACTGGCAGGTGGCACTGGCAGATGGCACTGACAGATTGCTCTGGCAGATGGGGCTGGCAGATGGGGCTGGCAGATGGCACTGGGGCTGGCACTGGCAGATGGCACTGGCACTGACAGATGCCGCTGGCAGATGGCACTGGGGCTGGCAGATGTCACTGGCAGAGGTCACTGGAAGATTGCGCTGGCTATTTGCTCTGGCCGATGGGGCTGGCAGATGGCACTGGGAATGACAGATTTTATAAACTGTAACACTGTAACACTCACAGATCCTCTCTCTCCTCACACGCTGTCTCTGTGTGAGGAGGGAGAGACAGGGCAATGAGAGATGATCTCATATGTTTACATTTGAGATCATCTCCCATTGGCAGCTACGATCGCGCTGTAAACGGACGCTTTGATTGGCCGTTTACAGCGATCTGTGATTGCCCGTCTCCGGGGGACACGGCAAACACAAAACTTCCCCGATGCGCGCCCGCGGCGGTGCGCATTGCGGAAGTAAACAGGAGGACATCCAGGGATGGCCTCCCGGCAGATCTTTCGGCTATAGGGCGGGTGCGAACCGGTTAAAAAAGACATTTATTATTAAATACAGAGCTGCATTTAGGTGTTATGTATTCTTTTATATCTGCCTGGAGTTGAGCTTCAGTCGTTCCAGTAGAAACCCATCAATTGTAATGTGATTATTAGGTGGTGACTGGGAACAAATGATGGCAGTAATATACAGTGAGTCAAAAAAGTATTTGATCCCCTGTTGATTTTGTAGTTAGCCCACTGACAAAGAAATGATCTGTCTATAATTTTAATGGTAGATTTATTATAACAGCGATAGATAGAATAACAACAAAAATATCCGGAAAGACACAATTCAAAACGTTACAAATTGATTTACATTTTAATGAGTGAAATAAGTATTTGATCCCCTATCAATCAGCAAAATGTATACCTCCCTGGTGTCTTCTATATAGGTAACAAGCTAAGATTAAAGGGAGTGCTCCTAATATCAGCTTGTTACCTCTATAAAAGACACCTGTCCACAGAAGCAATAACTCAGATTCCAATCTCTTCACCATGGCCAAGACCAAAGAGCTGTCCAAGGATGTCGGGGACAAGATTGTAAACCTTTACAAGGCTGGAATGGGCTACAAGACCATCGCCAAGCAGCTTGGTGAGAGGGTGACAACATTTGGTGTAATTATTTGCAAATAGAAGAAACACACAATAACTGTCAATCTCCCTCGTGGAGTTTTAATGATCATGAGAACGGCAAGGAATCAATCCAGAACTACACGGGAGAATCTTGCAAAATGATCTCAAGGCGGCAGCTGGGACCATAGTCACCAAGAAAACAATTGGTAACACACAACACCATGAAGGACTGAAATCCTGCAACGCCCGTAGGGTCACCTTGCTCAAGAAAGCGCACGTATGAGCCGTCTGAAGTTTGCTAATGAACATCTGAATGATTCCGAGAAGAACTGTGTGACCGTCAAACACTGAGGTGGAAACATGCTTTTGGGGTGTTTTTCAGGTAAGGGGACAGGACAACTTCATTGCATCAAAGGGACAATGGACAGGGGGCCATGTACTGTCAAATCTTGGGTCCCTCAGCCATGGCATTGAAAATGGGTTGTGGATGGGTATTCCAGCATGACAATGATCCAAAACACACAGCCAAGGCAACAAAGGGAGGGCTTTTTGAAAGACTTTGATGACAAAGAGGCTGTGGACTTTGAAATCTCTTCCTCTATCGTTTATCCAAAATAATCTATGCTTTTTTGGCATGTAAGGTCCTTTAATGACTATATTATGGAGGAGATTAATCCACTTGGACTCCGGGTTCCGATCTTCCCGACTTTGGAAGGCCTGAGCCCGGATTTCAAAAAGAAATGGGAACATGTTCTACGAGCTTGCTTTCGTGGCTTGATGGAGACTCTTATCGAAGAATACAATAGACGCTCCCGCGCCCTAGATGAGGAAATCACTATCCTTTGTAACAGATTACAAAAACTAAAATTACAAAAACCTATATTATTAAAAGAAAATAAACTCAAAACCCATCTTGAGAATTTCAATAGAGACATTCTGAGAAAAAAAGGTCTTAAATTTTCTCGTGATAAAAACACTTTAAATGATGGTAGAGCCTATAAATGGAATTCGTCCTTCTCCAAACCAGCCTCAACTAGAGGCCCTCCGAACCCCGTGCACAATACTAAGAACACTCGCCTGAGCAACAACCCTATGCCCTGTCAGGAAGATCCTCCTCACGGACGTCCGAGCGGCGTAAGTCGCAGGAGATCTTTTGCGCAACTTCGGGAGCGTTACCGTGATCAGCGGTGCGCGCGTGCACGCGGGTGCGCGCGCGGCCGTTTGACGCAAATTGGCGCCAATAGCGCCATTTAAACTTGATCCATGCTTCACTGCCTTGCTGCCTGATCAACAGCGTTCCCGTGCTTCCTGGTAACCTGTATCTGAACCTGAACCTGCATCCGTATCCTGATCCGTATTGAACCCGGCTTGTTCCCCGACTCTGCTGTTTGCTGCCTGCCCCCCCGACTTTGGCTTTGTACCCGACTACTCTTCTGGATTCCGTTTCTGTACCTGATCTGCCCGCCTGTGCCTGACCTGGACTGTTACACCATCCGCCAACTGTAAGTTGCTTGTTCACCGCTGTTGTACTACAGGACACCTCCCAGTCTTCCACCATACCCGGCTGCTACTCCCTCTGCGTTTGTAGCCTTCTACCTCTTGCTGCAGACTACTAGACTCTTCCCACTTCCGCAGTATTGCGTTTGCACCTGCATCCGCTGTCGGACTACAGTACCCCTCTGTTGTTCGCTGTTACCTGCAATCACTTGCATCCCGTTACTGGACTACAGGAATCCTTCTGCTATCTGCTGAACCCTACCTCACCTTTGCCTGCATTCCGATACTGGAATGCAATACACCTCCACCATCAACGGTCTGCTGCTGCTTACACCTACCATCCAGTCAGGCACTTGTGCCCCTCTGTGCTCCTGAGCCCCTGTCATCACTACCAGGGTCTCTTGAGTCAGAGGTCTACGAGTAGCCACTCCCTGCACTCCGGGCTCTGCCTTAAAGGTACGTGACAGTATCAGGCAGCCATGTCTGAGCCCACCCAGGGAGATTCGGCTATGGATGATTTATGCCGCCATCTTGCTGGACTTACCCAGGCCGTTAAATCTCTACAAGAAGGCTATTCTCGGTTGGAAGAGCGTGTCCAGGTCTTATCTACCACAGGCCCTACCGTGCCGGGAACTTCTTCTGCGCCATCAGTGGTTATGATGCCCCCTGAACCCAAGGTCCCAACCCCGGAGAGGTTTTCGGGAAATCGCAGCAAGTATAGAGCTTTTCGCAATGCCTGTGAACTGTTTTTTGCACTTCAACCCAGAACTTTCTCTCTTGAATCTACTAAGGTGGGTTTTGTCATCTCCCTCCTACTGGGTGAGCCCCAGGCATGGGCCCACCGGATTTTGGAGCAAAAGGATACATGCCTTAACAACCTGAATACCTTTTTCCAAGCAATGGGTTTGCTCTATGAGGATCCTCAACAAGCGGCCACTGCGGAAGCAGCCTTATATTCTCTTCAGCAAGGCCGTAGAGCGGCAGAGGGCTATGCGTCCGAATTCCGGTGCTGGAGTTCCGATACTACCTGGAACGATGCCGCTCTGCGATACCAGTTTCGCATGGGACTCTCTGAACCTTTAAAAGATGAACTGGCCCGGGTTGGTGTCCCAGCAACTCTTGAAGCCCTTATCAATCTCTCCATCCAGATTGACAGACGTCTGAGAGAACGGAGAGCAGAACGCACTGCCGGGCCTTCCCGACCAGTCTGGATGTTACCCCGTGTCCCAAATCCCCCTGCACATCCTGCTGCTGACACTTCTGAACCCATGCAACTGGGCTTACTTAGACCAACGCTCACCACTGAGGAACGACAACACCGACAGCTCAACAATCTGTGCCTTTACTGTGGGGAACCCGGACACTACGTGAGATCCTGTCCTGCCAAGTTCCGTAAGCATTCTTCTGTATCCTCTCCTGTTTTACCTGCTGTGCCTAGTAATGCTTCTCACCTGGCTGTTCCTGTTTCTCTTCAGCTTCCCGGAGGGAACATTCAAGTCGCCGCGATAGTTGATTCTGGAGCGTGCAGTGGATTTATGGACTTATCGTTTGCCCGAAAGTTCCAAGTACCCTTACGGCCCAGGGCGAAGGGATTGTCTGTACACCTTGCCGATGGAACAGCTATCAAATCTGGGCCGGTGACACAAGAGACATTTCCTTTGACAGCCACTATTTCCGGTAACCATCAGGAACAACTCTGCCTGGACATTATTGAATCTCCCCTTTTCCCTATCATACTGGGTATGCCCTGGCTTTGGGCACACAACCCGCAAATTGACTGGTCCACCGGAAACATTTACTTTTCCTCTCCCTATTGTCGTCAGCACTGCCTCCAAGAAGCAATTAAGGTCTCACCCCATTTGATGTGTATGGAGACCGATGTTGAGACTCGCCAGTGTGTTCCTGAGGCCTACCATAGCTTCTTGGACGTCTTCAGCAAGAAGGGGGCAGAAACACTTCCCCCTCATAGACCCTATGATTGTCCGATTGAAATCCTTCCCGGAGCCGAAATCCCTTTCGGGAGGATATTCCCCTTAACGGAAGTGGAACTGGAGACTCTCAGGACTTACATTGATGACAATCTGAAAAAGGGGTTCATACGTCCTACTTCCCCAGCAGGGGCAGGAATCTTTTTCGTGGAAAAGAAGGACCATTCTCTCCGCCCTTGTGTTGACTATCGGGACTTAAATAAGGTTACAGTCAAAAAACGGTACCCATTGCCTTTGGTGCCCGAATTATTTCAGTGCCTTGGATCAGCCGTTATCTTCACAAAACTGGATCTTCGCGGAGCCTATAATTTGGTCCGTATCCGAAGCGGGGATGAATGGAAGACGGCCTTCCGTACCCGCTTCGGACACTTTGAATATCTCGTAATGCCCTTTGGGCTGTGCAACGCTCCTGCGACCTTCCAGCATATTGTGAATGATATCTTTAGAGATTATCTCGACCTGTTTGTCATAGTGTACCTGGACGACATTTTGATTTTCTCCCCCTCTTTGCCCGCTCACAGGGAACACGTTAAAAAAGTTCTCACTCGGCTTCGTCAACACGGCTTGTACGCAAAACCTGAGAAGTGCGAGTTTGAACGTCGCAGCATTCAGTTTCTGGGGCTGATTATTTCGGTGGATGGAATTAAGATGGACCCGCAAAAAGTCTCGACCATCCTGGACTGGCCAGCTCCTACTGATAAGAGAGGAGTTCAACGCTTCGTGGGGTTTGCGAACTTTTATCGTAAATTCATCAAGGGGTTTTCTACGATCATCGCCCCGATCACAAGATTAACTATACAAGGTATCAAGTTTCAGTGGACTCCAGAGGCACAGGTTGCATCTTCCTCCCTTAAAGAGCAGTTTGTGTCAGCATCTGTCCTGAAGCACCCTAATTCTGCGCTACCCTACATCCTCGAGGTGGATGCATCCGAAATTGCAGTGGGGGCAGTCCTCTCTCAGAGACAGGGCCCAAAGGCCTTATTGCATCCGGTGGCGTTCTTCTCACGGAATTATGATGTCGGGGACAGGGAGCTGCTCGCTATCAAAGCTGCACTTGAGGAATGGCGCTATCTCCTGGAGGGAGCAGCTCATCCCATTCTGGTATACACTGACCACAAGAACTTAGAGTATTTGAAGACTGCTAAGAGGCTGAAGCCACGTCAGGCCAGATGGGCACTTTTCTTTACAAGATTTTCCTTCCACATTACCTATAGGCCCGGATCGAAAAACACCAAATCCGACGCGCTATCTCGGATGTTCAGCGAACCCGAAGTTCTTCAATCCACAGATACCATCCTTGCCCCCGGAAATTTCCTTATGCTGCAGGAAGATCTTTTATCCCAACTCAAGCGAGCTTCATCTTCAGCTCCGCATCCATCCAACACCACCCTACATTCTAGCAACGATTTGTTATGGCATGAAAATAAAATCTACGTGCCCCAACAACTACGGGTTGCTGTCCTCAAATCCTGCCATGACCACAAACTGGCCGGCCACTTTGGGGTACACAAGACTGCCGAACTTCTCCAACGCACCTTCTGGTGGCCTCAGCTGCTAAGAGACTGTAAGCTTTATGTAGAATCCTGCATCACCTGTACCCAGAACAAGGGTAGCAAGACCAAAGCCTGGGGGTTGCTGAAGCCACTCCCCATTCCAGAAAGACCTTGGAGAATGATTTCCATAGACTTTATTGTAGAATTACCACCGTCAGAAGGCTATACCACTATCCTTGTGGTGGTTGACAGATTTTCCAAGATGGCTCACTTTATGCCCATGAAGGGTACACCTTCTGCCCCTGAGACCGCAAGGATCTTCATTAAGGAGATTGTAAGGCTCCACAGTATACCTGCGAACATTGTCTCCGATCGTGGGGTGCAATTTACATCAAAATTTTGGAGAGCTTTGCGTAAGTCCCTGAAAATTGACCTTTCGTTTTCTTCTGCCTATCATCCCCAGACCAATGGCCAGACTGAGCGAACAAACCAGACCCTTGAACAATATTTGGGTTGTTATTCTTCTTTTTCGCAAGACGATTGGGTATCCCTTTTACCGCTTGCCGAGTTCGCCTACAATAACTCTATTCATTCTGCAACTAATCAGTCTCCCTTCTTCGCGAACTATGGTTTTCACCCTCAGTTCTTATCAGCCAACATCCCAGAATGTACGGTTCCAGCGGCTCAAGAAACTTTGAACTTTTTCTGCACCAATAACAAGTTGCTTCAAGAAACGATGGCAAAAACCCAAGAACGCAACAAGGCGGTTTTTGACAAAAAGAGGAGAGGGGAGCTCGATCTAAAACCCGGAGATTTAGTTTGGTTGTCTACTCTGAATTTGAAATTAACATGTCCATCTAGAAAACTGGGTCCAAGATTTGTGGGTCCCTTCCCAATCACCAGGAAAATGAATAATGTGGCTTATGAACTAAAATTACCGGAATCGCTGCGTATTCACCCTGTGTTTCATGTGTCTCTTTTAAGACCTTCAATCCAGGATCCCTTCACTGATCGGAACGTGGGTCCTCCTGAACCTGTGCTTATTAATGGTGAGGAGGAATTTGAAGTAGAAGCAATTTTGGACTGCAGAAAGAGACGCAACCAGGTCCAGTATCTGGTGAAGTGGAAGGGGTATGGTCCAGAAGAGAACTCCTGGGAACCAGAGACTGGTATCCACGCCAAGAGGTTGGTTCTGGCATTCAAAAGATCTCACCCAGGTAAGATGTCCCAGTTGGGCATCCGGAGGCTGCCCATTGGAGGGGGGCAATGTCAGGAAGATCCTCCTCACGGACGTCCGAGCGGCGTAAGTCGCAGGAGATCTTTTGCGCAACTTCGGGAGCGTTACCACGATCAGCGGTGCGCGCGTGCGCGGCCGTTTGACGCAAATTGGCGCCAATAGCGCTATTTAAACTGGATCCATGCTTCACTGCCTTGCTGCCTGATCAACAGCGTTCCCGTGCTTCCTGGTAACCTGTATCTGAACCTGAACCTGCATCCGTATCCTGATCCGTATTGAACCCGGCTTGTTCCCGACTCTGCTGTTTGCTGCCTGCCCCCCCGACTTTGGCTTTGTACCCAACTACTCTTCTGGATTCCGTTTCTGTACCTGATCTGCCCGCCTGTGCCTGACCTGGACTGTTACACCATCCGTCAACTGTAAGTTGCTTGTTCACCGCTGTTGTACTACAGGACACCTCCCAGTCTTCCACCATACCCGGCTGCTACTCCCTCTGCGTTTGTAGCCTTCTACCTCTTGCTGCAGACTACTAGACTCTTCCCACTTCCGCAGTATTCCGTTTGCACCTGCATCCGCTGTCGGACTACAGTACCCCTCCGTTGTTCGCTGTTCCCTGCAATCACTTGCATCCCATTACTGGACTACAGGAATCCTTCTGCTATCTGCTGAACCCTACCTCACCTTTGCCTGCATTCCGATACTGGACTACAATACACCTCCACCATCAACGGTCTGCTGCTGCTTACACCTACCATCCAGTCAGGCACTTGTGCCCCTCTGTGCTCCTGAGCCCCTGTCATCACTACCAGGGTCTCTTGAGTTAAAGGTCTACGAGTAGCCACTCCCTGCACTCCGGGCTCTGCCTTAAAGGTACGTGACATGCCCCTTACACCTCAGCACCCTCACCTAGCAATGAGACACAATCCCAACACAGGGTCCAATAACAAATGCCAATTTCCTGGGGACTCCTCTGAGGAGCAACAGGCAAAACAACTGACTCTTGACCTAACTAAAAGAATCACTTCCATTCCTGCACCCTCACACTTTTCGAACAAATCTCTGACTGCTATACCCTGGCACCTACACAGTCCTCTTTAGCCAATACTGAGGATTCCCTGGCCACACACAACACCGCCACCATTGATTCTTTTGATACTATTTCAAACGACCCATCTTTTTTAGAACGGGTCTTAGCAGGGACCCTTCCCTCCACGGACAATCCGAATACCTACACACAAGTAGCTCTTTAGCATCAAGTCATGGATCTCCTATTGATCTCAATATTGTCAACTTGTCGTCATATTCACTGTCCAAGGACAAAATTTCTGTCCTTGAGAAAGGCTTGAACTTTTGCCCACAACAAAATGTAGACACTTTTGAAATTTATAAGGCTCTCCAACTCTTTATTCAGAAATTATTGTTGAAAAACTGTTTTCTCACCAGGCTACCCCCTCTAAATTTACCCCACAAGAGACAAGGGCTATTAGCCAGTTGAATTCTTTGTTGGAAGAAAATGACCCGACAGATCTTTATGATCGGATTGATCTGCCCTTGATTTTTGAGGAGGTAGATAATCCAAATAAATCTGGCCTACTTACTACTAAATCCACCTTTAGGAAAATGTATTTATTTATTATTATATTAAAGCAGCCGATAAGGTAGGCAACATTGTCATTTTCGACAATGCCTCATACATCAATATGTGTACCAAGATTTTACGTAATACTGAGTGGTATCGGTGAGTCCCGGCTGACATTGTATCTAAGTATAACAGCTAATTCTATTCCCTTGTCGATACTGCATACTCACATCAGGTTATCACTAAACAAACTTGGGAATATATCCGCAACAAATTTCCTCGCACCCCGGTGTTCTATGCACTACCCAAGATTCACAAGGATGTAAAATACCCCCCTGGTAGGCCCATTATTTCCGGCGTTGGGGCCATAAGCGACAACGCAAGTAAACTCATAGACAAATTTCTTAAACCCTTGGTTTTTGCACTGCTCTGTTTTGTCAAAGATACGCTACATTTTCTTCAGATTTTGGAACGCTTACGAATTCCGGACAATGCTTTTTTTGTCACAGTGGATGTAGAATCCCTCTATAGTTGTTTTTCCCATACCAAAGGGCTAGCAGTTATTAAACACCTCATACAGAGGGAACCACATTTGGACCCCATGTATGGCGACTTTGTAGTCGCCATGCTGGAGTTCATTCTACAACACAATGTGTTTACCTTTAACAGCTCTTATTTCCTCCAGATGCAGGGGGTAGCGATATTGTGCCCCGTCCTATGCCAACCTGTACCTGCGGGAATGGGAGGCCATGGTCCTGGATGATGAAGACTTATCGATGTACTCAGATCACATCTTATGATGGTTCCGGTACATCGATGACATCATCATCTGGGATGGCCCCCCCTGATCTTTTGGAACAGTGGCTGTGTAGAATTAACAAGAATGACTTTAACCTGCAATTTACAATGTCTTTTGACTCACATCAGGTCACCTTTTTGGATGTTGAAGTATAGCAAAAAGATAAAGGTCTCATTGGTAGTAAATTGTACAGAACACCTACGGCAGGTAAGTCCATCTTGTATGCCTCTAGCTTCCATCCGCAACCCCTGCTAAGATCCATTCCTTACAGCCAGTATCTGAGGATACGCCGTAACTCTTCTGATGAGTCCGTTTTCAGGGAGGAGGCGAATAAGCTCCGCGATCGTCTATTATCGCGGGGTTATTCGTATGCCTCCCTGAAACGCTCATTTAAGCAAGCCTGTTCTCACACCAGGGAATCTTTACTCCACTCAACCAAACCTTCTGATGATACTTGTATCACCAGAATCATTACGAGATACAATACTCAACACAATGACATAAAGATTATCGACAAATATTGGCACCTATTGGTATGTGACCCCTCTTTGGGGAAATTTGTCCCCCCTACACCTCATTTTACTTTTAGACAGGCCACCTCCATTGGCAACAGATTAGTAAAGAGCGAATTTCGGGGAGAGGATAGGAATTGCCATTGCAAATTTAAGGGTACTTTCATATGTGGCAAATGCCATTACTGTAAGTACATGCTAGTACAAAAAAATACAATTTTGCCCAATGGTCAAACCTTCTACCCTAGACACTTTGCCAATTACCGTACGGCGGCGGTAGTATATTTGCTACTGTGTGAATGCCAATGTTTCTATGTTGGCAAAACTAAACTAGAGTTTTGGAGGAGAGCGTACAGGCACATTACTAGCATGCAGTCATGCGACCCAGATCTACCTCTGTGCCGACATGTGACTGCAGTCCACAACGGTAAATTCCCCAAGATTAAATTCTTAATTCTGGACCGTATACACCCTAGTCCTAGGGGGGCGACTGGAACAAAATTCTCCTACAGGTTGAATCTCCTTGGATTTTTAAGCTAAAGGCCACACAGACACCAGGCCTTAACGAGTGTATTTGGTTTAAACCATTCCTTGAAGGGTTTTCCACAGGACATAGGGAAAAATAATTGCATTATTATAGATTATATATTTTTTTTCTCATATTTTGAGTAACTTTGTATATTTTTGTTGTGCTGTTTTCCAGTTTTCCGGGTTGTTGAAATTGGATGATCAATAATCCCGTCAAAAGTCCCATATAGAATTGATTGTGATATATACTTATTTACTCCAACTTTTTTGATTAATGTTGCTCCCATATATTTTTACAGTGAGCACTGCAAATAAACTATAGACATTGCTCGTTTGGTTTGTCTCTGTTTCTTTTCCCCCCTCTGGCTTGGTGTTCCGAATAGGGATCACCCGGCATGCCAAGCCGCCGGCTGTTCCTCCGATGGCGGCTTGGGAGGAGATGCGGCCCTGTCTTGTACGGCGGCTGCCCTCCATCTTGCAACCCCAGTGGACATGCGCTGTCTGCTTGGGGAAGCTTGGCGTGTTGGTGGGTGGAGGGGGCAGAGCCCCGTTCTGGCGCTGGCGCATGTGCGCTATGGCGGGACTCCGCTCTCACTGCTCGGGGGGCATTCCGGCACCAGACCCAGTCCCACCTCCCCCTCCATCAGCTGTGGCAATCTTGTTTGCGCCAGCTGATTGGAGGGCTCTGCCCTTATATAGCTTGACCGCTCGCTCGTCGGCACTCCACAGCTATTGCTGTGTGACGCTGGGCGAATGGTCTTGCTGCTCATCTGCCTATATCTTCAGGTAATCTCTGCTCTTACTCTTGTTCCTCACTGGCCATCCCTATTGTTTTTGTATGCTCCATGAGCTCTTACCACAGAGGCTCTGTCATTATAAATATATATATTTTTTTTACATTTACATCTTACATTCTTTTCACTCCCTCTTCCTTTTTTTTTTTCATCTCATTCATCCATTTTTCTTTCATTTTTTCATTTCTTTTCTTTTGCAGGTCTTCTGCCATTTACGCCTCAGTGGCCCCCTCGGTATACACCCTATAGCCTATCCCATTCCAACGGACAGGAAACTGGAGTTCCCCTATTTATATGCTATATACTTTGGAGCACTGGAATACCTAGCACGACATTTGCTTGATTTATTTTAACTACTCCTATTACATGCATCAACCTCTGTAACCATTCATGTAAATAATTGTAAGCAATGTGTATATGTATCCCCATCTTCTTTTGGCTGGTCTATCTCACTAACATCTTGTTATTTGTGCTCCCCATTAGAAATGTGCCCTTTGCTCTTTTTGTACCCTTCATGAAGGAGACCAACACTGCTCCAAAACGCGTAGGGTCTTTGAGCATCTTGGCCCACCTTTTATCATACGGGTGACTCTCCATTTATGACTGTCACCGCTATACGGATATCATTGCATGTATTTTAATTGTGTCTTGATTTTCATATATGTTTTTTGATTGTTTAATATGCATATACATTTTGTGTAATAAATATTGTTTTATTCTAATTTTGAATTGTGTACGTGCCATGAAAGTCCAAAATATAGGGGGTTTCTCTCCCTTTTTTCTGTTTATACAGGATGTGGCACAACATTACTGCACAGTAATGCTGAATTACTAATATGTCTACTATCCTTTAGGGAAAATGATTGTTGGCTTATAGTATCCTGAAAACTTTCAGAGCGGTGGCCATGGTCAACTGGTTCAAAACGAAACTCACAGGATTGTTAATACCAGCTCCCCTATTCAAAACGGTTCTTAAGTTTGTATTAAGTTCTGGGTTATAATTCCAGGGGCAGCTAAGAGAGGAATTTGGAGTGTGCTTGGATGCAATTTACTACTTACCCAACATTTGTCATAACCTGACCTCTGAGAAAAAGAATACTTATACTAAAGTAACAGCATTTTATCAGTAGGGGGCTATGAGTCCTTTAGGCCCTCCACGTTGGATTCCCTCCTTTGTCTAGATACTGTTCCATTAGAAGGGGGCTGCATATGGCCTTTAGGGTGCACAAGTCCTCAGAATGATAGATACAGTTAGTGATGATCCATGTGGGCAGAAAAACCATCAGTGTCATCATAAAGAGCAGGCACAAGACTTTCCCAAAGTCTGTTGTGAGAGAAGTGAGGTCATCTTTTTCAGAGTCTTATTATCACCTGTTTCACTCGCTCTTCAATGATTTGCATCACCTATTTGACCTCCTTTATCTGTGTCTTGCTTCGGGGTCCTTTGTGGTACTTTCTTTATCCTCTCGTCATTGATCCAGGCTCCAGATTGTTCCATGAGGACAGCGGTTCTGGTCACTGCGACTACACAAGTGGATGGGCCAAAAGGGTAATTTTGCTTCTTGGTCTGGTTCAGCTGGCGAATTACGACCACATCTCCGGGTTGGAACTCGTGTGTTGGTTCCTGTGAGGGTAATAGAAAATAATACTTTACCGTACATGCCATTCAACTTCATAATCAAGTTTCTACAATATTATTACTGTATCAAACTCAGATCTCTCTGCTCTGTTTCTTAATTCAGGGCGTGGGAAAAGGTCAGCCCATCAGGATCTTAAAAGGGGACAAGTGATTGGTCGTGGAAGGGGTAATTCTTATTTCTACTAAAACCGCAGGCAGCACAGTTTTCCATTTGGCAAATGTGCCACCCGTAGCTTCCCTTATTTTATCTTTAATTGTTTGGTTCATTCTTTCCACTATACCTGAACTCTGTGGGTGATATGGAATTTCCACTCTATTTGCAAAGTCTTGTGTTAAAATTTCAGCTGTAGCTTTCCATCCTTTATGTCCTATGCCATGGTACTGTGAGATGAATAAAGGTGCACTTGCTTTTGGTATGCCTGGTGTCCCCTCTTTGGCAATGAGTCCTGTCTCAGGACATGTTGTCAAACCCTGTTTATGCCAATAGGCCAGATCTCCTGGTGAAGCCATAGCCTATAGGTCCTGCAAAACCTGTTCCCAGGACAAAGTTGTGGGTGTAAGGGGGGCATTTGAATGAAAGCTTGGACCGTCAAAGCAGCCCATTTAGCAGCGGCATTGGCCAGTGCATTTCCCTTTGAAATGTCATCAGTACTGTGTGTGTGTGCTTCCATAGGGTGACCTAAGGTAAATGATGTAGCCATTTCTACAGCCATGGCACAAGAGGCCAAAGCCCTCAGACACACCGGCATGCCTTGTACCAGAACTGGGACTACTCTAGAAAAAAAAGCTACAAGTCTCAGCTTTCTGCCATGCTCTTGTGCAAGGACCCCAGCCATGGTTTTACAGTTGTCATTTGCAAACAAATGAAACATTTTACAATATTCAAGTAATTCCTGACCAGGAGCCATTACCATAGCAGTTTTAAGATACACAAAAGTATTAACCATTTAATTTCCCAAGATCAGGACTGTTAGGTAGAGCAGCTTGTCTCAGCAAGTTATTATAGTAGGAGAAAATCAGATATCCATTGGCAGCAGTAACCAAGCGTACCTAAGAAAGTTAACACTTCCTTCTTGGTATATGGGCAGGGCAGACCCCCAGAGCCGCAGCTCCCTTGTGACTGATTCTCCTTTCACCATGGGACAGAGTAAAATCAAGACACTCAACAGTTTCCTGACACCACTGCAACTTTTCATTAGACACTCTGTGACCTGTCTGTGCTAAATGTTCTAACAGTAAACCAGAGTCTTTCTGATAGGCATCCTGGGAGGGACTATACAACAGTAGGTCATTGAAAAGGGATGGAACCATGGCTAGGTGTCTAAGACTGTAAGTTGTCCTGGAGAGCTATTTGAGTAGACTGCTATTGAGTCTATATAGCCATGGCAAGCAATTCCAGGTTATCTGGCGCCCTCTACAGGAAAAACGCTAGTAGTCATTGTGTCTCTTCGTCAACAGGGATGGAGAAAAAAACATTACTTAAATCAATAACTGAAAAATGCCAAGGCGGGTATGGCGGTAATGAGAGATGGCACATCAGGTACAATAGGGGCAATTGGAATCACAAGGTTATTTTTGGCTTGGAGATCCTGCACAAACCTGTATGACTCGTTTTGACTGGTTATAAGGTGATATGATGGGTCTTAACATTCTTTGTTTCAGGAATTTCTCAATAATGGGTCTGATACCTTCCTCCTTCTCTTTGGAGAGATGGTACTGCTTGTGGTAAACTGGGGATACGCCTTTTTTTTAGTCTGGCTTTGTAATTGGTACATGAAATGTATCCTACATCAAGATCCAGAGGGGGTGATCCTGTGGAAATGGGGGAGGGAATTCAGTTTGAAAGAACAGTGGTAATTCTATGGCTACTCCCCTCTTCGAGTCAAGAAAATTTACCAGGCATGAAGGTATTATTCTGAATGAATGATGTAAGAATACAGTTCCAGTGACAAAGTCACTCACTATCAAGGATCGTCTCTGCTGAAGAGGTAGCTTCCCCTTGGCCTATTTGAGTGGTGGGGGGTCCCTGTTTCCTTCATGTACTTTATGCCCCACTCAGGATTCCCAGACCATATCCACATGGAACTGATCATTTGCTCCTGTGCGTGGGAAGGGTTAGCTACTGCACATACTTCCAGTTCATCCGGCCAGATCATATATGAAAGGATTTATCAAAAAATATTTGTTTCACATGTCTTTACATGTCTTTCCCTGGGATTAGGTGGGGAAGGGGTATTCTTTACTTTCTCCCTTACCCATTGTTAATTTGGTTACAAACAACTAATACGTACTTACCAAAAGGTCACTGTCTTACCTTACAAGATCCTCTTGGAATGTACAACAATAATATAAGCTCTAAACAATATTCTTAAATGGTACAATATTCTTATACAGTATAATACAATATTCTTATGCAATATAATAGTATTATACAGTACAATATAATATTCTGCGATAGAAAGAAGAAGCAAAAGGTTGGTAGAATTCCACTGATTGTCCGGCTCCTTCCTTAAAAGCCTCTGTTTTACCCTCCCAAAGACTAACATTAATGTGCCTACCAAAAGCACATGTGAATCCCTAAAGCACAGCAGTTTTCAATTAACCTCTCTACAATTTTGCACTATTCGTCTACCAAAGACTTTCCGCCTTTTATTGTGCTTGCCTAAAGCATGCCAGTTTGCAATTTTGCACTATACAAGGATATGGTATTGTCAGAGCCAAGGCAAGAACTGTCAAAAAAGCAGACACATTCCTACATTACCTCAGGTGAACACTGTATCCCACCGCTGCAACCATGGTGTAAGGGTTAATTCTGCTTAGATCTGGGACAATTAGTAGAATACCTTTTGGCGCTCTGGAAGCATTCAATGCACAAGATAAGAGAGAGTCACTGAATGAATGCTTGGCTTTAATGGTAAGACTTGCATCTTTATACAAATTATGAACAAAGAATATTGCACAACTTACAGATAAAGGAGGGAGGGAGGACAGAGTTCATCACATGACACATAATCCTTATACAAACATATAGCCTCTCAGACATAGTCTTAAACTAGTATTTTAGCTGACAGGGAATATTACCTGAAAACATAATTTAACTAAGTATTGCTGATGCTCTGATTTTGTCTGAAGACATAATTTCAAAACGAGTTCTTACCAGACCTTATCTATGCTGTGGTCATCGTGAAAACAAGACCCTAAAATAAGAAATATTCCTCTGTCAGGCCGCGTACACACGCGGGGACTGTTCGCCCAACTTTGTCCGTCAAACAGTTTCAGCAAACAGTCCGCTCAAAATTAGCATGGACGGACATGGCCACACACGACGAACGAACAGTTTGCTGAAACCGTGCGCGATGACGTGAACGGCACGTACGACGGGACGAAAAATACGACGTCCTATACACTGCATTATAACTTTCGGCGTGTAAATCCTTTCTGAGCATGCGCGGAACTTAGTTTGACGAACAAGCCTACACACGAGGGGACTGTTCGCTGAAACAAAGTTTCAGCGGACAGTTTTTCGGAATTTCCGAAAAACCTTGTTCAGCGGACTGTTCGCTGAAACTGTCCGCTGAAAGCCCACACACGAGCGGACTGTTTGCCGAAACACTGTTCAGCGGACAAAGTTGGGCGAACAGTCCCCGCGTGTGTACGCGGCCTCAGCCTTATTCAAGTTTCAGTCATGTTAACTCTTTCTCCTCCTTCACACTAACTGCCCTAACACTTATAACATTCACAAATGACACCAATGCAGTAATCAGTAAAAAAATAAAAACTGCTATTGGTGTCACTGTGACAGGGGGTGTGGGGGGGGGGGGGGGTTATGTGCCTATGTGTGCTAGTGTCAGTGTAGTGTTGCTGCAAGCTCACTGTAGATGTCTCCTCTCCACGGAGGCTGGAATGAAAAGGCTCCACGAGGACATCACTTCCTCTGCTTCTGTTTACATTACAGAAGCAGAGGAAGCTTCTCATATCCAGGAGTGATCGTGTGGCCTCCCCCTCAGGATGGATTGCTCCTGGAACGATGCTGACCGCCTCAGGCACTGGAGGGGAGTAACGTACCCATACGTTACTGTGCCTGCCCTTGCCATTCTGCCGCAGTATATCTGCGTGAGGCGGTCGGCAAGTGGTTAACCACTTGCCGACCGCCGCACGCCGATGTACGTCGGCAGAATGGCACGGGCAGGCATAAGGGCTTACATGTACGTCCCTTGCCTCCCGCGGGTCGGGGGCCCGATCGGGCCCCCGCCCGGTGCCTGCGGCGGTCGGTATTCGTTCGGGAGCGATCCCGGACGAGGGGACGGCCATTCATTCATGGCCACCCCCTCGCGATCGCTCCCGGCGAATGAAATTGTCCGGTGACATCACTTCCTCTCCTGTAATGTAAACACAGGAGAGGAAGTGATGTATTCTCTCCTCCGTGTCGGTAGTTTTCGTTCCGGCACCGAGGAGAGAGCATCGGTGAGTTGCACAAGCACTACACTACACAGTAGAACATGCCAGGCACACTCACACCCCCCCTTTACCCCCCGATCACCCCCCAATTACCCCTGCCCCCCCAGTCACAGTGACACCAATTGCTTTTTTTTTTTTTTTTTTTTTTGCATTGGTGTCATTTGTGACTGTAATAACTGTTAGGGCAGTTAGGGTTAGCCCCCTTTAGTTCTAATGTGCCCCCCTAACCCCCCCAATAAAGGTTTAACCCCGTGATCACCCCCCGTCGCCAGTGTCACTAAGGCAGGGTTCACATTGCAGCGGTTTATGAGAACGAATGTGATTCGCACCGCACTGCAGTGCAAATCACATCCGATCTCTGTGCGATTCGAGTTCAGCCATTCGCCGCACCCGCCACACCCGCCGCACCCGCCGCAAATTCGCACGGGACCCTTTTTTTGGCCCGCAGCAGAATCGGATCGCATGGGTGTTCACACCATGCGATCCGAGTTTGCAGATCGCACTGCGATATGCGAACTGATCTGGGGGTGTCAGTAACATTTCACTGACACTCCCAGCAGTTCGCATAGGGCAGTGTGAACTGCCGCCGGGAGGCATGCGATGCGGGAACCCGCCGCGGATTCGTGGCGTTTCCGCATCGCTCCAGTGTGAACCCAGCCTAATAAGCGATCATTTTTCTGATCGCCGTATTAGTGTCACAGGTGACGCTAGTTAGGCAGGTAGGTATTTAGGTTCGCCGCAGCTTTTTATAGCGCCAGGGACCCCCATATACTACCGCATAAAGCCCCCTGATTGCCCCCTAGTTAACCCTTTCACCAGTGATCACCATATAACTGTTACAGGTGACGCTGGTTGGTTAGTTATTTTTTTATAGTTTCAGGGCACCCGCCATTTATTACCTAATAAAGGTTTAACCCCCTGATCACCCGGCGGGTGTCATTTGTGACTGTAATAACTGTTAGGGCAGTTAGGGTTAGCCCCCTTTAGTTCTAAGGTACCCCCCTAACCCCCCCAATAAAGGTTTAACCCCGTGATCACCCCCCGTCGCCAGTGTCACTAAGGCTGGGTTCACATTGCAGCGGTTTATGAGAACGGATGTGATTCGCACCGCACTGCAGTGCAAATCACATCCGATCTCTGTGCGATTCGAGTTCAGCCATACAGATAGTATGGCTGAATTCGTGTCGCACCCGCCGCAAACTCGCACGGGACCCTTTTTTTGGTCCGCAGCAGAATCGGATCGCATGGGTGTTCACACCATGCGATCCGAGTTTGCAGATCGCACTGCGATATGCGAACTGATCTGGGGGTGTCATTAACATTTCACTGACACTCCCAGCAGTTCGCATAGGGCAGTGTGAACTGCCGCCGGGAGGCATGCGATGCGGGAACCCGCCGCGGATTCGTGGCGTTCCCGCATCGCTCCAGTGTGAACCCAGCCTAATAAGCGATCGTTTTTCTGATCGCTGTATTAGTGTCACAGGTGACGCTAGTTAGGCAGGTAGGTATTTAGGTTCGCCGCAGCTTTTTATAGCGCCAGGGACCCCCATATACTACCGCATAAAGCCCCCTGATTGCCCCCTAGTTAACCCTTTCACCAGTGATCACCATATAACTGTTACAGGTGACGCTGATTGGTTAGTTATTTTTTTTATAGTTTCAGGGCACCCGCCATTTATTACCTAGTCTCACTAGTGTACCCCTAAATTTAGGGGTGTCTACTTTCCAAAATGGGGTCATTTGGGGGGGGTTTGTGCCATCTTGGCATTTTATGGCCTTCAAAACTGTAACGCCCTTAGAAAGCCTGAAGGCGGTGCTTGGTTTTCGGGGCCCCGTACGTGGCTAGGCTCCCAAAAAGTCCCACATATGTGGTATCCCCGTACTCAGGAGAAGCAGCAGAATTTATTTTGGGGTGTCATTTCACATATGCCCATGGCATGCGTGAGCAATATATCATTTAGTGACAACTTTGTGAAAAAAAAAAAAAGTTTGTAATTTTCCCGCAACTTGTGGCAAAATATAAAATATTCCATGGACTCAACATGCCTCTCAGCAAATAGCTTGGGGTGTCTACTTTCTAAAATGGGGTCATTTGTGGGGGTTTTGTGCCATCTTGGCATTTTATGGCCTTCAAAACTGTA
This sequence comes from Lithobates pipiens, assembly GCF_037356315.1. NCBI lineage: Eukaryota > Metazoa > Chordata > Amphibia > Anura > Ranidae > Lithobates > Lithobates pipiens. The sequence goes on along the minus strand of NW_027507789.1, from coordinate 68,065,453 downwards.
ATAGGTAGTGAGGAGTGAAGTCAAATATTTACGCCCTTAGAAAACCTGAAGGCGGTTCTTGGCTTTCGGGGCCCCGTACGCGGCTAGGCTCCCAAAAAGTCCCACATATGTGGTATCCCCGTACTCAGGAGAAGCAGCAGAATTTATTTTGGGGTGTCATTTCACATATGCCCATAGCATGTGTGAGCAATATATCATTTAGTGACAACTTTGTGTAAAAAAAAAAAAAAAAATTTTTTTTTGTCATTATTCAATCGCTTGAGGCAAAAAAATTAAATATTCAATGGGCTTAACATGCCACTTATCAATTTCCTCAGGGTGTCTACTTTCCAAAATGGGGTCATTTGGGGGGGTTTTGTACTGCCCTGCCATTTTAGCACCTCAAGAAATGAGATAGGCAGTCGTAAACTAAAAGCTGCGTAAATTCCAGAAAACGTACCTTAGTTTGTAGATGTGACAACTTTTGCGCAAACCAATAAATATACAATTATTGACTTTTTTTTTACCAAAGACATGTGGCTGAATACATTTTGGCCTAAATGTATGACTAAAATTGAGTTTATTGGATTTTTCTAATAACAAAAAGTAGAAAATATCATTTTTTTTCAAAATTTGCGGTCTTTTTACGTTTATATCGCAAAAAATAAAAATCGCAGAGGCAATCAAATACCATCAAAAGAAAGCTCTATTTGTGGGAAGAAAAGGACGCAAATTTTGTTTGGGTACAACATTGCATGACCGCGCAATTACCAGTTAAAGCAGCGCAGTGCCAAGTTGTAAAAAGACCTCTGGTCATTTACCAGCAAAATGGTCCGGTCTGAAGGTGGTTAAGCATTCCTAAAATCACTGCTCCTGAAAAACAGCCGTTTGAAAAAAAAAAAAAAATTTTGCATCGATACGTGTCCCCTGGGCCAGTACACTGGTCCCCAAACACTTTTTATGGCAATGACTTGCATATAAGCTTTTAAAATTAGCACTTTTGATTTTTCACATTCAAAGTTCCATAGACTTTAAATGTGTTTGCACAAATCTTTTGTCTGTTCGCATGTTTTGGTGCAAACTGAACCTGAGGGTGTTCAGCTCATCCCTATTTGAAATGCTCACCAAAGCATGCATTTTCTTGCGAGTTGTCATGCATGTGGAAACACACAGATGCGAACAAATGGTAACACAAGTGTGCATCACGTTTTCAAAGCGTTGCCATGCTTTTTCAAAATGTGCCGCAAAGTGTACATTTTTTGTGCAGGTTGCCACACATGCGTTGCTATGTGTTTTTGACATGCACAACATAGAGCGTATTTTCTGTGCTGGTTGTATACATGATATACAGTGCTGCACATTTTCAAAACACACCGCAAAGCATACGTTTTTTTATTTTAGGTTGCCGTGCAAATGCAAACGAATGGTAACACAAGAGTTGATGCTCATTGCCGTTAGTTTTCAAAATGCACTGCACAGTGTCTGTGTTTTGTGCAGGTTGCCACACATGCGTTGCTATGTGCTTTTTGAAACACACAACGATGTGTGTGTTTTCTGTGCTGGTTGCATTCAGAAACATGACATACATTGGCACATTTTTGAAACACACCGTCAATCATATGTTTCTTTTTCGTGTTTCCACGTGTTTAGAAACAGATGCAAATTAAAAGGTGATTTTGTTTTCAAAACACATCGCAAAGTGTGCGTTTTCTTGCAGGTTGTTATGCGCTCAGAAATGTGCAGATGAGAATGCAGCCTAAATGGTAATGGAAGTGTGACGTGCATTGTTACGCATTTTAGAAAATCACATCAAAGTGTGTGTTTTCTGGGCAGTTTGCCATAAGTTCAGAAACATGCAGATGCAAACCCAGCCTAAATGACACCATGAGAGCAAAGAGCGCTTGGTGGGCGTGGCAATGCATTTTGCCTGTGGGTATCTTAATGCAAGCATGCATGAGTGTCCTCTTAGCAAGCGGTAGTGAGGGTAGAGGAGGATCGGGGCTGCTTTCTGCAAAACCATTACACAGAGCAGGGAAGTATGACATATTTATTTTTATTTTTTTTTATTTAAAAAATTGCCTTTAATCACTTAAAATTTTCTGACTAAAGTTCCACTTCCTGCTTGTTCCCTCTTCACTGCACAGAGGAATGGAGTGTGGGCAGGGATAACACAATTTCATTCCTCCCCCAATCACCACCCACATGAAGGCCCAGAAACACCCATAGTAACCTTTAGACCCGCCTACATCAACTCCCACAGCTGCTACAAATGACTCCCATAGCCTGCCCTGAAACTACATAGACTCAAAGGATCATGGGACATGTAGTATCAGGACTGGTAAAGGAAAAAAACAGGAAGTCAGAGGGAGTGACATCGCAGACACAGAAACCTGGTATATACAGCTAAATAAGGTGAGATACAGAGAAACTGACACTGGGGTTGTGATTCATTTACATGCACAATGCATCTGTTGTTTTAGGGAAGAAAAGCTGGAGTTCTTCTTTAAATTTCTTTATTTTTTTTAGCTCAAAAACATATTGGGTATAAGTCGTGACACCTACCCTGAGAAGCCTGTTAAGAAGGGCTATCTGGTGTCATAGGTGTGGTCCTACTTGCAGTACCAGCCAGGAGAAAGCCATCTTCAGGTCCTCTATTTGTGAAAAGTGTGGTGCAAGGCAAGAACTGGGATCAAGGACTTGCATAAACACCCTGGCATATCAGAGGTGGTTTGGAAGTAGCACAGCAACCTCATTAACCCTCTCCTCTATGCATACCTCCCAACTTTTGAACTTCAGAATGAGGGACACTTGAGGAAAGAAGTAACCTTGCACAGAGTTCTGTAGCAAACGTGGGCGTGATCAAACTTCTGACCGTGGGAGGAGCTTAAGGGGCATCATTAAACAAAACTTGGGCTTCCTTGTAAATATGCTTTTATTGTTACACAAGTAAGAGTCTCATGAATACATACAAACCCCAGCACATTAATTAAAAAAAAAAGGATAAAAGCATGCTGGGTAGGGATGAGCCGGACACCCCCCGGTTCGGTTCATACCAGAACCTTCGAACGGACCTAAAATTTGTACGAACTTTAGAACCCTGTTAAAGTCTATGGGACTCGAACGTTCAAAATCCAAAGTGCTAATTTTAAAGGCTAATATGCAAGCTATGCAACAGACAACGCCAGCAATAAGGGGTATCTTCAGGAGTATACTGTGCTGGAGGCACACAGCACCCACTTTAACTCCTGCAGATGCCTGTATTAGAGAACACCAGCAATAAAGGGTAGATACAGGTGTATACTGCACTGTGCTGGAGGCACACAACACCCATTAACTCCTGCAGATGGCTGTATTAGAGAACACCAGCAATAAAGGCTAGATACAGGTGTATACTGCGCTGGAGGCACACAACACCCACTAACTACTGCAGATGGCTGTATTAGAGAACAACAGCAATAAAGGCTAGATAAAGGTGTATACTGCGCTGGAGGCACACAACACCCACTAACTCCTGCAGATGGCTGAGAAAAGAACACACTGTCCCTGTCTATCTAGCTCTTTCCCTGCACGCCAACACACTACACAAGGCCGCCGCGCTGGCGGCCTTATATAGTGTGGGGCGTGTACTAAACCCCCTGAGCTATAATTGGCCGCAGGCATCCTGCCTGTAGCCAATTATGGCTCCCCTCGCTGCCGGCGCTGTGATTGGCCAAGAATGCGGGGGTCACAGTGCATGCTTGGCCAATCATGAGCCAGCAATGCACTGCGATGGCGTAGTGCATTGTGGACCGTTTGCACCACACAAGTTTGGTGTGAACGGTCCACAAAGTTCTGAATTCACTGAACAGACGAACGGCCGATGTTCGAGTCGAACATGCGTTTGAATCAAACACCAAGCTCATCCCTAATGCTAAAGAGAGCAGGGTTCTGCGATTAGCTAAAAAAGAGAGCAGGGTTCTGGGATGAGCTATATACAGAGTGCAGGGTTCTGGGATGAGCTGTGTACAGAGTGCAGGGTCCTAGGATGAGCTATATACAGTGTGCAGGGTTCTGGAGTGAGCTATGTACAGAGTACAGCATTCTGGGATGAGCTGTGCACAGAGTGCAGGGTTCTGGGATGAGGTGTGTACAGAGTACAGAGTTCTGGGATGAGCTATGTACAGATTACAGGGTTCTGGGATGAGCTGTGTAGAGTTCAGGGTTCTGGGATGAGCTATGTACAGATTACAGGGTTCTGGGATGAGCTGTGTAGAGTTCAGGGTTCTGGGATGAGCTATGTACAGAGTGCAAAGTTCTGGGATGAGCTGCATACAGAGTGCAAGGTTCTGGGATGAGCTGCATACAGAGTGAAAGGTTCTGGGATGAGCTGCATACAGAGTGAAAGGTTCTGGGATGAGCTGCATACAGAGTGAAAGGTTCTGGGATGAGCTGCATACAGAGTGAAAGGTTCTGGGATGAGCTGCATACAGAGTGCAAGGTTCTGGGATGAGCTGCATACAGAGTGCAAGGTTCTGGGATGAGCTGCATACAGAGTGCAAGGTTCTGGGATGAGCTGCATACAGAGTGCAAAGTTCTGGGATGAGCTGCATACAGAGTGCAAAGTTCTGGGATGAGCTGCATACAGAGTGCAAAGTTCTGGGATGAGCTGCATACAGAGTGCAAGGTTCTGGGATGAGCTGCATACAGAGTGCAGGGTTTTGGGATGAGATGCATGCAGAGTGCAGGGTTTTGGGATGAGCTGCATACAGAGTGCAGGGTTTTGGGATGAGCTGCATACAGAGTGCAGGGTTTTGGGATGAGCTGCATACAGAGTGCAGGATTCTGGGATGAGCTGCATACAGAGTGCAGGATTCTGGGATGAGCTGCATACAGAGTGCAGGATTCTGGGATGAGCTGCATACAGAGTGCAGGATTCTGGGATGAGCTGCATACAGAGTGCAGGGTTCTGGGATGAGCTATGTGCATGGTGCAGGGTTCTGGGATGAGCTATGTGCATGGTGCAGGGTTCTGGGATGAGCTATGTACACGGTGCCGGGTTCTGGGATGAGCTATGTACAGAGCACAGGGATCTGGAATGATGGGAATGGGTGGCAGCGGAGGGCAGTATAATAGGAGGGGTGGCATTGGAGGGCAGTATTATGGGGTGGAGGGCAGGGGACATAGTCAGTAGGGCAGGGGACGTGGTCAATAGGACAGGGGACATGGCCAATAGAGCAGTGGACATAATCAGTAGGGCAATGGACGGGATCAGTAGTTTTTCATTTTTTTTATTTTATTTTTTACCATTATATTTTAACTTTTATCATTTTTTTTTTACAATTTTTGATGGGAGGGGATGGCAGTTTAGGGACATATGATGGGAGGGGTGGCAGTGGAGGGCAGTATGATGGGGTGGAGGGCAGTATGATGGAAGGGGGTGTAGTGGAGGGCCAAATGATGGGAGGTGGTCTAGTGGAGGGCAGTATGATGGGAGGGGGGAGGGGAGGGCAGTATGATGGGAGGGATGGTAGTGGAGGGCCGTATGATGGGTGGTGTGGTAGTGGAGGGCAGCAAGATGGGAGGGGACAGTGGAGGGCAGTATGATGGGAGGGGGGTAGTGGAGGGCAGCATGATGGGAGGGGGTGAAGTGGAGGGCAGTATGATGGGAGGGGTGGCAGTAGAGGGCAACATGATGGGAGGGGTGGCAGTGGAGGGCATCATGATGGGAAGGGTGGCAGTGGGAGGTAGTATGATGGGAGGGGTAGCAGTGGTGAGCAGTATGATGGGAGCGGGGAGGGCAGTACGATGGGAGGGGGTGGCATTGCAGGGCAGAATGATGGGAGGTGTGGCTTTGGAGGGCAGTATGATGGGAGGGGTGCCAGTGGAGGGCAGTATGATGGGAGGGGTTGAAGTGGAGGGCAGCAAGATGGGAGGGGGTTGTGGAGGGCAGTATGATGGAAGGGGGGCAGTGGAGGGCAGTATGATGGGAGGGGCAGTATTATGGAAGGGATGGCAGTGGAGGGCAGTATGATGGGAGGGGTGGCAGTGGAAGGCAGTATGATGGGAGGGGTGGCATTGGAGGGCAGAATGATGGGAGGTGTGGCATTGGAGGGCAGTATGATGGGAGGGGTGGAAGTGGAAGGCAGCAAGATGGGAGGGGGTAGTGGAGGGCAGTATAATGGAAGGGGGGCAGTGGAGGGCAGTATGATGGGAGGGGCAGTATTATGGAAGGGATGGCAGTGGAGGGCAGTATGATGGGAGGGGTGGCAATGGAAGACAGTATGATGGGAGGGATGCCAGTGGAATGCAGTATGATGGGAGGGGTGACATTAGAGGGCAGTATGATAGGAGGGATGCCAGTGGAGGGCAGTATGATTGGAGGGGTGACATTGGAGGGCAGTATGATGGGAGGGGTGGCATTGGAGGGCAGTATGGTGGTAGGGGTGGCATTGGAGGGCAGTATGATGGGAGGGGTGGCAGTGGAGGGCAGTATGGTGGTAGGGGTGGCATTGGAGGGCAGTATGATGGGAGGGAGGGCAGTATGATGGGAGGGGTTAGTGGAGGGCAGCATGATGGTGTGGAGGGCAGTATAATGGGAGGGGGTAGTGGAGGGCAGTATGATGGGAGGGATGGCAGTGGAGGGCAGTATGATGGGGTGTAGGGCAGTATGAAGGGAAGGGGTGGCAGTAGAGTGCAGTATGATTGTAGGGAGGGAAGTGGAGGGCAGTATGATGGGAGGGGGTAGTGGAGGGCAGTATGATGGGAGGTAATGGAGGGCAGCATGATGGGAGGGGGTAGTGTAGGGCAGTATGATGGGAGGGAGGTAGTGGAGGGCAGCATGATGGGAGGTAGGTAGTGGAGGGCAGCATGATGGGAGGGGGTAGTGTAGGGCAGCATGATGGTGTGGAGGGCAGTATGATGGGAGGGGTGGCAGTGGAGGGCAGTATGATGGGGTGTAGGGCAGTATGAAGGGAAGGGGTGGCAGTGGAGTGCAGTATGATGGTAGGGAGGGAAGTGGAGGGCAGTATGATGGGAGGGGGTAGTGGAAGGCAGTATGATGGGAGGGGGTAGTGGAGGGCAGTATGATGGGAGGGGGTAGTGGAGGGAAGTATGATGGGAGGGGGTAGTGGAGGGCAGTATGATGGGAGGGAGGTAGTGGAGGGCAGTATGATGGGAGGGAGGTAGTGGAGGGCAGCATGATGGGAGGTGTGGTAGTGGAGGGCAGCAAGATGGGAGGGGTGGCAGTGGAGGGCAGTAAAATGGGAGGGGTGGCAGTGGAGGGCAAAATGATGCGAGGGGGTAGTTGAGTGCAGTATGTTAGGGAGGATAGTGGAGGGCAGTATGATGGGAGGGGTGACAGTGGAGGGCAACATGATGGGAGGGGGTAGTGGAGGGCAGTATGATGGGAGTGGGTAGTGGAGGGCAGTATGATGGGAGGGAGGTAGTGGAGGGCAGCAAGATGGGAGGGGTGGTAGTGGAGGGCAGCAAGATGGGAGGGGGCAGTGGAGGGCAGTATGATGGGAGGGGTGGCAGTGGAGTGCAGTATGATGGGAGAGGGCAGAAGAGGACAGTATGATGGGAGGGGTGGCAGTGGAGGGCAAAATGATGCGAGGGGGGTAGTTGAGTGCAGTATGTTAGGGAGGATAGTGGAGGGCAGTATGATGGGAGGGGTGACAGTGGAGGGCAACATGATGGGAGGGGGTAGTGGAGGGGAAGTATGATGGAAGGGGTGGAAGTGGAGGGCAGCAAGATGGGAGGGGGCAGTGGAGGTCAGTTTTATGGGAGGGGTGGTAGTGGAGGGCAGTATGATGGGAGAGGGCAGAAGAGGACAGTATGATGGGAGGGCAGTATGATGGGAGGGGGTAGTGGAGGGCAGTATGATGGGAGGTGTGGTAGTGGAGGGGAAGTATGATGGGAGGGGTGGAAGTAGAGGGCAGCAAGATGGGAGGGGGCAGTGGAGGGAAGTATTATGGGAGGGGTGGTAGTGGAGGGCAGTATGATGGGAGGGGGCAGTAGAGGACCGTATGATGGGAGGGATGGCAATGGAGGGCAGTATGATGGGAGGTATGGCAGTGAAGGGCAGTATGATGGGAGGGGGGTAGTGGAGGGCAGTATGATGGGGGGGCAGTATGATGGGGGGGCAGTGGAGGGCAGTATGATGGGAGGGGGCAGTAGAGGGCAGTATGATGGGAGGGATGGCAGTGGAGGGCATTATGATGGGAGGGGTAGCAGTATGATGGGAGGGTGGCAGTGTAGGGCAGTATGATGGGAGGGGTGACATTGGAGGGCAGTATGATGGGAGGGGTGGCATTGGAGGGCAGTATGATGGGAGGGGTGGCAGTGGAGGGCAGTATGATGGGAGGGGTTGCAGTGGAGGGCAGTATGATGGGAGGGGTGGCAGTGGAGAGCAGTATGATGGGAGGGGTGGCAGTGGAGAGCAGTATGATGGGAGGGGTGGCAGTGGAGAGCAGTATGATGGGAGGGAGGATAGTGGAGGGCAGTATAATGGGAGGGGTGACAGTGGAGGGCAGTATGATGGGAGGTGGGGCAGTGGAGGTTAGTATGATGGGAGGGGTGACAGTGGAGGGCAGTATGATGGGAGGGGTGACAGTGGAGGGCAGTATGATGGGAGTGGGTAGTGGAGGGCAGTATGACGGGAGGGGGGTATTGGAGGGCAGTATGACGGGAGGTGGGGCGGTGGAGGTTAGTATGATGGGAGGGGTGACAGTGGAGGGCAGTATGATGGGAGGGGTGACAGTGGAGGGCAATATGATGGAAGGGGTGGCAGTGTAGGGCAGTATGATGGGAGGGGGTATTGGAGGGCAGTATGATGGAAGGGGGGTAGTGGAGGGAAGTATGATGGGAGGGAGGTAGTAGAGGGCAGTATGATAGGAGGGGTAATGGAGGGCAGTATGATGGGAGGGGGGTAGTGGAGGTCAGTATGATGGGAGGTGGGGCAGTGGAGGGCAGTATGATGGGAGTGGGTAGTGGAGGGCAGTATGACAGGAGGGGGGTATTGGAGGGCAGTATGACGGGAGGTGGGGCGGTGGAGGTTAGTATGATGGGAGGGGTGACAGTGGAGGGCAGTATGATGGGTGGGGTGACAGTGGAGGGCAATATGATGGAAGGGGTGGCAGTGTAGGGCAGTATGATGGGAGGGGGTATTGGAGGGCAGTATGATGGAAGGGGGGTAGTGGAGGGAAGTATGATGGGAGGGAGGTAGTAGAGGGCAGTATGATAGGAGGGGTAATGGAGGGCAGTATGATGGGAGGGGGGTAGTGGAGGTCAGTATGATGGGAGGTGGGGCAGTGGAGGTTAGAATAATGGGAAGGGTGACAGTGGAGGGCAGTATGATGGGAGAGGTGACAGTGGAGGGCAATATGATGGGAGGGGTGGCAGTGGAGGGCAATATGATGGGAGGGGGTAGTGGAGGGCAGTATGATGGGAGGTAGTGGAGGGCAGTATGATGGGAGGGGGGCAGTAGAGGGAAGTATGATGGGAAGGAGGTAGTGGAGGGCAGTATGATGAGAGGTGTGGAAGTGGAGGGGAAGTATGATGGGAGGGGTGGAAGTGGAGGGCAGCAAGATGGGAGGGGGCAGTGGAGGGCAGTATTATGGGAGGGGTGGCAGTGGAGGGCAGTATGATGGGAGGAGGCAGTAGAGGACAGTATGATGGGAGGGATGGCAGTGGAGGGCAGTATGATGGGAGGGATGGCAGTGAAGGGCAGTATGATGGGAGGTGGGTAGTGGAGGGCAGTATGATGGGAGTAGGGATGAGCTTCGTGTTTGAGTCGAACATACGTTCGACTCGAACATCGGCTGTTCGCCCGTTCAGCGAATTCCGAACGTTATGGGCCGTTCGCACCAAATTCGTGTGGCGCTCACGGCCCACAATGCACTGCGTCATCGCAGTGCATTGCTGGCTCATGATTGGCCAAGCATGCACTGTGACCCCGCATGCTTGGCCAATCACAGCGCCAGCAGCGAGGAGAGCCATGATTGGCCACAGGCAGGATGCCTGTGGCCAATCATAGCTCAGGCTGTGTAGTACACGCCCACACTATATAAGGCCGCCAGCGCGGCGGCCTTGTGTAGTGTGTTGGCGTCTGAAGCAGTTAGTGGGTGTTCTGTGTACCTTCAACACAGTACACACCGATCGTTATTGGCCGATTTTCGATCTTGCTCTTCTGTAGTGGTTGTTGTCTGCTTGCCCTGACCGCAGTATACACCGCTATATTCACCTCACCTATATAGCTAGTGATCTATCTTTTATAATAGAGCTTGCAGTCAGTAGTGTTAGGAGCTTGTGCATGCTGTCTGCGTGCTCTGTACCCAGTACACACCGCTATATCCACCTACATAGCTCTTCTCTATTTGAGCCCACTTGCCATCTGCAGGAGTTATTGGAAGTTGTGTGTGCCTCCAGCACAGCACAGTATACATCTGTATATACCCCTTTATCTCTGGTGTTCTATAATAAAGGCATCTGCAGGAGTTAGTGGGTTTTTTTGTGCCTCCAGCACAATATACACCTGTATCTACCCTTTATTTCTGTTCTCTAATAGAGCCATCTGCAGGGCTTAGTGGGTGTTGTGTGACTCCATTACAGTATACCCCTTTATCTCTGGTGTTCTATAATAAAGGCATCTGCAGGAGTTAGTGGGTGTTGTGTGACTCCAGCACAATATACACTACCCAACTGCTGTTTTACCCAACTCCCTTCAGGCCATTACCATGTCTGGAAGGCCAGCAAGGAGAGGCAGACAGGCACGAGCCGATAAAAGAGGGCAAGCAGGCTCTGTGTCTAGAGACAACAGTGCTGGTCGTGGACGCGGTGCATTGTCATCAGCACGTGGCCATGGGACACGCTTGTCCTTCTTTTCGGCAGCTGGACATGTTGAACCGCAACATGCCAACGACTTGGTAGAGTGGATGACCAAGCCCTCTTCATCCTCCTCATCCTCTCTCACCCAGTCTCAGGGTACTAGCAAAGCAGCTGCCAACGCATCGTCTTCCCTCCTCTCAATGTCATCATCAGTGACTCCTTCCCTAGACCCACCACGTCCTCCTGAGGAGTCTCCTGAACTCTTTGAGCACAGTGTTGGGTACATGCTCCAGGAGGATGCCCAGTGTTTTGTAGGCTCTGATGATGACACTCAGCTAGAGGAAGGCAGTAGCGTGAGCGCAGAGAGAGGGGATGCTCAAGAAGGACAGCAATCTGGCAGTCATGTTCCACAAGCTGCAGCATACTGCCAGGTTTGCTACAGCGATGAAGAGGGAGGGGATGATGAGGGCACTGACTCCACGTGGGTGCCTGGTAGGAGAGAGGAGGAGGAGGAGGCACATGTCCAACGAGGCAGGATGCCCTCCGGGGGCCAGCTTAGGGGCAGCACACCCACTGAATCACACCGCAGAGCTCCGCCTGTGCAGGGCGCTGCCTCTGCGCGTTATTCTAAAAGTTCTTTGGTGTGGGCCTTTTTTGAGACGAGTGCATCAGATCGCACCGATGCTATTTGCAACATATGTCTCAAGCGTATCTCGCGTGGTCAAAACATCAGCCGCTTGGGCACCACATGCTTCACCAGACATATGTTGACCTGCCATGCAGCTCGTTGGCAAGCGTACCTCAAAGACCCACACCAAAGAACAAAGCGGACCTCTCCTTGCTCTTCATCAGCTGGCATCTCCAACCCCACTAGACATTCAGTCCTCTCTGAAACCTGCTCTGAGAGGAATGAAGGTGTAGAATTAGGTGTGTCACAGCCAAGTGCTTCCTGGCACTCTGCTAGCAGTACACCCACGTCCGATTATAGCAGGCAAATGTCCCTGCCCCAGCTGCTGGACCGGCGAAAGAAGTTCACACCCAGCCATCCACATGCCCAGTGGTTGAATGCTAGGTTGGCTAAATTGCTAGCCCTTCAACTGCTGCCTTTTCAGTTGGTAGACTCGGCCCCCTTCCGTGAGTTTGTACAATGTGCGGTTCCTCAGTGGCAGGTCCCCAAACGCCACTTTTTCTCACAGAAGGCGATTCCGGCTCTCTACCGGCATGTGGAAGGCAATGTCCTTGCCTCGCTGGACAGGGCGGTCAGTGGTAAGGTGCATATTACCGCTGACTCGTGGTCCAGCAGGCATGGACAGGGACGTTACCTGTCTTTCACTGCCCATTGGGTCACTCTTCTGGCAGCTGGGAAGGATGCAGGACAAGGTGCAGTAGTGTTGGAGGTTGTTCCGCCACCACGCCTCCAAAATGCTACTATTGGTTGTGACACACCTCTCTCCTCCACCCCCTCCTCTTCTTCCTCCATGGCCTCTTCCAGTGCTCTGTCCTCAGAACCAGCGGTGCTCCGTAGGCGTTCCAGGGGCTACGCAAGTACGCAGGCAAAACGATGCCATGCCGTGCTTGCGCTGGTTTGTTAGGGGGACAGGAGCCACACTGGGGCGGATGTTTTGTCAGCTCTGCAGGGGCAGGCCGAGAGGTGGTTGACGCCACGCCAGCATAAGCTAGGAATGGTGGTTTGTGACAATGGCACCAACCTCCTCTCCGCCCTCCGACAGAGACAACTGACCCATGTGCCCTGTGTAGCTCACGTTTTTAACCTGGTGGTGCAGCGGTTCTTGGGCAGGTACCCCGGCTTACAGGATGTCCTGAAGCAGGCCAGGAAAGTCTGTGTGCATTTCCGCCGATCATTTAATGCCTGTGCTTGGCTGGCTGAGCTCCAAAAGGAGTTGAACCTGCCCAAAACTGCCTTATATGTGACATGCCCACCAGGTGGAACTCAACGTTGGCCATGCTGCAGCGGCTGCACACGCAGCAGAGGGCCAACAATGAGTACCCGTGCGACTACATCACCAGGACAGGGTCAGGGGAGCTCGGTTTTTTCTCACCACACCAGTGGGGCATGATCAGGGATGCATGCACTGTCCTGTCACCGTTTGAGGAGGCCACAAGGATGGTGAGCAGTGACAGTGCATGCATCAGTGACACTGTACCTCTTGTCCACCTCTTGGAGCATACGCTGCGTGGAATAATGGACAGGGCACTTGAGGCAGAACAGAGGCAGGAAGAGGAGGACTTCCTTGCCTCTCAAGGCCTCCTTTATCCAGACAGTGTTCCTGCTGTGCCACCCATCACACAGGAAGAGGATGAGGAGGAGGAAGAGGAGGAGGAGGAGGATGATTGTGTCAGCATGGAGAAGGAGGCTGGCACTCAGCATCAGCAGCAGCAGTCTTGTAGGGATGATTTACAGTCCCAAGAAACACGTGGACTTGTCCATGGCTAGGAGGAGGTAGCTGCGGATCATGTTGCCCTTAGTGACCCAGAGGCCTCCGGACCAAATGCCTCAGCTAACCTACGCTGCATGGCCTCCCTGATCCTGCAAAGCCTGCGGAAGGATCCTCGTATTCTTCGGATCAAGGAGAGGGACCATTACTGGCTGGCCACTCTCCTTGATCCACGGTACAAGGGTAAGGTTGCCGACCTTATCTTGCCATCGCAGAAGGAGCAGAGGATGAGATATCTCCGGGAGGCCTTGCAGAAAGGTCTGTGCAACGCGTTCCCAGAGACTAGGAGGTTACAAACTCCTGGTCCTGGACTACATGTTGCTGAGGCATCGGTCAGAAGGAGCGGTGGAGAATGTGGCCGTCTGACTGATGCTTTCAGACAATTTTTTAGTCCGCAGCCCCAAGGTATGATCGGTTCCAGCAACCATCGCCAGCGTCTGATTTACATGGTGCAGGAATACCTAGGGGCAAGGTCAGACTTGGACACCTTTCCCACCGAAAATCCTCTGGCTTACTGGGTCTTGAGGACTGATCACTGGCCAGAGCTTGCACAGTATGCAATTGAGCTACTGGCCTGTCCTGTATCCAGCGTTCTTTCGGAACGCACCTTCAGTGCTGCTGGTGGCTTTGTTACCGATCACAGGGTGCGCCTGTCCACCGAATCAGTTGATCGACTGACCTTCATCAAGATGAATCAGTCTTGGATCACCCACAGCTACCAAGCACCTGAAGCTGATGTAACCGAATAATTTTTTTTGAAATATCACATCCCTTCAAGACTGCCTATGCTGATGCTGAGTGACTGTCCTGTTATGTTGATTGTCTATCTTCTTCCTCCTCCGCTGATATGTTGGAAGAACATTTCTGGTTCTGGGTGATGCCATCAGCCCAGTTTTTCTGCCCCTGTTTAACAGGGGCGTTTAATTACAATTTTTGATGCAATGCTTTGCAGCAGGGCTAATTCCTGCAATAGCACCACAACCACCAAAGGTCAATTTTTCTACCACTGTTCAACAATGGCATGTAATTACAATTCTTGATATAATCGTTCACAGCAGGGCGCTCCAGCGCCCACCAAGAGTCACTTTGAGGGCTTACAATGTTGTGGCAAAACCAACACCTTGTTCCTCCATTTCTGCAGAGCATATAGGGCAGGCCCCTACTTTCAAACATCCAACTTACAAACATCTCCTACTTGCAAACGGAAGGAGACAACAGCAAGTGAGATGAAAAAAGATGGACGACAAAACAAATTATACAGGGGTGATAACCCTTCCCTATGTTTTCCAAAAAGCTTAAAAATTGTTTTTTTGACTGGAGCTACACTTTAAAAATGTACCAGTTGAAAATTACAAACAGATTCAACTTAACACAACAAACCTACACAGTCCCTGTCTTGTTTGCACCGCCTGTATACTGCTGTTCTGAGTATATAGGGCCTGGGGGCCACACGTATTTCCTTTTTTTAATATGGGTACGGGGTTCCCCTTAATATGCGTACAAGACCCAAAGGGGCTGGTAATGGGCAGGGAGGGCTACCCATGCCATTTTTCTCAATGATTTTCAACCATATTGCAGGAACCAGATATAACATTAAAACCGCAAGCAGTTTTCAATGATGTTATTTCCGTTTAATGTCATTTTGTGCAGGGACTGTTCTAAACACGGGAAACACGTGGCACTTCACAGGCATACTACAGACACCCCCCAGGCACCATATTTAAAGGAATAGTTCACTTTTTTTTTCACTTTAATCGTCATTAAAATCAGTGCTCCCGCCAAAACGGCCATTTTTAAAAACATTTTAGGCATTGACCCATGTCCCCTGAGGCAGGAGCCAGGTCCCCAAACCCTTTTTAGGACAGTATCTTGCATATTAGCCGTTAAAATTAGCACTTTTAATTTCGAACGTTCGAGTCCCATAGACTTCAATGGGGTTCTAAAGTTCGTACGAATTTGGGGCCCGTTCGAAAGTTCTGGTGCGAACCGAACCGGGGGGTGTTCGGCTCATCCCTAGATGGGAGGGAGGTAGTGGAGGGCAGTATGATAGGAGGAGGTTGGGACATACCTCCCAACCGTCCTGGATTGCTCGTGAAAGTCCTGCTTTGGGAGGTCTGTCCCACAACCCAGGCACCTTCATTCAGGGACAAAACAATGTCCCAGAATTGCCCCCTGGGCCAATCTGATGCCCTCTAAATAAGCCATTGCTGTTCCTCATAGCCTGGTGTACTGCTGGCCGAGACCTGCTTTATTATTAAAGCCTAGGCACTGCATGGCACACTGCCAAACAACTGGTTGCTAGACGCGGTGTGCCTAGCGTCTAGCAACCAGTGACGTCATGAAGAGGAGGAGAGCGGGGCCCCAGCATTCAAAGCAAGCTGGAGGAGGATTTAAGTTCCTCCTTCGCGCCTAAGCTCCTTAGACATCCGTACCTAGGACCTCCCATCATACTGCCCTCCACTACCCCCTCTCACCATACTGCCCTCCACTACCCCCCTTCCATCATACTGCCCTCCACTACGCCCCTCCCATCATACTGCCCTCCACTGCCACCTCTCCCATCATATTGCCCTCCATAGTTTCATAGTTAGTTAGGTTGAATAAAGACACCAGTCCATCCACCAACCTGAGTGAGTGTCTACAATTGTCCCTATCTCTGTACATTGCACACTCACGTTGGTCCCCACCCATCATACTGCCCTCCACTGCCAGTCCTCAAATCACACTACCCTCCACTGCCCCACCTCCCATAATACTGTCCTCCACTACCGCCCTCCCATCATACTGCCCTCCACTACCTCCCACCCATCATACTGCCCTCCACTACCCCCTCTCCCATCATACTGTCCTTCACTGCCCCCTCCCATCTTGCTGCCCTCCACTTCCACCCCTCCCATCATACTTCCCACCACTACCACACCTACCATCATACTGCCCTCCAATGCCACCCCTCCCATCATAAATAAAGCCCAGTTGTTCACCAACACACAGAACCCCTGCATTTGGAAAGCATGGGGAGTTCAATATCAAGCTGGAGGAGGATTTAAGTTCCTCCTTCTCGCCTAAGCTCCTTAGACATCCGTACCTAGGACCTCCCATCATACTGCCCTCCACTACCCCCTCTCACCATATTGCCCTCCACTACCCCCTCCCATCACACTGCCACCCCTCCCATCATACTACCCTCCACTGCCCCACCTCCCATCATACTGCCCTCCACTACCCCCTCCCATCATACTGCCCTCCACTACCCCTCCTATCATACTGTCCTCCACTACTTCCCTCCCATCATACTGCCCTCCACTACCCCCTCTCCCATCATACTGTCCTCCACTGCCCCCTCCCATCTTGCTGCCCTCCACTTCCCCCCCTCCTATCATACTTCCCTCCACTACCACACCTCCCATCATACTGCCCTCCCCTACCTCCCTCCCATCATACTGCCCTCCACTACCTCCCTCCCATCATAGTGCCCTTCACTACCCCCTGCCATCATACGGCCCTCCACTGTCACCCCTCTAATCATACTGCCCTCCACTATCCTCCCTACCATCATACTGCTCTCCACTGCCACCCCACCCATCATACTGCGCTCCACTGCCACCCCACCCATCATACTGCCCTCCAGTGCCACCCCTCCCTTCATACTGCCCTCCACTGCCACCCCTCCCATCATATTGCCCTCCACTGCCACCCCTCCCATCATACTGCCCTCAAATGCCATCCCTCACATCATACTGCCCTCCACTGTCACCACTCCCATCATACTGCCCTCCAATGCCACCCCTCCCATCATACTGCACGCCACTGCCACCCCTCCCATCTGGGCAGCACAGTGGTGTAGTGGTTAGCACTCTCGCCTAGCAGTAAAAAGGGTCGCTGGTTTGAATCCCAACCACGACACTACCTGCCTGGAGTTTGCATGTTCTTCCTGTGCCTGCATGGGTTTCCTCCAGGTACTCCGGTTTCCTCCCACAACCCAAAAGACATGCAGGTAGGTTAACTGATTTCTGTCCAAAATTGGCCCTAGTATAGGAATTGGGACCTCGGATTGTGGGCTCCCAGAGGGCAGGGACCGATGTGAGTGTGCAATGTACAGGGTTAGGGACAATTGTAGACACTCGGGTTGAACTGAATGGACGGGTGTCTTTATTCAACCTTACTAACTATGTAACTATAATGCCCTTCTCTGCCACCCCTCCCATAATACTGCCCTCCACTGCCCCCTCCCATCTTGCTGCCCTCCCATCATACTTCCCCTCCACTATCATACTGTCCTCCACTACCTCCTTCCCATCATACTTCCCTGCACTACCCCCTCCCATCATACTGCCCTCCACTGCCACCCCTCCCATCATACTGCCCTCCACTACCCCCTCCTATCATACTGCCCTCCACTACCCCTCTCACATCATACTGTACTCCACTGCCCCCTCCCATCTTGCTGCCCTCCACTTCCACCACTACCATCATACTTCCCTCCACTACCACACCTCCCATCATACTGCCCTCCACTACCTCCCTCCCATCATACCGCCCTCCACTACCCCCTCCCATCATACTGCCCTCCACTGTCACCCCTCCCATCATACTGCCCTCCGCTATCCTCCTTACAATCATACTGCTCTTCACTATCCTCCCTACCATCATACTGCACTCCGCTACCCCCTCCCATCGTACTGCTCTCCACTGCCACCCCTCCCATCATACTGCACTCCACTGCCACCCCTCCCATCATACTGCACTCCACTGCCACCCCTCCCATCACACTGCCCTCCACTGCCACCCCTCCCATCACACTGCCCTCCACTGCCACCCATCCTATCATACTGCCCTCCAATGCCACCCCTCCCATCATACTGCCCTCCAATGCCACCCCTCCCATCATACTGCCCTCTTCTGCCCCCTCCCATCATACTTCCCCTCCACTACCACACCTCCCATCATACTGCCCTCCAATTCCACCCCTCCCATCATTCTGCCCTCCACTGCCCCCTCCCATCTTGCTGCCTTCCACTTCCACCCCTCCCATCATACTTCCCCTCCACTACCACACCTCCCATCATACTGCCCTCCACTACCTCCTTCCCATCATACTGCCCTCCACTACCCCCTCCAATCATACTGCCCTCCAGTACCCCCCTCCCATCATATTGCCCTCCACTGTCACCCCTCCCATCATACTTCCCTTCACTGCCATGCCTCCCATCATACTGCCCTGCCTCCCATCATACTGCCCTGCCTCCCATCATACTGCCCTCCACTACCCCCTCCTATCTTACTGCCCTCCACTACCTGCTCTCTTGGGGCCTCCCCCATGGTGGCAGACCACCAGGGCCGGTCGCAAGTGCAACCTTTGCAACCCTGGTTGTTTAGCCATTGGTGTCATTTTATTTTGTTATTTTATTTCTTTTCTTTTTAAGATCTCCTGCTGGGGGGCTATGTTGGGGTCTAAACAGACCTCTGATGTTCTGCCTTTGAGACAGAGAAATAATATTGAGGACAAAGCTCTCAATCTCCATCTCTGCAGCTTCAGCTGCACAAAATGAACGGACAAGAGTAGCTCTGTACAGAGCTTCCCAGCCATTCACAAACTGAAGCATAGTAAACACAGTTGAGACCTGCCAGGTTCCTCATTTATACTCCACATGTGGGCTGCTTCTATGCCCATATTTTTCACTATGGCTTTCATGTTCTAAAGGATGTCTAAAATCTATGTGTGACCCACTATATACAGGTGCAAGTCCGGTCACGGGACCCGCGGACTCGATTGCCGCGGACATACCCGCGATCGTCTCACGGAGCAGCCAAATGAAGAAATGCCGTTGTAAACAGCATTTCTCCATTCTGCCTAGCAACTAGTGACGCTGATCTCTGCTCCATGTGATTGGAGCAGAGATCAGTGTTCACTAAATGAAAGCCCAACCCCCCCACAGTTAGTAACACCCCCCTAGGAACACTTAACCCCTACACTGCCACCCACTGGTTAACCCCTTCACTGCCAGTGTCATTTACACAGGAATCACTGCATTTATATAGCAGTGATTACAGTATAAATGACAATGGTCCCAAAAATGTGTCAAAAATGTCCGATGGGTCCCCCACAATGTCGCAGTAACAATAAAAATTGCTGATCGCTGCCATTACTAGTAAAAAAAAAAAAAAAAAAAATGATTAATAAAAATATCCCTATTTTGTAAACGCTATAACTTTTGCGCAAACCAATCAATAATCACTTATTGCGATTTTTTTTACCAAAAATATGTAGAACAATACGTATCGACCTAAACTGAGGGAAAAAAATGTTTTTTTTATATATTTTTGAGGGATATTTATAACAAAAAGTAAAAAATAATGCGTTTTTTTCAAAATTGTCGCTCTATTTTTGTTTATAGCGCAAAAAATAAAAACCGCAGGGGTGATCAAATACCACCAAAAGAAAGCTCTATTTGTGGGAAAAAAAGGACGTCAATTTTGTTTGGGAGCCACGTCGCACGACCGCGCAATTGTCAGTTAAAGTGACGCAGTGCCGAATCGCAAAAAGTGGTCTGGTCTTTGACCAGCAAATTGGTCCGGTCTGAAAGTGGTTAAGGGAGCCCGAGTGCCACCCCCTCTCTCCAGGCACCCCCTCTATGTAGAATGGATAGATTCATGTATTGCATGAATCTATCCATGGCCGCCGCCGCCACCTCCTATTCAGACCTACAGCCCATTTTATGATGCTGGGTGCCTGAATTACAGCAGCGGGGGTGTTTTTTTAAGCACCTGATTAGAGCCATAGGCTCTAATAGGCATCAAAAATGGTGGACTCGGGAACGAAGAGCATTGCTGTTAATATTTGCTTTTCTAACACTGAAACGCCTCTCTGCCAATCAGGTAGCGCAGGTCTGATACCCATCACCTGATGGGCTGAAAGGACAGGTGATGCTATTGGACATCTAGCAGGAAGCAAGAAGAGACACACGGAGGACACAGCTTGCTGCTGTCTGACCCACCACCAAGATGGGGTAAGTGCCGGTCAGACAGCGGGCAGGTGGGGGTCACAATGGCTGCATTTGATGGGGCACAATGGCGGCATTGATGGGCACAGTGGTGACATTTGATGGGCACACTGGCGGCATTTAATAGGCTCAGTGGTCAATTGATGAGCATATTGGCTGTAATTGATGGGCACGGTGGCTGTAATTGATGGGCACAGTGGCTGCATTTGTTGGGGCACAGTGGCTGCATTTGTTGGGGCACAGTGGCTGCATATGATGGGGCACAGTGGCTGCATATGATGGGGCACAGTGGCTGCATATGATGGGGCACAGTGGCTGCATATGATGGGGCACAGTGGCTGCATATGATGGGGCACAGTGGCTGCATATGATGGGGCACAGTGGCTGCATATGATGGAGCACAGTGGCTGCATATGATGGAGCACAGTGGCTGCATATGATGGAGCACAGTGGCTGCATTTGGTGGCACAGTAGCCGCAATTGATGGGCACAGTGGTCGCAATTGATGGACACAGTGGCTGCATTTTTTGGGCATAATGGCTGCAATCGATGGACACAGTGGCTGCATTTGATGGGGCACAGTGGCTGCATTTGATGGGGCACAGTGGCTGCATTTGATGGGGCACAGTGGCTGCATTTGATGTGGCACAGTGACTGCATTTGATGGGGCACAGTGGCTGCAATTGATGGACACAGTGGCTGCAATTGATGGATACAGTGGTTGCATTTGATGGGGCACAGTGGCTGCAATTGATGGACACAGTGGCTGCAATTGATGGACACAGTGGCTGAAATTGATGGATACAGTGGCTGCAATTGATGGACACAGTGGCTGCAATTGATGGACACAGTGGCTGCAATTGATGGACACAGTGGCTGCAATTGATGGACACAGTGGCTGCATTTGATGGGGCACAGTGGCTGCATTTGATGGGGCACAGTGGCTGAAATTGATGGACACAGTGGCTGCAATTGATGGACACAGTGGCTGCAATTGATGGACACAGTGGCTGCAATTGATGGACACAGTGGCTGCATTTGATGGGGCACAGTGGCTGCATTTGATGGGGCACAGTGGCTGCAATTGATGGGTACAGTGAGGCTGCAATTTATGTTTTTTCAGTATTTTTCAGAAATATTCAGTTTGTTTGCACCCCCACAAAAATTTGGAGCGCCAGCCTCCACTGAGCATACTTGTAGGTCTGGAACAGTTCTACTGAGAATTAGGAACTTCAATCGGATTAAAAAAATCTGTAAGCTAAAAATGGATGGTACCTGAGCCTCATTGGATAGGGGAGAAGAATCCTGGAAGTTTGCCTGTAATGCAGCCTTACGGCGATGGACCCTGTGTAATGGAACCCTGTGCAGTGTTTGTTCTGACCAAAGTGCTATATCCTGCAGGGTGCAATCACAGCGGCCATTTAGCACTCGATTGGCCTGTCCAATGAGAGGTGATCTCATATGTAAACATATGAGATCATCTCTCATCGCCGGCTCCCCTCCTCACACAGACAGCGTGTGAGGAGGGAGAGCTTCCGTGCTGCAGCGTCAGTGAGAACACACACACACACACAGTGAAACACACACACATGCCCACCTGTCCCACCTATCAGTGCTATCTGTCCCCAGTGCCACCTATCAGTGCCACCTGTCCCCAGTGCCACCTGTCCCCAGTGCCACCTATCAGTGTTATCTGTCCCCAGTATCACCTATCCATGCCACCTGTCCCCAGTGCCACGTCCCACCTGGCCCCAGTGCCACTTGCCACCTGTCCCCAGTGCCACCTGTCAGTGACATGTATCAGTGCCACCTGTCAGTGTCACGTGTCATCAGTTCCACGTATTAGTGCCATCTGTCATCAGTGTTAGGTGTCATCAGTGCCACGTATTAGTGCCATCTGTCATCAGTGCCACGTATTAGTGCCATCTGTCATCAGTGCCACGTATTAGTGCCCTCTGTCATCAGTGTCACCTGCCATCAGTACCACGTATCAGTGCCATTCGCCATCGGTGCCACGTTAGTGTCACGTGTCATTGTCCTGGTGCTCCAGGGCCTTCAAAAGTGTAATAGGTAGTCAACAAGTTAGATGTGTAATTTATGCTCCTAGAACATGTGACGGCGCTCCCTGCATGTTGGGTCTCTCTAAGTGGCCAGGCTGTGGAAAAGTCCCACACATGTGGTATCGTAATACTCAGGAGGAGTAGAAGAATGTATTTTGGGGATTTGTGGTATACACATGCCATGTGAGAGAAATAACCTATTACAATGACAATTTTGTGGGAAAAAAAATAAAAAACAAAAAATGTTTTAATTTTGCAAAGAATTGTGTGAAAAAATTACAACACCAAAAACCTCACTATGCCTCTTACTAAATACCTTGGAATGTCTACTTTCCAAAAATGGGTCATTTGGGGGGCATTTGTACTTCCCTGGCCACCAGTACATCAGATGTGATCAATTTTTTATGATTTGCACCACAGCTTGTAGACTCTCTAACTTTCACAAAGACCAAATAATATCCACTACTTTGGGTTATTTTTACCAAAGATATGTAGCAGTATAAATTGTGGCCAAAATTCATGAAAAAATGAATAATTTGCAACATTTTAATCACAGAAACAAAGAAAAATGAATTTTTTTTTTAAATTTCGGTCTTTTTTCATTTATAGCGCAAAAAATAAAAAACCCAGAGCTGATCAAATACCACCAAAAGAAGAACAAAAAATGAATTTGGGTGCACTGTTACATGACTGAGTAATTGTCATTCAGAGTGTTAGAGCACTGAAAGCTGAAAATTGGTCTGGGCAGGAGGGGTGTTTAAGTGCCCAGTAGGCAAGTGGTTAATCACTGCTGGGTTTTTTATTTTTTTGTGCTATAAAAGAAAAAAATAATTAATAATTTTTCTTCGTTTCTGTTATAAAATTTAGCAGATTAGTAATTTTTCTTCATAAGTTTTGGCCAAAATTTATAGCACTACATATCTTTGGTAAAAATAAGTACAAAATGGTGTATATTATACACAAGAGTCCACAAGCTATAGTGCCAATATCTGAAAATTAATCACACCTGAAGTACTGACGGCCTATCTCATTTCTTGAGACCTAACATGCCAGAAAAGTACAAATACCCCCCAAATTACCCCTTTTGGGAAAGAAGACATTCCAAGGTATTTAGTAAGAGGCATGATCAGTTTTTTGAAGTTGTCATTTTTTCCCACAATTCTTTGCAAAATCAAGATTTTTTTTTTTTCCTTTTTCTTTTTTTTCACAAAATTGTCATATTAGCGGGTTATTTCTCACACACAGCATATGCATACCACAAATTACACCCTAAAACACATTCTCCTATTACTCCCGAGTATGGCGATACCACATGTGTGAGACTTTTACACAGCCTGGCCACATAGAGAGGCCCAACATGCAGGGAGCACCATCAGGCGTTCGGGAGCACCCAGGCCAATTCTGACATTTCTCTCCTACATGTAAAAATCATTTATTTTCTAGAAAATTACATAGAACCCCAAAATATTATATTTTTTTAGCAAAGACCCTAGAGAATACAATGGTGGTAGTTTTTATCTTGCACGGTATTTGTGCAGCAATTTTTTGAATGTGTTTTTTTGGAAAAATAAAAAAGTTTTGTGCTTACAAAAAAAAAAAAAAAACAGTAAAGTTAGCACAATTTTTTTGCATAATGTGAAAGATGAAGTTACGCCGAGTAAATAGATACCCAACATGTCACCCTTCAAAATTGCACATGCTCGTGGAATGGCGCCAAACGTCGCTACGTAAAAATCCCCATAGGTGACGCTTTCAATTTTTTTACGAGTTACATATGTGGGCGGGACTTACGTATGCGTTTGCTTCTGCATGCGAGCACATGGGGACAGGGGTGCTTTAAAAAAAAAATGTATTGTTCATTTTACTTTATTTATTTTAGTTTGACATTTTTTTCTCCAAAATAAATTTTTTGATCACTTTTACTCCTATTACAAGGAATGTAAACATCCCTTGTAATAGGAATATGGCATGACAGGTCCTCTTTACAGCGAGATATAGGGTCAATAAGACCCCACATCTCCCCTACGAGAAGCACCGGAGGGCAGTGGGGGGGGGCACGCCCCTCTCGCCTCCTGTAAGAACGATCAAGCAGCGGAACATGATTGGTCTTATGGTGTAGGGAATCGCCGGCTGAAAAAGCTGATATCTGAATGATGCCCGGCATATATGACGGCCGGCGGGCGGGAAGTGGTTAAAAAGTTTTTTTTAACACAAAGTTGTCCATTTATACAATATTTCTAACACATAGCATGTACATAGCAAAAAATACACCCCAAAATAGATTCTCCTACTCCTCCTGAGTACGGCGATACCACATGTGTGAGACTTCCACGGCCTGGCCACATACAGAGGCCGAGTACAGTCGAGCATGGCTGAGTATCACCGAGTATTGCAGGGTATCACCGAGTATGGCTGGGTATTGCAGGGTATCACGAGTATGGCTGGGTATTGCAGAGTATCACCGACTATGGCTAGGTATTGCAGAGTATGGCTGGGTATTGCAGGGTATCACCGAGTATGGCTGGGTATGGCAATTTATGGCAGAGTATTGGCAGGGTATTGCAGGCAATTGTTGAGTATTGCTGGGTATTGCAGATTATTGGCAGGGCATCGCAGAGTATTGTCAGGGCATTGCAGAGTATTGTCAGGGCATTGCAAAGTATTGTCAGGGCATTGCAGAGTATTGGCAGGGCATTGCTGGGTATTGCAGAGTATTGGCAGGGCATTGCTGGGTACTGCAGAGTATTGGCAGGGCATTGCTGGGTATTGCAGAGTATTGGCAGGGAATTGAGGGGTTAATTGTCGGTGAGCAGCACTGTGGGCACTGCAGATCCAGCCCACAGCGCTGCTGACACCGATCTCTACCCCTCCGCTGTACCGATCGGTTGACGCCGGTTTGTTTGCAAGTGATCGCTCCGTCATTTGACGGAGCAATTACGTGGTAAACAGCCTCGATGAGCGGCCGTTTACCGTGATCCGTGATGCGCCAGGTCCTGTGGACCCAGCAGTCATGGATGCTCTCGAGTGCGCGCCCCGCGAGAGTGGAATTCTGGGAGGATGTCATATGATGGCCTCCCAGAGTTAAGCAACCGCCCTGTAGCCATCATTCGGCTATGGGCCAGTTGTTAAGTGGTTAAAGGGGACCCAGTCCATGAAGATCTTTTAAGTCAAAGCCCACTGTGATGGGTGAAGGTTGCACTCCTGTTATGTTAAGAGTCCTGCAGCAGGAAGTTTGCATGTTGCAGTTTCTCTTTCTAAAAAAAAAAAAAAAAAAAAAAAAAAAAAGATCTGTGCACTTCTAAGGAAGTGTTGCAGTTTCTCCCCCAGCCAGTAGAGGGCACAAGTTCACTCAGTATGTCCTATTCCTGTAGTCAAGAAAAAAGAGGGGACAAACTGCTCTACGGAATACAACAGAAAACTGATAACCCAAAATACAAGGTCTATCGGAAGCTGCAACTCTGATGTACACCAAATATACACAAAATAGAAATAAGAAAAAAAGGAATTGCGCTAACCTATATAGACTAAAATTGGTATGAACCCAAAGAAATATATGTACCAATCGAAAAGTGAAAAACAGCTGGAAATCTCCAGTTGTTACACCTGAAAAATAAATCCCCTAAATAAATATATATGCGTATATATGTGCAACACTAGCCAACAAATATACAGTTGCATCTTATATGTCCAGTGATCATATCAAAGAAAAAAAACATACTGTGTGCTGAATTAATAAAAATGAAAAGATAAAAAGCATGAGTGATAAACTGAAACTAAAGCAAGGTGCAAAACAATGTAAACATAAATAGTAATTGTATAATAGATAAACAAATGAATGTGAATAAATTAATTAATAATAATAATAATATATAGTGTCCATATATGATTTAAAATGAAATTAATAATAATAATAATAATAATAATAATAATGAGTAGTGTCCATATAGTTGACTGACCACCCGTGATGAATTTACAGTGGATGACTGGATTCCAAACAAAAGAACTTTTCAAAGTGCGAATGTGCTCTTGCCACCACCACATATATAAGTTGGCTCCTTACCGACTCAATACGACCCCCCCGTTACAGAGGGTCTCAGCAGGCAGAAAAAAATTGGATAGGCATTCACATTAATGAGCTGCTTGTCCGGTCCCAAATCTTCCACAAGATGGAGCTAGTGCAGTCTCTGTAGTCTCTCCCCTCCCGTACACCACTCTCCACTCTGTGCAATACCACATAAAAGATAAAGGCTCCAAATAGTGTAAAACCATCAACTTTTTAATTCAAAAAAATAGTAATGCACTTACATAAATAACTTGGCATCAGGCTTAATAGGAAGTGTGCGCCGGCTGGACGCACACAAACAAACCAACCCGTACTTTCTGGTGATTAGCAAACGAAAAGACAGAGGTGACGTCAGCGAGTCGCTCCATCCTGCGTGTTTCGTAATAACTTACGTCGTCCAGGGGCTATTCCTGTAGTCTAGTAGGTGGTAGAAGGGCGGACATTTTTTTTTTTACTAAGGATGAGCTCAGGTGTGTTTGCAACTTTTACATACACAGTATAGTTGAAAAAACTGAGCTGATAATAAAAGATATGTTTTATTAATACTAAGTATCCAGAGGTCCCTTTTCTTCCCCCATTTTCAGATAAACCACAGTGTACTTTTCACATATAGTCATATATTTTAATATCTTTTAGCATACTTAGATAAGTCAATACAAGAAAATTCTCTTCATCAAATACCCAGATATAGATTTTCTTTGCAACAACTATTGTGAAGTTTGTAGAGAAAGTTGA
Organism: Lithobates pipiens; assembly: GCF_037356315.1. Classification (NCBI taxonomy): domain Eukaryota; kingdom Metazoa; phylum Chordata; class Amphibia; order Anura; family Ranidae; genus Lithobates; species Lithobates pipiens. The sequence continues at coordinate 68,038,356 of NW_027507789.1, read as the reverse complement.
AAGAACAATATAGTGGTCACTACATACCTCTGATATTTAGGTGTGGTGTATTTAACTAAAGCTACTTGTTGGCTGAATCATTGGTGCAGAGTCCAGCAAAACACATTTCTGGTAATGTATGTAGATGCATTTAAAGCACACTTCCAGGTTGGGCAAACAATAAAAAAGAAAATTTCCCTAACAGTAGTTAAAATTAAAAACACTGCTCCGGTTGCAACACTTGCCTTTAATCTGGAGCTGTCCCTGCAGTACTTCTTGACCACTACGAGATGTCCTCAGTATTATAGGTTGATTAGAGTCCAGCATCGCTCTGCCTGGAACACTGATTACATTACTGTAAATGCAGGGTGTCATGAGGTGTCACCAGGATGCCCTGAAATCACTGTGTACTGTTGCAGAGAATGGTACTGACATCACATCAGGGCTGCTCTCTGCATCTCCGAAAACCACTCACTGTTAGAAAAGATTGTGACAGGTTCCAGGGCTTTACATAACTTCCCAGAAAAATATAAATATATTTTAAAAAGTACCTATACACTGGGGGGCCTCTAGAGGAGAAGGTTGTGAGAGGCATCAGGTTGGGCTTTAAACATGTAATACATGCTTTAAACACTGACCATGCAGAGGTATGAAATAGCCTGAACACAGGTGGTTCTTTTTCAAATATGTTTTCATATTGCATAGCTAGATTTTGTCACACTGCCCCATCCTCCCCTACATTTTGCACACGGTGCAGTTTGACACTGACATCTTCTCCAATCCAAAATACAGGGTACAATCTTTTAATGAAAACACAGTGGAACATGTGCAGGTTTTCCACATCCCCATCCTTGATGCCATAAAAGGTAATGCTACCAGCCGCACAGTCTAAATGAACACCAATCCTTTTGTACATCGGTAGGTTCAGCTGAACTTCTTTGTTACCATGCCAAGCAGAGTGGCCCATGCTCCGTAACTCCAGACTCCATGAACAGCTATTTCTTCCAATTTGGTTTTCCATTTGTTTGGTACGTTTTAAGGAATCATAGGCTACCCCTATCTGCACAAAGAAGGTTGATATTTCCACCTCCCAATAATGGCTTCCCTCCGAGAATCCCTCTGTGCACATCACCTGCCAGCTTTGAAATCTATTGGGGGATTCAGGAACAGTATTACCCCTTGAACTTGTCTTGTGTGTGGCTTTACAATTCTGATCTGATATTCTAATGTGTTTGTTGGCTGTCTCTGGGTCAAACATCAGGTTTCTGTAATCTGTAGATTGAAGCAAGCATATATCCATTAGAATAATAAAAACATGACGTTAACTCATAACGCATAACACATAGAATGCTGAATGTTGCTCTGTCTTGCTTAAAACAGTCACGTGCATTATTTTGGTCAGTTGTAGTGCTTAGCAGAACATACCTAATACATGGGCTACTATCATGCATGAATTAATGAACAGGAAAAGATTGCTAAAGTGTAAATCAAAGTAAGAACTGGATCAGCCATCGGTTCTAAAAGCCAGCAAGAGAAAAGTGGAAGCTGATTTTCATGAAAGTCAGAAAGATCTGTGATGTTACAGATGTAGGAATCCCCTGGGTTACTTAGTAATTGTGACTCAAAGTGCACCTGTACTCATATGCAAGTACAGTAAAACCTTGGATTGAGAGTAACTTGGTCTGAGAGTGTTTTGCAAGACAAGTCATTTTTTTTTTTTTATAAATATTGACTTGATAAACAAGCGAGGTCTTGATATACAAGTAGCGTCACATCACAACTGAGTATAAAAGAGAAGAGAGGTGCCTCTAAGTGTAGTAATATAGTTACATTTAATGAAGGTACAACATTTAGCAACTCACATGGTTGATGATTAAAACAGGCACATTCAAAGAGGCACATCTAAGTACGTAGGCATCCGGGGTAAAGCTGTCCACACCACCATCGATGTCATTCCTTCCATGCTGAGCTGCATGAGCGTTTCAAGTCTCGCTTTGAGATCGCTCTGCTGCAGGATAGTCTTCCCTGTCCCTATCACAGACTGACAGTAATGAGAGCCGGCGGTGCAGAGGATGGTCTATGTGGACAGCTTTACCCCAGATGCCTGCATACTTAGACGTGCCTTTTTTAATCATCAACCATGAGAGTTGCTAAATGTACTTTCATTAAATGTAACCATATTGCTACACGTAGAGGCATCTCTCTTCTCTTTCATACTCTGGAGACTGCCTTTTGTGGATGAACATTTTATGGTTACACAACTTATCTCATTGCTATAATCTGTAGGATTTACGAATGAATGTCTGTAGAAAGAAACATCTGAGTTTCCATTATTTCTTATGGGGAAATTTGCTTTGATATACGAGTGCTTCGAAATACAAGCATGTTTTCAGAACTAATTATGCTCACAATCCAAGGTTTTACTGTTTATCTTAGCCATCTTGCTAGAATTAAAGGCTAAAAAGTAGAAGACGACTGGGAAAGTCAGCCTCTTCTTGCAGAAAATGTTTCTCCAGGCTTCTTGTATTGCTGGCCACAAGACAAAATTGCTGACAGCATAAACACAAGTCTAGGCATTTGGTCAAATGCTCTTACCTAATCCTCAACTTCAAAAGAGGTTATGTAATCAAATGTCCAAGCTCTTGATTGTGAGCAGCACAGCCATGAGGTGACAAAAATTATGACCTTCTATACCAAGAAGACCCTACATGTGAGCAGAGGTCAATTTTAACACTATATTAGCCTCTCTCAGCTTGGTAGCTACAGTTAAGCCTGTCAGGGTGAAATGCATTATAGTGGGTGGTTCTACAAGAGGGACTCGGTAGTGTGTATCTGTGGTCTGAATAAAGTGATGTCATTGGTGCGTGCCCTTCTGTTTTTTGATACATTCTGCATGGCACTTGATTCATCCATGGATGGAACACAGATGAATGCTTGGAGTGGTGTTAACTGCCATCAGTTTATCTAACCTCTCTGCCAGCCATTAAAAAAATATCTTAATGCTGGAACAAAAAGAAGGGGTTTCATGGACTTCCCAATCATGTGATCACTGTGATTGGCTATCACAGTGATCATGTGATCATTACAATCATTGTAACTAGCGACTGTCAATGACAGCAGAGATACAGTCCTGGGGGGACAGGATAGAGTGCAAAGAAAGAACAGATACAGTTGGCAGCATGGAGTAAGACCCATCTCTGTGCTATAGTATGCATTTTGCCAATAGGTTAATAGAAGATACATTTCAACATGTGTCATACTTTATTTTTATAGACCTATTTTGTATACTACTTGACCGTCATACCTACACTTTATGACCAACAGTATGTAGATATAGTTATCTAGTATAGATCTAGTATGTAGATATCCCTACAAATTTCTGAGCCCAGTTGCACAAAGCCAGGTCTGTAAAGACATGGCTTGATGAGTTTAGTGTGGAGGAACTCCAGTGGCCTGCACAGATGCCTAAAATTAAAGGATTTGTTCATCTTTAATGACATTTGCAAAAAAATCCACTATGCATTACATCTTCATCGGTTCATTAATGTGCTTTCTCTTGCAGCAGCTGCTGAGTTCAGCATTCTGCAAGAGTGAAAGAGAATAGACTGTGAATGCAGGAGTAGGGAACAGAGGTATCGATAAGAAAGAGACGGGGGTCTAGCCCAGAGCCCTGACTCAGCTCCCAGGGTCCAGCGCCTGGGCAACAGAGACACAGAGTGAAGCTGCAACCGTGAATACACAGATTGTCAGTCTACAGCTATTTGATCATGTGACCCGCCTGCCTCTATGCCCACTCCCCAGATGCACTCGTTTGGCACCTTTTTTTGCTCTGCAAACACACAGGCACACAAACGTATGATGCTGAGCCTGGTCACTGCTCATCTACTTTCACAGACTGGCATGTCCTCTCTCTACCATTGCTCCTACATGTTTGTCCAGGACTTGCTTATTGCTACCACTGCTCCCATATGTTTGTCCAGGACTCTCTTACTCACATAGGTAGCAGCACCCAGTGCACTCACAGCTTTTAACTGTGACATAAGGAATTTATTACATGTTTGCCCTTTGCACCTACTCAGGTTGCACAGTAAGGACTTGTTTACAATTGTGATGCCCTCTGAAGAGCGGTTTGTGGTGAGAATCTATTATGTCCTTTCCTCACTATGTATTTGAATCCGTAAAACACCCACACCACCATGCCGCAACTGCGTGCATTACATACAGCTTCTATGCAGCCCCATTCAGTTGAATGGGTCACAATTACGTGTTACATAATGTACATTTTACATCTGGAGGAAAAGAGTTTTAACCTTTGAATACGGAAAGGCTTCTTCACAGTAATAAGCTGTTAAAATGTGGAATAGACTCCTTCAAGAGCTGATCCTGGCCAGCTCAGAAGATTGTTTTAAAAAAGAAAGTCCTGGAGTAAATGAAAGAATGCACATGACAGGGGTTAAAAGGGGCTTGTTAGGACCTAGTTTAATGCCACAGGATAGCTCAGTAGTTGTAGGGGGCAGGTTTTGAGCTGGGAGGAGAATACATTTTTAGTTGTATAGGAAGGGGAGGGCTTCAGTCAGGAAAAGAAAGTGAAAGTGAGCAACTTCACTACAACTTATACTCCATACTTAGCAACTTTCCGTGCCTCATGGCAGACATCGATGGCCCAGCTGCGGGCAGCCGCCGCTGTGCATGGCATGACATGACAGGTCAGTGGGGTGCTGCTGGGAGCCAGGGCGGAGGTTCCACTCCTGCCCCCCCCTCCCCGACACCTGCTCGGAGGCCCTGACTCAGCTCCCAGGGTCCAGCGCCGCACCAGGAGCCCCATGAAGTCCATGTCTAGGGACCCTCCGGTCCCAGCACACAAGCGCCGGCAGGCTATGGTGCCTGTGGGGCCCGGGAGGAATCCCCTTCCACGGTGAGACCTGAGGGGTGTGGGGCTACAGCACGAGTCACTCCAGCCCGACCCCCTGCTGATTCTCCGGCGGCAATGGCAGCGCCCGTGAGTGGCTACACGGCCACCCGGGTGGCTCGGCATAGGAGAGTGTAGACTGCGGGACCCGGCGAGGCTGGGGTCCCCCAGCAGATGACTGCACCACAGTGTGTACAGGAACACAGGGAGAGGGAAGGAAGGGGATAGCGGTGCCATGAGAGCGGCTTCATCCTTCTCTGTGGGGGTGATGGTTCGATGGGTCAGTGATGATGAGCGGCCTGGGCCGTCTGGTCTACAGGCTACAGATGACATCACCCAGTGGGCCCCAGCAAGACGCTTTCTTATCTGAAGGGGAGCTGGAAGAGGAGAGTGGCTGGAAGACCAGGCAGCGTTGAAGATCCTGGTGACGGCCGGTGGTGGTCCGCGGCAGCCTGGTAAGCGGCCTGTTTGTCTTACTTCTGTGTCATCTTCTGTGTGTGTCTGTTGTTAGGGGGGTTTGTATGCAGGTAGCACAGATATTTTTCGGGGGCCCAGGAGTTGGTGTGGCTTTTATCTGGCTTGCGGGATGTATTGAGGCGCATTGATTCGTATGCTAGGGCAGGGACCCCCACGTCAGCGTGGGTTCCACCTGGGGGGGACATGGGTCCTTCTGCGACCGTGAGTCTAGTGATGGCTGGGCCAGTAACGGTTTCCCCTTTGGCGACCGTCACCCCTGCTCTGGCCATTGGCCTGGCCCTGGCGACTGTAAGCAGTGCCAGAGCGGACGACGGACAAGGTAAGGTGCAGGACAAGGAGGTGGACCGTGTACGCTTGGTGGTTTCAGCCAAGTGTGAAGTATGTTTGTTTAAAGGGACCGCTAGGAGCTCATCTCAAGCCGGAAGTGCGTGAAAAGTTTGGGAAGGGCGAGTATGTAGAAATTTTTTCCCTGCTCCCGCTAGAGAAGTTTAACTTGGATAGAGGTAAGTTGGATTACAGCAAAAAGGAGGATGAGGAGAAGAGGCGGCATAGACTCATTGCCCGGTCATTCACCAACTGGCTGCAGGCCTTTGCAATTTTGGCCAGTGTGATTGGGGAACGGACGCCTGAAAACTGTTCTGCCCTTTTCTGTTATTTGGACACGCTAGAGGAAGCGTATCGAGTCTACGGGGGACTAGCTTGGCTGGGTTATTTTGAGCAATTTCGGGGGCGCAAAGCAGTGTGGCTATTACGTTGGGACCACAAGGACATCAGTCTTTGGATGCGGCTCATGACATTGGCACGGGCTGGAAGGTCGTTTTTTCCATCAGGGGCCAGCGGATCTTCCTCCTCTGGACAGTCGGCCAACAAGAAGAGGGGATGTTGTTGGGCCTTCCAACGAGGGAACATGCAAATTTGGAGCGTCGTGCAAATTTAGGCACGGGTGCTCTGGATGCGGGGGCTCCCACTTCTTTAATCAATTGTACAAAAGAAGGGCATTAGCCAGAACATAGCAAGGATGCGTCCGTTTCTAGGTAGGTATCCTAACCATGAAGCGGAGGACCTGCTGACTTTGGGATTTCAGATTCCTTGTAGTATTCCTTGCCCCCCACAGCTGGCGGAAAATTGGAGGTTGACGAGGGCTCACCTGGGGGTAGTATCTGATAAGTTAAAAAAAGAAGTTGAGCTGGGTCGGATGGTCGGTCCATTCGAGTGTGTGCCGCTTGAAAATCTGGTGGTTTCTCCGTTGGGGAATGTACTCAAGAAGAAACCCAATGTCAGAAACCATGAATCAGACCGAGACAGAAGTACAATTAAATCACACTGGTTTATTAATAAAAAATAAAAAGGTAAATAGAGTAAGCGTAGTCAAGCATAGCCAGAGTCCAGTAACCAGATGGAGTAGTCAGCCAGGCCAGAGTTCAGTAACCAAATCGGGTAAATCAACCAGGCCAGAAGTCAGGGATCCAGGTAGAGGAACAGCAAGCAGGATAAGGAGCCAAAAGGGATGTCAGAAAGCCAGTCTTTAAACAGGAACGCAGGAGATGGTGTCTTGTGATGTGACCAATGCGAAGGCAGAGATGAAGTGAGCTGGACAGTTTTAAGTAGGCAGGTCAGACGAACAGGATCAGGAACAGCTGGGTAACCGTGGAGAGAGATGAGAGCTGGCAATAAGCCGACAGCTAGGCAGCCAGCCCAGAAGGAAGGGCTAAGCAGTGCCCCCTCCTCAATGACCCCTCTCCCTCGGAGGGCCACCGGGCTTGAGGGGAAAAGTCTATGGAGGAGGGACGAGGGGCATGTACGTCTGAGGATGAAACCCAGGAGCGTTCCTCTGGACCGTACCCTTTCCAATGCACCAGGTACTGAATGCGTCCACGGAACCTAAGGGAGTCAACAATGGATTGTACCTCATACTCCTCATGATTCTCAACCTGTATAGGGTGAGGACGTGGCAGACCAACGGTTTCAATAAGGAGACATGAAATACATCTGAGATGCGCATACTAGGAAGAAGGTCCAACGCATAAACCACTGGGTTAATCCTGCAAAGGATACGGAAAGGCCCAATAAACCGAGGTGCAAACTTCAGTGAGGGAACACAAAGTCAGAGGTTGCGAGTAGACATGTGCAGAGTAAAATATTTCGTTTCGGAATTTCGTTTTCGTCTGAAAACTTAATTTATTTAGTTACTCCCGAAATTCGTTTTTATTTATTTCGTTTTTCGTTCAAAAATTGCATTCGTCCGAAAATCCACATGAATCACGGTCGAATCTGTCTTTGAAGGCTTATGGTGTCTGTCGAATGTATAAAGAAGATTCGACGGAGCTAGTATATAGCATACTTTAGAACCCTATTAAAGTCTATGGGACTCCAACGTTCAAAATCTAAAGTGCTCATTTTAAAGGCTAATTTGCAAGTTACTGTCCTAAAAAGTGTTTGGGGACCTGGGTCCTGCCCCAGGGGACATGGATCAATGCAAAAAAAAGTTTTAAAAACGGCCGTTTTTTCGGGAGCAGTGATTTTAATAATGATTAAAGTGAAACAATAAAAGTGTAATATTCCTTTAAATTTCGTAGGGGGGGGGTTGTCTATAGTATGCCTGTGAAGGGGCGCATGTTTCCCGTGCTTAGAATTGTCCCTGCACAAAGTGTCATTTATGCAGGAAAAAAAGTCCTTTAAAATCACTCGCAGCTATTATGAATTGTCGGCTCCGTAATACAGAGAACACTCATTGAAAGTCATTGATAAAAAAATAAATAAATAAATAAAAAAAGCGTGGGGGTCCCCCAAATTCAATTACCAGGCCCTTCAGGTCTGGTATGGATATTAAGGGGAACCCTGCCTCAAATTTAAGAAAAAATTTGACGTGGGGTTCCCCCTAAAAATCCATACCAGACCCTTTATCCGAGCACGCAACCTGGCAGGCCGCAGGAAAAGAGGGGGGGACAAGAGAGCGGCCCCCCCTCCCTCCTGAACCGTACCAGGCCACATGCCCTCAACATTGGGAGGATGCTTTGGGGGTCTGTGACCCCTCAAAGCACCTTGTCCCCATGTTGATGAAGACAAGGGCCTCATCCCCACAACCCTGGCCGGTGGTTGTGGAGGTCTGCGGGGCGGGGGGGCTTATCAGAATCTGGAAGCCCCCTTTAACAAGGGGGACCCCCAGATCCCGGCCCCCCCCTGTTTGAAATGGTAAGGGGGTACAAAAGTACCCCTACCATTTCACAAAGAAAGTGTAAAAAATGGTTAAATAAAACAAACACACTTTTGAAAAATTCCTTTATTAAAAATAAAAAAATAAAAAAAAGATTCCAGCGGCGGTAATCCACTCTTGCTATCCAGCGACGGACGGTCATCTCTCCACCTGAAGGGTCTGGTTATGGATATTTAGGGGGAACCCCACGTCAATTTTTTTCTTAAATTTGAGGCAGGGTTCCCCTTAATATCCATACCAGACCTGAAGGGCCTGGTAATTGAATTTGGGGGACCCCCACGCTTTTTATTTATTTATTTTTTTATCAATGACTTTCAATGAGTGTTCTCTGTATTACGGGAGCCGACAATTCATTATAGCTGCGAGTGATTTTAAAGGACTTTTTTTCCTGCATAAATGACACTTTGTGCAGGGACAATTCTAAGCACGGGAAACATGCGCCCCTTCACAGGCATACTATAGACAACCCCCCCCTACGAAATTTAAAGGAATATTACACTTTTATTGTTTCACTTTAATCATTATTAAAATCACTGCTCCCGAAAAAACGTCCGTTTTTAAAACTTTTTTTTGCATTGATCCATGTCCCCTGGGACAGGACCCGGGTCCCCAAACACTTTTTAGGACAGTATCTTGCAGAATCTTTTCTCTGTCAAATCTTTTTTCTCTGTCGAATATTTTCTCTATATAATCTTGGACTAATAGAGGTAAGGTTAGGCACATTCGAACACAGGTTCTATAGACACAGATTGTTCAGAGTCATGTCGAATCTCCTATTCTATATCGAACTGTTGTAACAATGAAAACGAAAATAAAGCATTTATTTATGTCGGATCTTTCGTTTTTCGGATTTTGTGCTTTCGTTATCGTTTGTCAAAACGAAAACGAAAATAGCTGAAATTCGGACGAAAATGCATTCGGACGAAAACGAATGCACATGTCTAGTTGCGAGATGACAGCCAGACCCCGTCCCCAACCTGGTAAGAAGGTGCCGACTCCCGTGGGAGTCTATGCCCGGAAGTGGGTGCAAATACCTGTCTTAGACAGGTATCTGCACCCCCCTCCCTCCTAAAAGGTGGCAAATGTGATACCCCTGGGTTCCAATGAGCGGAAGTTCCACTTTACAGTGGAACCGCGCTTTAAGTGGAATACAATGACACATCTTTGAGAACCGGTCAACCACCATAAGGATAACAGTGTTGGCTTGGGAGTTGGGCACCTCCACAATGAAATCCATTGACAGGAGGGTCCAGGGCCTCTCTCCATTGGGTATGGGTTGTAGGAGACCTACTGGAAGGTGTAGTGGAATCTTACTCTGAGCACACACGGAACAGGCAGCTACGAAGGCAGTTACATCAGCCCGTAGACTAGGCCATCAGAATTGTTGGGAAATGGCCCAAATGAGTTGATTCTTCTCAGGATGGCCAGCTGCCTTGGGAGAATGGTAAGTCTGGAGCACGGAGGCACGGAGACTGTCTGGGGCAAAACAGCGGTCACAAGGTTTCTCAGGAGGAGCATGGACCTGAGCAGCAAGAATTTTGTCACCCAAAGGAGAAGTAAGACTGATGCGAACCGTAGCCAAGATACGATCAGGAGGAATCTCAGGAACCGGAACAGACTCCGACTTGGAAGTGGAGGAAAATTGACGTGACAAAGCACCAGCCCTTACATTCTTAGTACCAGGTAAGAATGAGACATTGCAATTAAAACTCGACAAGAAAAGAGCCCATCGCGCCCTTCTGGGAGAGAGGCGCTTAGCCTCAGACAGGAATGTGAGATTCTTATGGTCATTAAGAATGAGAACCGGCACAGTGGTACCTTCAAGGAGATGTTTCTATTCTTTCAGGGCTAAAATTATCACCAACAGCTCTCTGTCACCAATCTCGTAATTGCACTCAGCAGGTAACAATTTCTTGGAAAAGTAGCCACATGGATGCATAGCGCTCTCAGAGATAGGATGTTGAGACAGAAGGGCGCCAACTCCAGTCTCAGACGCATCAACTTCTAGGATAAAAGGCAATGTAGGATCAGGATGTGCCAACACAGGAGCAGAAACAAAGGTAGCCTTGAGAGTCTCAAAGGCCTTAATGGACTCCAGAGACCAACTCTGTGGGTTACCGTACTTTCTGGTCATATCAGTCAATGACTTGACCAGAGACGAGAAGTTATGAATAAACTTCTGATATTAGTTGGCAAAGCCCAGGAAATGCTGCAGAAGACATAAACCCATGGGTCGAGGCCACTGTAAGCCCTTGTACACACGGTCGGAGAATCTGTCGGAATGAGTCTTATCGGACCGTGTCGTCAGATAATCCGACTGTGTGTGGTATGCATCGGACTGATTCTGTCCGAATCTCCGTCCGACCCAATTTTCCAACATGTTGGAAAGATTTCCCAACCAACTGGGCCGGAAGGACCTAATCCGATCATGTGTAGAGCATTTTTATCGGACCAAGTGCCACGCATGCTCAGATCAAATTCCTACATCAAAGCTATTGGCTACTAGCCTGAATGTAGTCCCATCGTAAGGAAATTACGTCATCACGTTCTGAAAGATCGGATTTTTCGCCAACTTGGCCCGACCGTGTGTATGCAACAGTTTCGGACACAATCCGTCGGGCTAAATCCGACGGGCAAAATCCGACGGATTTGGTTGGCAAAATCTCCGACTGTGTGTACGTGGGCTAAGACTGCCGAAAGTTTCTCTGGGTCCATCGAAAAAACAGCAGTGGAAATGACATAGCCCAGGAATATAACTTGTTCACGATGGAACTCGCACTTCTCCAGTTTACAATAGAGACTGTTCTCTCTTAGTTTCTGAAGCACACGACAGACATATTTGTGATGGCTCTCCAGGGACTTAGAAAATATGAGGATATCATTGAGATAAACCACCACACATAACTGCAACAAATCTCAGGCAGGTCAGACGAGCAGGATCGGGAATAGCTGGTTAACTGTGGAGAGAGATGAAAGCTGGCAATTAGCCGACAGCTGAGCAGCCAGCCCAGAGAAGGAAGGGCTAAGCCAGCCCTGACACCCAACAAGTTTTGGTTGATTCATCATTTATCGTATCCAAAAGGGGGTTCGGTGAATGAATTTATCGATCCTGGCCTGTGTTCCGTCTCGTACACCTCTTTTGATGCGGCGGTTCATTGGGTTTGTTTCTATGGCCGTGGGACGTTATTGGCAAAAACGGATATTAAATCCGCTTTTCGATTGTTGCCAGTGCATCCTGACAGTTTTCACTTGTTGGGTTGTCGGTGGGAGGGCGGCTATTTCATTGATCATTGTTTGCCGATGGGGTGATCTATTTCATGTTCATTGTTCGAAACGTTTTAGTTCATTTTTTGAATGGGTGGTTCGGGAAGTGTCTGGGATTCTGTCGGTCATTCACTATTTGGATGACTTTTTGTGCATTGGACCAGCTGGCTCCAACCGCTGTCGAGTTTTGTTGGGCACAGTGCAGCATATGGCAGATTGATTTGGTATTCCGCTGGCAGCTAACAAAACAGAGGGTCCTGCATCAGCTGCAGTCGCTTCTAGGTAAGCTGAACTTTATGGGTAACACCTGCCGGATCATGCCGATGGGTAGGCTGCCACCACAGGGGTTAGTTCGCCACGGCATCACATTCGCCTTACTCGTGATCACAAGGCGGATTTGCTGGTATGGGAGTTCTTCCTGGAGTCATATAACGGCAGGTCGGTATGGATGTCGGAAGCAATGTACAGTTTGGTCTAGAGCTCTTCACGGATGCCGCAGGATCAGCTGGGTAAGGGGCATACTTTGGGGGGCAGTGGAGTGCTGGTCACTGGCCATTAGTTTGGAGGGAGGCAGGTTTCACCAAGAACTTGCCATTGTTGGAATTGTTTCCAATTGTACTTGCCCCTGAAATATGGGGGGAGCAGTTCCATAACAAAAAGATCAGTTTCAACTGCGATAATATGGCAGTTGTGCAGGCGATTAACAGTGTATTTGCTTCTTCGCCACCAGCGGTGCATTTGTTGAGGCATTTGGTGCTGACTTGTTTGCGTTGTAATGCTTTTGTGTATGCTGTGCATGTTCCGGGTTGCGGGTTGCACTTCATGCAATTCATTGGCCTATGCCCTTTCTCGGTTAGTGGAAGAAGTCTCGCTCTTTGGCTCCAGGAGCAGTGCAATTGGGGGTTCCTTGTCTGTGACAGCTGTGGCGGATTGCCTTGGAGTAACAGCAAAGCTGGTTCAGAGGTCGGTGAGTGCGGCTACCTGGTCAGTGTATTCAAAAGTGTGGGAGGAGTGATTTGGACTCCTACACAGCCTAGGTGGGGAAGCAGTTGTGGGGGACGATGGGTTCCTGGTACTGTACTTTTTAGGTTGTAACGTGGAAAAAGGGGTGTTGTCATCTGTGTTGAATAGCAAGTTGGCAGAGTTGGACTTTTTGTTTGTAAGTTATTGGGTCGCTTGGATTGCACCAAGGATTTTTTTGGTAAGCAAGCAGTTAAGGGTTACCGTAGAGGCAGGTGGCCGGCAGACTGCAGGTGGCCAGTTTCCTTTTAGATATTGGGTTCATTGTTCCATGTTTTGCCAAGTGTGTGTACTTCGCCTTATGAGGCCTGGTTATTTCAGGCTCCCTTTTCATTGGCATTTTTTGCCGCCATGCGCATTGGGGAATTGGTATGTTCTTCCAGATGGGGGTCTGATGGGTTGCAGTCCGCTGATGTGCAATGTGGCGATAGTTTGTTGATATTTTGGATACGTAGATCCAAGATGGATCAAGCTGGTTGGGGAGTTAGGGTAGAGCCGTTTGAGGTTTCTGGCTCACCAGCTTGCCCGGTACTGGTGGTTTCACATTTTCTAGCATTACGCCCTGGGCGCATTGGTCCATTTTTGTTGCATGAGGATGGCTCTGCGTTGTCCCGGTACCCGTTCATGGCGGTTTTCCTCAGGTGTTTGAAGTTGTTGAGTTTTTGTCCATTGGACTTTGCATCGCATTCTTTCCGCATTGGGGCTGCTACAGAGGCTGCGCAATGGGGTTTGAGCAAAGGGGTCTTGCGACATATTGGCAGGTGGGAATCTCTGCTTTATCGTCTGTAAGTTCGTCCTAATTTATTATAACTGTCATGGTTGGTTGTATGTTGGTTTGTTCTCTCTGTGTATGTATGGTTAATATATTGGGTATAGCTTTAGGTATGTGTGTGCCTTTGTTTTTGTCATCCTTTTTCTTTCCAGGTGAGGGCTCGTGTTTGATTTGGATCATGGGCCACTCATATGTCCACTGGGGTGCGAGGAGAGCTGATGTTTGGCCTGATGGATGTCAATTAGGCATTCCCAGGGAGGAGGCTGTCATTCGCTGGATTGTGGTGCCAGGCCTCTTGTGGAGCAAAGTGGTACCTGAAGTTGAGCATTATGCTCAGTTTGACAGAGCACCGGATGTGCTTGTTATACATGCTGGGAGCAATGATTTGGGTCTTAGGAGTGGAAGAGATCTAATACAGGATATAAAATGTGATTATTTTTTTTTTTGATCGTCTGGTCCGAGATGGTGGCACGCACACGGGTGGCCAGGTCAGTTTCCGGACTTAACAGAGCCAGGGTGAAAGCTAACCAAGAGGTGGCCTGTTTTTTTATGCAGAATGGGGTTTATCCGTTAGGCACCGGGAGCTAGAGTCAGAACCCTGGAGATATTTACGGGGAGACGGCGTTCATGTGAATGCCATGGGTATCAATATGTGGTGTCTTGGCCTGGAAGATGGTATTCAGAGGGCACTGTGGATGTGGAGGTCTGCACAAACCTAAGGTGTCAGGTTTGTGTGGTGGTGGCAGGGTGCAAGGTCCTTTTTTAGGTTATATGGGCACCAAAAGGTATGGTGTAATGACACGTCTGAGGTACAGCTCCCAGGTGGTGGATGTGTAACTGCTAGTTGTCTGAGTTTTTTTTTGCGGCTGGAGGCCGGTGAAGCGACAAGCAGGTACTGTCCTGGGTTTTTATGCCTATTAGGACCTTGCAGCCTTTTCTCTTTAAATAGTCTGGTCTAATTTATGTTATTAATGTTAATGATTGGTTATTTATATTTGTTAATTCTCCTTTAAGGGGGTGTGGCAGGCAGCCTGTCCTATGTCTACAGGCTTTTGCTAGTAGGTATCCCTCATTCCCATCTCAAAAAGTTGGGAGGTATGAAGCAGAATCTTTGGGGCTGTTTGGAAGCGCTGTATACAGAACTCTCAAAACGCCCCTGCCCATTACAATGAATGGGCAGCGCTTCTGAAGTGCCTGAAAAGTGCCTTGGAAGTGCAGCAACATGGGAGTTTTTAACCCTTCATCGGCTGCTAGCGGGGGTTAAAAGCAACCTGCTATCGGCTAAAAACTGGCGGCCCTAGTGTGAAAGGGGTATAAGGTTGGCTATTACCCAGCCTCATTTATACTTACTAAATGGCTTTGGTGTGGCAAGTATACTGTGAATACCTGTGGCCAGGATCTCAGGTGTTCAAATCACTGGCAGCTGCTCAGCCTGTACAACTGAATGACAGCCTGAAAGAAGCCAGGGCTGTCTGCACATCCAGTGGGTACCCCCAGTCTGGGTCAAATGTCTTGCCCTTGATGCAGTCGGATTGCATTTAGGGGCAACCATCTATCCCAAATAGCAGGTAACCAATGAATGTGCTAAAACATGTCCTAAATGTCTTTGGCTTGTCATTCAGCTGACACCGCTTCCCCAGGAAAAAAATGATCTATGGAACAAAGCCAAATGCTTGTTCTTGAGGTGTGGGACCTGCGCATCTTAGGCAGGATGGAGAGGGGAGCCAAATGGAAAACCAATTTGAAAAGTAAGCACTATTTTACAAAACAGAGGACTGCATAATAATGAGGCTTATGCATAGAGGATTTTTTGCAAATGTCATTAAAAGTTGAACAAATCCTTTAACCCTACTGAACATCCTTGGGATGCAATTGCATGCCAGTTGCAAGGCAGGTTTTCTCATCCAACATCCGGTACCATCACAAATTGCAATTTACACAGAGACATACAAAATCTTGAGGAAAGTCTTCCCAGTCTTGCTATAACAGTGAACACTGTTATAGCAGCAAAGAGTGGACCAACTCCTTGTTAATGCCCATTGCTTTGAAGTTCAACAAGTTTATAAAAGGTGTGATGCTTAGATGTCTACAAACATCTGTCAATAATATACATATATTTTTATGTTCTTCCTCTAACTGTAACTTGGCATCTTTATTGAACGAAAGCTGCAAAAAAATGACATTACAGGATAAGCGTTACTATGGCTATTTTAATGCTAATGAACTTGCCTATCTAGTCTGAAAAAAGGCTAGTTAGAAAGTAAATGATTTTGGCAGAAAATGGAAGTGATTTCACTTGTCCATATATGTGGCTTTTGAGGACAACAACAGAGCTCAATGGAAAAAAAGTGAGCAGTGATCACCATTGTGTACCGACTGGGCAAGAAGCAAGCATTAAAGTGGATGTAAACCCTCATATATACCCAGTGAAGGGAACGGCCTCAGATGATACACAGAGATTAAACAAATCTCATCTCTCTACATAAGTTTTACATGTATATCTGCTGTCTTTTACATTTTATATACTGTTTAGAAAGTTTCAAACGTGTTAGGAGATTTTCTTTTCTGGTTCAGCACTGCAGTGAAGCCTGGGCAAACAGCCAAGACAGCTGCTTGAAGGAAAAGCACACCCCCCCCCTCTCCTCATAGGTAGAAACTTTCAGAGCTGATCATTGAATCGCTCAGCACTGTGCTAATCTATTTATAGCATCCTTCCCAACACAAAACTCAAACTGCTTTTATCATATGTGATGGAGATTGTGTCAGGAGTTATCAGGCTGATTACAGAAGAACTGAGCAGGAGACAGCTACAGGACATAGTGCTTTGAAGAGAGATAACAAAACACTGCAGATATATGTGCCCAGCTCAAATTTCATGAATCGGGTTTACATCCACTTTAACTATCAGCACTGATTGAAGTCCCTGATTCAAAGCTAGATAATTGTGTGGATAAACGAATACTTTGTTATATGTTTAACTAGTTCAGCTCTTTTGACGTGTCCGGTACCTTCAAAGGTTAAAGAGATTTAACAAGCTCATAGATGAAGTAGCAGCCGTGAGTTTGTTTCTGTTTTTATTCAGCTGGCTCAGTTCTTTACTGTAAAAGTGATCTGGGTGGCTGTAGAGCTATCCAATTACTTGAATCACAGCTGCTGCCCCCCTCCACCAGCATCTCCCTTCTCATCCTGTCCCCAATCCCCTCAGCAGAAGTGGTTCAGAGCCGTCATCTATTCACTCGCACACAAGCTCATCTTTTATTCTGTACAAAAAATCAGGGCTTATACAGTGTTTATGTGTACTAAAATGAATTGTAATGTATTTTTTTCCAGAATATAGATTTAATAACCAGTTGCCCAAATATTGTGCAAAAAAATCTATTTACTTTCTCTTTTTCCTACAGGCCTTCTGCTTTCAGAAGGTATATCATGTTCTGCAGGTTTTAAATATTTTTCTAACCAAAAATGCAGAAAAAACAGATGTGTGAAAAATAAAAAAAATAGCTACAGAGGGGAATCGGTTAAATATGTAGTTTAGGGTTGAATGCTTGTAAATGTGCTGGATTCACTGGTTTAGTCTGTGCCTTGCCTTTTAACCTATTCAGCTCTCTGTTCACCCTTTTATAGCTTTAACAAAGATTTCCCTTTATTTACCATATTTTGTGTAAATGATTATAGTTGAATTCCGTACAACCCACAACAAATAATTACCATTCACTAAACAATACAATGCAGAAAATGCAAGTACATCTGTTGTTGTTTTATTGCCGTCTGTGTCCCCTCATTTCCTGTCAAGACAGGAATAATGTAAAATTTCTTCAATAAGGGCACAGACAAAAACCCATTTGTAACAAAAGATGAAAATTTGACCCTTGGACAATTTTTATATTGCTGTCTGTGCATTCTTGTCTCGGTTATGCCCACATTCCCCCATTTCTTTTATTGGTGTCAAAGGAAGTAGGGGAAAATCTTCTCATTGGGGTCACAGACAGAAATAAAAAAATAAAAAAGCTAGAATTTTTAACTCATACTTGCAAAAATAGGTTTTCCTGAAGCCAACATGGCTTATGATAACCCCCCCAACACCCCCCCCCCCCCTCCACCGACAAAGACCAGTTTAAATCTGTAAGTAAAGAGAGAGACTGGCCCATTCTCCTTTTTGTCCTCAAGATCCGTAAGGACATGATGTTGCAATAAGTACCTACCTGCTGACTGATTCGGAGTCCACCTGGGTTCAGTCTCTCCCAGGCGGAGTCCCACATCTTAGGATGCTAAATGCACCAACAAGATGGGGAGCCCCTTCTGGTGGTATTTTGAGGCTGGCGGTTCTCTAACCAGAAGTGTCAAAACCTTCTGTGGTGCACCTGAGCTGGTGTTTGGATGCTGGAGTCTGTGCTGCATGTTTCTGGGCCTTTGGTCAGCTCTTATTTTATGCTATCCTTTCACTCTCCCTTCCCATTATTCCTGGGGCTTAAATTGTGTATGTCTTTTCTTAATTAGACTGCAGGTTTTTTTTTTCCGTTGGTAATTTTTTGCCTCTTCCTGTTGCTTCCTTGAGTACTGGTGCGAGTTTGCTGGGGCGCGGTGTGTGTGTCACTTAGCACAGCATATTTCCAAAAAAAAAACCCAGAGGTATTAGCTTTGCCATTTTTGTAGGGGGGTAGGGGGACACATTAGCATTGTTCCTGAAGGGCCTGCTTTAGGTTCTTTTGGGAGGGAGGACAATTTTTAGTTCCTGGGAGTTCATTCTGTTATGCATTTACTGGCACACCGTCTATCTGTTGATCTGTCTCTTGCTTGAATAGCTCTTTGCTTCCTCTTCTGAGCAGTGTGCCTGCACCACAAACCTATTACCAGACTAACATGTCTGTGGATATTGCCTCTGAGACCTCTCTAAGGGCAAAGGACTCTGTGAGCCAGCAAGTCATGGCCCTTGATGGGCAAGTAGTTATTTAGTGTCTAACCGAGTTCTCCAGCCACTTATGCAAGCAAACTCTAGGCACAATGTCAAGGATGCAGCCCTGCAGAGGAGGTAAAGGGGTTGCAAACCCTTGTTTGTTTTTTTTCCAAAAAAATAACAAACATGCCTACACTTCACAATCGTTTTGCACAGAGCAGCCCCGATCCTCCTCTTCTGGGGTCCCCCACCAGCCACTCCTCTTCATCAGGTGCCCCAAATGGAAAGCTGCTTTCTCTGGGGTCACCTGTGCAACTTTGATCCCGAATTCCACTGCTGCATCTATTGACACAAACAACGGGACTCAGCCCTGCCCCCTGTGTCACTGGATTTGATTGACAGCAGCAGGAGCCAATGGCTCCCATATTCAATATATTTATACCCAAGTGCAGTAGTCCAGGAACCGACGCATTAATGTAAAAACGAAATGTTGTTAATTCTAGAACCAGTACATAAAAGAGTTAATTGAGGAAGTTGTATGGCTTGAGAACAACACACGCTAAGCAATAAGCAACACAAGTGCTGCAAACCTATATAAATATGTTCCATAATGGCTGTGCAGTAATGATGACAGAATAATAGCCCAACTTGTATGCTTACATGCCTGAGCGGCCCACTTGTGCTGGCAGGGATGGCCTTGTGCAGCAAGCCAAAAGATGGTGAAATAGCAGAGCCTGTATCCAGTTGATAAGGCAAGGCTATGTGGCATGCCCATGTATGAACTAAAAGGATGTCTCTACATGGCGGAAGCCAGAGCCATGCAAGCCAGAAGTGGTGCACCAGATCTGACTTCACTAGTGTGCCGGAGCCCGGAGGACACGAAACCCAACCCGCTACCTGTAACAAGTAAAGAGGCTGAGAGGCATGAAGCGCAAGCAAGGGCATGTGTTAGGCCATTTCCATGACCTGGTCATGATTTGGTCATTGATATGGCCTTACACATGATTTTGCTTGCGCTTCATGCCTCTCAGCCGCTCTGCTTCTTCTGCGTAGCGGCTTGGTTTTGGGTTTTCCGGTCCTCTCATGAAGTCACATCTGGTGTGCCACTTCTGGCTTGCACAGCTTTGGCTTCCACCGTATAGTGATGTCCTTGTAGTGGATACATGGGCATACCTCATCATTGGACATACAGTTTCTGCTAAGCCACATTTACCATCGTTTGGCTTGCCGCACACTGCCACCAGCACAAGCGGGCCACTCGAGCATACAAGTTGGGCTATTATTCTGTCATCATTATCATTAGTGCACAGCCATACTATGTAATTTTTTTTAATAAGAGGCTTTTAGTTTTAACATTAATGAGTTGGTTTCTGGACTACTGCACTTGGGGATATATATATATATATATATATATATATATATATATATATATATATATATATATATATATTTATTTATTTATTTTTGATCATAGGACCTACTCAGCTAGTCCCTAAGTGCTTTATCTGCTAAGTGAATTTGTTCATGGTTGCTAACTACTGTGCTGTCGCCTCACTTTCGGGCTCAAATGGGCAACACAGCAGCAGTGTCATATGTTTAGAGACAAAGGTGCACTGATGGCGGCTTCCTGAAAGAAGACGAATGATCATGTCTGGTGGACACAGCCGGTGACCTATCGTGCGACTGCACGGCCCTGCAAGATACGTGTTCTGGGAGGATGTCATATGACGTCCTCCCAGAGCAGCATGCTCCCGCCCGGCCATTTTTTTTACTATAGGCCAGATAGGAAGGTGTTAAACTGGTCCTGTGGGTTTAGACAGGGCCAACATTATAAGTATGCTGCCATGGATTGGCCTCAGGAAAGAAAAATTACAGTAAGTGTTTGATACAATTTTCTGTTTTCTTACTGAATAATTCAAAAATCCATGATGAGACAGTACCTTGAAAAAGCTGGTTTCTGATGGTGCTCATGGTTGTGGGATCTGTTACTAGTTCTGTCTTCAGTTTACTAGGAAATGATCCTAAGGTCTGTGTTGGGCGACATGTACTTGTTATACCAAAACTGGAAGACTTTACTGAGATCTCTATAAAAGAGAGAAACTCGTTACATCCAATATAGTAGAGTGCATATAATATAATTAGATATTTGGTGTCCTCCAAACTCATCTCACTTGTTTACTCCAATGAGCTGCAAGTACCCATTTGGAAACTGGCTAGAGATGAGATTGAAGAAAGCCCAGGCTGCCCTCTAATCTTGATATATCAGGGAACTCATGCTATATCAAGATACTTGATACGGGATCTTAAGCCCCATACACACTATCAGATTTTCTGCTGATTTTTGTCTTCAGATTTACCAAAACCATATAATATGAGGTCAAACCTTAGGAGTTTCAATTTGTATGCAATCAGGCAGGCCCTTGTACTACATGGTTTTGGTAAATCTGAAGGTAAAAGCCAGCAGAAAATCTGATAGTGTGTATGGGGCTTTACACTTACCTATAGTTCCTGCTTGTGTGGCCACAGGGTGTAATGCATTGGGCAGCTCCTCTTGAAGTAATCTTGTGACTTCAGGCAGAACCTTAGTGATTGCATTCATCTGTGCTGTTCCACAGAGCTGAACGTTTGGTGGTACTGGAGCACATCCAACTGGGGCAAGTTGTGGAAGACCCTGCGACAGCAACAGGATAACTTAATGGAGATCTAAACTCTAAATAGATGAGTTGTGCATCATAAACAACTGCCACATATTTTTAAAATACTGTTATTTTTTTTTTACTTTTTGGCATCTCTCTGCTGCTAATCTTCTCTTGCCCTTTCAGCTATTTCCTGTCTACATGCACTTGCTCCAGCATCAGCTGTACAAAATTCCTCCAGACTGGTCTACTGATAACAACAATGATGTATCATGCCTGCACAATCTCATTGGCTTGTAGTTGGAACTAGGAGTACGTGTGACAAAATGAAAATGCAGGAGCAAAATTGGAATTTATTTGTCACCACATAACAGAAAGTACTGTCGAAGTTAATATGAGGTGCTAGTGGTTTCTGTTTAAATCTACTTTAGGGCCCCTACTAAAAATAGCGCCTGTATAGTGCCTGAAAAAATCTGGCCCCTTTCACTCCAGTGTGAAACCTGGAGGGCTTTCACACTGGAGTGGTTTGCTAGCAGGATGGTGAAAAAAGTCCTGCTAGCCGCATCTTTGGAGCGGAGGAGGAGCGGTGTATTCACCACTCCTAAACTGCTCCTACCCATACCGCAGGCAAAGCGCTGCTGCAGTGGCGCTTTGCGGGAGGTTTTAACCCTTTTTCGGCCAAATTAACCCTTTTTCGGCCGCGGGTTAAAACTGCCCCGCTAGCGGCCGCATATTTAGAGCCACTTTACCGCCGACGTCCGCACCGCCCCAGTGTGAAAGGGGCCTAAGGCTTGGTTCACACTTGGTGACAGCAGAAGTCCGGTGCATCCCTGTTCTCCATTTCTCAGTGGTTGTGCTGTGTAATTTGGTCCCCTGTATAACCTACAAAACCTGGCTGCTTCTGCCTGGTTCTGCTCTCCCCCTATAAACTGACCACGGTTTATCATGGCTGTTGAGCCCTGACACTGTGGTCAGTTTTCACGCTTCCGTCATCTGCAGTTCTTTTGTCTGCTGTCCCCCGTCCTCTCCCCGCTTCCTTCCCTCCCTGCCTGTCAGCTATGTCCACTCCCCAGCCACCCCCCCCCCTGCTACCATCATAACTATAGTATAAGCATGTCATCCCCTCTGTTAAATAACATTGTGTCCCAGTGTCTGTGCTGTATAAAAAAGATGTCAATTTCTGCCTTATGTCAGAGCGTCTCCTGGCACTCATGTGACCGCTCGGCTCTCTATTCTCTCTCTTCCCCGGCTCACATCAGCAGGAGTTCTTGGCCCCTCCTACTATAGCTGTCAGCCTGGGAGAGGAGAGAGCAGAGGAGTCACGTGACACTCTGATATAAGGTAGAAATTTACATTTTTTTTATATAGCACAGACACTGGGGCACATAATGTTATTTGACAGAGAGGATTGTATGTTTATTCTATGAAAAGGAAAAACAGAAAAGTGCAATATTTGTTATACAATAGCAAGTAACATATGACCACTCAAATCAGGTAAAGGATGAGAAGCTCATCTAGGGGAAGGAAACCCGCGAGTGCAGTCCACAATGCCTCAAGTCCGGGATGTATCCATGCAGTGACAATCGCGGTGAAGCAGAAAGACGCCGGCAAATGCTGTGGTGTTCCGGGTTGGCTGCATGCTCTGAAATGCATTGTGGTTCTCCTTTCCCCCCGTGATGTCACACGCCTATGTGTGCTGCGCTCCAAGCTGGTTAATTCCAGCCAACCCGGAACAACACAGCATTTGCCGGTGTTCTGTCAATTTCTCCAACCCATCAGAAACTCAAACCGTGTCACTTAGTAATTGGATATTTTGACAAATTGGTGGTTGGACACAACACAGACAACCGGATAGAGTGCGGTACAGGAAGACTGAGCTGTTTTGACAGCACAGCGGCTAACTTGGACAAAGTTATTGCCGCCAGAGGTGGCCATTTTGTTGATTAGTATCAGAGCGGAGTAAGAATCTCCACTCATATTATCCTGGACCGTAATCTATTCGGTTGCCAGTGTTGTGTCCAACCACCAATTCCTCAAAAACTCCAATTACTGCTGGTTTAAAGAAAGCGTAAGTTAAGTGGTTGGAGCTTCTGACGGGTTGGAGAATTTGACAAACACCATCTTTCTGCTTCACAGCGATTGTTGCGCCATGGATACATCCCTGGACTAGAGGCATTGTGGACTGCACCCGTGGGTTATCTTTCCCTAGATGAGCTTATTCTTTACATGATGCGAGTGTTCATATGTTACTTGCCATTGTAATAAATATTGCACTTAGAGGCGCTTTTCTGTTTTTCGTTTTCAAATTGCATCTCAGAGTTGGCTTCACTCCAGAGAAAAGCTTTCACCCTTAGTGCTGGTCTCCCACTCGAGAATTATGCAACACCATCATTAAGACTTTTTATTCCTTCTCCATGGATGTTTTGTTTCCCATCTCTTCCGCCATGGACTCTTTTAACCCATCACTCATCTAGTGCATGTTTTTAACACACACATCCTGTGCGCTAGCATTACCATTTGTTTTTGTATGTTTATACTATAGTGGCTTAACAACCACTTTACGTTAGCCAAGAAAAAGTATTACCTAAACTCCAAACTTGCTTCATTGCTGCTAACTCAGTACAACATTCAACTAAAGTTATACACAGTAATATTTGGGGTAACAGATTTAATTCTACCCCTTTAAAGATGACTTGTGGATTTTTTTTCCTTCCCAAACCCCCATACACATACCTTTTGGTCTATCCTTATCCCCTTTCCTCCCCTATACCCTTCTTCTTTCTTCATAACCACCACACACACACACACACACACACACACACACACACACACACAACACCCTTTACCAACCCTAGTCCAAGTGGTGCCAAAACACATTACTGCGCTCTCTCTCTATTCTTCCTCCACTCCTTCTAACACTCCAAATAAACCCTTCCAATCCCCTTTACCTATCAGACTTACCATACACCCATAGCATAGCTTATGTCAGCTACCTGGTACTGCCCTATGGCCCAACCCCAATACCCATGCTATTAACATAAGGTGTACCCTCCCTAATACAAACAACCAACCCCTTTACCAACCACACACTTAATACCTTACCAACACCCTTCCCTGGACATTGCATTTACCATTGTTTCTTCATTTAAAGTACTATACAGTGCCATTCTCTTGAAAAAGAGAAGTCTTTGAGCCAGATTTATAATCATCTGCTTTTACCAACATCAGGGAAAAAGATGAAAAACTGCGCTAAGGTAAACAAACAATAAGTGGAAAATTAATCCCCAAAAACTGAAATCAGCTGCGGCTTGACTGTATCACATATTACAGAAAAAGGCAATTAGAAAAAATATTAAGCCGGGCTGCGCGTCACGCTAAACATCACCTCGTGTTCAGTGTCCAGGCAGGACGGGTTTGTCCGTGTGCGTCCGGCCGGCGCGACGGACTTAAGGTTTGTAACTTCAACGACCTTGTAAGTGTTATTTTATATTCTTACGTTTTTTAATAAAGGGTTTTTACACTATTGGAGCCCTATTCTCTTTTCCATGGTGTACGTTTTGAGCCTTCCAAATTTGTGAGAAGTATCCCACAAAAAACGCATCCAGCTATGAAGTTCCGGTAAGAAGTAACTTCAGATACTTGGTGGTGGATTGAACACTTTTCGTATATGGAGGATTCTATTTGCATTTAATCCATTACAGCTGGACTTTTTTCTTCATTTTTTCATTTGTTTATTATTTTGTGTGTGTTTAAAGACTTTCAGTTCACGGGTGTTTTGTGATGTGATCACTTGATTTACAAAAAAAAATTTGTACACCAACTTGTGACCTGCCCTCTTAAGAGTGTGGCTGGGAATAATATTTATATTGTTTGTTCTCCCACTGGTTGGAGGTAGAACAATATTGTTCTTACATTGTTACTTTAATTTGTTGTAGTGCACTTAGTGCGGCTTAACCTTTTACCAACATCATACTTCAAGTGTGAGCCACCACGCTGATCGTAGCCTTTCTTCTCGTAAACAAGGTGCATTCACAGTGGCACTCCTTTGTTTAGCTTTTCTAAATGCAGACTGCATCTGGGAAGTACAAACAACTTTTATGCTTTCAGATTACGTTTTCCTGTGTTTAGATGTTCCTATGTTAAAGTAGGTTCAGCGGCATTTAGCTAAATTTACACATGATTAACGTTTTCTAATCAGATCCTCGATGCAGCTAAACTGACTGCATCTAAAATGGTGAGTTTGAATTACACCACTGAAAACTAATTACCTGGGGGGTGTGGCTTGCGCACACAGGAAGATGGCCGCTTAAGCCCAGAGCTCTCCACAGCCGACCAGATTACAGCGATTAACGGGCAGGTGAATAACCGTATCGTTATACCGACCATACCAAAATACTTTCCAGCTATCAGAGACCATTATGTCTCGTAAACGGGGTCAAGAACAGGGCCTGAAAAAGCTCACAAACTTCTCATTTAAATAGAACGGTGGGCTGAGGAAAAAACAAAATGGCGCCGCCGGAGCTGAGGAGAATAATACAGCGCTATTTATTGATAAAAAACACGGCCAAATGAACGAAAACTGTACAGGATTATCATCCTCTTATATTACTGACTCTCCTCAAACTTCACTAACCTCTCAGAGTCCCGCAAAATCGCAGATGAAAATGGACTCATATCACCAGAACACTAACGCAGTGAATACAGTAATACAAAGTGAGAGTACCATATCTTTATTACAATCATCCATTGCTGCTTTCCCTACCTCAGGACAGCCGGTTTTGGATACCACAATGAAAGATATGCTAATATCATTGCAGTCCTCATTTGTATCAAATTTATCCTCCCTAATCCACAACTTCTCCCTAGAAATGAAACATATGGATGGGAGATTACATTATATGGAAGATAAAATGGAGGAATGTACTGTAACAGTTAACAAACTAGTTGATGCATATACAGAACAAAAAGATGATTTCTTCCGGGTCAAGGCAAAACTGGCAGATCTCGAGGACCGTTCTCGACATAATAATATTAAAATAAGAGGAGTACCGGAGTCCGTTCCACCCACAGAATTACGTAACTATGCCAGCACAATGTTTTCATTATTACTACCTGATTTATCTCCAATTGAACTTACTATTGACCGTATTCATAGACTTCCCAAACTGCGACACCTAGAAGAATCGATTCTCAGAGACGTCATTCTGCGAATTCACTTCTATCAAGCCAAGGAACAAATTTTATCGAAAACCAGAGAATTAAAAATTCTCCTAGCTCTGTATGCAGATATAAAACTCTTTGCGGATCTATCGCAATCTACATTGCAAATGAGACGTCAACTAAAGACAATAACAAAAGCACTATCAAATCATAAAATGATATACAAATGGCGCCACCCGGCCACTATACTAACCACCTACAATGGCAAACAGCATGCCATATCTATTATTGATGGCAGTATGCAGCTACTCTATTCATGGGGTATCATACTAGACCCCCCACAAAATGTTCCTAAACTGCGAGGAAAGCCAAAAGTGTTTCATTTCAGACACCACAAGGAACAGAGTAAAGCGTAATTTAAATGAAACCTTCCTGCCCGATATTTATTAATAGTTACATGTCCGGTCAGCCTTTTTGAACTGGAATCTTATTATCTGAACTTTCCCCCCTTTCTAGGTCAGCACCTCCTAGAGATATTTACTGCTGACTTTGTGTCTGTCCTTTTTGGAACGATTTATTATTATTTTATTTTTTATAGATATAAGTTTTGATATTGATAATTTTCTTTATTTATTTTTCTTTCTTTCTTGAATAATACGTGCCCACTAGTAACGTATATTAACTATTTAGTATATATAGTGAATTAACTATATTGGTTTATTTTTTATAACAAGTATTGCATTTTTGACATCCTTATAGTGTAGTCCTCTACATTGTTTAAGGTATTGTATCTCATGTCTCTACTCTTTACTCATATCTAGCAATATAACTGAGAATTACTTTAACCACTTGCCGACCGCCTAACGCCGATGTACGTCGGCAGAATGGCACGGGCAGGCATAAGCACGTACATGTACGTGATTTGCCTCCCGCGGGTCGGGGGCCCGATCGGGCCCCCGCCCGGTGCCTGCGGCGGTCGGTTTTCGTTCGGGAGCGATCCCGGACGAGGGGACGGCCATTCATTCATGGCCACCCCCTCGCGATCGCTCCCGACGAATAGAAATCCCCGGTGACATCACTTCCTCTCCTGTAATGTAAACACAGGAGAGGAAGTGATGTATTCTCTCCTCCGTGTCGGTATTTTTCGTTCCGACACGGAGGAGAGCGGATCAGTGAGTTGCACCAACACATCCCACACACAGTAGAACATGCCAGGCACACTCACACCCCCCCTTTACCCCCCGATCACCCCCCCAATTACCCCTGCCCCCCAGTCACAGTGACACCAATGTCATTTTTTTTTTTTTTTTTTTTTTTTTTGCATTGGTGTCATTTGTGACTGTAATAACTGTTAGGGCAGTTAGAGTTAGCCCCCTTTAGTTCTAATGTACCCCCCTAACCCCCCCAATAAAGGTTTAACCCCGTGATCACCCCCCGTCGCCAGTGTCACTAAGGCTGGGTTCACATTGCAGCGGTTTATGAGAACGAATGTGATTCGCACCGCACTGCAGTGCAAATCACATCCGATCTCTGTGCGATTCGAGTTCAGCCATTCGCCGCACCCGCCGCACCCGCCACACCCGCCGCACCCGCCGCAAATTCGCACGGGACCCTTTTTTTGGCCCGCAGCAGAATCGGATCGCATGGGTGTTCACACCATGCGATCCGAGTTTGCAGATCGCACTGCGATATGCGAACTGATCTGGGGGTGTCAGTAACATTTCACTGACACTCCCAGCAGTTCGCATAGGGCAGTGTGAACTGCCGCCGGGAGGCATGCGATGCGGGAACCCGCCGCGGATTCGCGGCGTTTCCGCATCGCTCCAGTGTGAACCCAGCCTAATAAGCGATCATTTTTCTGATCGCCGTATTAGTGTCCCAGGTGACGCTAGTTAGGCAGGTAGGTATTTAGGTTCGCCGCAGCTTTTTATAGCGCCAGGGACCCCCATATACTACCGCATAAAGCCCCCTGATTGCCCCCTAGTTAACCCTTTCACCAGTGATCACCATATAACTGTTACAGGTGACGCTGGTTGGTTAGTTATTTTTTTATAGTTTCAGGGCACCCGCCATTTATTACCTAATAAAGGTTTAACCCCCTGATCACCCGGCGGGTGTCATTTGTGACTAATAACTGTTAGGGCAGTTAGGGTTAGCCCCCTTTAGTTCTAAGGTACCCCCCTAACCCCCCCAATAAAGGTTTAACCCCGTGATCACCCCCCGTCGCCAGTGTCACTAAGGCTGGGTTCAGATTGCAGCGGTTTGAGAACGGATGTGATTCGCACTGCAGTGCAAATCACATCCGATCTCTGTGCGATTCGAGTTCAGCCATTCGCCGCACCCGCCACACCCGCCGCACCCGCCGCAAATTCGCACGGGACCCTTTTTTTGGCCCGCAGCAGAATCGGATCGCATGGGTGTTCACACCATGCGATCCGAGTTTGCAGATCGCACTGCGATATGCGAACTGATCTGGGGGTGTCAGTAACATTTCACTGACACTCCCAGCAGTTCGCATAGGGCAGTGTGAACTGCCGCCGGGAGGCATGCGATGCGGGAACCCGCCGCGCATTCGTGGCGTTCCCGCATCGCTCCAGTGTGAACCCAGCCTAATAAGCGATCGTTTTTCTGATCGCTGTATTAGTGTCACAGGTGACGCTAGTTAGGCAAGTAGGTATTTAGGTTCGCCGCAGCTTTTTATAGCGCCAGGGACCCCCATATACTACCGCATAAAGCCCCCTGATTGCCCCCTAGTTAACCCTTTCACCAGTGATCACCATATAACTGTTACAGGTGACGCTGGTTGGTTAGTTATTTTTTTATAGTTTCAGGGCACCCGCCATTTATTACCTAGTCTCACTAGTGTACCCCTAAATTTAGGGGTGTCTACTTTCCAAAATGGGGTCATTTGGGGGGGGTTTGTGCCATCTTGGCATTTTATGGCCTTCAAAACTGTAACGCCCTTAGAAAGCCTGAAGGCGGTGCTTGGTTTTCGGGGCCCCGTACGCGGCTAGGCTCCCAAAAAGTCCCACATATGTGGTATCCCCGTACTCAGGAGAAGCAGCAGAATTTATTTTGGGGTGTCATTTCACATATGCCCATGGCATGCGTGAGCAATATATCATTTAGTGACAACTTTGTGAAAAAAAAAAAAAAAAAAAAAAAGTTTGTAATTTTCCCGCAACTTGTGGCAAAATATAAAATATTCCATGGACTCAACATGCCTCTCAGCAAATAGCTTGGGGTGTC
The DNA here is from genome assembly GCF_037356315.1 of Lithobates pipiens. Lineage (NCBI taxonomy): Eukaryota > Metazoa > Chordata > Amphibia > Anura > Ranidae > Lithobates > Lithobates pipiens. Next base: position 68,008,782 of record NW_027507789.1, on the reverse strand, counting down.
TACTTTCTAAAATGGGGTCATTTGTGGGGGTTTTGTGCCATCTTGGCATTTTATGGCCTTCAAAACTGTAATAGGTAGTGAGGAGTGAAGTCAAATATTTACGCCCTTAGAAAGCCTGAAGGCGGTGCTTGGTTTTCGGGGCCCCGTACGCGGCTAGGCTCCCAAAAAGTCCCACATATGTGGTATCCCCGTACTCAGGAGAAGCAGCAGAATTTATTTTGGGGTGTCATTTCACATATGCCCATGGCATGTGTGAGCAATATATCATTTAGTGACAACTTTGTGAAAAAAAAAAAAAAAAAAAAAAAGTTTGTAATTTTCCCGCAACTTGTGGCAAAATATAAAATATTCCATGAACTCAACATGCCTCTCAGCAAATAGCTTGGGGTGTCTACTTTCTAAAATGGGGTCATTTGTGGGGGTTTTGTGCCATCTTGGCATTTTATGGCCTTCAAAACTGTAATAGGTAGTGAGAAGTGAACTCAAAAATTTACGCCCTTAGAAAGCCTGAAGGCGGTGCTTGGTTTTCGGGGCCCCGTACGCGGCTAGGCTCCCAAAAAGTCCCACATATGTGGTATCCCCGTACTCAGGAGAAGCAGCAGAATTTATTTTGGGGTGTCATTTCACATACGCCCATAGCATGTGTGAGCAATATATCATTTAGTGACAACTTTGTGTAAAAAAAAAAAAAAAAATTTTTTTTTGTCATTATTCAATCGCTTGAGGCAAAAAAATAAAATATTCAATGGGCTCAACATGCCTCTTATCAATTTCCTTAGGGGGTCTACTTTCCAAAATGGGGTCATTTGGGGGGGTTTTGTACTGCCCTGCCATTTTAGCACCTCAAGAAATGAGATAGGCAGTCGTAAACTAAAAGCTGCGTAAATTCCAGAAAACGTACCTTAGTTTGTAGATGTGACAACTTTTGCGCAAACCAATAAATATACAATTATTGACTTTTTTTTTACCAAAGACATGTGGCTGAATACATTTTGGCCTAAATGTATGACTAAAATTGAGTTTATTGGATTTTTCTAATAACAAAAAGTAGAAAATATCATTTTTTTTCAAAATTTGCGGTCTTTTTACGTTTATATCGCAAAAAATAAAAATCGCAGAGGCAATCAAATACCATCAAAAGAAAGCTCTATTTGTGGGAAGAAAAGGACGCAAATTTTGTTTGGGTACAACATTGCATGACCGCGCAATTACCAGTTAAAGCAGCGCAGTGCCAAAGTGTAAAAAGACCTCTGGTCATTTACCAGCAAAATGGTCCGGTCTGAAAGTGGTTAAGGAATATATTTTCTATAATTGTATCCAAGTAGATATTTTCAGTATGTCCATTAATGTATTGTCCCTAAATGCACGTGGACTGAATCATCCCGGAAAAAACGCTCTTCTATGTGGAGATCTGCTTTATCACTCAACTGTGATATTTTGTGTGTCCAAAACACACACATTTTGTTCAAGATGCATCTCCCCAATGTAAACACAAACAGTTTCCACATATCTTTCAATCAAATTACTCTAAAAAAAAAAAAAGAAGTGTGTTGATAGCTGTCAGGAATACCCTTTCTTTTCAAGTTGACAATTGTATCACAGATCCGGAAGGTAGATATATCTCTTTAATCTGCACTATCAATAACATACCTTATACCTTGGTGTCCATTTATGCTCCAAATGTATGACAAATGCCCTTTATTAAAAAAACTATATGTGCAGCGAAAAAAGTCTAAAAAGGACATCTCCTAATTTGTGGGGATTTCAATTTAATTCCTAATAATGATATGGATTCCACTGCTGCTTCCAAAAGATACGCTTCTCCACTAGCTGAGTTTATCACCTCTAATGATTTATTTGATGTGTGGAGATGCTGTCATGCTAGCGAACGAGATTATACCTATCACCACGTCATAATACTTATTTGAGAATAGATTTATTCTTAACCGACAAATGGTTACTTCAGAACATTTCAGCTTCCCACATCCATGCCGCTACCTGGTTGGACCATGCCCCTATTAGCATTACTTTAGCTGCTAAATCCTCTCAACTTAATTCGTACATTTGGAGAGCTAATAATTATCTCCTCCAAAATGATTACTACTCCATGATCCTTCAACAACACCTAGATGAATTTTTTTCAATCAACTCAACAGATAGGTCCAATCCGATGGTGGTGTGGAATGCTCATAAAGCTGTTATGAGAGGCGTGTTTATACAACTAGGAGCTAGAGCAAAGAAAAAGAGAACCCAGAGATTAGGTGAACTTACTAAAGTACTAAATTACTCATACTGAAGATCTTAGCAAAAACACTCCTCTCCTTAAATCAAATTTTTTTTCATTACGCCATGAATTGAGATCCTTACCTTTAGAAAAGTATGAAAAATCATATAAAAAATTCAAAGCCAATACATACACAACAGGAAACAAAGCTGAGAAAGCAATGTCATTGCGAATTAAAGGTTATTGATCAAAAACTAGAATCCCATTCCTTTATCATCCACATAATAATGAGAAACTGCTCAAACCTGATTCTATTTCTAAAGCATTCAGTGCATATCATGCAGAATTGTATAACATTAAAGACCATGCTACTACAAACCAACCTTCCCAAGAAGAAATTAATAATTTCTTGGATAGTGTTAACCTTTCTTCCATCTCACAACAACAATTAGAACATCTTAATTCTCCATTCACTGTCCAAGAAATACTACAAGTCTTCCGTAACCTTCCTAATTCTAAATCCCCTGGTTCAGATGGCTTCACTGGAGAATACTATAAAAAATGTCAATGTACCTAAGCTCAGTATTTGTGTAAGGTCTTTAATTTAGCCGCCGATACATCATCATTCCCCATTGAAATGCTTAACGCTTTACTTGTGACCCATCCCAAACCAGATAAAGAGCCCTCATCGCCAAAAAAATTCTGTCCTATATCCCTGCTTAACTTAAGACTTAAAATATATGCAAAAACTATAGCCAAAAGATTAGAAAATATTCTTCCTTCTCTTATACCAATTGGGTTTTACAAAAGGTCACCAAGCATCAGATGCTACTAGAAGAGTAATAAATGTGATCCACCATGCAGAAATTACAAAGACGCCATCCTTATTTCTATCACTTGATGCTGAAAAAGCGTTTGATAGAGTACATTGGGGTTATCTATCATCAACTCTCAAAAAATTTGGATTTCAGGGTAAAATACATAAAGAAATTATGGCCTTATACTCTGTACCTTCGGCTTGAGTATACACAACAGATTCCCTATCGCTACCATTCCAAATAACTAATGGTACAAGACAGGGATGCCCCTTATCCCCTTTAATTGACAATCTTATTAAGGAACCCCTGGCTGAAAGCATTAGGACCAATCAGAAAATCTTAGGAATTTCCATTGCTGACCAAGAACATAAAATCAGCCTTTTTCGGGTGATGTTATCCTCATGGTTCCAAATCCCTTAATCTCCTTACCAGAAATTCTGATAATTTAATTTAGTTTAGTAATGTCTCTTATTATAAAATAAATGATAACAAGTCATACATTCTCAATTTGGGTATATACAAGCAGACCAGCGAACTTTTAAAAACACAATTTCCTTATTCTTGGGCCGAAAATACAATAAAATATTTAGGGATTCAACTGTCTACATCTTCTAAATCATTATTTCAACTCAATTATATACCACCCCTCACAAAATTATAGGGAGACCTCGCCAAACTAGCAACATATGAATTCTCCTGGATGGGTAAATTGGCAGCCTTTAAAATGCCCCACCTACCTCAAATGTTATATTTATTTAGAACTCTCCTGATTCCAATCCTGATTTCATCTACATACTTCAAATCACTTCAATCTATCCTCTCTAAATTTATTTGGCAGGGTAAAAAATCTAGATGTGGTCATGGGAACTTAATAAAACATCGCCAAGCAGGTGGTACAGGTTATGTGGATTTTCAAGATTATTATTTGGCCTCGGTACTCAAGCAATCCAAGGAATGGTTTATGTCTTCTCAATCCACAATATGGGGGAAGATGGAATCTGCTAAAATTCCAGGGGGTAATTTATCTTTATGGATACCTTCCGTAGCACTTGGTTCCAAGATTCCATCTTGTATGTCTCCAACAATAATCGGCAACTCTTAAATCCTGGACCCAAATTCTAAAACTTACCTCTTCATATCCTCTTCTAACCGCAGCCCAAATTCCCTTGGAAACATTACATAATTTTATGAAATCAACTTCCCTTACATCTTGGGTACAAAAAGGTATAAAATATCTAAGTGACTTAATTGATAATGGGGAAATTAAAACATTTCCCTCACTTCAAAAATAATTTCACTTGCCAAATTCAGACATATTCCTTTACATTAGAACTAAGAACTGTATTAACGAACTTCCTTCATGGTATTGCAATGTTCCAACAGAGGCTTGGTCCTTCCTCAAAATCCCCACTCACCCTCGAAAAGGGATTTCTCTCTTTTATACTGTTCTTCAACAAAAAAATATTTTTATTAAATCCGCTCCAATACTTAGATGGGAAGAAGATTTAGGACACACCTATACGGTGGATCAATGGGAAAAAGCTTGTAATACCACGTATAAAGCCACCTGCTATTCCACACTATGCGAACTATCCAGTAAAATATCTCAACACTGGTACCTTACTCCTGAAAAAATGTCTAAAGTTAGCAGAAATTCGGAAAATAAATTTTGGAGATTATGTGGACAGAAGGGAAATATGTTTCATATATTCTGGACTTGCACCAAAATTAAATTATACTGGGAACACATTTTTCAGTTACTCTCTGTATTCGCCAATGGAAACATACCTTTAAATCCTTCTCTAGCTTTACTGTCCCTTGATATTGATTGCTTTACTGTCTAGCTTTACTAGCTTTACTGTTGCTTGATATTGATTGTTATCCTACTCCAGTTAGAAATGTACCTTTCTGTCCTATTATCAGCTAGAATTAGTATTACAAGGAAATGGCAAAAATCTGATCCTCCTACGGTACTGGAAGTAGTAGAATCGACCCAAACACATTTTATCTATGAATTAACATTAGCCCTCCGACAAACTAGTAAAGAACATATCTATAAATTATGGCAACCTTGGTTAAAATGGACTAACTCCCAAGATATTGTTCAGGTCTTCTGTTCCTAACTTCTGTTGAATATATCTTTTCTTTTTCTTTGAAGTATCAGAGAGAATACATTCCTCTCGGACACAATATAGCTCCCATAGGGGTGTCCGAGATGATAATTTTCTTTGTTACCTCCAATTCACTTGAATTACCATTTTTTGTATCAATGAAAGGATACTTCTTATATAGCTACTCTTTTATTATCTTTTAAACAAGTATTTCATGAATTTAAAGGCAAATGCATTTATTATCTCTTATTTGATACTGATGTTTATCTTTATATATGTTATATACACGTTGTAATAATAGCGTCTTATCTGTTATTATATTTTCTTTTTTTGTTATTTGTCTGGATAAACTTTCAATAAAAACTATTGAATCGAAAAATAATTACCTGCATTTATATGCATTTGGAAATGTCCTAAACACATACTGTATAACTGCAGGTTTGGCAGTGCCAGTGTGAATGAGGCCTAATGTGCAACTAGACTCAAGACAGTTATAAATAATACAGCAGCTGCTCTTTAGCCTAGACCCACTTTTTCATCCATTTCACAATTCTGTGTGGTTATAAAGCAGCTACCATATTAGTTGAGATGCAGATTATCAGCATATCTTTCTGCTCCTTGACACAATCAGTGTCATAGAGGCATGGGCAAGATAAGCCTCTTATGATGTAAAACTCAGGATAGGCAACTATGTAGCTAAAAGGACACAGGGTACCTATAGGTGTATAGTAATATAATACAAAATCCGAAGTCCCCCAAAAGGAACCCCGTGGGTGCTGCAACAAAGTGTAACTGTCATGGTTATGCATTAGAGTTGTTCTCCTTACCTGTCTGCATGTGTTCATTTCTAGAGACCAGCCGAGCTTCACCTGACTGCTTTTATTTCCTTCCTCTGGAATGGCTCCACCCTAGCCCCTATCAGACTACACTATATTAACCTTTGCACTGCTAGCCTATCCTGCTGATCAACCTTTGTGTATTAGCTTCCTGTTTCCTGTCGTGTGCTCTGCTTCTGATTTCCGTTACCGACCTTGGCGTGTTCTGACCATCCCTGCTTGCCTGTGACCCTGACCTATTGGCGTGTACCTGACTACTCTGTTCTGCTTGTGGCCCCGACCTTGGCTTTGTCCCTCACCATCCCTATCCTCCTGTTACCTACTGTGGGTGTGAGCTGGGGGACCCTGGGGGTCGCGACCTGGAGCCAGTTGCAGCCAAGACCATCTTCACCACTCGAAGCTCTGGTGAACACCAGCTGGCTCTTAGACTCGGCGCCCCGGGGAATCTTACGCTCTTACCCCAGTGGGATCTGTCCCCCGTCTGCAGCCGTCAGCCGTAGGGTCCACAGCCTTGCGGTGCATCCCCAACCCTACGGTGTGCACCTGTCACCTGGGCTCTAGGTGACCTGACAGTTTGATCAGCCATGGACCCGGCTGACGTGCCGCTCCCTGCTGTCGATCCATTGCAGGGCATAGTGCGGAGACTCGAGACCCAGGAATCTAATCAGACTCAGGTGATGCGATTCCTCCAGGATCTGGCTTCTCGCTTCGAGCAGCTACAGGCTTCCTTGGGAACCCCGAACCCGCAGCCTCAAGTACAGTCTGCGACTGCACCTATCGCACCAGTCGCATTCACGCATTCATTAGTACTGCCTGCTCCGTCCCGTTTCTCTGGGGACTCCAAGGCCTGCAGGGGCTTCCTCAGCCAATGCACCATTCATTTTGAGCTCCAGCCTCAAAACTTTCTATCCGATCGGGCAAAGGTAGCCTATATCATTTCCCTCCTCTCCGGTGAAGCTTTAGCCTGGGCTGCCCCCCTGTGGGAGAAAAATGATCCAGTGGTTTCCAGCCTGTCCGACTTCTTGAAGCTCTTTCGTAACATCTTTGAGGAGCCAGCTCGGGTTTCTTCTGCGGCTAGTGCCCTTTTACGCCTTCGCCAAGGATCTGGTTTAGTGGGCCAATATGCACTTCAGTTCCGTATCCTTACAGCGGAATTGAGCTGGAACAATGAGGCCCTGGTCGCAACCTTTTTACATGGCCTCTCAGACCGAGTGAAGGACGAATTAGCAGGAAGAGCTATCCCCGCCGGTCTAGACGAAGTCATTTCCTTATGTAATCAAATTGACATTCGCTTCCAGGAGAGGTCCTTAGAAAAAAGACACCAGCACCCCCCAGGTTCTAGTCAGCCTGAGCTTTTTCCCCGTCGCCCTGTGGAGCATCCTCCGTCTGCTGAGGAGCCCATGCAGCTGGGCCGGACCAGACTAACCCCCGAAGAACGTGCTAGACGCAGAACTCTGGGCTTGTGTCTTTATTGTGGGGGAAAGGGTCATTTTCGTGACTCCTGCTCGCTCCGTCCGGGAAACGCTCGGGTCTAATACATTTGGAAGGTGGAGTATTGGACCCAGAAACATCACCTTCTCGTCTCCTTCTTCCGGTGTTCCTCCACGTAGGCACTTCTCCCCAATCAGTCCTAGCATATCTGGACTCCGGGGCTGCCGGCAATTTTATGGACTGGAGAACTGCCTCTTCTATGAAGCTTACCCTTTCTCCCCTTGCTACTCCACTAGTAGTCTCGGCAATTGATGGCACTGTGCTCCCAGGGGGTCCTATCCATTTCCAGACGCTACCTATTAGGATGTTGGTAGGGATACTCCACCAGGAGTGGATCTCCTTCCTCATCCTACCCAAGGCCTCTACCCCCATTGTATTGGGTCTTCCTTGGCTGCAGCTCCACTCGCCACATGTGGACTGGGTATCTGGGCAGATCCTGGCCTGGGGTCCTTCGTGTTTCTCGTCTTGTCTTTCCAAGGTGACCCCCAAGAGGAAACTTCCCATTGCTACCACATCTGTCTCGTCCGATCTTCCTGCGGCTTATAGCGATTTCCGGGATGTGTTCTGTAAGAAGTCTGCTGAGGTACTTCCTCCTCACAGATCTTTTGACTGTGCTATTGACCTTGTCCCTGGAGCAACCCTGCCCAGGGGTCGTACCTACCCTTTATCCATTCCAGAGACCCAAGCCATGTCTGAGTATGTCGCTGAGAATTTGGAGAGAGGTTTCATCCGGAAATCCTCATCGCCTGCAGGAGCAGGGTTCTTTTTCGTTGCCAAAAAGGATGGCACCCTCAGGCCCTGCATTGACTATAGAGGTTTAAACGCTGTGACTATTAAAAACCGTTACCCCTTACCTCTAATATCTGAGCTATTTGACAGGTTGAAGGGGGCTTCCATTTTCACTAAATTGGATCTCAGAGGTGCATACAATCTCATTCGAATACGAGAAGGTGACGAATGGAAGACCGCATTTAACACTAGGGACGGGCATTACGAGTACTTGGTTATGCCTTTTGGTTTGTGTAATGCTCCAGCTGTGTTCCAGAACTTTGTCAACGAAATATTCAGGGATCTACTGTACCAGTTTGTTGTCATCTATCTGGATGACATTCTCATCTTTTCCCAAAATCTGCCTGCTCACAGAAACTATGTACGCACCGTACTTCAGTGCCTTAGAGAGAACAATCTCTATGCCAAGATGGAGAAATGTTCCTTTGAATGTTCCGAGGTCCTGTTTCTGGGATGTTTTGTTTCTAGTGAGGGTCTTCGCATGGATCCCGGAAAGATCTCTGCCATTACCAACTGGCCCCTTCCTGCTAGCCTTAAGGCCACACAGCGCTTCCTTGGCTTCACAAATTATTATAGGCAGTTCATAAGGAATTACTCTTCCATTGCTGCGCCTATTATCGCTTTGACCAAGAAGGGTGCTAATGCCAAAGACTGGTCTTCCGAGGCTGTCTCTGCGTTTCACGATCTGAAACAGGCCTTTGTCTCTGGACCCCTCTTGAGGAGACCAAATCCTGAAGACCCATTTTTTATTGAAGTAGACGCTTCTTCGATGGGGGTGGGAGCTGTGCTTCTTCAGGACTTTGAGAAGAAACGTCAACCATGTGCGTTCTTCTCCAAAAAAAATTCTCAGGCAGAGAGAAATTATGCCATTGGTGATCGGGAACTTCTCGCAATTAAATTGGCGTTGGAGGAGTGGCGTCATCTCTTGGAAGGTTCCCCTCACTCCATAACGATCTTTACTGATCATAAGAATCTACAGTACCTACAGAATGCTAAACGTCTGAACCCCAGACAGGCCAGGTGGAGTCTCTTCTTTTCTCGTTTTAAATTCACGATTACGTACAAACCTGGTTCCTGCAACGGTCGAGCTGATGCGCTCCCTAGGTCATTTGACACCTTGGACGAGGAGTCCAACCCTGATCCTGAGCCGATCATTCCTACCTCTTGCATTGTTGCCCATTCTACCACCCTGGAATCAAAGATTCCTCCTGGTAAGACCTTTGTTCCCACGGAGCTAAGAACCAAGATCCTTCGTAGGGGACATGATTCCAAGATGGCAGGTCATGCTGGGTTCCTCCGATCCTTCCTGCTTATCAGTCGTCACTACTGGTGGCCTAATCTCCGCTCGGATGTTAAAGACTATGTTAAGGCTTGTCACGTCTGTGCTCAGTCTAAATCTTCCACTCAAGCCCCTGCTGGTCTTCTCATGCCCTTGCCCATTCCTAAGGAGCCCTGGTCTCATATCGCCATGGATTTTATCACTGATCTTCCACTATCGGAGAATAATACGGCCATTTGGGTAGTAATCGATCGGTTCTCCAAGATGGCTCATTTTGTTCCTCTTCCTGGTCTCCCTTCTGCCCCTGCCTTGGTTCCCATTTTTGTACAAGAGATTTTCCGCCTTCATGGTGTTCCTTCGCATGTCGTCTCGGACAGGGGTGTGCAATTTACTTCTCATTTTTGGGGAGCCTTTTGCAAATCCCTCGACATTACCTTGGATTTTACCTCTTCTTATCATCCCCAATCCAATGGCCAGACTGAGAGAGTTAATCAGGAGTTAGAGGTCTTTCTCCGTACCTTGGTCTCTGCCCATCATGATGATTGGGCATCACTATTACCGTGGGCTGAGTTCTCCCACAATAATCATGTTAACGTCAGTTCTCAGAAAACACCCTTCCTCACTGTTTATGGAAGACATCCTCAGCTTCCCCTTCCTATGATTTTTTCTTCTGACATTCCAGCTTTGGCTACTGTTCAGGAATCATTCAATTCCATGTGGGCTGACATTCATGATTCCCTCCAGAAAGCTGCCAACAAATTCAAGAGTTTTGCTGACTGTCGCAGGCGTAAGCCATCCTCTTTTCAGCCAGGAGACAAAGTCTGGCTCTCCACCAGGAACATCAAACTCCGGGTTCCTTCCCTCAAATTTGCCCCAAGATTCATTGGTCCATACACCATAATTTCTAAACTGAATCCGGTTTGTTTCAAGCTCCAGATTCCCAAAAGCCTCAAAATCTCTAACTCCTTCCATGTTGCCCTTCTAAAGCCGTTAGTCCTCAATAAGTTCTCTCGTCCCTCCCCTACCATAGCACCGGTCTCTGAGGATGATCAGGAGTACGAGGTTAGCCAAATTTTGGATTCCCGACTCTGTAGAGGCATTCTCCAGTACCTCGTGCACTGGAAAGGTTTTGGTCCTGAGGAGAGGTCGTGGATTTCGGCTTCCGAGGTCTTTGCACCTCGTCTGTTGAGGAAGTTTCATTTGAAGTTCCCCTCTAAACCTGGTCCCAGGCGGGGGAGGGGGAGGCCTCGTAAGAGGGGGGGGTACTGTCATGGTTATGCATTAGAGTTGTTCTCCTTACCTGTCTGCATGTGTTCATTTCTAGAGACCAGCCGAGCTTCACCTGACTGCTTTTATTTCCTTCCTCTGGAATGGCTCCACCCTAGCCCCTATCAGACTACACTATATTAACCTTTGCACTGCTAGCCTATCCTGCTGATCAACCTTTGTGTATTAGCTTCCTGTTTCCTGTCGTGTGCTCTGCTTCTGATTTCCGTTACCGACCTTGGCGTGTTCTGACCATCCCTGCTTGCCTGTGACCCTGACCTATTGGCATGTACCCGACTACTCTGTTCTGCTTGTGGCCCCGACCTTGGCTTTGTCCCTCACCATCCCTATCCTCCTGTTACCTACTGTGGGTGTGAGCTGGGGGACCCTGGGGGTCGCGACCTGGAGCCAGTTGCAGCCAAGACCATCTTCACCACTCGAAGCTCTGGTGAACACCAGCTGGCTCTTAGACTCCGCGCCCCGGGGAATCTTACGCTCTTACCCCAGTGGGATCTGTCCCCCGTCTGCAGCCGTCAGCCGTAGGGTCCACAGCCTTGCGGTGCATCCCCAACCCTACGGTGTGCACCTGTCACCTGGGCTCTAGGTGACCTGACAGTAACAGTACATTTTCCAGTGAAGGAGTCCTTGGTAATCTCCCTTCCTGGCTTCAGATACCCCAGTTTAAGACCCCTTGAATCGAAGCGTGTCAGGCCTGCTCATTTGAGACTCCCACATTGCCTTTTCTGTCCATTCCATGTCATTTTATTGGATTTTGATTGTGATATTCCCTTACAAGTCATTGTGAGAATTTTATTCCAATAAATATTGGTTGACCTGCATCATACGGAGCTGTTTTCTCTCATTCCCTTTTATATATCATCCTGCTCCTTTTTTGATCCTGGTCTGTCCATGTTCCTGTGGATGTTTTGGAGACGTACCTGGCTGGCGTTCCTGCGATCCTTCGTGTGCCTTCACTGGTCGGGGATTGTGAGCCGCTCACCTATTTACTTCAGGCGACACTCATAGGAGAATCACAGGTGCAATTGACTCACTGCCATTGGTATGTGTGTCCATCACATCTGGTTAGCGTACCCTAACATGTGTGTATTGCCTTTGGGATCTGATTGGCCTACCCATATCCTTACCAAGGTTTCTAGGAAGGGAGATTACCAAGGACTCCTTCACTGGCCTATGTACTGTTACACTTTGTTGCAGCACCCACGGGGTCCCTTTTGGGGGACTTCGGATTTTGTATTATCTTTTTGGGACATTTATTTGCTTCACACATTATTATGTATATTTTTCACTTTTTGACCATTTTGTGTTCATGCATATGGTAATATTTTTAAAGCGCTAAACATATTGTTACACATTTGCTTGACTTAGTTTGAGTGTTGGCAGCTTTTGCACTGATTTTGGGTTTAGTGCCGTATTTCTCCTTTTCTGGTTTAGCATATTCTCTCCTCACACATCCCTGTTCTTGCTCTTGTGCTAGCGATCGTGCGTGGCCCGCGGTCATCCTAACTGCCAGCCTTGCGCACCGGCTCCCCCACTGTGCAGCGGGCGTACGTGTGCTTGCTATAGGCATTTAAAGGGCTGACCTGCCGAAGTATAATGACAGCGGCTGGTTGGCAAGTGGTTAAAAATAAAAAAATGTGATCACTTTTATTGCTGTCACAAGGAATGTAAACATCCCTTGTGCCAGTAATAGGTGGTGACAGGTAGTCTTTATGGAGCAATCGGGGGTCTAAAAGGCCCCCAAATCCCTCCTTTGCACTTCAAAGTATGCAGATCACCAAAAACGGAGATTCTGAATACTGTACTTTTTTTTTTAAATCACCGCTATTGGCAGCCGAGTAAACCGGAAGTGACATTGTGACATTTCTGGCTTCCTTCCAGTCTTGCTCTAGCCGGTGGAAGTGCCAGATTGTGACACGGGTCTCACGGTGGGACAGGAGGCCCGGGAAGAGCGGCAGAAAGTGGGGAGGGGGGGTGTCCCCTCCTGCTCCTTCGGGATAACAGCTGATTAATTATCCCTAAAGAGCCGACCGCCCACTGTAAAAAAAAATGGCTGCAGGCATAATCCTGGTATAACCCCTTAAAGTCGAGGCCACATATGTGCGTACGGTTGGTGCTAAGGGGTTAAAGTGAACTTGTGGGCAAGTCCGCTGCTGTGTCTCAGCCAATCAGGAGGGAGTGTCCCAGACAACCAATGCTCTTGTGCAACATCACTGGATCGAGATAGGGCTCAGGTAAGTATTAGAAGGGCTAAGGGGAGCTGCTGCACACAGAAGGTTTTTATCTTAGAATCATAGAATACATTAAGATTTTTTAAAAAAACTTCTGCCTTTAGAACCACATTAAGATGACCACCATGTAACTAGCTGTTTAAGAAGGAGGTGGCAGTGGCAGTTTTCCCATTTCTTTTGTGACAGGTATAGTTAAAAGGCATCCTCTGTCAAAAAAAACGCCCAAAAAGTTCTACCTGCAAAAGAAAAAAGTAAAATCCTCTTGTATTGAATTGTGCTATTGTTGTGTTGTCTCCATTTATCTTGTAAAGCAGGGGGCAAACTGTTGGCGTTATATATAAATTCTGTATAATAAAAATAACTCACGCTGGCCACACCACAGGCCTCACTGCACTTGGTGGGATCCTCCTGCTGTCTTTCACCTCATTTCTGTGTCCAGTAGTGACGTGGAGGTCAGCAGAAAGAACCACTGAGCAAAGTTCGGGGACCAATAGATCCACACTCACTGTAGGTTAAAAATGGAAGCTGCTGACTTTAAAATTTGTTTAAACTGAAGTTCCACTTTAAAAACAGAGGTTTGTGTTAGACATGTGCATGACGAAAAAATGTGTTTCGTTTTGTTTTGGTTCGTTAATCTAGTTATTTTGTTTAGTTAAATTCGGTTGATTTGTTCAATTTTTCAGAATTCGTGCTTTTCAAATTTTTACCGTTTTTTTTTTTTTATTATTTGAAACGATCAAGTCGATAAATTTATTAATTGTTCAAAATTAAAATGTTATATTACTTGTGATTCAAATGCAATGATTCAAGTGAACAAACAAAAAAATAATCTTCCTCAAATGATTATAACGGTTTAAAAACAGCATTATTTTGAAATGGTACTCTAATAACACACACAGTCTTTGATTTCAGCAATATGTATAGTGAGAATTTGACTGGAGTTCAATGTGAAATTCAATAGAATTTCAGTCCGAATTTCTGAAATTTGTACGAATTTCATTACGTTATTCGGAGCATTCTGTAAAATTTCTTTATACTGTAATTCAGGTATTCCGATATATCCGAATAATGAAAAAATTGTGCGAATATTAATTCGGAACGAAGCGGACTGCACATCTAGTTTGCATTACATTTTCAGTGTGAAGCCACAACACCGCGTGAAGGCCCCTCTGAAAAGTGTGTCCCCCATGTCATATCAACGAAACGGGATTGCTGGTAGGCTAGAGTGCATTTTCCCTCTGTAGAAAAATAGAATGGGATGCTCTCTATCAGTGTTACCTCTAGAAATTCTGCATCACTAGTCTTGGTATCCAGTAGCTGCTCTGCCTCTGTACGATACTTGTTTAGGTCCTGAAGATGTTGCTGTAGCAGATGAAGATGGTCAGAAACCTGGGCCAAGGCTGCTTTCTCTTCACACCTTGTAGACTCAACAACCAACGTCTGAGATTCCTCCAATGTTTTCCGCACTTGGTCAAACTTGGTCATCACTCTGGTCACCAGGTTAGTATGAAAGTCCTAAAACCAGTATGGATGGAATTTAGAATTTTGGTGATCTAAATGTTTGTAGCTGATCAAACTTAAAGAGACACTGTCACAAACTTAAAATAATGCAGGTAAAAGCATAGAAAAATCAAGTACCGTATTTGCCGGCGTATAAGACGACTGGGCGTATAAGACGACCCTCTATTTTTCAAGTGAAAACATAGGTTTTGGGCAATACTCGTGGCATAAGACTACCCCCCTTCTGAGGCAACACCATTTTAAAAAAAAAACATTAGAACGATTAAAAAATACAAAGCAAGAATGCTAACTACTCATCCGCCTTGCTGTGTTATGTCATAAAGTAAATCAAACTATAATAGCACAAACAGATCTATTGAATGCCACAACACTGGAAAGTAGAATTTTTCACTAACCAAACCTATACCACTCTTGGGTTATATTCTATGGGAATTGTCTACCAAAATGCATTTAATAACCCCCCGTCACATGTCCCAGATTTACCTGTCCCTCTTGGGTGCCTGGGACCTCAAAGGCAAACAGCAGGATGTATAGTAGTAGGAGATCAGTGAATGGATTTACCCAGGGAAGTATGGTGAGCGGTGTATTATTTTAATGAATACAACTCCTGCTTGGATTGGCAGAGGCTGTAGCATCGTCAGCCCTTGTCTCTCTCTCTCTCTTAATAGAATACATCGCTCGCTGGGATTGGCTCAACGGCGTATACTGTTTGTAGCTGCAGCCACATACAATATTAGCAGACATTTGGGGGCTGACATCCATCGGGCAGCATTGTATACCTGTATACCCGGCGTATAAGACGACCCCCGATTTTTGGGCATTTTTTTTAAGTGTAAAAGGTAGTCTTATACGCCAGCAAATACAGTAAATAAAATGTACCTATGTGCCTTTGAACTAGCTGACTAACCCTTCCAGTACGCACAGTTACAGTCCCTCTGCCTCCTGCCCTCTCCTTTTCTGAGAATGTCCAGATACTATCTGTGCTTGTCCAGCTCATCTGCTCCTCCTCTCCCTATATAACTTTTTTTGTATCTACTAAGAAAGAAGTGAAGGGGTCTGCTGATGTCACATGAAAAATGTCAGCACACTGTGGCAGTCTCAGTCCTTTTAGATGTCTACATGAGGTAGGCTTTTACACACAGAGCAGAAGGAGCTCACTCCTCCTTAAAGGCACTGGGACACATTTGATGCCCAGCAAAGGCATCCAGTGCATCCCTTCATCCAATTCAAGCAACTGTACAAGAATGTGGCAACCAACCCAACACCTATAACTGCCCTTTGCAGCAAGGTGCACATGGAAGGACAATGGATGTCACAAACAAAAGAGACTCTGGAAATTTAGAGTTAGGACTGCAGTATATACAGAGGTCCCTTGATGTGGGTATGCATATATTTACAGATGTGTGCAAATAAAATCCCTCTGTTTTTAACGTACGCTGTTAGAAACATTGACAGAAACAATTTGATTGTTTTGCAGGCTGGCTAGTAAGTGTGCTGGAAAATCTTGTTTGTGATGGGTGTTTCCCTTCTATGTGCACCTTGCTGCAAAGGACAGTTGGGGTGTGTAATACTGGAAAATATTGATATTAATGCAGATGGAACATGAGAATAATATGTCTTGTACAACAAAGCTTTGAAAGGACTTTGATATGGAGGCAAATTACAGTGTTTAGAGCCAGCCTGCAGTAAATATGGCTAGAACAAGGCATAAGGTCATTATCTAACCAGTGAGATTCCTGATGATATTCAACTGCCCCCTCACATCTGGCCAGCATGGTGCCTGAAGGGTGATGAATTGGATGGACACCCCATGTTTTGCGTGTCCTAGTTTCCCCCCCCCTCCCTTTTTTTTGTGCTAATGTTTATAACTTGATATATGTATTATTATATGTTATTTCTTATATTCATGAAAAAATACTTAGATCACAATTGTGGTCTTATATCATGATTATATGTTAACATTATTAGTTTCAGTTATAAATTTGTAATTTCCTTTTTTTTTTTTTGGGAGATATTTAAATAATTTCCTTTTATATTATATGATCATGTCTTTTTTATTTATTTTTTCATTGTATTGTATGTTTACCCATTTACCAGGATGATTTGGCGCAGTTCTGTCTAGCCTGTATCTGCCGATGTGTACAGGCAGTGTGAGATGCTGTGTGGCCACCCAGTGTCAAGGGCTTTATTGGCCCATATGACGCTGTATCTGTTCGGGTGGGGGGGGTTTGTAATTCATGCTTTCCCCCGATCAGTGTTGTGTTGATTGCCTGATGTGACAGTTCCCTGCGTACTGCTCTCACTATTACAGTGTTGTGCAGGTGCGGGAATCACTGTCGGGCGCATGCGCAACAACACTGTTGGCCGATCCGGATGGCTGATTGGATGACTACGGATGGGGCGTGTGTATTTAAGACACGCCTCACTGGCGTATCTTCCGGGGATAATTTGTATCCCTTTTGGGCTGTCCGTACTGGACAATTTGCTGGGGGTGGCTTCAGGATTACTTTATATCTATAAGTATATCTTTGTTTTTCTATACACCGGTCATGTCTGTGTTCTTTTGTTACTTTGTCCTACTTGTCTGTGTTGGCTGTATGTCCATGGACTGTTTCATACCATTATACATTACTAACAGATTCCTGGACTGGACGGCGGTGATTTCCTTGCTAGGAACTTCCTTTTGCTGATCATCCCTTGTCAGTGTGTTGTACCTGTTTGCTTCAACTTCTTGTGGTCAACATCTATGTTTATCTCACCTACATTGTCCTGGTGAGTTATATTATATATATATATATGTTGTTCTTGTTTTGAATATTCACTACATTTATTCTTTATCTTTTTAGAATATTTGTTTGTTCTCTATTAATTGAATTGCGGATCTACGTGTGGCTGGCCATTCCTGCATAAGCAATTTTATTAATACTTTGGTGCCCATACATACAGGGAATTTCTTCTTTTTTCATTGTATCCTTGTGGATTCGGTCTAGTTATACCTTTTCTTTTCCTAGTAAGTTTGCATTTATTTATATGTACAATTTCCTGGTCCCTTAAATACCCATTATATGTTATTACACATGCCCCCATGGTGTCTCATTCTCACTGCTTCTTTTTGCACTGGTGTTGCGGACTTTTGAGCCAGATTGCGCTTGATCATCTTATGGTCTTATTTCTTCACTATGTAAATTATATGTTTATATTTCTCTTTGCAAATTATTATACTGTATTTATCTCCTATTTTATTAGCTGGTCAGAATAAGCTCCAGAAGAAGCGTGAGGACACACGAAACATGTAGAGCATAACATCATATCTTAATCCCTTTTGATGTTCCGCCATTTTGGATTAGCTTCTATTTCACTGCTTAGAGTGTCTGCTGGTGGTTTTCACCATTATAGTATTGTATTAGAACAGCGGTAACATATTAGGGACGATTCTCAGATCAATTATGGAATAATTTTCTTCTGTAATTATTGTGTGTTTTAAAAATGTTTTTCTTGTAAATAAAAATTATATTTTTTAACTAAACAAATAGTTGTACTGTGCCTAAAAAGTCCATAGCCCAATTTTAATTTTTTTTCCATGTCTAAAGTTTGAATTTAGGACGTGGCACGTGTCTACTTGTAATGTTGTATCCACCTTACCACATGGTGTGGCGATACACGTAGAATTTTTCAATTTTTGGATAAAAAAAAAAATTGATAAAAAAGGACCCAGGCCTGAGAGATTCAGAGAGAATGCGTGTGTGTGAGTGTTAGACTTGCAAGACCCCTTTCTTCCCCTGTTAGCCCATCTTTCTTCTCCTTATTTCTAACTGTAATGTACTGATACCCCTATTGTAACCCTTATTCTAATGCTGCGTGCACACAACCGATTTTCCCATCGGAATAAACTCCGAAGGTTTTTCCGACCGAGTTCTGACGGAGTTCTGCTGAAACTTTCTTGCATACACACGATCACACCAAAGTGCGATTGTTAAGAAAGCAGTGACGTACAACAGGACTAGAAAAGGGAAGTTCAATAGCCAGTAGCCAATAGCCTCGGTCTCTTACTTGCTTCAGAGCATGCGCCGTTTTTGGTCCGTCGGAACAGCATATAGACGAGTGGTTTTCCCAATAGGAATTAATTCCATCTAAATATTTAAAACATGTTCTATTTCTAGGTCCGTCAGAATTTTCGTAAAAAAAGTCAGACGAGACATACACACGAGCAGAATATACAATGAAAAGCTTCCATCTACTTTTTCTGTCAGACATTCCGCTCAGGTGTACGCGGCATTAGAATTAGTTGTCCTTTTATTGGAAGCCAGACACCCCAAACAGCACATATTACATTTGGCACCCCAGAAAGCATGTGGAAATCCTAAAAGCCACATAGAACCTACAGGACACAAGGGCTCAGATTCACAGTTCCATAAGGATAAGCAGGACTTCTATGAATCTCTCATTGTAAAGTCAGCTGATAACGCCATACAAACCAGAAGGGCTGCAAGTGTGGTGAGTCTTTTCTATGTATATGCAAAAGTTTACATTTTTTTGAATGATATCAGGTACAAGTGGTAATGAATGAAGAATATTGAATGCTAGAAGAGCGATTTGTTTTTGGTTTATTTGTGAATTGTAAGAGCTAAAGGCAATTGAGTTTGGTTTGTTGCTCAGTGCAGTGTTGGAATGTTAGTACTAAGAGTTGTGTATTGTGTGGATTGTATAGTTGTGAAATGGAACTTGTGTATACATATGTTAAAAAATATTCCTCTGCCAGTTATTCATGAACCTCTTAAAAGCCACTATTGTCTCAGTGTCAGCAACATAATAGCAGATTATTGGGTAAACAGCTAACAAAGAAAGTGAAGAACGAAAGGTTGACAAATTAAATTGCAGTGTTGCTATTCATGCAAATGGGGGGGAAGTGGGAAGCAGAGAGAAGACGTCTCAGGGAGTAGAAAATTTGTGAAAACCTTCTAAAGATTGCAACAGCCTCCAGTATTGAAATGAATTGCAGGCTACAGCTGGCAATTTGTCAGGAAGAAACTGTGAGCTACAAGAACAGCTTCAGAGGTGCAGCATGGAGTGTGATACAAAGAGCAAACTTTTAGAGTCATTGCAAATAAAGTTGTCAGAGATGGAAGTGTTGGTTACGTCTTTAGAAAACTAAAGGCCCTGCATGGCTAGGCCACAGACAGCCGCGCGGGCCCCCCGCTGGGGTGGCGGGGAGACGGGCCCTCCGGGGAGGACGGGGACCCCGGCGGAAGGGTACTGGTACTACTGGCTGGTATTGATACTGGTGGCTGGTACTGGTAATGCTGGTGGGTACTGGTACTGCTGGCTGGTACCGATGACTGGTACTGGTGGCAGGTACTGATACTGCTGGCTGGTACTGATGACTGGTATGGATGATGGGTAGTGGTACTGCTAGTGGGTACCGGTACTGATGACTGGTACTGCTGGTTGGTACAGGTACTGTTGGTACTGGTACTGATGGCTGGTTGTCACGTACCTTACAGCCGAGTCTGAAATGCTGAGGGTGGCCTCTTGCATGGTTCTGGTCCCAACACCCCTGGTAGTGGTGACAGGGAGTGCTGGGGCAATGAAAGGGTGCAGGTGCCTGCAGGCTGAAGGCTGGAGCTTAGAGGTACAGGATCCTCTCGGAGGAATGCATGAAGACTGATCACCAGAACTCAGCGGGAGCCAGACAGGTTAGTAAGGACTCAGGAACAATTGCAGCATCAGGAACAGGCAAAGGTTGGCAACTGGCTGGCAACAAGGTGCATAAACGGAAGGCTAGTTCATAGTCATGGACAGGCAGAGGTTGGCAATGGGCTGGTAACAAGGTACAGAATCAGGAAGCGTAGCCGTAGTAGAGAATCCAAGCCGAGGTCTTTATAATCAGTATAGGTAGATAACAGGCAGGGGTGATCCAGGAGAGTGGTCAAGGAAGCCAGGTAACAGGTCAAACAGCAATCAGGAACACAGGAACAAACTGAAGATGATCCAGCACTGGTATCAGGCAGAGACTCTGTTTATATAGGGCACCATGCGACAGGATTGCCGGACGCGAATGTGCGTGCGGGAATGCGCACACACATTTGTATGGGCACACACGTTTGTATGGGTGCGCCAGTGCGCGCGTTCATTCCGGAATTCGTTCGTATCTGACGGGGACACTGCGCATGCCCATTGGCATTAGCGGAACTAGCCAATTAGCCACTGCTGCACGGAGAAAGGCATTAGCAATGTGAGTTCTCTGACAATTTTACTGCTGGTTGGTACTGGTACTCCTGGCTGGTACGTCTGGCTGGTACTGATACTGGTGGCTGCTGTCCCAAATCGTGGGTTCCTGTGTCCTAACCCGCCATCCCCGAGCATAATTGTGACAGAAGCATGCAGCTGCAGTAGAGAGTAGAGCTGCTTCCTGACACAGGCGGAGTACATTTGGTATCACTCCACCTGTGAAGGAGCCAGCGCTATACAGGAAGCATCAGCTCTGCTTCCTCTAGCGGAGGCTCAGTTCTTCGCACTAATGCTTGGAGATGGTGGTTCGGGAACCCCCAATTTGGGCTTGCCGACCTGCCATCTCAGAGCAAGACATGGCAGGCCACATCGGAGACGTGGCGGGCCAGCGGTTGGGCACCCCTGATGTAAATGCATAATCAATTACCACATGGTACCATGAGCTTGTTAATTAGCAATTGTTTGCAAACAATGAAAAAAAAAAAAAATAGTCGAGCATTAATGGATTAAAAAGTTACAAATGAAGTTACAAATGTTGTGATGCGGTACAGATGTTTTGTTTTTTGTTTTTTCCATTAACTAATTGTCTTTCAGATTGAAATTAGCACTTACTCTTCTCATGAGGAAAGTCCATGGATGTCTTTAAAGCGGAGGTCCACCCTAAAGTGGACCTTCCGCTCATCGGAACCCTCCCCCCCTCCGGAGCCACAATTGGCACCTTTCAGGGGGGAGGGGGGTGCAGATACCTGTACAGTACAGGTATCTGCACCCACTTCTGGGATAGCTCTCTGCGGAAAGGGGCGTAGATTACCCGCCCGCCCGCCCCTTTCAGCAAGTGCCCCGCTGCCTGCTGGGAAACACACAGATCCCAGAGGCAGCGAGGACCGTCCTTATTGCGCAGCGCGACTCGCGCATGCGCAGTAGGGAACAGGGAAATGAAGCCGAAAGGCTCCATTTCCTGATTCCCATACCCAAGATGGCGGCGGCAGCACCCGAGAGACGATCTAGAGATCGGCTTCGGGTGCCGACATCGCGGGCGCGCTGGACAGGTAAGTGTCACTATTTTAAAAGTCAGCAGCTGCAGTATTTGTAGCTGCTGGCTTTTAAAAAAAAAAAAAAAAACGCGGAGTCCCGGTGGACTCCCGCTTTAATTAAAAGTTGAGTGTTTGTCATTGTTTTATGGTGGTTGTCTTGTCATGTTGTTTTTGTGTGATAATGGCCAGATTTTTCATGTTTCTTATTGTTTGTTTTTTTACTTTTTTTTCCTTCAATTTATGTGTAATTCTCTTTTTGTATTTGTTTTAGTTTTCGTGATTTTTTTTTGATTGCTCTTAGTAGGTATTGATGTTCTACTTTAAGACCCACTGTTTGTGTAAGCAAATATTTTAGTGGCCAGCTATACTGTTTTTTTTTTTTTTTTTTTTTTTGCATCAGTATACAGCACGCCATGATCTCTCTTCATCAAATTGTGGCTAACTTTGCGCCCTTGTTACTTTGGTTCCTTCTTCTTGTCGCCACCATTTTGCCTGTTGGCAGTGCTATTTTCACATCACATGCAAATCTTTTTAACATTTTCCTCTATTTAATTCTTTGTTTATTTTATTAAAGTTTCAGAGAAGAAGTATATTACAAAAAGTATGCTACCCATTCCATTTTCATATCTATCCCCAACCCCCCCCCCCAAACCCGCTCCCTCCCTCCCCTCTCTCTCTCTCCATCTCTCCCCCGCGCTCCCCCCCTCATTTCCCCTCGGATCCACTCATTCTGAGATATTCCCTTGTTTTCTTGAACTCCAGCCATTTTCCCCACTTACTAAAGTAAGTTTCCACTTGGTCCCCTCTTCTAGATATTGATTCCTCCATTGATCTTACCCACTCTATTTTGCCTAACCATTCCCTCATAGATGGGGGTTCGGGGATGCCCCATTTCTTTGGGATCAGGCTTTTTGCTGCAATCAATAAGTGAGGAATCAATGAGTTTTTATATTCCCCCAGTGTTTTGTCAGTATCGTGAAACAGGCATGTCCATGGTTCCTTCTTTACCTCTTCCCCTGTTATTCGGAAAATATTTTCTATAATTTTCTCCCAGTATGGGCCAATCTTTCCACACTCCCACCATATGTGTGCAAAGGTTCCCACCTTATCGCAGCCCCGCCAACATAGTGCTGACATACCTGCTCTCCTCTTATGCGCTCTTTGTGGGACAACATACCATCTTGCCATTAATTTAAATGACATCTCTAATGACATATTGTCCCTAGATATTGTACCTGCTATTCTTAAGATCTTCTTTCTACGTTCCTTATCCCCCACGGTGCCCAACTCTTCTTCCCATTTTTTCAGGAATAGTGGTTCCCCTGGGTCCTCTTCCTCCTGTAGGATTTTATAAATTTTGGACATACTTTTTTTCTTGCAGCTCGAGTCCGAGAGCATTCTCTCCATTGGTCTGAGATCTCCTGTCCCTCGGAGTGGTCGAGGCAGAGTCTGAACAAAATGTTTAATTTGTGCATATCTCCAACTATCAAAGTTCCTACCTCCCGTGGCCAGCTATACTGTATAGTCTATGACAGGGATATGCAATTAGCGGACCTCCAGCTGTTGAAAATCTACAAGTCCCATCATGCCTCTGCCTCTGGGTGTCATGCTTGTGGCTGTCAGAGTCTTGCAATGCCTCATGGTACTTGTAGTTCTGCAACAGCTGGAGGTCCACTAATTGCATATCCCTGGTCTATGACATGGTACCTACAGTGGGGACGGAAAGTATTCAGACCCCCTTAAATTTTTCACTGTTTGTTATATTGCAGCCATTTACTAAAATCATTTAAGTTATTTTTTTCCTCATTAATGTACACACAGCACCTCAATATTGACAGAAAAACACAGAATTATAGAATTTTTTTGCAGATTTAAAAAAAAAGAAAAACTGAAATATCACATGGTCCTAAGTATTCAGACCCTTTGCTCAGTATTTAGTAGCAGCACCCTTTTGATCGAATACAGCCATGTTCTATCTTAGCCACCCTAATTGCAACCTTGCATTTCTTGTTGCATTCTTTATAAAGTTTGAATGCTGATGACAATCCCTCAACCTATTTTTTGAAGGCCTTCGCTTTAATACATTGGCATTTTTACATTGGTGTTAAGCCATCCAGGAAATTTTGTTTGCTTGTTTAAATTTATTACCCAATGGGATGCACTGGCTAATGCACTTTTTAATATGCTCTTAAAGCGAACCCATCTCTCCTCCGTGTTCTTTGTTCCTAAGATTTTATCCCAATTTATATCTTCTAGCAAGGATCATAGTTTAGGGAAGTTGGCTCTTTTGAAATTCAGTGTCTTTGTATTTCCCTTATGGTTCCTATTTGTGTGATTTATACTGAAGCCAATTGACCTGTGATTGCAGTTTCCTAAATGTTCCTGTATTTCCACATCCATGATCAGGTCTGTATTGTTGGAAATCAGTAGATCTAGTTGGTGCATCTACCATCTGACCCATGAAATTGTCCTGCAAGACATTTAAGAACTGGCGAGCCTTAGACTAATGCATGGTTCCCTCAGCCCGTCTATGTCTGGATAATTAAAAGCCTCCATTATGATAACACTTCCCATCCTTGCCGCTAATCCAAATTGTGATAGGAGGTCCGCCTCCCCCTTCTCCTTCAGGTTAGGGGGCCTATAGCATACTCCCCTTAGCTTCATCCCTTTGGAGCTCTACCCATAAGGATTCCACCTCCTCCCTAGCTCCCTTAGTGATGTCATCTCTCACATTCATGTGTACATTATTCTTGATATACAGGCATACCCCTCCCCCTTTCTTACCCTCTCTATCCCTACGATAAAGATTATACCCTTGAATGGTTGCCAGCCAATTATGAGAGCTGTTGAACCAAGTCTCTGAAATTCCCACAAAATCCAAATTCTCCACGTGCAACAATATCTCTAGTTCACCGATCTTGTCCATCAGGCTCCTGGCATTGGGGAACATGCCAAGTAGTTTAGACTGGATGCATACTATCTTCTTATTGGGTGTTCCGAGATTGCAACTAGGACTTAGTTACTATACTTACCTTGTCAACCTACCACTAATGCTCCCAATACTACCCTCTGGACTATGTTCCATGTTGACTATATCTACCTCTGGACCCTCCCCCGGATTGCCTAGTTTAAAAACCCTGCCTAAGAGAGCTGGTCACATTGTCCTGCTATGCAAATTGGATGCACATCCAATTCGCATAAGTGTGAACCCAGCCTAAAATGCAAATCAATTTATAACTTTGAAATGCGTTTTTTGGGGGGGATTTTTGTTATTCTGTCTCTTGCTTTTAAAGTAAACCTACCATTAAAATTATAGACTGATCATTTTTTTGTCAGTGGGCAAACATACAAAATGAGCAGGGGATCAAACACTTTTTCCCCTTTCTGTAGATTAAAACAATGAAGCATCAGCCTGGAGAACATTAATTATTACATACCTTAATATTCTCACTTTTACTGTTCCAGTCCTCAATCTCTTTTTCGATGTTCTCTTTCTGGTGACCATTGGATACTAAATCATTTAAAAGACTCGTCTGTAACATAGGAGAAAAATAAATGTGCAATCATGTTGTGTAGATCCATAGAGCCCTATTCAGACTTATACGTTGCATTGACATGTGTTAAAACAAGCTTTTTGCCTTGTATTGCGGCAATGTGTGATGTATTGTTTTATTATTCATTAAGTCACAATGATCTACTGGATTAAAGCTTTACTAAACCCTTCTCTCTTTTACAGCCAAATAAGCCGCCATCTTAGCTTGTTAGAGCTGCAGTTGCCATGGTGCTGCACATCATCGGTTATGACTGACACCAGCCATTTGATGGTTTGACAGTTTGGTTGAGAGCACAAGCAACTGTGGCAGTTATCATTCATGGCATGCCTTCAATATAACTGTTTAGGGAAACCATCAAATCAATGGGTTTAGCTCTGCTTTAAGTTCTGGATTAGTTCTTATTCACTTGCAACCCATTTAGGTCTCTAATCTCCAAATGCCCTGGTCTACCTTCTTATTACAGTTTTTTCATCCAATGGTTTAAAACCCACAATGCCTCACAACTTTTTTTCTGTTTATAGTCCAGACTCAGTGGAAATGTGTTTCCTGACCCCTCACCCCAGTTCTCTATACTGGCAGAGCTGAGTATTGGTCACACCTTTCAACACAGACTTGTATTGCAAAGGAGGAATCATAGAAATGTTGCTTTTCTAGTGGGAAGTGCTTAACCACTTTCAGACCGGACCATTTTGCTGGTCAATGACCAGAGGTCTTTTTACAATTTTTTTTTTTTTACACAAAGTTGTCACTAAATGATATATTGCTCACACATGCCATGGTTATATGTGGAATTGTACCCCAAAATACATTCTGCTGCTTCTCCTGAGTACGGGGATACCACATGTGGTTGACTTTTTGGAAGCCTAGCCGCGTACGGGGCCCCGAAAGCCAAGCACCGCCTTCAGGATTTCTAAGGTCATACATTTGTAATTTCACTCCTCACTACCTATCACAGTTTTGAAGGCCATAAAATGCCAATATGGCACAAAACCCCCACAAATGACCCCATTTTAGAAAGTAGACACCCCAAGCTATTTGCTGAGAGGCATGTTGAGTCCATGGAATATTTTATATTTGGCACAAGTTGCGGGAAAATTACAAACTTTTATTTATTTTTTTTTTTTTTCACAAAGTTGTCACTAAATGATATATTGCTCACACATGCTATGGGCATATGTGAAATGACACCCCAAAATAAGTTCTGCTGCTTCTCCTGAGTACGGGGATACCACATATGTGGGACTTTTTGGGAGCCTAGCCGCGTACGGGGCCCCGAAAACCAAGCACCGAATTCAGGCTTTCTAAGGGCGTAAATTTTTGACTTCACTCCTCACTACCTATTACAGTTTTGAAGGCCATAAAATGCCAAGATGGCACAAAACCCCCACAAATGACCCCATTTTAGAAAGTAGACACCCCAAGCTATTTGCTGAGAGGCATGTTGAGTCCATGGAATATTTTACATTTTGCCACAAGTTGCGGGAAAATTACAAACTTTTTTATTTTATTTATTTTTTTCACAAAGTTGTCACTAAATGATATATTGCTCACGCGTGCCATGGGCATATGTGAAATGACACCCCAAAATAAATTCTGCTGCTTCTCCTGAGTACGGGGATACCACATGTGGTTGACTTTTTGGAAGCCTAGCCGCGTACGGGGCCCCGAAAGCCAAGCACCGCCTTCAGGATTTCTAAGGTCATACATTTGTAATTTCACTCCTCACTACCTATCACAGTTTTGAAGGCCATAAAATGCCAATATGGCACAAAACCCCCACAAATGACCCCATTTTAGAAAGTAGACACCCCAAGCTATTTGCTGAGAGGCATGTTGAGTCCATGGAATATTTTATATTTGGCACAAGTTGCGGGAAAATTACAAACTTTTATTTATTTTATTTTTTTTTCACAAAGTTGTCACTAAATGATATATTGCTCACACATGCTATGGGCATATGTGAAATGACACCCCAAAATAAGTTCTGCTGCTTCTCCTGAGTACGGGGATACCACATATGTGGGACTTTTTGGGAGCCTAGCCGCGTACGGGGCCCCGAAAACCAAGCACCGAATTCAGGCTTTCTAAGGGCGTAAATTTTTGACTTCACTCCTCACTACCTATTACAGTTTTGAAGGCCATAAAATGCCAAGATGGCACAAAACCCCCACAAATGACCCCATTTTAGAAAGTAGACACCCCAAGCTATTTGCTGAGAGGCATGTTGAGTCCATGGAATATTTTACATTTTGCCACAAGTTGCGGGAAAATTACAAACTTTTTTATTTTATTTATTTTTTTCACAAAGTTGTCACTAAATGATATATTGCTCACGCATGCCATGGGCATATGTGAAATGACACCCCAAAATAAATTCTGCTGCTTCTCCTGAGTATGGGGATACCACATGTGGTTGACTTTTTGGAAGCCTAGCCGCGTACGGGGCCCCGAAAGCCAAGCACCGCCTTCAGGATTTCTAAGGTCATACATTTGTAATTTCACTCCTCACTACCTATCACAGTTTTGAAGGCCATAAAATGCCAATATGGCACAAAACCCCCACAAATGACCCCATTTTAGAAAGTAGACACCCCAAGCTATTTGCTGAGAGGCATGTTGAGTCCATGGAATATTTTATATTTGGCACAAGTTGCGGGAAAATTACAAACTTTTATTTATTTTTTTTTTTTTTCACAAAGTTGTCACTAAATGATATATTGCTCACACATGCTATGGGCATATGTGAAATGACACCCCAAAATAAGTTCTGCTGCTTCTCCTGAGTACGGGGATACCACATATGTGGGACTTTTTGGGAGCCTAGCCGCGTACGGGGCCTCGAAAACCAAGCACCGAATTCAGGCTTTCTAAGGGCGTAAATTTTTGACTTCACTCCTCACTACCTATTACAGTTTTGAAGGCCATAAAATGCCAAGATGGCACAAAACCCCCACAAATGACCCCATTTTAGAAAGTAGACACCCCAAGCTATTTGCTGAGAGGCATGTTGAGTCCATGGAATATTTTACATTTTGCCACAAGTTGCGGGAAAATTACAAACTTTTTTATTTTATTTATTTTTTTCACAAAGTTGTCACTAAATGATATATTGCTCACGCATGCCATGGGCATATGTGAAATGACACCCCAAAATAAATTCTGCTGCTTCTCCTGAGTACGGGGATACCACATATGTAGGACTTTTTGGGAGCCTAGCCGTGTACGGGGCCCCGAAAACCAAGCACCGCCTTCAGGCTTTCTAAGGGCGTACATTTTTGACTTCACTCCTTACTACCTATTACAGTTTTGAAGGCCATAAAATGCCAAGATGGCACAAACCCCCCCCCCCCAAATGACCCCATTTTGGAAAGTAGACACCCCTAAATTTAGGGGTACACTAGTGAGACTAGGTAATAAATGGCGGGTGCCCTGAAACTATAAAAAAAAACTAACCAACCAGCGTCACCTGTAACAGTTATATGGTGATCACTGGTGAAAGGGTTAACTAGGGGGCAATCAGGGGGCTTTATGCGGTAGTATATGGGGGTCCCTGGCGCTATAAAAAGCTGCGGCGAACCTAAATACCTACCTGCCTAACTAGCGTCACCTGTGACACTAATACAGCGATCAGAAAAACGATCGCTTATTAGGCTGGGTTCACACTGGAGCGATGCGGGAACGCCACAAATCCGCGGCGGGTTCCCGCATCGCATGCCTCCCGGCGGCAGTTCCCACTGCCCTATGCGAACTGCTGGGAGTGTCAGTGAAATGTTAATGACACCCCCAGATCAGTTCACATATCGCAGTGCGATCTGCAAACTCGGATCGCATGGTGTGAACACCCATGCGATCCGATTCTGCTGCGGACCAAAAAAAGGGTCCCGTGCGAGTTTGCGGCGGGTGTGGCGCGAATTCAGCCATACTATCTGTATGGCTGAACTCGAATCGCACAGAGATCGGATGTGATTTGCACTGCAGTGCGGTGCGAATCACATCCGTTCTCATAAACCGCTGCAATGTGAACCCAGCCTTAGTGACACTGGCGACGGGGGGTGATCACGGGGTTAAACCTTTATTGGGGGGGTTAGGGGGGTACCTTAGAACTAAAGGGGGCTAACCCTAACTGCCCTAACAGTTATTACAGTCACAAATGACACCAATGCAAAAAAAAAAAAAAAATGCAATTGGTGTCACTGTGACTGGGGGGGCAGGGGTAATTGGGGGGGGGTGATCGGGGGGTGTGAGTGTGCCTAGCATGTTCTACTGTGTAGTGTCGTGTTGGTGCAACTCACCGATCCTCTCTCCTCGGTGCCGGAACGAAAAATACCGACACGGAGGAGAGATTACATCACTTCCTCTGCCTGTGTTTACATTACAGGAGAGGAAGTGATGCAATGCTTCACTTCCATTCGTCAGGAGCGATCGCGAGGGGGTGGCCATGAATGAATGGCCACCCCCTCATCCCGGATCGCTCCTGAACGGATACCGACCACCGTTGGCACCGGGGGGGGGCCCGATCGGGCCCCCCACCCGCGGGAAGGCAGGGACGTACAGGTACGCCCATATGCCTGCCCGTGCCATTCTGTCGACGTATATCGTCGTGCGGCGGTCGGCAAGTGGTTAAAATAGGATTTTTATAACAGCTTACCTGTAAAATCCTTTTCTTTGAAGTACAATCATGGGACACAAAGCCATAGTGATTACTATGTGGGTCATAGGCCACCTTCAGGTGATGGACATTGGCAGTTGCGGTGCATGAATCTATGGTCGCTGCTGACACCCCCTATTCAGGTACCCAGCCCATTTTCTGGCACTGGGCATCTGAATTACACAGTTTTTTGGAAGCACCTGATTAGAGTTATAGGCTCTAATAAGCGCCCCAAAATGTGAGAGGTGGGCGCAACGCTGTGCGTTCGCTTCTCACTCTGCTGTATGTTTGAACCGCCTCTCAGCCAATCATGTTGCCATGTCTGTGTTACCTGTCACCTGAATGGCTGCAATGACAGGCGCTGTGATTGGATGCCTATCAGGTGTCCAATCATAACAGAGGACGAGAGGAGGAGGGACGGGAGAAGAAATCGGGATCGGGGAAGAAATGGAGGACACCAGACACCGCTTGCAGCCTGCAGCCATCACCCGCTGCCCACCAGAGACAAGGTAAGAGCCGGGCAGATGGCGGGCGGGGGGCACAGTGGCAGCACTTGGGGCACAGTGGCCCCAGAATTTTTCAGTTTTGTTTGCGCCCCCCAAAAGTTTTGAGCACTTGCCACCACTGGACACCCTAAACAGGAAGTTGCCTCCCTATATAACTCCTCCCACTACTGGGAGTACTTCAGTTTTTGTAGCAAAGCAATACACGTGTATACCAGAAAGAGGGGAGGGACCTATGTTTCCCCCGTGATGTACTTCAAAGAAAAGGATTTTACAGGTAAGCCGCTATGAAAATCCTATTTTCCTAATCGTACATCACGGGACACAGAACCATAGTAATTACTATGTGGGATGTCCCAGAGCAATGCCAACTAAAGGGAGGGAGACACAACAGAATTAGGGCAACATGAGACTAGAGGAGTTATACTTCTGCCTGCAGCACACTATGCCCAAAGGCAATAATCTCATGCCTTTTTACATTCACCTGATAAAATCTGGTAAATGTATGGACTGAAGACCAAGTTGAGGCCTTGCAGATTTGAACCATGGAAGCTTGGTGATGCACTCCCAAGAAGCACTAACAGTCCTAGTGGAGTGCGCTTTTGATTTGAGAGTGTGCCATCCTCCTCTTTAAACCATAAGTTTGAACAGTTACTTGCTGAATCCATTTAGAAATAGATTTTGATGTTGCCTGTCCTCTTTTAGGACCTTTAGGCAACACAAACAAAACATCAGTTTTTCGAATCTGAGCAGTCGCCTTTAAGTAGCCCTTTACTGTGCTCTAACCACATCAAGAGAATGTAGTGATTTTTCTTCCATAGAACAGGCTTCTGGAATAAAAAAAGAAGGTAGAACAATATCCTGGTGTAGATAAAAACCAGACACTACCTTCTGTAGAAAGTTAGGATGAGGATGCAATACTACCTTAACCTTGTGAATAATAATATGGCTCTTTACAAGAGCAGTCAACTCTGATACCCTTCTTGTAGAAGATATGGTTACCAGAAAAAATAGTTTCCTTGTCAAAAGGACCAAGGAAATATGTCGTATTGGCTCAAAAAGGCTGTTTTTGTAACGCCGACAGAACTAATTTAAGTCCCAAGGGTTCAGGGGTTACCTCACTCAAGGTCTCAAGTACTCAAGGCCAGCTTAATTTCTAACCCCATCTGCTGAAAGTCAAGCATTCTACCTATGACATACTTCCTGGGGTGCCAACCCCTGGATTCATCCCAGGAGACATGTGCCTTCCAGACTCTATAATATGTGATTCTGGAGGCCGGCTTCCTTGCATAAACCAAGGTAAATACCACTGAACTTGACAGTCCACGTTTCTTCAGAATGTGGATCTTAATAGCCAAACCGTTAAATTTAGTGTTTGTAAGGTAGGATGGAATACCGGACCTTGAGAGAGAAGGTCTGGACATGGTGGTAGGGTCCATGGGACCCCTACCACCATCCTTATGATCTCTGCATACCAAGATCTCCTGGGCCACAAGAATCACCAACTTAATTTCCTGCTTGATCCTTCAAAGATGTCGTGGATGCAGGCAAAATAGGAGGGAATGCCTAAATCAGTGAAAACGGATTCCACAGGAACACCAAGGCATCTGTTCCGCATGCTAGCGGATCCTTTGTTCTTGACACAAAGTTGTCGATTTCTTTGTTGAACCTGGATACAAACAGATACGGTCAAAATATATTAATACATTAAAATGTTTGTTCGCCAATGCCAGAAGTCTGCCAAGCAAAATAGGCGAGTTGGAAGCTCTGGTGCATCAGGAGAGCTATGATGTAATCGGTATTGCTGAAACTTGGCTTCATTCCCCACATGACTGGGCTATTAATATTCCTGGCTATGCACTCTTTCGGAAAGACAGAGTAAAAAGGAAAGGTGGAGGGGTCTGTCTGTATGTGAGAAATTATCTCAAAGCGAGTGAGAAAGAGGACCTGGTGGACGGAGAGTGTGATGAGTCTGAGGCATTATGGGTGGAACTGCATACAGATACGCGTAGTTCAAAGTTAATCATTGGAGTTTGTTATAGACCACCCAATGTTAATGAGGAGGTGGAGACTCAGCTCCTTGCACAGATAGAAAGGGCTGCAAGGGCTGGGACAGTGATAATAATGGGGGATTTTAACTACCCAGAAATTGACTGGGGTAATGGCACTGCTGGGACAGTTAAAGGGCAAAAATTTGTAAACCTATTACAGGACAATTTTATGGTACAGTTTATTGAGGCCCCAACTGGTAATCTCAAACCATGCAGAACGTATTACTAATGTTCAGATAAAGGAACATCTGGGTAGTAGTGACCATAACATGATTTCATTTGATGTTAGCTGTAAGCAAAAATCACATACGGGAAAGATAAAAACACTTAATTTCAAGAGAGCAAATTTTCCAAGGATGAGGGCTGCTCTCCAGGACTTAGACTTCAAAAAGCTTGTTTGTGATCTCACTGTAAAGTATATTCCCATGGGCAATAAGTTTAAAAGGTTAAAAATAAAGCCGATGTGGATCACGGCCAAAGTTAAAAAAGCTATAAACTATAAAAAAGAGCTTTCAAAAAATATAAAAATGAAGGAACGCTAGTGTCATTTAAATGTTACAAGGAATATAACAGAATGTGTAAAAAGGAAATCAAGGATGCAAAAATTCTAAATGAAAGACAGATTGCAAAAGACAGTAGGACAAACCCCAAAAAATTCTTCAAATATATTAATAGTAAAAAGGTTAAGTCTGAGCATGTAGGCCCTTTGCAAAATAATCTGGAGTGGGTGACTGGGGACAAAGAGAAGGCTAACTTATTAAATACTTTCTTCAGCTCTGTGTATACAAAAGGAGCATGGATAAAATGCTGCCAGTTTTAGCGATGCTTTACCGTCATTTTAGCGGTGCTATTTGGCTGCTAGCGGGGCACTTATAATCCAGCTAAGGGGGTTAAATGTGCCTGTGAAGCGCCCCTGCCAAAACGCACCGCAGGTGCTTCGGCAGCGGTGCCCATTCATTTCAATGGGCGGGAGTGGTGGAGGAGCGGTATACACCACTCCAAAGATGCTGCTGGCAGGACTTTTTAAGGTCCTGCCAGCGCATCTACTCAGTGTGAAAGCACTCGGGGCTTCCACACAGACTGCAGGGGAGCCATTTTGCAGGCACTTTACAGGTGCTATTTTTAGCCCAAAAGCACCTGAAAAACGCCCCAGTGTGAAAGGTGTCTAACTGTTAGATTTTATGAGATGAAGGGGAAAAAATAAATAAAAAATAATCGGCCTAACATAATCGGCCCAAAAAAAAAAAAAAAAAATCGGCATCATATATCGGCCATCGGCCGTGGCAATTTCTAAATATCGGCATTGGCCAGAGAAAAACCCATATCGGTCGACCTCTACTTTGGAGTCAGACACATTGGGAAATCTAGAGCTTGAACCTTCTTGTTCCAAGCTGATAGGATACTGTATTGCAGCAGTCTTGAATGAAACTAAGCATAAGGAACGGCCTTGAATGAATCTGCCATCTTTCCCAACAACCTCATGCAAAGCTGAATAGAAGGATTCATCTTGCTTCGACCACCTGAATCAGTTCCTTTATGGCGCTGATCTTTGCCTGGTGCAAGAATACCCTTTTCTGGGTGTATCTATGATCCGACCCAAGTATTCTAGCCTCAAGATTTCTCTAGGTTGAGAATCCAACCTAGAATACAAGGGTACTGACTGGTCTATCAAGAGTAGATCGTCAAGATAGACTATAATCGTTATACCTTGGGCCCTTAATTTGGCTAGAGGAGTGGCTAGAACCTTTGTAAACACTCAACGTGCAGTAGCTAGACCGAAAAGAAGAGCTACAAACCGAGAATAAAGGTTTTCTACCTATAAAAGTAGATATTACTGGTGAGCGCAGAAATAATGAAAAATATAAAATTTAACCTTGTGCTGAATAGTGAAAAAACTGTGAAAAAGAAAACTAAAGCAGCTGGCACACACAAAGAAACGTAAAATTATGGAAATGTGGTGCTGCAAATATTATCAAACATGTGTAACTAAGTGTAAATAGCCACCTCCCGCCCGCCCTATAGCCGAATGACGGCCGTAGAGCTGGCGGCCGTCCCTGGACGTCCTTTTGTTTACTTCCGCAATGCGCGCCGCCGCGGACGCGCATCGCGGAAGTTTTGTGCTCGCCGTGTCTCCCGGAGACAGGCAAACATAGATCGCCGTGAACGGCCAATCAAAGCGGCCATTCACAGCGCGATCGCAGCTGCCAATGGGAGATGATCTCAAATGTAAACATATGAGATCATCTCCCATTGCCGTGTCTTTCCCTCCTCACACAGAGACAGCGTGTGAGGAGAGAGAGGATCTGTGAGTGACATTTTTTTACTGTGACTAAAATCTGTCAGCCCCAGTGCCATCTGTCAGCCCCAGTGCCATCTGTCAGCCCCAGTGCCATCTGCCAGTAGTGCCAGTGCCGCCAGTGCCACCTGCCAGCGCCAGTGCCACCTGCCAGTGCCATCCGTCAGCCCCAGTGCCGTCAGCCCCAGTGCCGTCAGCCCCAGTGCCAGTGCCACCTGCCAGCGCCACCTGCCAGTGCCATCTGCCATCCGCAGTGCCATCTGCCAGCCCCATTTGCCAGAGCAATTAGCCAGAGAAAATAGCCAGCACCATCTGCCAGTGCCATCTGCCAGTGCCAGCCCCAGCGACATCTGCCAGCAACATCTGTGAGCGACATCTGTCAGCGCCATCTGTCAGCGCCATCTGCCTCCAGTGCCATCTGCCTCCAGTGCCATCTGCCTCCAGTGCCATCTGCCTCCAGTGCCATCTGCCTCCAGTGCCACGTGTTGTCAGTGCCACGTGTCGTCAGTGCCACCTGCCACGTCAGTGTCACCTGCCACATCAGCGTCACCTGTCAGTGTCATCTGCCAGATCAGCGTCACCTGTCAGTGCCATTTGTGATCAATAAAAATGTCACAAAGATTATATTCAGCTGAGGAGGCATATGATATTCTTGCAGCCGACGAGAGCAACGGGGAGGTTTCCGCTTCGGATTCCTCCTTATATTCAGATTCTGAGTCTGACGTGGACTACGAGCCTGTCCTCAGCAGCGGTACCATGACAGCCTCAGAGGAGGAAGATGAAAGTCCGCCTGTCAGATGAAGGCGTACTGGTGAGGAGTCGGTACCATCCACCAGCACTGCAGAGCCATCCACCGGCAACCCAGTGCCATCCACCGGCACCACAGTACCTCGGCAAAGGCCAAGTACCAGTGTGTCAACTCGGCCCCAAAGGGTTAGGTCCCATGCCAGCCTTCCCTATTCCCTCCAGAACCCCTTGTGGCTTCCTCCTAACTCAGGAGAAGCTAACGTTCCCCCTTTCACTGCCAACCCAGGAGTCCAGGTGGACACACACAATTTTTCCCTGATGGACTTTTTCCACCTAATTTTTACAGAGGACATGCTTGAATCCATTGTGGTCCAGTCCAACCTATATGCCCAACAATTTATTGAAAGCAACCCAACGTCCTCTTATGCCCGTCCCTACGAGTGGAGAGCCCTAACAGTGGAGAAGTTTAAAAAAATTTTGGGCCTCACATTTTGTATGGGACTAAACAATAAAAATGAAATACGTACATATTGGTCATCCCGCCCCATCTATCACATGCCCATCTTTTCCCCAATAATGCCCCGGACCAGATATCTCATGATAATGAGATTCCTACACTTTAACGACAATACCCAGTGCCTTCCCCGGAATGACCCAAATTTTGATAAAACTTTACAAAATTCGGCCGCTAATAAATTATTTTTCTGAGATCTTCCCCCAGTTGTTTACACCAGACCAACACATATGTGTGGATGAGTCCCTGATCAAATTTTCTGGCAGGCTGGGCCTAAAGCAATTTATTCCCTCCAAAAGGGCCCGCTATGGGGTGAAGATGTATAAATTGTGTGATCGAGCCACAGGGTATACATATTCCTTCATGGTATACGAAGGGAAGGACACCCAGCTACATCCCCCTAATTGCCCCGAATACATCGGATCGAGTGGGAAAGTTGTTTGGGAACTCATAAACCCACTCCTGGAGAAAGGCTACCATCTTTATGTGGATAATTTTTATACAAGTTTACCCCTGTTCCGCAACCTCCATAGAAAGCAAACTCCAGCATGTGGCACCGTAAGAACGAACCGGATGGGCTTTCCTCAAAGCCTCGTCAACAAAAGGTTAAGAAAAGGCGAAGCGGCGAGTTTACGGAACGAGGACATTTTGGCTGTGAAGTGGAGGGACAGAAGGGATGTGTACATGCTTTCTTTGATCCACAACAACACTTTTGTTGAGATCCCCAGGAGGGATGGCCCAAAACAAAAACCCACTTGTATCCATGAGTACAACATGTTCATGGGGGGTGTCGACTTGAACGACCAGATGCTCGAACCCTACCTTGCCACGAGAAGAACATACAAGTGGTATAAAAAAAATTCAATTTATTTCTTTAATTTGGCCATATACAACACGTATGTAATCTATCGTAAATCCACAGAAAGACCCATACCCTTCCTTTGCTACCAGGAGGAAATCGTCACTGCCCTTCTATACCCCAACGGTCCACCACAAAACATTCGATCCGATGTAATTAGCAGACTCTCTGAACGCCACTTTCCTGATAAAATCCCTCCCAGACCAACAGGCTGAAGACATCAGAAAAAATGTCGGGTATGCAGCAAACGAGGATTGAGAAGAGACACCACTTATCATTGTGCCCAATGCCCTTCCCAACCAGGCCTCTGCATAGGTGACTGTTTCCGCCGTTACCATACTTCAGTGAATTATTAGTGAAGTATGGTAACCATAACCCTCACTTCCTGCCATTTACCTTCACACCCCTTATGCCTCTGCTTGCTCTGTAACTTACCCTGGCTTGTTATTCGACCACGCTTCTGCCTACTGATTCTGTTTATGCCTCTGCCTGATCTGGAACTGACCCTGGACTGTTATTCGACCACGCTTCTGCCTACTGATTCTGTACATACCTCTGCCTGATCTGGAACTGACCCTGGACTGTTTGACCATGCCTTTTGCCTGCCTCTTGGACTGATCTTGTACCCTCTCAGTGGACTAGTGGGATTCATAACAGGGGTCTCACATATGTGAGGGGCTCCAGAATAGTTTTTTTGTATGAAGAAGACAATTTCCTTTGTTTTCTCATTCCTAGATTAGGGTCTGGAGACTCGGAGGCTTCAAAGAGATTTGGGTGGGAGAAGCCACTACCCCTATCCCCATTCTGTCCTGAACAAGGCCCTACTTCTGCCTGCTGCCTGTAGGACCTATACCATCATGCCTCTGCCTGTCGCATGAACTGACCACACCACATGGATGGACCATGTTCCTGCCTACTACCAGGACCAATATTTTGGCAATGCTGACGATCTCTGCCTGCACTGACCTTGGACTGTATATGGACAGTATCCCTGCCTGCTGCCTATATTGACTATGGACAGTATACCTGCCTGTTGCCTGGAAAATTGTGTTCACTTTTGCTGACCAAGTCCCTGCCTGCTGCCTGGACCAGTGCTATCATCCTGTGGACAACTGCGCTGCTAAAACCACAGGTAATCTTTTGTTTACTCTTTTCTCAGCAGAATGTATTTTGGGGTGTAATTCTTGGTATGTGCATGCTATGTGTCCCTGGAACACCTGATGGTGTTCCTTGCATGTCGGGCCTCTGTATGTGGCCAAGCTGTGTAAAAGTCTCACACATTTGTTATTGCCATACTCAGGAGGAGTAGCAGAACATATTTTGGGGTGTCATTTTTGCTATGTACATGCTATGTGTTGGAAATATCTTATAAATGGACAACTTTGCGTAAAAAAAAATGCGTTTATTATTTTTTTTCCACATTTTCCCAAAACTTCTGGAAAAAAAATGAACCATTCAAACGACTCAATATGCCTCATAGATTATACGTTGGGGAGTTAGCTTTCCAAAATGGGGTCACTTTGTGGGCATTTCCATTGTCTTGGTGCTCCAGGGCCTTCAAAACTGTAATAGGTGGTTGAGAAATAAGATTTGTAATTTATGCTCCTAGAACGCCTGGTGGTGCTATTTCAATATTGGGCCTCTGTATGTGGCCAGGCTGTGTAAAAGTCTCACACATTTGGTATTGCCATACTCAGGAGGAGTAGCAGAACGTATTCTGGGGTGTCATTTTTGCTATGTACATGCTATGTGTTGAAAATATCTTATAAATGGACAACTTTGCGTAAAAAAAATGCGTTTTCATTTTTTTCCACATTTTCCCAAAACTTCTGGAAAAAAAAATGAACCATTCAAACGACTCATTATGCCTCATAGATTATACGTTAGGGTGTTAGCTTTACAAAATGGGGTCACTTTGTGGGCATTTCCATTGTCCTGGTGCTCCAGGGCCTTCAAAAGTGTAATAGGTGGTTGAGAAATGAAATGTGTAATTTATGCTCCTAGAACGCCTGATGGTGCTATTTCAATATTGGGCCTCTGTATGTGGCCAGGCTGTGTAAAAGTCTCACACATTTGGTATCGTAATACTCAGAAGGAGTAGCAGAACGTATTTTGGGGTGTCATTTGTGGTATACACATGCCATGTGCGAGAAATAACCTATTACATTGAAAATTTTGTGAGAAAAAAAAAAATCTTCATTTTG
Organism: Lithobates pipiens; assembly: GCF_037356315.1. NCBI lineage: Eukaryota > Metazoa > Chordata > Amphibia > Anura > Ranidae > Lithobates > Lithobates pipiens. The sequence continues at coordinate 67,969,560 of NW_027507789.1, read as the reverse complement.
CAAAGAATTGTGGGAAAAAGATGACAACATCAAAAACCTCACCATGCATCTTAGTAAATACCTTGGAATGTCTACTTTCAAAAAAGGGGTCATTTGGGGGGTATTTGTACTTTCCGGGCTTGTTCTGGTCGCAAGAAATGAGATAGGCCACCAGTACATCAGGTGTGATCAATTTTTTATGATTCGCACCACAGCTTGTAGACTCTCCAACTTTCACAAAGACCAAATAATATCCACTAATTTGGGTTATTTTTACCAAAGATATGTAGCCGTATAAATTGTGGCCAAAATTTATGAAAAAAAAATTATAATTTGCAAAATTTTATCACAGAAACAAAGAAATATGCGCTTTTTTTCAAAATTTTCGGTCTTTTTTCATTTATAGCTCAAAAAATAAAAACCCCAGAGGTGATCAAATACCACCAAAAGAAAGCTCTATTTGTGGGAAAATAAGGACACAAAATTCATTTGGGTACAGTGTTGCATGACTGAGTAATTGTCATTCAAAGTGTGAGAGCACCAAAAGCTGAAAATTGGTCTGGGCAGGAAGGGTGTTTAACCACTTAACAACCGCCCATTGCCGATTAACGGCTTCAGGGCGGTTGTTTAACTCTGAGAGGCCGTTAATTAACGGCCTCCCAGAATTCTGCTCTCGCGCGCCCCCTGGGGCGCGCACACGAGATCATCCGTGACCGCCGGGTCCACTGGACCCGGCGCATAACGGATCACGGTAAACGGCTGCTCGTCGCGGCCGTTTACCACGTGATCGCTCCGTCAAATGACGGAGTGATCACTTGTAAACAAACCGATCGGTACAGCGGAGGGGAAAGAGATCGGTGTCAGCAGCGATGTGGGCTGCATCTGCAGTGCCCACATCGCTGCTCACCGAATTTAACCCCTCAATTCCCTGCCAATACTCTGCAATACCCTGCAATACTCTGCAGTACCCTGCCATTACTCTGCAGTACCCCCCAATACTCTGCAGTACCCCCCAATACTCTGCAGTACCCCCGCCAATACTCTGCAGTACCCCCGCCAATACTCTGCAGTACCCCCGCCAATACTCTGCAGTACCCCCGCCAATACTCTGCAGTACCCCCGCCAATACTCTGCAGTACCCCCGCCAATACTCTGCAATACCCCGCCAATACTCTGCAATACCCTGCCATAAATTGCCATACCCAGCCATACTCGGAGATACCCAGCCATACTCGGAGATACCCAGCCATACTCGGTGATACCCTGCAATACCCAGCCATAGACGCCCCCCCCACCCCTCACCGCCCTCCGGTGCTTCTACCAACTCGCCAGTAAGATCAAAGCCAGAATCTTTTTTTTATTTTTTTATTTCAGGCTTCCCAGCCTAGAGGTGAGATGTGGGGTCATATTGACCCCCAGATTTCACTGTAAAGAGGACCTGTCACCCCACATTCCTATTACAAGGGGTGTTTACATTCCTTCTAAAGGCCCATACACACGGTCGGACTTTTTGACAACAAACATGCAAATTAGCTGTTTTGGAGCAACATCCGACTGTGTGTACGCTCCATCGGACAAACTTTTTCTGTTTTCATCTGACTTTTGTTGACTGTGCGAACGGACAAACTTTCTGGCAACAAAAGTCCGATGGAGCAAAGTCCGACCGTGTGTACGCAAAAGCATCGGACTTTTGTACAAGGTACAAACACGCATGCTCAGAACCAATGCAAAAGATCAGACTACAATACAGAAGTTCACCAAAGGTGGCGCTGGAGTCATTGAAGTCCTCTTTTGAAGCAGCGTCAGTACGTTGTGACGTCATTACGTTCGTGTTTGTTATCAAAAAGTCCGACCGTGTGTATGCAATACAAACTTGTGGACCACGCCCTTTGTACAAAAGTCCACGGAAAAGTTTGTAAAAAGTCCGACCGTGTGTATGAGGCTTTATAGGAATAAAAGTGATCAAAAATTAATTTTTGGGGAAAAAAATGTCAAACTAAAATAAATAAAGTAAAATGAACAATAAAAAAAAAAATAATAATAATTTAAAGCGCCCCTGTCCCCATGTGCTCGCATGCAGAAGCGAACGCATACGTAAGCCCCGCCCACATATGAAAACGGTGTTCAAACCACATATGTGAGGTATCGCCGCGAACGTTAGAGCGAGAGCAATAATTCTAGCCCTAGACCTCCTCTGCAACTCAAAACATGTAACCAGTAAAAAAAAATTAAAGCGTTGCCTATGGGGATTTTTTAAGTAGCGACGTTTGGCGCCATTCCATGGGCATGTGCAATTTTGAAGAGTGACATGTTCGATATCTATTTACTCAGCATAACTTCATCTTTCACTTTATGCAAAAATTGGGCTAACTTTACTGTTTTTTTTGTTTTTTTTAAGCACAAAACTGTTTTTTCCCCCTAAAAAACGCGTTCGAAAAATTGCTGCGCAAATACCGTGTGAGATAAAAATTTGCAACGACCACCATTGTATTCTCCAGGGTCTTTGCTAAAAAAAAATATATAATGTTTTGGGGTTCTCTGCAATTTTCTAGCAAATAAATGATGATTTTTACATGTAGGAGAGAAATGTCAGAATTGTCCTGGGTGCTCCAGAACGCCAGATGGCGCTCCCTGCATGTTGGACCTCTGTATGTGGCCACGCTGTGTAAAAGTCTCACACATGTGGTATCGCCCGTACTCGGGAGTAATAGCAGAATGTGTTTTGGGGTGTAATTTGTGGTATGCATATGCTGTGTGTGAGAAATAACCTGATAATATGACAATTTTGTGGAAAAAAAAAAAAAGGAAAAAAAATCTTGATTTTGCAAAGAATTGTGGGAAAAAAATGACAACTTCAAAAAACTCATCATGCCTCTTACTAAATACATTGGAATGTCTTCTTTCCAAAAAGGGGTCATTTGGGGGGTATTTGTACTTTTCTGGCATGTTAGGGTCTCAAGAATTGAAATAGGCCGTCAGTCCTTCAGGTGTGATCAATTTTCAGATATTGGCACCATAGCTTGTGGACTCTATAACTTTCACAAAGACCAAATAATATCCACCAATGTGTACTTATTTTTACCAAAGATATGTAGTAGTATAAATTTTGGCCAAAATTTATGAAGAAAAAATTACTAATCTGCTAAATTTTATAACAGAAACGAAGAAAAATTCATTTTTTCGCAGAATTTTTGGTCTTTTTTCTTTTATAGCACAAAAAATAAAAAACTGAGAGGTGATTAAATACCACCAAAAGAAAGCTCTATTTGTGTGAAAAAAAGGACAAAAATTTCATATAGGTCCAGTGTTGCAACACTGAGTAATTGTCATTCAAAATGTGAGAGCACCAAAAGCTGAAAATTGGTCTGGTTATTAAGGGTGTTTAAGTGCCCAGTGGTCAAGTGGTTAAGTGCCCAGTAAGCAAGTGGATAAGTGCAGATGTGAATATACAAAGCAAAAGAAATGTAAATAAAGTCCAAATAAATGTGCTCAATGTTCTGATCCACAATGGGAAAAAAAACGTTTTAAGTGCAATGGACCACAGACGCTCCAGGACTTTTCAGGCGCAGATACGCCACCCCTACATGTGTCCCCACTCACCAAATGGCGATGACCCCCCTGCTTTGCAGTCTTGGGGTCACTTCAGGCTTTTGTGATGGTATCCAGAGAAGCTCAAGAGTGGTGTTGTGCACATCAGATCAAAGGATTTCTTGTTGGAATTTCTCAGCAGAATCACCAAGCACTAAAAACACTAAAAATACTGGAAATACGTCAACATGTTTCGCCAACCTACAGGGCGTTATCAAAGACCGAATACCCCGCCCCACTCGACTGTCTTAAATAGAGGAAAGGAGGAAACATCCCCCACACAGAGGGCTAATCAGCATCCACATGGGAACCATGCTGAGGATGAAATGAAAAAACAGTGCAAATAGCAATCTGCAAAAATGATTGCAAGGACTAAAGACATCATTTCAGCTAAACCATGGAGCTCACTGGGAATACATTTACATGCAAAATAAAATTAATATACATACAAGCCAAAAACGAAGAAATATAAAATATATATAAAAGAAAGAACTAATATTAAAAAAGGAAAAAAAAATGAAATGTAAAAATGAAAATAAAAATACAATTAAAAATATGGAAATAGGCTCATGGAAGTATGCATCCTTGATGTCGATTGACGCCAGAAGTTCTCCTCCTTGTAGGATGGAGACAACTGATTGGATTGACTCCAAAAAAGAGCGGATATTCAGGAACCGGTTTTGATTTTTGAGATCCAGAATGGGTTTGATGTCTCCATTCGGTTTTGGCATGGTGAAAAAAGCTTTGAACAACACCCTAACCCCTGCTCTTTCATGGGGACCACCATGATCACTTTTTGCCAAAAGATGGTCCAATGCTTGAAAGAAAGACTTCTTTTTCTCTGGATCCTTAGGAACGTTTGATCTGAGAAAACGAGGAGATGGGAACTCTCGGAACTCCAGTTTGTACCCTGGAGCTATTGAGGAAGTCCCTCATCTGTCTCGACACTCTTTCTGCCAGACCCTTGAGAACTGCAGAAGGGCAACTGATAAGAGGCATGGAGGAGCTCAGCTTTGAGGAAAGATTAGAGGAACTGAATTTATTCACTCTTGATAAGAGGAGATTAAGGGGGATATGATCAACATGTACAAATATATAAGGGGTCCATATAGTGAACTTGGTGTTGAGTTATTCACTTTACAGTCAACAAAGAGGACAAGGGGGCACTCTTTACGTCTAGAGGAAAAGCGATTTCATCTCCAAATACAGAAAGGTTTCTTCACAGTAAGAGCTGTGAAAATGTGGAATAGACTCCCTGCAGAGGTAATTCTGGCCAGCTCAGTAGATTGCTTTAAGAAAGGCCTGGATTTCCTAAGTGTACATAATATAACTGGGTACTAACATTTATAGATAAAGTTGATCCAGGGAAAATACAAATGCCTCTCGGGGGATCAGGAAGGATTTTTTCCCCGCTTTAGCAAATTGGATCATGCTCTGCTAGGGTTTTTTGCCTTCCTCTGGATCAACTGTGGGTATAGAATTGGGTATATGGGATTGTATGATATTAGATTTTTTTTTTTTGTGGTTGAACTAGATGGACTTGTGTCTTTTTTCAACCTGACTAACTATATAACTATGTATTCCCCCTACTCGAGTCAGAAGGCTTTAGTATTTTGTAGGTTTCCTCCCTCAAGACTTCTTTTGTCCCTGGGGTTGACCCTGAGGATTACCTCTTGAACTTGATGGGAGAGGCCGTCTTAACGGCCTGGAGGCTGATGCTCCTGGCACTGGAGAAGGAGCTTGTTAAAATTAAATATGTTTACTCCTTTTCTTAAACGGCAAAGGGGTACTTTTTCCACTAGAAATTCTTTGACTGTATTACCCAAATCACCCCCAAACAGCCATTTCACCGCAAAAAAGAAGACTAGCCAGGAGCTTCTTGCACGGTGCTTAGCGAAAGGCGTGAGGCCTGAAGAATAGAAACTCTTATAGCGACTATTGCAAACATAAAGCTGCTAGTAGCTTGCCAGATCCTGGGCCTGCTAAACAGGATAACTTTGAGCACCTGATTAAGCTGGTCTCCCAAGGATTGAACAATTACTGTCAGCGCAGGCTGAAACACCCAACCTGCCAGAGAAAAAAGTGTTTTTTAATAGGAATTCCAACTTTTTATCCATTAGATCCCAAGCATTTGAGCATTGTCTGCCGGAAAAGTCAAACTGTCATTCATAGAAGATATAGCAGCATCAATTGCTTGTATCCCCACCTTTAGTGAATGTTTTTCTCCATAGGATAAAGTGTGAAAAACTTATCAGGAGGGAAAAAAATGCTTATCTGGGTGATCTCACTCAGATACAAAAAGCTTTTCCAGCAATGAATGGACAGCAAAGGCAAGCACAGCTTGAGTAGGCTTTAGCGAACCCAAACACTCAGTTAAGGGTACATAAATGTAGGAGCAGACCATTCAGCAAGAAACTGCACCATCAATCTTACAGATTGTGAAGTTGCCCCCCCCCCCCCCGCATTTGACCCTTCATCAGCCTCACCACAGTCCCCTGAGGGAATTCATCTTCTCCTACCCCCAGTTCCTCAGTTTGAGGGTCCTGGGTAATGGAAGGGAACCTGTCACATTTTGTCCCACACTGGAATGCGATTAAAGCCGGTAACCTTTTTTTCCCAATCCTATCATGGCTGAGGATAAATAACTTTTTAGTAATATAGACAGGGGCTGTAGTGTTGAAAACAGCTGCAAACATTCTATGGCCCCGATGCTCACTCTGACTAGCCACCCCCTCTCAGGGGAGAATGCCATTGTAGAGATGAGTAGGCTTTCCAGAGCTTAAGGGAGACCCGTTTAGCCCTTTTTTGGGGGTGTTTCAACCCCCCCTTCTGACCATAGCCCGATGTCGCTGCTATTAACGCTCAGCCTGATGCTATCAGTAAACGTGCCAAGGGAATGCCTGTGTCACCGACCTCTTACATGCCCCTTTTTTGCTCTTGTGTCCCTCTAACATCTGCAGCCAGCAAAATGGAGCTTTTAAATATACTCCAACATTGTGCTAAGCCCCGTCCCTTCCATCACATCGGGCCCCCCCTATTTTCAAAAAGAGGGTTTTCCCACGCAAGCAAGGGCCTCCGATCCGATGGGATCGACGTGTGTGTGTGTGGGGGGGATGTCGAGGAGGAGACCTGTGACAAGCCGCTGTGCAGGGGCGGTGAAAAAATACAGCGCGGCATCGCCAATCTTTTTGGCTTCCCCTTATCCAGGGAGAGGGGGAGAGCTTTATCCAGGTGGGGGGGTTTTAGTGGAAAAAAATCCCCCCCCCCAATCTTCCCCGCTTCCCTCGCCAGCTTCTGTGACACAGCATGATCCTTGAGGAAGCATGACAAGGTACGTGCTCTATACAGCCCCCAGTGATGACTCTTAGGCATGACAACATTTACTTTTTTTAAAGAAGACATTTCATAAGAAAATTTAAAAATTCCTTAGAAATACTTACCTTTCCCGCCGCAGGGATTTCTGTGGTAAAACCAACAGACCCAATCTTCACCCCTCATGGTAGACTCCGTTACAAAACCTTCAGGAACCGGGGACCCTCGGAGTAACCCACACTCCTGGACCCATAAAGCACCCCGCCAGTAAAAACGTTATGGCTGCAAACACCAAAGCACTGGATCCCGGGGTCAAGTTCTCTAAAAAGAGAAGCGTTACAGGCTAAATCTCGTTTCTTCCGCCACGAGGCCTGAGTACCATTCACATAGTTGCCAACTGTCCCGAATTTCGCGGGACATTCCCGGGATTAGGACATTTGTCCCGAATTAATTTTGTCTCCGCTGACCGCCATTTTTAAGAAGACCAGAAGTTGGTCTACACCTGTGGCGCCGCCCACCCCCGCTGCTAGTGTGTGTTTGTGTCAGTGTAAAGGGCACCACAGTTAAATGTCTGCGTGCGGCAACGGCGGCATGTCGGGGGCCAGTCTGTCAATGTGGATGTCGGGGGCCAGTGACAGTCATGGTATGTGGATCTCGGGGGCCAGTCTGTGGATGTGGGGGGCCAGTCTGTGGATGTGGGGGGCCGACCAGTGGTATGTCGGGGGCCAGTCTGTGAATGTGGGGGGCCAGTCTGGAGATGTGGGGGCCGGTCTGTGGAGTATGTGGGGGCAGGTCTGTGCAGGATATGGGGGGGCGGTCTGTGGATTTCAGAGGGGCACCAGATGTAAGGAAGGGCTCCGCTGATGGACACAGATGTGAGGAAGGTACCTCTGATGGGGCACCTGATATAAGGACAGACTCCGCTTGGGACACCTGATGGCATCTGGTGGCAAGCAATGTGGCTAGTGACGCGCGCATAGCTACCACTGATTCTGCATTATGGTGAGTTGAATGATTTCATTTTATATTACAATGTAATAATAGAAATAATGCGCTTCAATCATCCTGACACCATAACAATCATGGTGCCGGGATGATTGAAGCGCCAACACCAGGTATTTGGAGTATCTTTATCTGCTGATTGTCAAACTCTGGAAACACATATTGCTATTGTGGTGTAGGATCGGGAGGCTGCTGTCCCTCCTTTCCCTCTCCCCCCCCCCTTCCCTCTCTCCATCCCACATTCATATCAGACTCTAACCACACCCTTTGAGCCACGCCCCATGTAAACCACGCCCACTATTTTACGTAAACCACGCCCATTTTTACCTTTTCCTAGGCCACACCTATAAACGCCCCCTAATTATACCACGACTCCGCCCACTGCCAAAAAAGTGTTTTGATTTTTTTTTTACAATGTTGCAACAATGCATTCAATTCAGCCTGAAAAGACACTTTGAATGGATCCGGCTGCATAGCTAGCCCCAGCATGAATTGCTCCAGTGGAGCTCAGCACAGCACATCTTTACTCATGACCAACACCTTAGACACTGGCGAAAAAACTGAAGTACTCCCAGTAGTGGGAGGGGTTATATAGGGAGGCAACTTCCTGTTTAGGGTGTGCCAGTGTCCATCACCTGAAGGTGGCCTATAAACCACATAGTAATTACTATGGCTCTGTGTCCTGTGATGTACGATTAACCACTTGGGATCCGCGCTATTGCCAAATGACGGCATTAGCGCGGACCTACATTTCCGGGACTACGTCTATTGACGTTGTCCCGTGTACGAGCGGCCTGCGCGCCCCCTGAGGGGCGCGCGCGGCGCGCTCTGTGATCGCGAGTCCATAAGACTCGCCTGATCACCGATCCGTGCAAGGGGTCGATCCCGACCCCTTATCACGTGATCAGCTGTCAGCCAATGACAGCTGATCATGTGATAGAACGGAGCCGGTAATCGGCTATTATTCCTCCTCGCGCTGACAGCGCGAGGAGAAAAAAAAAAAGCCGATCACCGGCGGCCGTGATCGGGACATGAGTCCCGATCACGGCCAGCAATACAAGCAACCACCTGCCCCCTGCCAGTGCCCACCTGCCCCCCGCAGTGCCATCCTGAATAAAAGTAAGTGCCCCCCGTCAGTGCCCATAGTGCCCACAGTGCCACCCCACAGTGCCACCCACAGTGCCCACAATCTGCCTCAAAGGTGCTGCACCCCAGTGCCGCCCATCAGTGCCCAGCAGTGCCGCCCATCAGTGCCCAGCAGTGCCACCTATCAGAGCCACCTATCAGTGCCCATCAGTCCCATCTATCTGTGGTACCTATCAGTGCCCATCCGTGCCACTTATCCGTGCCACCCATCCGTGCCATCTTATCTGTGCCCATCTTTGCCCATCGGTGCCGCCTTATCTGTGCCTATTAGTGCCGCCTTAACTATGCCTATCAGTGCCCACCAGTGCAGCCCATCAGTGCCCACCAATGCAGCCCATCAGTGCCCACCAATGCAGCCCATCAGTGCCCACCAATGCAGCCCATCAGTGCCCACCAATGCAGCCCATCAGTGCCCACCAATGCAGCCCATCAGTGCCGCCTAATCAGCGCACTTCAATGAAGGAGAAAAATGACCCGTTTGCTAAATTTTATAACAAACTATTAAAACATGATTATTTTTTTTTGCATCTTTTTTTGTTTGTTTAGCAAAAAATAAAACTGATAACTGATAAAAATTTCATTTGGGTACAGTGTTGTATGCCCGCACAATTGTCAAAGTGCATCAGCGCTGAAAGCTGAAAATTGGTCTGGGACTGAGGGGGGTTTAAGTGCCCAGTAAGCAAGTGGTTAAGAAAGGGAAGTTGTGTAGAGAAGATGATCTACTTTGAGGCGTGGTTAGTTGGGTTGTTATAGCAGACAGTTTTGTGAATTCTCTACAAGATGGATTCATATACTTTGGTTTTTTTGACACTTTACTTGGTCCAGCTCAAGCTTTGCCACTGACAACGATGTTCAATGTAACTCCCCCTCAGTACAGCTCTCCTTCTCAATAAAGCTCTTTTTATCAGTACAGCCCCCCCCCCCCCTCCCCAGTATAGTTCTCCCCCTCAGTACAGCTCTTTTTATCAGTAAAGCCCCCCCCCCCCTCCCCAGTATAGTTCTCCCCCTAAGTACAGCTCTTTTTATCAATACAAATCTCTAGATCAGTACATTCCCCAGTATAGTTCTATAACCTCAGTATCTATCCCCCCTCTTACGACAGCTCCAATCCCCTCCACCCTGTACTTTTTTCCCCATCAGAACATTACTCCCTCTCAGTACAGCTCTCCTCTCCCATTTCAGTACAGGTCTCCCCTTCCCTCAGAACAGCTCTCCTCTCCCACCTCAGTACAGCGCTCCTCCCACCTCAGTACAGCTCTCCTCCCCCTTCAGTGCAGCTCTATTCCACCACCTCAGTGCAGCTCTATTCCACCACCTCAGTGCAGCTCTATTCCACCACCTCAGTGCAGCTCTATTCCACCACCTCAATGCAGCTCTATTCCACCACCTCAATGCAGCTCTATTCCACCACCTCAGTGCAGCTCTATTCCACCACCTCAGTGCAGCTCTATTCCACCACCTCAGTACAGCTCTATTCCACCACCTCAGTACAGCTCTATTCCACCACCTCAGTACAGCTCTATTCCACCACCTCAGTACAGCTCTATTCCACCACCTCAGTACAGCTCTATTCCACCACCTCCGTACAGCTCTCCTCCCACCACTCCGTACAGCTCTCCTCCCACCACTCCGTACAGCTCTCCTCCCACCACTCCGTACAGCTCTCCTCCCACCACTCCGTACAGCTCTCCTCCCACCACTCCGTACAGCTCTCCTCCCACCACTCCGTACAGCTCTCCTCCCCACTCCGTACAGCTCTCCTCCCCACTCCGTACAGCTCTCCTCCCCACTCCGTACAGCTCTCCTTCCGTACAGCTCTCCTCCCCACTCCGTACAGCTCTCCTCCCCACTCCGTACAGCTCTATTCCTCCCCACTCCGTACAGCTCTATTCCTCCCCACTCCATACAGCTCTCCTCTCCACTCAGTGCAGCTCTATTCCACCACCTCAGTGCAGCTCTATTCCACCACCTCAGTGCAGCTCTCCTCCCCACTCCGTACAGCTCTCCTCCCCACTCCGTACAGCTCTCCTCCCCACTCCGTACAGCTCTCCTTCAGTACAGCTCTCCTTCCCACTCCGTACAGCTCTCCTCCCCACTCCGTACAGCTCTCCTCCCCACTCCGTACAGCTCTCCTCCCCACTCCGTACAGCTCTCCTCCCCACTCCGTACAGCTCTCTCCCACCTCAGTGCAGCTCTCCTCCCCCCTCCTTGCAGCTCTCCTCCCCCCTCCTTGCAGCTCTATTCCTCCACCTCAGTACAGCTCTCTCCCACATCAGTACAGCTCTCCTCCCCCTTCCGTACAGCTCTCTCCCACCTCAGTGCCGCTCTCCTCCCCACTCCGTACAGCTCTATTCCTCCCCACTCCGTACAGCTCTATTCCTCCCCACTCCGTACAGCTCTATTCCTCCCCACTCCGTACAGCTCTATTCCTCCCCCACCTCCGTACAGCTCTCCTCCCCCACCTCCGTACAGCTCTCCTCCCCCACCTCCGTACAGCTCTCCTCCCCCACCTCCGTACAGCTCTCCTCCCCCACCTCCGTACAGCTCTCCTCCCCCACCTCCGTACAGCTCTCCTCCCCCCTCCGTACAGCTCTCCTCCCACATCAGTACAGCTCTGCTCCCCCCTCCGTACAGCTCTCTCCCACCTCAGTGCCACTCTCCTCCCCACTCCGTACAGCTCTCCTCCCCTCTCCGTACAGCTCTCCTCCCCTCTCCGTACAGCTCTCCTCCCCTCTCCGTACAGCTCTCCTCCCCTCTCCGTACAGCTCTCCTCCCCTCTCCGTACAGCTCTCCTCCCCTCTCCGTACAGCTCTCCTCTCCTCTCCGTACAGCTCTCCTCCCCTCTCCGTACAGCTCTCCTCCCCTCTCCGTACAGCTCTATTCCTCCCCACTCCATACAGCTCTATTCCTCCCCACTCCATACAGCTCTATTCCTCCCCACTCCATACAGCTCTATTCCTCCCCACTCCATACAGCTCTATTCCTCCCCACTCCGTACAGCTCTCCTCCCCCACCTCAGTGCAGCTCTATTCCACCACCTCAGTGCAGCTCTCCTCCCCACTCCGTACAGCTCTCCTCCCCACTCCGTACAGCTCTCCTCCCCACTCCGTACAGCTCTCCTCCCCACTCCGTACAGCTCTCCTCCTCACTCCGTACAGCTCTCCTCCCCACTCCGTACAGCTCTCCTCCCCACTCCGTACAGCTCTCTCCCACCTCAGTGCAGCTCTCCTCCCCCCTCCTTACAGCTCTATTCCTCCACCTCAGTACAGCTCTCTCCCACATCAGTACAGCTCTCCTCCCCCTTCCGTACAGCTCTCTCCCACCTCAGTGCCGCTCTCCTCCCCACTCCGTACAGCTCTATTCCTCCCCACTCCTTACAGCTCTATTCCTCCCCACTCCGTACAGCTCTATTCCTCCCCACTCCGTACAGCTCTATTCCTCCCCACTCCGTACAGCTCTATTCCTCCCCACTCCGTACAGCTCTATTCCTCCCCACTCCGTACAGCTCTATTCCTCCCCACTCCGTACAGCTCTATTCCTCCCCACTCCGTACAGCTCTATTCCTCCCCACTCCGTACAGCTCTATTCCTCCCCACTCCGTACAGCTCTATTCAATGCAGCTCTATTCCACCACCTCAGTGCAGCTCTATTCCACCACCTCAGTGCAGCTCTATTCCACCACCTCAGTGCAGCTCTATTCCACCACCTCAGTACAGCTCTATTCCACCACCTCAGTACAGCTCTATTCCACCACCTCAGTACAGCTCTATTCCACCACCTCAGTACAGCTCTATTCCACCACCTCAGTACAGCTCTATTCCACCACCTCCGTACAGCTCTCCTCCCACCACTCCGTACAGCTCTCCTCCCACCACTCCGTACAGCTCTCCTCCCACCACTCCGTACAGCTCTCCTCCCACCACTCCGTACAGCTCTCCTCCCACCACTCCGTACAGCTCTCCTCCCACCACTCCGTACAGCTCTCCTCCCCACTCCGTACAGCTCTCCTCCCCACTCCGTACAGCTCTCCTCCCCACTCCGTACAGCTCTCCTTCCGTACAGCTCTCCTCCCCACTCCGTACAGCTCTCCTCCCCACTCCGTACAGCTCTATTCCTCCCCACTCCGTACAGCTCTATTCCTCCCCACTCCATACAGCTCTCCTCTCCACTCAGTGCAGCTCTATTCCACCACCTCAGTGCAGCTCTATTCCACCACCTCAGTGCAGCTCTCCTCCCCACTCCGTACAGCTCTCCTCCCCACTCCGTACAGCTCTCCTCCCCACTCCGTACAGCTCTCCTTCAGTACAGCTCTCCTTCCCACTCCGTACAGCTCTCCTCCCCACTCCGTACAGCTCTCCTCCCCACTCCGTACAGCTCTCCTCCCCACTCCGTACAGCTCTCCTCCCCACTCCGTACAGCTCTCTCCCACCTCAGTGCAGCTCTCCTCCCCCCTCCTTGCAGCTCTCCTCCCCCCTCCTTGCAGCTCTATTCCTCCACCTCAGTACAGCTCTCTCCCACATCAGTACAGCTCTCCTCCCCCTTCCGTACAGCTCTCTCCCACCTCAGTGCCGCTCTCCTCCCCACTCCGTACAGCTCTATTCCTCCCCACTCCGTACAGCTCTATTCCTCCCCACTCCGTACAGCTCTATTCCTCCCCACTCCGTACAGCTCTATTCCTCCCCACTCCGTACAGCTCTATTCCTCCCCCACCTCCGTACAGCTCTCCTCCCCCACCTCCGTACAGCTCTCCTCCCCCACCTCCGTACAGCTCTCCTCCCCCACCTCCGTACAGCTCTCCTCCCCCACCTCCGTACAGCTCTCCTCCCCCCTCCGTACAGCTCTCCTCCCACATCAGTACAGCTCTGCTCCCCCCTCCGTACAGCTCTCTCCCACCTCAGTGCCACTCTCCTCCCCACTCCGTACAGCTCTCCTCCCCTCTCCGTACAGCTCTCCTCCCCTCTCCGTACAGCTCTCCTCCCCTCTCCGTACAGCTCTCCTCCCCTCTCCGTACAGCTCTCCTCCCCTCTCCGTACAGCTCTCCTCTCCTCTCCGTACAGCTCTCCTCCCCTCTCCGTACAGCTCTCCTCCCCTCTCCGTACAGCTCTATTCCTCCCCACTCCATACAGCTCTATTCCTCCCCACTCCATACAGCTCTATTCCTCCCCACTCCATACAGCTCTATTCCTCCCCACTCCATACAGCTCTATTCCTCCCCACTCCGTACAGCTCTCCTCCCCCACCTCAGTGCAGCTCTATTCCACCACCTCAGTGCAGCTCTCCTCCCCACTCCGTACAGCTCTCCTCCCCACTCCGTACAGCTCTCCTCCCCACTCCGTACAGCTCTCCTCCCCACTCCGTACAGCTCTCCTCCCCACTCCGTACAGCTCTCCTCCTCACTCCGTACAGCTCTCCTCCCCACTCCGTACAGCTCTCCTCCCCACTCCGTACAGCTCTCTCCCACCTCAGTGCAGCTCTCCTCCCCCCTCCTTACAGCTCTATTCCTCCACCTCAGTACAGCTCTCTCCCACATCAGTACAGCTCTCCTCCCCCTTCCGTACAGCTCTCTCCCACCTCAGTGCCGCTCTCCTCCCCACTCCGTACAGCTCTATTCCTCCCCACTCCTTACAGCTCTATTCCTCCCCACTCCGTACAGCTCTATTCCTCCCCACTCCGTACAGCTCTATTCCTCCCCACTCCGTACAGCTCTATTCCTCCCCACTCCGTACAGCTCTATTCCTCCCCACTCCGTACAGCTCTATTCCTCCCCACTCCGTACAGCTCTATTCCTCCCCACTCCGTACAGCTCTATTCCTCCCCACTCCGTACAGCTCTATTCCTCCCCACTCCGTACAGCTCTATTCCTCCCCACTCCGTACAGCTCTATTCCTCCCCACTCCGTACAGCTCTATTCCTCCCCACTCCGTACAGCTCTATTCCTCCCCACTCCGTACAGCTCTATTCCTCCCCACTCCGTACAGCTCTATTCCTCCCCACTCCGTACAGCTCTATTCCTCCCCACTCCGTACAGCTCTCCTCCCCCCCACTCCGTACAGCTCTCCTCCCCCACCTCCGTACAGCTCTCCTCCCCCACCTCCGTACAGCTCTCCTCCCCCACCTCCGTACAGCTCTCCTCCCCCACCTCCGTACAGCTCTCCACCCCCACCTCCGTACAGCTCTCCTCCCCACTCCGTACAGCTCTCCTCCCCACTCCGTACAGCTCTCCTCCCCTCTCCGTACAACTCTCCTCCCCTCTCCGTACAGCTCTCCTCCCCTCTCAGTACAGCTCTCCTCCCCACTCCGTACAGCTCTCCTCCCCACTCCGTACAGCTCTCCTCCCCACTCCGTACAGCTCTCCTCCCCACTCCGTACAGCTCTCCTCCCCACTCCGTACAGCTCTCCTTCCGTACAGCTCTCCTCCCCACTCCGTACAGCTCTCCTCCCCACTCCGTACAGCTCTATTTCCCCACCCTCAGTACAGCTCTCCTCCCACCTCAGTACAGCTCTATTCAACCACCATCAATACAGCTCACCCACCCCCCTCGTCAATACAGCTCTCTTCCCCCCTCAGTACAGCTCTTCTCCCCCTTCTGTACAGCTCTCCTCCCCCCTCCGTACAGCTCTCTCCCACCTCAGTACAGCTCTCCTCCCCTCTCCGTACAGCTCTATTCCTCCACCTCAGTACAGCTCTCCTCCCCCCTCCGTACAGCTCTCCTCCCCCTTCCGTACAGCTCTCCTCCCCCTTCCGTACAGCTCTCCTCCCCCTTCCGTACAGCTCTCCTCCCCCTTCCGTACAGCTCTCCTTCCCACTCCGTACAGCTCTCCTTCCCACTCCGTACAGCTCTCCTCCCCACTCCGTACAGCTCTCCTCCCCACTCCGTACAGCTCTCCTCCCCACTCCGTACAGCTCTATTCCTCCACCTCAGTACAGCTCTCCTCCCCACTCCGTACAGCTCTCCTCCCCACTCCGTACAGCTCTATTCCACCACCTCAGTGCAACTCACCTCCCCCCCTCCGTACAGCTCTCCTCCCCCCTGGCGTACAGCTCTCCTCCCCAATCCGTACAGCTCCACTCCGTACAGCTCTATTCCCCCACCCTCAGTACGGCTCTCCTTCCACTTCAGTACAGCTCTCCTCCCACTTCAGTACAGCTCTCTTCCCCCCTCAGTACAGCTCTCTTCCCCCCTCAGTACAGCTCTCTTCCCCCCTCAGTACAGCTCTCTTCCCCCCTCAGTACAGCTCTCTTCCCCCCTCAGTACAGCTCTCTTCCCCCCTCAGTACAGCTCTCTTCCCACCTCAGTACAGCTCTCTTCCCACCTCAGTACAGCTCTCTTCCCCCCTCAGTACAGCTCTCTTCCCCCCTCAGTACAGCTCTCTTCCCACCTCAGTACAGCTCTCTTCCCACCTCAGTACAGCTCTCTTCCCACCTCAGTACAGCTCTCTTCCCCCCTCCGTACAGCTCTCCTCCCCCCTCCGTACAGCTCTCCTCCCCCCTCCGTACAGCTCTCCTCCCCCCTCCGTACAGCTCTCCTGAGTCTCCTCCCCCTTCCATACAGCTCTATTCTCCCACCTCAGTACAGCTCTCCTCCCCCTGCCATACAGCTCTATTCTCCCACCTCAGTACAGCTCTCCTCCCCCCTCAGAACAGCTCTAATCCACCACCCTCAATACAGCTCTCCTCCCCCTTCAGTACAGCTCTATTCCTCCTCCCTCAGTACAGCTCTCTCCCACCCCCTCCGTACAGCTCTATTCCCCCACCTCAGTACAGCTGTCCCCCCGCCCCCCCCAGTGCAGCTCTATTCCACCACCCTCAGTACAGCTCTCCCCCCGCCCAGTTCAGCGTTCAGCTCTCTCCCACCTCAGTACTCCTCCCCATCAGTATAGCTCTCCTCCCCCCTCAGTACAGCTCTCCCCCCACCCTCAGCACCGCTCTCCTTTCCCCTCAATACAACTCTCTCCCCCCTCAGTACAGCTTTTCCACCATCTATTGAACAAAAAAGTTTGAGCTGAAGTGTTTGTATTAATAATTTTCACTCACCCTATCTTTCTCACTTTGCTCTTCTATATCCTGTAGGTTATGAGTCCGGCAGCTTTTCAGCATGCACTTGCAGCATATGCACCGTTTCTCTGTGCAGCAATATAACGTCAGTTCTTGATTGTGGTCCTGACACATGGTCCTAGCTCCCTTAGGTCCACTTTCTGCGAGAGCAGGTGCCACTAGAATCGTCTTCTGCTCCAGTACTTTCCAATCATCCACCACCTTTTGCAGGCTAACATTTTTCTTGGGTTCTGGCCGCTGGGGAAAGTTTCTCCTACATTCAGGACAGCTGAAAGTATCAGATACAGGATTCAGGGAATCCCAGTGCCCATGAATACATACCTGGCAGAAGGTGTGCCCACAAGGAAGAATTAAAGGGTTAGTGAATATTTCAAGGCAGATGCTGCAGCTCAGACTGCTCTTGATGGAATCCATCTCCTTCGGAGTTTGTGACATTGTAAGAGGACTGGACACAGAGTTCAGCCACAGGGAGAAGCTGTTATGGGGAAGACAGTGACAAAACTGGAAAGACTAAATGGCAGAAACGAAACTGAAACTTGTTCCAGCCTTCCAGGAAGAGGTGGTGCCTGGAGAAGGGCTGTCGGAAGTCACATGGAGCAGGAGAAACAGGTTTAAAGGGAACTCATGCTGTTTTGTCACTGGGAATATTTTTATCCATTTATTTTAAATCAACTTATTTTTAACCACTTGCTGTCTGGGGAAATTTTTTCACACACATGTTAAAATCAGCATTGTTTGCTAGAAAATTATTTAGAACCCCCACATTATATATTTTCTGAAGGCCTCTGGAAAAATGATTGCTTTTGCAATTTTTCTTATGTCACACACATATTTTCACTGCTGTTTTTAACCACTTCAGCCCCGGAAGATTTGGCTGCTCAATGACCGGGCCATTTATTTGCGATACAGCACTGGGTCGCTTTAACTGACAATTGCGTGGTCGTGTGAAGTTGTACATGAACAAAATTGATGTCCTTTTTTTCCCCCACAAATAGAGCTTTCTTTTGGTGGTATTTGATCACCTCGGCGGTTTTTATTTTTTGCGCAGTAAATAAAAGAAGAGCGACAATTTTGAAAAAAATATTTTTTTTTCTATAATAAATATCCCACATTTTTTTATCAAAAAAACACATTTCTTGACAGAATCCATGGCAGACTACGAGTGGTTTACCCTGCCTCCTCTCCAATGCTATAGGACCCCATACCCATAAATTTGAACTCACTAATAAGGACTGCTTACCTTTTTTGTCTTCCTCTTTGGACCTACAAACAATGCACTTACGTTTGTCGGATGTTCAAATCGATCGAGGTTGTTGCCGGGCGTACATCCTAGCGTTGTGAAGATAGCCCAGGGCTCCAGGCCCCTATGTCCTGTGGTGGGGACCGCCTTTCGTATGCTCAGGAAAGGAAGCAGTGGATCGGCTGACAGGTCTGAAGATTTACTTTTTCCTCCATGGCAGAAAGTTTTGGTGTGTCCTTGTTTGTCTCCCCCTCACGTCCCATCTTTATTGTCTTTTGTATTTATTTAGTTGTTTATTTTGGCCTCTATGGCGCCTGGAACGCTCTTCCATGACATGGCTCCCTCTTACGGGTTTGCGGCCCCAGGGTGCTCCTGCATGACCCTGGGGCGAAATCGAGCATGTGCAGTACAGCCGGGGACACGGCGGCCACGCAAGCGCTCTTCAGCATGTTGCCACTGCGCAGGCGCAGACGGGGCACGGCGGTGACGTCATTACAGGTGTGGAATTTAAATCCTTGTCAGTCCCTGTCATATTAGGGATTCCTCTGGGCAACTTGCACATGGTCCTTCACCAGTACTCCTCCCCCCAGATTTATCTCCACCCTGCTTTCATGGTCAAAAGAAAAGAAGCAGGTGTTACTGATCTACGTGGATTCACTGATAGTATAAGGAAACTGCGGTGCCTGTCCCGAAAGGCGAAGAGTTTCAGGGGGTATACTCCTCTCTCTTTCTTATGCAGAAGAATGTGGGTTCATGGCGCCCCGTGATAGACCTAACTTGCCTAAACAAGTTTATAGAATATGAAAGATTCAAAATGGAGACTTTATCTACCATCCACCAGCCTGTGCAGCCAGGCAATTGGCTAAAAGATGCCTATTTTTCATGTGCCTGTGGCAGAAGAATTCCGCAAATACCTCTGATTCATAGTTGGGCAAGAACATCTACAGTTCACTTTCCTCCCTTTTTGGTTGACAACCTCACCCCGAGTCTTTTCAAAAGTTCTCCTGGCCATAGTGGCCCTCATCAGAACAAAAGGGATACCACTATCTTGATGATCTTCTGCTACTGTCCCAGGACAAGAAGCAGCTATTGATCCACAGAGAGCAGGTTATCACCACACTGCTCGAGTTTGGTTGGCTCCTAAACTTAGAGAAAAGCCATCTGGATCCAGTAGGTATACCTAGGGGTCCAGTTCGACATGGTGGAAAGCACCATATCGCTCCCCGTGTAGAGAAGATCCCAGTTATCCAAGGGAAAATCTCACGGGCTCTGAGCTACTTACGCCTAAAGGCCTCACAATGCCTAAAAATTATCGGCACAATGGTCTCTATGACCCTCATGGTCAAATGGTCCCTGTGGAGGTTACGCCCTTTCCAGACAGGGTTTCTCCATCAGTGTAGCTCAGGGGACGGCAATCAGTCCATTCACATAACCTCAATGATGAGGAACAGCCTTTTCTGGTGGCTTCAGCACAGAAATCTGCTCACCTGCCACTCCATTGCCCCCTTCTCATGGGTCGCAGTGGTGACCGATGCCATCGGTGCTGGTTGGGGAGCCCTTTGCGGTTTAGAACTTGTTCAAGGCAAGTGGGATACATGCATTCACAACCCAGGTCCAAACGTTCTGGAACCATGGGCAGCCTGGTGTACCCTTCAATTTTTCACTCATCTCCTGAAAGGGGAGTCAGTTTTACTGAAAATGGACAACACCACAGCAGTCTCTTATGTGAAGAGGCAAGGGGGCACTCGGAGCTCCACACTGATCCAAGAAGTCGAGCCCATCATGTCCTGGGCTCAGGAAAACCTGACCAATATTTCAGTAGTCTTTGTCCCTGGAGTCCAGAATGTCCAAGCTGACTTCCTGCCTCGCACACAGTGGTCTCTTCATGTGCAGTCGTTCAGAGTCAATCCCAAAGTAGACCTATTTGCATCCCCCTGCAACTTCAAAATCAAGAAGTTTTACATTCAGGGCTTTTGCAGCCAGGCCTTTGGAGTACACACACTGACAAATCAGTGAAGCTTCAATAGGACATACGCCTTTCCCTCGCTTTCGTTCATCCTCAGGTTCTTACGGAAACTCCAAGCGGAAGCAGTCAAGGTGGTAGTGATTGCACCTTACTGGCTGAACAGGCCATGGTTTCCCCTCCTGACCCAGCTCAGTTTCCGGAATCCGGTGCCTCTTCTTACCAGGCCAGATCTTCTTTCCCAGGGGGCAGTCCTGTTCCCATGTCCGGCATCACTAAGACTGATGGTCTGGTTCTAGAGAGGGAAAGGCTGGAATATTTCGGGTGTGTTTCAAGAGTGATTTTCACCCTTATGAGCTTGAGAAAAGCAAGCACAAATAAAGTCTATGAGAGGATATGGGCCAAGTTTGTTGAATCCTAATCCACTACAGGCATCCAGGAGTCTGGGATATCCTCCGCTTCCTCCCATCTGGCCTAGATCTGTCTCTATCCATCAGGTCTTTCAGAGTTCAAGTCTCCGCTCTATCAGACTTCTCTGGAACATCATGGGTGGTTCACCCTTTAATCTGGCAGGTCTTCTGTGGGACCAAGATTCTCCAAATGCGATCTTTCTCTTGTTCTTGACTCGCTAGCTGGTCTCAGTATCCCAGGATCCGCTCAACTTTCTATCAAAGATTTTTCTGTTGCCTTCTTAGCTGCCATCACTTCGGCCAAAAGAGTTTCATAGATCGGGTCCTTGGGTCATGAAGAACCTTCCTGATTTTCTTTCCGGACTGGATGGTCCTCATCCCTATGCTTGTCTCAAACCCGAAAGTTACTTCAGTGTTCCATGAGAACCAATAAATTGTCCTACCGACATTCAGAACCCCGGTGTCCTCTGAAGTTCATCCTCTGGATGTAGTAGAAATACTGAAGGAGTACTTGCAAGTTACTTCCTCCTTTTGCACTCTGTCTGCCTGTTTATCTTGCACTGGCCAGGCAGTAACAGAGGGAAGCGAGCTTAGTCCAGAACGATTGCAGCCAGGATCGTCCAGTCCATCCAGCAAGCCTATAGGGCCAAGGGTTCGGCTCCTCCAGAGGTGGTGACAGCACATTCCACCAGGGGTATGGAGGTGTCGTGTGCAACAGCCCGGCATTTGGTTCCAGACGTCATCTGTAAAGCAGCCTCATGGGCCTCCATTAATACCTTTATGTCACATTATTGCATAGAGCCTACGTCTCTATCTGCTTTGAACTTTGGTTTAAGAGTCCTGTCAGTTGACGGGTTAAATTAAATTTCTTTTGATCAGCATACCTACCCGTGTGGATTGGCTAGTCATTTCCCACACGTAGTCTGCCATGGACTCTGTCAGGAAAACTGAAAATTTATTATCAATACTTAATACCATAATTTTCATTTCCTGATGGACTCCATGGCAGACGGAGTTCCCACCCATCGGTCATAGAGTTGGCTAGTTAAGGAACGCAGTCCCTAGTGGTGAGTTCAAATTTATGGGAATGGGGTCCTATAGCATTGGAGAGGAGGCTGAGTTAACCACACATAGTCTGCCATAGAGTCCATCAGGAAAGGAAAATTACGGTAAGTATTGATAATAAATTTTCATTATTTTTCCTCAGTTTGGGCTGATACGCATTCTTCAACATATTTAAAAAAAAAAAAGAAATCGCAATAAGCGTATATTGATTGGTTTCCTGCAAAAAGTTATAGCGTCTACAAAATAGGGGATAGATTATTGGCATTTTTATTATTATTATTTTTTGTACTAGTAATGACGGCGATCTGCTCTTTTTATCAGGACTGCGATATTGCAGCAGATAGTGTAAAAAATGGACCCTCGCGCTATTAAGTGCTAAAACGTGAAGAAATAACTAAGTACATATAAAAATGGAAAAGTAGAAATTATAACAATGTATAATCCACAGTGAAAGTGATACAAAAGTGCAAGTGTTGCTAAAAAATGCAGCGGGACAAAATAGACAACACTAATACTCCCCTTGTTACCTAGTAGGTTTTGCATTGCTGGTACTTGTAGTGCCTATCCTGAGACACTGAAAATTGAAGCTCGGGGATAAGGATGAGGACACTGAACATTGAAGCATGTACCTCAGGATAGGCACTACAAGTACCAGCAATGCAAAACCTACTAGGTAACAAGGGGAGTATTAGTGTTGTAACGCACGGCCCAGTGTTTGTGTTGTGTGTAACATCACTTCCGTAACATTATGTGATGGTTTCGCTTAACTGTATTGCCGAAACTATGTTGGAACGCACGGCGCGAGTGTTTGGAACGCATCGCGCATGCGCAGTACGCAATTTCTGGCGGGAACGTCACTTCCGCAGCATCCTGTGATAGGCAGCAAAATGTGACACTACACCATTACCATTACAGATTTCCTTATATCTAGAAAAAACTAAACCGGAAGTGTCCGAACGGCCATTTTGGAAGAGGTCAGCAGGATGTAAACAATAGGAGACCGGATGTTATAGCTCCACCATCTTGCTCCTCTTAGATGGCAGAGAAGGAAGTGTATATATATCACTATTTAGACCGGAAGTAGTTATTCGGCCATCTTGCTCCTCCTAAATGATGCAGAGCAAATACACCTAATGCCATCTTAAAACATGATTATCGACCCGGACGGAAGAAATAGAAAATAGAGGGTATTAAATACCAATAAAAGTCAGCGCATAAAAATAAAAGGACCATGTGCATGTAGCAATACAGCTGGTAAAAATGGATAAGAAATCGCAAAATGACAACTAGCGCCAGGATATAGTTATTACTGTAAAAGATATAATGGCAAAAAATAGTGACTGTTATCCTGGCCATTTAAAGTGCTAAGTCACTGTAATAAATTAAAATATAGGTAAACGTACAAATATATATATTAACAATGTCAATGCCAAAATTTTTTATCCAAATGTATAAAATATTAAAATAGATATAAAAATAATAAAAATATTATATAAAAATTATTTTATGGTGAATATAAAAATTGTTATGGACAACCGAAAAAATGAAATAAAAAATGGCATCCCGGAAATAGAGTAGGACTTTACATGGATATACCCTATCATAATGAATTGCAGCAGATAGATCAAATATTTTTGACATGTTTTTGGGACCATTGACAATTCTACAGCGATCAGTGCTATAAAAATGCACTGATTACTGTATAAATGTCACTGGCAGGGAAGGGGTTAACACTAGGGGGTGATCAAGGGGTTATCTGTGTTCCCTCACTGTGTTCTAACTGTAGGGGGGGGTGGGACTGTCTAGGAGGAGAGATCAGTGTTCATGCATAGTATGAACACACGATCTGTCTCTGCTCCTCTGAGAGAACCGCGATCTGTGTGTTTACACACACAGATCCCGGTTCTCATTCTGTCACGAGCGATTGCCGGCACTTGAGTCGGCTCCTGGCACACGCTGCAGTGCGATGTAAGGTAACGTTGTTTCGCCCAGTCGTGCCATTCTGCCACAGTAAAACTGCGGCGGCTGGTCAGCAAGCGGTTAAAGCGCAAATTTTCAGGAAAAAAATATACTACAGGAATTGTAGTGCACACAATCACAATATAATACCATTTTTTTTGTTAAAATATAAAAGATGGGGGCGTGGCTTGTATGCGATCGTGATGGGCGCTTAAGCTGTTAGGTCCGCTAATCGACCGGGGGAAAAAGCAACATAGCCAGCGGGATACCAGGCGGACGGAGACCACAAAGAGCTCTAAGCCATCATCGCAGTCTGCTCCATTGTCGCCTCACAAGCAAAAGGATGAACGATGCCCACAAAAGCTCACAGACTTCTTCACACTGCCAGCACCAGGCAAGGGGAAGCATCAAGATGGTGCCGGTGGGATGGCCTCACAAGCCTTATCGTCCTATATTGATCTACCTGACGAGGATCCAGGAGACTGGGACACCACACTACAACCTATACCCACCCAGGGATTACCTCCTAACAGCCTGATCTCTAACAGTCCAACCAAAGCGAGGATGAGGATGGATCCTTCCTTACAGGCCTCAGGCACAGTGAGTACAGGCAGGCACCTGGATCACATAAGCCTCAGTCTACAATCATCCATTGCAGCCTTCCCCACTTCAGGACAGCCTGCACTTGATACAACTATGAAAGACATGACAGGAAAAGGGATAGGGCAGTTTCTTGCCCCCCCCCCCTTTTCCTCATGGGAGAGCGGCTGGATCAGCTGTTTCAAGTTCCCCAGCAGAGCCTGTGGCTCACGGTGAAACAGCTGTTAGTCACGTGTATTGAGGAGGGGTACAGGTGACCCCCTCTTCAGACATGTGAAAAAGTCCAGGAAGAACTGGTTTAAACCAGTTTTCCCGGGGTATGCAGGGCTATTTAAAGGGGGTTCCTTTTAGGGGGCTCGTTCACCTCAGAAGAAGAGCTGTGGTGTTCTCTCTGGGTTCTGCCCTGAACAAACAGTCTCTTCTAGGGCCGGAAGATGAGCCTTGTTCGGCGACTGATTGAGCGGGCTGGAGAGGATGACGGGGAAGACTGGATTCGCCAGTGCCTAGACTTACCCCACACGACGTGTCAAGAAGCTCCGGTGGGAGCTACACCGCCTGTCAGCCGTCCTGAGCGGCCAGCGGCCAGCAGTGGAAGCCCGGGAGCCGTCACTGCGACAGGAAGAAGGGGATGCCGAAATTGTGGAGGAGGAGCCGGCGCATCAGCAAGGAAGCGCCGCCCCTGGTCGTTCGAATGGGGTGGCGAAGAGGAAGCGCAACCCCCGCCGGAGCTATTCTCCTACCCCGCCGTGCCCTGCTGTTCACAAAAGAGCTGGTCCTTCTCAGGACCATAGCAGAGTGCAGGCGGGCGGGGGAAGGCTTGGAGCGGGCAGGCAGAGCGCCCAGCTGAGTGGAAGAGCTCCCATGTCTGAAGTGGTGGGCGGGGCCGGAGGCAGTAGCGGAGGCGGAGCAACCTCTCTGAGGGAGTGGTCTCCCTCTCCACAGCGTCAGGCATCACCTAGGCAACAGTCAATGCTGCCTGTCACTGAAGCAGGGTCTGATAGTGGGCCTGCTTTGCATCAAGGGAGTGCAGGTACGAATGATTCTTATGTTAACGATTAATTGAAAGTTGTTGTTGAGTTATTAGCTAAAGTGTCTAAAGAATTAGCTATTCAGAAATCGTTTTGCCAGCCAGCTATAAATAATGTTTTAGCTTCTGATGTTTCAGCTATGGGAGTTTGGTCGCCACCTAGTGGCGTTTCTGCTAATTGCGCTCCAGCTTTGCCAATTCATGTAGAACAGAATAGCAATGTGTCTTATAGTAATGCTGTCACAAAACTTGCCAGAAATTTGTTTAAAGGAATCCATGTCTTGTGATATTTCGCCGTTAGGATTTCATTTATCTCAGGTTACTAAGGAAAAAATTTTGCGGAGGGAATTTTTAGATATGCTTTCACTTCTTCCTTCCGCTAAAGATTTTATTAATGAATCAGAGAAAAAAGAGGATGATGACAGACGTAGACCTGTAGCAAAAAATTTGAATAACTGGTTACAGGCGTTTTGTATTTTTGCAGGTGTGCTATGTGAAAAATCACCTGAAAAGAGTACGGGTTTATTTCCACACTTAGGCATTAAAATTGAGGCATATAAAATGGTTTAATTATGATGAAGCATTTCGTCAGAAATTGTCAGTTCATCCTAGATTGCACTGGGGAGCTAAAGATGTGGGCCTTTGGCTGAACCTTTTTTCTGCCCCAGAGGCAAATGGTGGCAAGGCCAATCTCAGCACCACCAGTTCAAAATGTTTCCGGTTATAAAAGAGGAATCTGTTTCAACTTCAACGATAGTCAGTGTAAATGGCCCAATTCCTGTAAATACAAGCACAAATGCGCCTTTTGTGCTGGAGCGCACTCAGTTACAAAATGTTTAAAAAAAATGTCAGCAACAAATTTGCAATCTGGACATTTTTCAAAAAGCACACACACCAGTGATATTGGCAAACATGCTCCCATGGCTTCAGGAGTTTCCAGCCAAGTCGAAGGCCCATCTTCTCATTGAAGGTTTTAGGGATGTTTTTTGATTGCCTATATTTCAAGGTCAGGGTTGTACCATAGTTAATAATTTAAAATCAGTATCTGAATTTCCTCAAGTAGTTTTAGATAAGGTTAATTTTGAAATTTCAGAAGGAAGGGTGGCGGGCCCCTTTTCTTTCCCTCCTTTTTTACATTTCAGGATTTCTCCTTTAGGTGTAGTTCCAAAAAAGGAAAATAATTAGTTTAGATTAATTCATCACTTATCTTTTCCCAAAGGCAATTCCCTTAATGATCAAATTAATGAGAGTAGGTCATCAGTTTCATATGCTTCTTTTGAGGATGCTCTAGTAAAGTTAAGAATGTTGGGGAAGGGAGCTATTTTAGCAAAGGCGGATGTCAAGTCAGCTTTTCGCTTACTTCCCATTAATCCTTTATCTTTTAATGCCCTTGGATTTTTCTTTAATGATAAGTTCTATTTCGATAAATGTTTACCTATGGGTTGTTCCTTGTCTTGCTTTTATTTTGAGTCTTTTTCTTCATTTTTAGAGTGGGTAGTTTCTGCCATTTCCGGTTCACAATTTTGAATTCATTATCTAGATGATTTTTGTTTTTAGGCCCTTCCGATTCTTTTCTTTGTGTTAATTTATTACAGAAATTTTTTCAGGTTTGCGACCATTTTGGTATCCCATTGGCTCAGGAGAAGACTATTTGGCCTTCAACTTGTCTGGAATTTCAAGGTATCGTTATTGATACTGAGTTAATGGAGTTTAGGTTACCATAAGAAAAAATTTAGAAGTTAGGCTCTTTATTGGTAAAGTTAATCAGGAAAAAAAAGCCTGCTTGAAGGAGATGCAGTCTCTTTTGGGGCTTCTGGCTTTTGCTACAAGGGTCATGCCAGCGGGCAGAATATTTTCCAGGAGGCTTTACCTTGCTATATCTGGTTTAAAGTCCCCCTTTTCTCATGTGCGATTATCCAGTGATATGAAAGAGGATTTGCTGGTTTGGTTGCAATTTCTTTCACATTTCAATGGTAGGGCCTTATGGCAGGAGGATTTCATTCTAGATTCAGATTTCCTTCTCTTCACTGATGCAGCACGGTCACATGACTTTGCCGCAATTTGGCAGAAGCATTGGTGCGCTGAATTTTGGCATGTCTCTTGGTTAGTAAAGGGTTACATTAAAAACAGTCTTATTGGAATTATTTCCTATCATTGTTGCACTTGAGCTTTGGGGTTCTTTCTTCCAAAATAAAATTATTTTGATAGGTACAGATAATAAAGGAGTAATGTCCGCTATTAATTGCTTAACATCCAAGTCTCCGCCAGTCAATGTCCTTATGAGATACCTGATTTTTAAATGCTTAAGTTTGAACATATGGTTAAAGGCTGTACATGTACCAGGTAAGGACAATGATTTGGCGGATGCGTTGTCCCGTTCACAGATGGAGCGTTTTTTCAAGCTACTTCAATTTACGGGACCTGGTTTAAGGCCTATTTCTGTTTATATTATCAATTCTTTGGCACCTTCTACTTCTAAAATTTTTGAATATGATAGGTGAACCGTTGGGTTCCGTGTCTGAGTTACTGTTATTAAAGTTTCTTGGTTCTCTGTTTGAGCAAAATTATTCTTGGTCATACATACATAAAACTTTGTCGGGAATTTAATTTTTCTTGAAATTACATAACATGCCATCTTGCATGTAGTATTTTTCTATAAAACAAGTTTTAAAAGGTTACAAAAGGAATAATTTTAGGCCGGATTTAAGGAAGCCCATCACTCCATTAGTACTGGGTGAGCTTTGCTCCATGACAGATGAAATCTGTTTTTCTTATTTTGAATCGCTTCTTTTTCGGGTGTTTTTTTTCGGTTATGTTTTTTGCGGCGCTTAGGGTATCGGAGCTGGTTCAAATACACATATCTGAGGTTGTTATTTCTGAAAGTTCAATAAAAATTTTGATTAGCAGATCTAAAACGGATCAGGTAGGTAAAGGTAATTGGTTGACATTGGATATGTGTGTGAGTGCTAGCATTTGCCCGGTGGCTCTGATGCGTCAATATTTATCATTTGAGCCTTTGGGGTTTTCAAAGTTTTTCATTCATGAGTCAGGTTTACCCCTTACTAAATACCAGTTCCTATGTGTTTTTAAGAAGTGTTTGAAGGCTTTAATCTTAGATCAGGAGCATTTATCGTCACATTCGTTTCAAATTGGCGCAGCAACAGAGGCCGCTAGTTTGGGTTCTGATGTTCGATCCATTAAACAGATTGGTAGATGGAAATCGGATAGGTACCTATTTTATATTCGTCCTAACGTAATACTTTGATTTATTTCAGGTAAAACTCGCATTGTGTGGATGATTGGACACTCCTTCATCTATTGAGCAACGAGTTTATACTAGCAATTTAGGATTGGATGCTACTAAATTTAAGATTTTTTGGTGCGGAAAGAGGGGAATGTTATAGTCAGATCTAACCCCTTTTACAGCTTCTTCTTCATTTCCCTCTCCGGATATCTTAATTATTCATCTAGGAGGTAATGATATTGGTTACCGTAAAACCTTGGACCTTATTTTTCAGATTAGGGATGATCTACACAAAATCCAGTTATTTCCCAGTTCGGTAGTGTTTTTTTTCAGAAATTGTGCAGAGAATAGGTTGGCTTTCCCATCCTATACACCCTTTTGAAAAAATCAGGAAGAGAGTGAATAGGGCAGTATCCAAGTTACTGTTGAGATTGGGAATGTTATCCTTTAGACACACTGAGCTAGAAGGGGGTTTCCCAGGCCTTTTCAGGCAGGATGGCATCCATCTGTCTGATATTGGCTTGGATATTTTCAATGTAGATTTAAGCTCTTGTGTTGAGTTGGCCGCGGGTTGGGGCTCTGTGGGCAGTTGGCCTTAGGTCCACCTGCCCTTTTGGGTATTTTGTTGTTGCTGCCTGAGCCGTAGAGGCTGGGCTAGCTTTAAGTTTATTGGATGAGTTTTTGATGAGTTTATGTATATATTTTTGAAACCAGTACTAAACAACCACGGCTTTTATTATTCAAATACTTGTCTGCTTGTCTTATTTCAAATTATTGCATAACATTCCGGCCTGCTATCCCATGACAGGAAAAGGGAGAGGGCAGTTTCTTGCCCCCCCTTTTCCTCATGGGAGAGCGGCTGGATCGGCTGTTTCAAGTTCCCAGCTTTTTCACAGCTGTTAGTCACGTGTATTGAGGAGGGGTACAGGTGACCCCCTCTTCAGACACGTGAAAAAGCCAGGGAAGAACTGGTTTAAACCAGTTTTCCCGGGGGTAGGCAGGGCAATTTAAAGGGGGTTCCGTTTAGGGGGCTCATTCGCCTCAGAAGAAGAGCTGTGGTGTTCTCTCCCCTCCCTCCCTCCCTAAAAAAAAAAAAAATGTATTTGAGTATATTTTATCTTATGTATTTTATGGTTATTGTTAATATATTTTGTCGCGTTTGTTATTATGTGGTAAGTCACCTTTGCAAAAAAAAAAATTATATATATATATATATATATATATATATATATATATATATATAGAAAATAAACAGCAAAGGGGGACAGTGTTGGGTATTTTGTTGTTGCTGCCTGAGCAGTAGTGGCTGGGCTAGCTTTAAGTTATTGATAAGTAAGTTTATTAGATGAGTTTTGATGAGTTTATGTACATATTTTTGAAACCAGTAATAAACAACTGCGGCCTTTATTATCCAAATACTTGTCTGCTTGTCTTATTTCAAATTGTTGCATAACATTCCGGCCTGCTATCCCATGCTTCTTTCATTACAGTCATCCCTCATGGCAAACTTCTCCTCCCTTATACTGTACACAAATTCACATCTGAGATGCAAGGGATGGGAGAAAGGGTGCAGTACATTGAGCATAGGATGGATGAATGCACCACTATAGTCAATGATCTAATATACGCCTACAAAGACCAATCTGATGATAAAAATTGGATAAAAGCGAAGCTCGCAGACCTCGAGGACCACTAAGAACGAAACAATGTCAAAATTAGTGGGGTACCCGAATCCATCCCCCCATCAGATCTGCATAAATACGCCAGTGACATGATTTCCAAATTGCTCCCTGAAGTTTCACTGATTGAGCGCACTGTTTATCGTATCCACCGCATACCCAAACCTAGACACCTGAATGCATCAATCTCCAGGAACATTCTCAAGGCCGTCTTTAAAGCAGGGAAAAGGGGACAGCTGCCCTGGACCCTGTCATTGTTGTGGGGCGCAAAGCAGCTGCCTCATACTTGCCAACTTTCCCAGTTCAAATTCCCTTGTCCCTTGAAGTTTTAGTCCCGTGCTGCATCCCGATATCTCAGTGTGAAGTGCTGGTACTAATGCTGCCCAGCTCTGCCCTATTGTTGTGTACAGATGACTCACATGCAGACCCTGTGTTTACATGTAAATACCCAGCATTCATATGTAAATAGCAACGGCATTACTAAGTAAATAGTTGCGTCCTGCGGCATTGATATGTAAATAAATGCAGCATTCATATGTATATCATGCTCCCCTGCAGTAAGGAGATGATGTGCTGTAACCTCTAGCAACCAATCAGTGAGCAGTATTACTGTACAGTAATCTCTAGCAACCAATTAACAAGCAGAAATCATTTACTGTAACCTCTAGCAACTAATCAGTGAGCCGTGATGTGTGCTGTAACCTCTAGCAACCAGTAAGCAGTAATGATATGCTCTAACTGCTGGCAACCAATCACAATTGCTGCCTGATCTGATACAGTAAACTGATTTTAAGTCTAGCCTCTATTTATTGTATGTCTCAGAGCAGGTGGAGAGAGAAATTGCATTGGGGGAGGGCAAGAAAAATTTTGCCCATGGTCCAATCAATATTAAAGATGGCCCTGGACACCTCTCCATCCTCTACCACGCTTCAGTGGGTGGATAGGTTTACCTATTTGGGTATTATTATCTCAAGAGAGAGCAGGGACTTTGTTCGGCTCAATCTTGAACCTGTACTGGTAGGGATCAAGTCCAAATTGAAGGCGTGGGGCAATCTTCCCCTCTCCCTTATAGGTCGCATTAACCTTCTTAAAATGAAGATTCTCCCCAAACTTACGTATATTTTTAGGAACTCTCCGCAATGGCTGACTAAAACCTTCTTTAACTCCCTGAAGCAACTTTTCCTCTCCTTCATTTGGGGCCCCAAGTCCCCTAGATTCCGATACACCAATCTCACCAGGCCTTTGGGTAATGGGGGGTTGGCTCTTCCTGATTGCCACAAATATTTCTTAGCTACTCAGCTCGTAACCGCCCACTGGTGGTTGCGGCCGGACCTGACCAATGCTGCAACTGTCCTGGAGGCAGCTATAGTGGGGTCTCTGGAGGCCCTGAGGGGGTTGATATTCAGGGGGCTAAAAACTCCTCACTGCCTCACCCCTTCTATGAGCACCATTATCAGGGCGTGGAAGGTGGGGGAGGCGCTGAGGGCATCCCTGCCGAACTCCTGGTCTCCCCACACCCCCTTGTGGCTGAAGCCTAACCTTCCGCAGTTCAATACCATCCCGGACCCGCAGGCCTGGGCCAAATAAAAAATACTGACTCTTGAACATGTCATCACTAACGGGAAACTTACTACCATTCATATACTACGCACTAAATTTAATGTGCCAGCGTGGGCCCATTTCCGATATCTCCAAATAGCTCATGCATATCGATGTCAATTTTTGGGTCAGCCGGTTGTGTTAGAATACTCTGAGCTTGAATCCATCCTTCGGGTAAAAGACCTGGAGAAACCCATGTCTCAGATTTATGGGTCCCTGCTGGTTGCTGCCGTCCCCGAGCTGTCCTCCCTCCGCAGGAAATGGGTGGGGGACATACCGGAGTTAGATGACGACGACTGGAGGGAGGTTTGGGACTTCCCATTCTCCCCTTTGGTATCAGCCAGGGACAAACTGGTCCAATACAAAATTGTTCACAGGGCCCATTATACGCCCCACAGATTGCATCAAATGTCGCCAACGCTTTCCTCTGCGTGCTGGCGATGCTCCTATCAGCCGGGAGACTTCATTCACATTTTCTGGACTTGTCCAGCGATTGAAGGTTACTGGAAGGAGGTTCTCCTGGTGATAGGCAAGACCACTAAGATTAGTATCCCTTATGACCCTAAATATTGCCTGCTGGGGCTGGTGGAGCAGATGTCGATCCTCAGAGCTAGGAAAACACTTATATCCTTGTTATTGTATTATGCACGAAAGGCCATCACCATGACCTGGAAGCAATCGTCTCCCCCTTCTATCAAATTCTGGAAAAACCTGGTGAATGCTAGTTTACCCCTCTATAAGGCCACCTACTCGAACAGGGGTTGCCAGCAAAAATTTGAGAAGGTGTGGACCTGCTGGTTGGATGATGACACTACGGCAACTGATGTAGTGTTTACTCCATAATTCCTCATTAAGGTCATAGTGGGACGATAGGTTGACCCAAATGTTACTATGATATTCTGTCCTGTCTATATACCATGTAGCATGAATACCTCCTGTAATACCCTCTCCCCACATTGGGGTATAGCTAGTTAAGGTTGTGGTTGTTTTAAGTTCCCCTGCTGCGGCCTGTTGCTGCATCGGGAACAGATTGTATGTTATGAGAATGTGTCCTTATGTGGCCGGTTGCTGCATTTGGAGGATGGCCCCTGCGTGGGCAATGTTTGGCCCCTGCGTGGGCAATTTGTATTCCTATGAAAACTCAATAAAAAAAGATTAAAAAAAAAAAAAAAAGATGGCCCTGGACATTCTAATGAAGATTAACTAAAGCTAGATCATCCTCTGATCTCCTAGCACCTTATAATGGAGTGCATTTTTATGCTGATCTCTCTCTCAATATACTCTCAACCTGAGAAGACAAATGAAAACAATCACAAAAGCCCTCAACAACCACAAAATCCCATATAAGTGGCGCCACCCAGCCACTATAGTGGTTACCCGCAATGGCACAACCTATACGGTATCAAAGCCCAAAGATGGCCTACGGCTCCTACACTCCTGGAAAATGATCCCTGAGCTGCCAAGGAGTGACATTGCTTCCTCCTCAGGCCCTCCGCAACAGGGACACCAACAAAGGGAGCCTGTCATGAATCTGCCACCTAGGGGTTAAAATAGTGCAGACAAATTTCAGTGATTGGTAACAGGCTGCCTTATTTAAACACCTCAGCAGCACTGTATCTTTGCTGTCTGGTCTGCAGCTCATACCTGTTCCAGTGACTACCTGTTCCTGTGATCCGATCTGTTTCCTGTGTTTGACCCGGCTTGTTTGACTACGATTTGATCTCTCCTATCCTGACCTTGGCCTGCCTTGTAACCACGCTCTGCTCTACACTGCTTGATATCCTGTTGCCGAACTTTGCCTGTATCCTGACCATTCTCTGCCTGCCGTCTATATCTACATCTGATCACCTGTTACCAAACCCGGCTTGTCTGACTACGTATTCAGTGTCTCCCCAGCTTACCAGCCTGCTTCCTGTTTCCTGCTGCACCAGCTGAACTGACAAGACCAAAGACGAACCAGGCACCCATATACCGCCAGGCTTTTGTGACCACTGTTGCAACATCGGTGGCCCTTGAGCCGGGGTTGTACGAGACAGCCTTCCCACTGCACGTCAGGCTCATCCGGCAGGTACGTAACAGAGCCAAAACTCAAAATTTGAATGAAGTATCCTGCTACATCATATCTTAGCTACAACATGTATCTCCGATCCAACTTCCAGCAAAATGTCACTTGTTTTTGAACTTTACCCCCACATATGGTCAGTATCTTGCAGAATTTCTACTGACCTTTGAGTTCTCTTTTGTCTTTTTATTTTTTGTTTTTTTTGTTGTATTCGTGTTACTCTGCTTTTCTGTTTTACGGTTCATCCATCAAGACAGTTTGGACTGATACCTAAACCAAGTTCTTGTCCCAGAGTAAAAGGGTTAATCCTATTCTCTTTTTCCTGTTATCACAGACTGCATTACTGTAGAAACATGGCACTAAACTTTTTTGCCTCCA
The DNA here is from genome assembly GCF_037356315.1 of Lithobates pipiens. Taxonomy (NCBI): domain Eukaryota; kingdom Metazoa; phylum Chordata; class Amphibia; order Anura; family Ranidae; genus Lithobates; species Lithobates pipiens. Next base: position 67,935,251 of record NW_027507789.1, on the reverse strand, counting down.
GGACTACCAAGAACAAAGCACCGTGCATCATCGTCTGAGAATCCACCTAAGTGTAACCACCTCATCATCTAAACGTCAGTCTATATCATCAACTACACCAACAATCTACACTCCACTATGACCATTAACATTCTAACTATTAATGCGAAAGGCCCGAATCACTCAGCCAAAAGAGCATCCTTATGGAAAACTGCACTGACAGTGATATACTATGCGTTCAAGAAATGCACTTCGCTCAAGAAGCTACACCCTTCTGCCAACACAAATCCTTTCCACACATCTAGAAATCTTGCTAGTCAAGAAAGCAACGGGGAGTGCTAATAGCTATTCGAGACACTGTCTCCTTCCAGTTACAAAAATACACCCTCGATCCAGAAGGGAGATACATCATTCTAAACTGTACCATAGAAAATGCCCAATACACCATAGTAATTTTGTATGCCCCTAATCAATGTAAGCCCTTGTACACACGGTCAGAGAATCCGTCGGAATGTGTCCTATCGGACTGTGTTGTCGGATAATCCGACTGTGTGTGGTATGCATCGGACTGATTCCGTCTGAATATCCGTCAGACCAAATTTTCCAACTTGCTGGAAATATTTTCTGACAAACTGGTCCGATCGGACATACTCCGATCATGTGTAGCCTACTCCGACGGACAAGGTGCCACGCATGCTCACATTCAAATTCCGACACGGAAGCACTCGTTCAGGTAAAACTACTGCTCGTAAGCGATATAGCACATTCGTCACGCTGCAATGTTAAAAATTCTTTCAACAAGCGCATTCTCTTGTTCTTTACAATGCTACAAGAGCGAACTTCTTTGGATGCTCATAGTCACACACACTTCTCCCGAACGTATTTCATTACTCTTTTTTAACCATTTCAGCAATACAATTTTAGTTTGCGTCACATCTACACAATTTTAGATTTTGTTTATTCTTTTTTGGATGTTTTTTTTTTTTTTATTCCTAAAAATCTCCTTTAAAGACAGTTTGCTAATTTCTCCTTTTTTTGGGGTGTTTTTTGCGTGTAAATTTACCACAACAACATTATTTTATTTTTTATCTTTGGTTTTTCTTTTTTAATCTAAAGGAGGTTGTTTAGTGTTGGTACCCCTTGTTATTCATTTCACTTTGTATTTTTGAAATGTACCTGCCTGCTCACAAATAAACTGGCCTTTTGGAAGGAAAACACATTACACAAGTATTTCATCAAACAAAAAAAACCTTTATTTTGGTCGCTATAAAATAAAAATAGGAACGCAGCGCTGGAGAAACTTCTTACTTTGGTGCAGCCTTTGGCCCCCAGGGCAGACATGAACAAATTATAATAGAAAAAATTGTTGCCCTTGGATATATCTCACGGAGAGAAGTCTGGTCCAGAAGTCCTAGAGAACAGGAAATTCAGATGCCATTTATGTCCCCAGAATGTGGATCTTCAAGAGGCTGCATCTTCTGACAGACCAGACTGAACCCAGGCCATCACTCTCTCGTCTTCCTTGGGCACTTCCCACCAGGCATCCTTCCAGGCTGTGGCTGGGCTCCTGTAGTTGGGGCAGGAGGAGAAGGAGGGCATTGGTCGACCTCCTGGCTGCCACTTGCCACAGCCTCCCCCCGACTGAGGTCTTTCTGTGTATGAAAAGGGGACATAGTTTTAGTTTTTTGATCATCAATCACATCATTTTGTGCTCCTGACTTTTGATAATTGAATGTTACCAAATAGAACAGACTATCATTCTGAGACCAGCATTTTTCTTTCCCGTCCCAATCATTTTTGGTCACTACTGTCTATTGAGATGTAAACCACTTTGAGAAATCACAACTTACTGATCAATAAGAACATCTAGTTAACTTCAATAAGTGTAACACAAGAAATATGTTCAACAATGCAATACCTGTCTCAATCTGGGCCCCACCACATGTTGCTGCCTGGAAGGCCCAGGTTGGACGTTGGAAGCCTCAGCTGGGGGTGAAGGATGCCTTGAAGGAAGACTGGAGAGTGGTGGCCTGGGTACCCCTTGGTCTACCAGAAAATGCAGCCTGTCAAAGTGAACCATCCTGGGGTAATAAACGGCATCTGTATCTCCTGCTCTCAAGGACTCCAGGTGCTTCTTTCTCTCCCTGAAATATGTAATCCTCATGGCCCCAATTTTCCTATTCAGATAGGCCATGTCTGCCGTGGGGACCATGATCCGCACCAAAGAAAGCAGTTTCTCCAGCGCTGCGTTCCTCTTTGTTATGTCGGCATAAAACTTGTTGTGGAACTGCCACAGGCAAGGCATCTCCTTGTAGAGTTCTAGGAATAGCCCCATAAAATTTTCATTTTGGAATGGATCCATATTGTCTGCAAGACACAACACGACAAGACTAATAATGCCATTAAAAACTCTCCTAATCTTGTCCCAATATCGGCCTAGATAGAAACAGTCTAGTCTAGTGATGCACCAAGTTAAACATTTTACCTTCGTTTGCACGTTCGTCACGTCCGCGCCTCACTCTCTTCCCAGATCGTACGGACAATACACACGTGTTGCGTTTTATATACAGTGCGCATGCATGAAACTCCGCCCGCCCCTGACGTTCTTTCTAGACTATTCCCCGCCCCTTCGCTTCTGGCGCAGTGGGGAGAGCACATGGCGGAGAGAACGCAGGTGCGCACTAATAATAGTTCCACTAACGAGGAGGAGGGTGAGGAAAGCCCGGAGCCTGAAACGTCCCGATCCAGGAAGACAAGATTTAAGGCCTCAAATATGTCTTTTGGAGAGATGTTGGAGATGGTCGACATATTGAACAGGACCGACTATGATGGGAAGTATGGACCTTACCCAAACCCAAATATCAGAAAGGCCAAGATCAGGAATAAAGTTGTGAAGAGTCTTCATAAGAATTTTGGGGTACACCGATCCAAGGATCAACTGAGAAAACGCTGGTCAGACCTGAAACTGAGGGAGCACGAGCAGTACCTAAGGATCAAACATGTTCTTAAAAAAGTAAGTAGTTGTCGTGTGTTCATATGATTATTCTTGCTTGCATACTGTTCCATGTGCTTTGATTTCATGTTGTGCATTTTAAAATGGCCACTTTCAAGTTCATGGTTTCGTTCATTCGTAAGAAACATCGTTCTGCAGGGAAGTATTCCAGCTTAACAAAGTGTACCCAATAATGTTCTCACCTTGTAACTCGGCCCAAAAACAGAATTGTACAACACTTCCAAGCAATGTTTCAGATTCCTATTTCTGCCCTCTGTGTGCTAATTATTCTTTGTTTACATTCTCATAGGGGAGAGAAGACTCGGCAAGTATGAGGACACCTGGGACCGCACCCCTCCCAAAGAAGGGCAACATCCAAAAGCAGAAACAGAGGAGCAGGAGGAGGAGGAGGAAGGAGAGATCGTGGAGGTTGGAAAAATTGTCACCACAACAGGTGAGTGTCGGAGAACACAGCTTCCGGTAAGCTCAGCAATGTATATCACCATATTTTTATTACATGGTGTGTTTTTTTTGCATTGTTTTGTAGGTGATGTGGAAGAAGATTCCCGTTTTACCAGTAAAAGTGCCCAGATCTTGATCGGGGAGATAATGGGGTGCAATCGTGATTTGGAAATTATCCAACAAAACATCAATGATGTAAAAAATAAAATGAAGAACATCATTGATGTTTTGGGGAGAGTGTGAAACAACAAAAACTAGATAGGGTTTTATTTTTGCTATTTTAAAAACAAAATGTTGTATTTATCAAAATTCCAAATTTGGAAGATGCACAGAGTGTGTAAACATGCGCTATCTCCCATCATGGGGGATCAATGTACATGTTTTGTGGAAAGTGTCTGAGATGAAGGGGTTGCAGCCCCAAAGCATGTACATTGATCCCCCATGATGGGAGATAGCACATGTTGACACACTGTGTGCATCTTCCAAATTTGGATTTTTCAGGGGTGACACCCCATGTGATGAAGGCAATATCAGCCCAGTTTGTACATACTCAGGTCTGATATTGTCTTCACTTTTCAAAGTTGAACTTTGTAAGTTCCTGTGTTCAGTATTTTACGGTTTAATACATGCCTGTTTACACAAAAACAACAAGGAAACTAAATTCTGATTAAACTCTGTTTTGGATACACACAATCTCTTGGTTTGTTGTAAAAACCTTTTGAAACGCACATGTGAATGTGCTTCTATTAAAAAGTTTAATTATAAACAATAGTTTTAGTTTGTGCTGAGAAGGAGTGTGATTTACTAAAGGCAACTCCACTTTGCACTCCAAGTGCAGTTTCAAGTGTACTTTTGCAGTGCACTTGTAGTGCATAGTGGATGTGCCTTTAGTAAAAAACACCCAGAGTGAGGTGTAAATTTGGACAATCATGCCATTTTCCTGCCATGGTGCTGAAAATGAACACGATTTTGGTCAGTAATGCACTACATACATTAGTTACAAAAAGAAGGTGTGTGTGTAGCAGACCCACAACATAATAACATTATCTGAAGAAGAGACTGTCCCCTCATCTCGCTCTGAACTTGGGTTTGCACTGTTGGTGAAAAAGGCACAACTTAAAAAAAAAATGGCAAAGTGGGAGGCCACAGTCTGCCATTCCTGTGGCATTGAAGGACACTGTGTAGTGAAACAAGAACAACAATTATTAATTTGACAAATCAACATTGCAAGCAGATTAGACACCCACATTTTTGGTCTAAATTAGTATAACATTTTGGGAACTGAGTATTTAAAGCCTAAAGTATAAGGCCCCCTTATGAGAGTCATCACCCCCCCCCCACCCCCCCCATATGATGGGCCCTTGCTAAAAAATGAGGGGAGATGTTTAGGACAGGTAACCCTCTCCACTTGATTGAGAGCTGAATGCCTAAATAATGTGTGATACTTTGTGAAGCCCCTCCTTACTTACACTATTGGTAGCCCACGGGACAGGTAAGAAGTGTCATAATAACAAAATGAAAACAAAATGGAAGCATATTTTGACATTCTGCTATTACATAGCAAGAAAATTAATGTGTTAAAAAAAAAAAAAATCCATTTGAAAGTATTGAGGCAGGCCCTTACACTACATGCTTTGGTGAATTCGTCCATAAATGTGAGCATCAAAAAGGTAGGTATAGTGTGTATTGGGTTTGGTCAAGTCATCAGATAGTGGATTGCTATCAGCTGAGCTAGCAGTTGGGGGGAGGGGGGTTCCTAATGAGTTTGGCACAACCCCAAAAATTAAAAAAAAGGTCACTTTGCATGAATTGAAGCACACACATCACATTTGTAGACATTTTAGGGGGTGTTTATGGGGAAAACAATACTATGGAGCTGACAAAAAACATTGTTAAGTGACTAGACTATAGTTTTATGGGCCAAGAAGAGCATGGTGGGGAAGTTAGTGAAGCAAATATGCATGAGGACAAAGGGGCACAGCATATGAATTAGAGCATATTGCAATGATGGTAATTAGGGAATGAGGAAAGAAATGCAAGACATTAGCAATCATGAAATACACAGAATGTGATGTTTAAGGATAAAACTTAACTTCATATAGTCCTTCTGCAGGACCTGAATGATGACAGAACAAGTCTCTGGAATAATGATCCCCAGAGCCTGGGGGGAGATGCCTGTAGAGAACTTGTATCCTGCCTGGTGATATAAGGTGTCAGCAAAGCCAGCAGACGGTGAAAAACGGGGTCCGTCATCCGGAGATAATTCCTGAAATGATCAGGATTATTCTCGCGGATCTCACGAAAAAAGGCATGTGCGAGAACTGGTCACGCTGGCGCAACCAATTCTTGGTCCACAAACGCCTCCCCTCCCTGTTCATGGACCGGGCTTGTGTCAAAGTAAGAACCCCAACACGAAGCCCCTGCACAGCACAAACTGTACGACGAGTACGTAGACGAAACATGGTTTGAAAACGGTCGGCTCGTCAGAACAGACACCAAAAAGCACCGATAAACAGCAAGGCCTGAAAGAACGACCTGAATAGCAGAAGCAAGCAGACAATAAAAAATGCCTTTCAAAGCGTACTATACCAAGATATAGTCCACAATGATCAACAAATACTTAATGACTGCACGCACTGATTATCAGATACGCAAAGACAAGCAGAAAACGAAGAGCAGTAGCGATCTGAATCACTAATGTGAAAGGCGCGAATCGTCTCTCCCCAAACTTCTACTAACACGAGATCAGCAGAAGGAGCCCAAAGGGTGCCAGACGTGGTGCTGAACTTCCCTTTTCTAGTCCCGCCATACACGGCTTACGTCACTGCGTTCTTGGCAACCGCAAAATCCTTAAACTTGGTCCGACCGTGTGTATGCAACAGTTTCGGACACAATCCGTCGGACAAAATCCGATGGATTTGGTTGGCAGAATGTCTGACCGTGTGTACAGGGGCTAAGATGCCATTTGTCAATCCAAAAATTAAAGAAACACAACAAGGACACCTGCTAATGTTTGGGGTCTTCAACTTAGTGCCCCACAACTAATTGGATACCTCGTCTGGACCCAAGAGATTTGCTTCACCATTGAACAAATTGCTCACATCCAATGATTTATATAATGTATGGGGGTGTTGTCACGTGGATGAAAGGGACTACACGTACCTGTCCCCGCATCACAATACACACTCTCGCATAGACCTATCCCTTACTGACAAATGGCTACTGCAAAATATTCATGCCTCTCAAATCCACAGACCACGCTCCTGTAAGCATTAAAATTGTAAATAAACCATCAAAACTACAATCCTACGCGTGCAGTGGTGTAGCGTGGGGGGTGCGAGGGGGGCAGGTGCCCGGGCGCAACATTTGGCGGGGCGAAATCCCATGTTAGTGTGTGTCACTCTGGCTCCATCATCCTATTTTCTATTTCCTGTGTCCCCCACTATCCGGCCGCCATGTTTAAAGTCAGCTGGGCGGCCCCGCTCCCTGTGATTGGGTGAATAGGGTCATGTGAGGCTGACCTGTCCTTAATGCTCCTGGAGTCCCGCCTATATTTCCCGTTGATTGTGACATGCAGCCAGTGAGTCTGGCAGTGTGGCAGACAAAGGTCAGATCGATGGTGGACAAAGCAGGTGAGATGAGCATGCAGCCGTTGCTACAACTAATTATCCTCTCCAAGGCAAAGCACCACTGTGAGTGAGTTCTGCCTTTCTCCTCACAAGAAGTGCATGCATACTTTCCTGGCTTCCTATTGGCTGTGAGACTCGGGACACTGAGCTGCTTCCAGTCCAAGGAGTCCATGCAACACACTGCTCAGAGCTCCTCTGCTGTTCCATGGACACGTGTGCTGCTGTACCCAACATGTAATGAAATAGACATCTCTGGGTCACTCACTGTGGTATGTGAAACTCAGCATGTATAACACAGTCACATAGGATAAACTACACTCACAGTCTACACTACACACATACACAGAGCATCACCCTCTTCCACACTTATCCCAAATGTCCCCCTCTCCCCCCACTTATCACATATGTCCCCCCTCTCCCCCCCACTTATCACTTATGTCCCTCCTCTCTCCCCACTTATCACATATGTCCCTCCTCTCCCCCCCACTTATCACATATGTCTCTCCTTCCCCCCACTTATCACATATGTCCCTCCTCTTCCCCCCCACTTATCACATATGTCCCTCCTCTCCCCCACTTATCACATATGTCTCTCTTCTTTCCCCCACTTATCGCATAGGCCCCCCCCCCACTTATCACATATGTCCCTCCTCTCCCCCACTTATCCCCAATGTCCCTCCTTTCCCCTTACTTATCCCATATGTCCCTCCTCTCCCCCCACTTATCCCAAATGTTCCTCCTCTCCCCCCACTTTTCCCAAATGTCCCTCCTCTCCTCCCACTTATCCCAAATGTCCCTCCTCTCCTCCCTCTTATCCCAAATGTCCCTCATCTCCTCCCACTTATCCCAAATGTCCCTCCTCTCACCCCACTTATCTGAAATGTTCCTCCTCTCCCCCACTTATCCCCAATACCCCTCTTGTACTATCTCTGCAGTCTCTCACCATCTCTCACCAATACCCCTCTAGTCCCATCACTTATTCCTGTCATTTCCTCTCCTCTCCTCCCACATATCCCCCACTTCTCCCCAATCCCTGAGGAAAATAGCCCTGCGTATAGTATGTCTGCAGTCTTTCACTGTGTCTCCTGTAGTATGTTTGCAGTCTCTGACCATCTCCTGTAGCATGTCTGCAGTCTCTGACCATCTCCTGTATCATGTCTGCAGTCTCTGACCATCTCTTGTATCATGTCTGCAGTCTCTGATCATTTCTTGTACTTTCTCTGCAGTCTCTCACCATCTCCTGTATCATGTCTGCAGTCTCTCACCATCTCCTGTATCAACTCTGCAGTCTCTCACCATCTCCTGTATCATGTCTGCAGTCTCTCACCATCTCCTGTATCATGTCTGCAGTCTCTGATCATCTCCTGTATCATGTCTGCAGTCTCTCACCATCTCTTGTATCATGTCTGCAGTCTCCGACCATCTCCTCCTGTATCATGTCTGCAGTCAATGACTATCATGTCTAGCACTAAATATTAGGCACAACCCTTAAATTGGGGTTATTATTGGCTGGCTGCCTGCTCTGCTGTATACAAGTGTTCCTCGTTAGTTACAACCTAAGCCTCTAATTGGCTACCCGCAGTCTTTTATTATTGATTGCTAATGAGAAGATATCTCTTTGATTGCTGTAGTCAAAGAGATATCTCAGATCTAACCAATCATAAAAGGCTCAGGCTGTGAGTGGGGAAACCCTTTGCATTTCAACAGCCACAGCACGTAAGAAGCAGCAGAGCAGTCCCTGAGCCCCCATTCTTAGGTGCTAAAAGTCCACAGGTTAGGGGGCACAAATTACTTGCCTTGCCCCGGGTGCTAACAACCCATGCTACGCCACTGTACGTGTGTCTTGTTCTTTCTCCTTCAAAATCCAACTAATACTGAGCACCTATCCAAAAAACTAGAAGCATTCTTCACTACAAATACAGGCTCAGTGGCTGACCCGGCAGACCTGTGGAATGCCCACAAATCCTACATTAGAGGATTCTTTATATAACTAGGTTCAAAACGTAAGAAAATGAGGATGCAGCGTTTTGAAGAACTGATGGCATCAATTGCAATCGCAGATCTTCAAAACAAATCACATCCCTCTCCATCCCTGCAAACCCAAATTTACAAGTTACATTACGAATTTCGCCCTTTGTTACTTGAAAGCTTTGAAATAAAGCAGCGCAAACTAAAAGCTAGAACACATGTAACGAGTAACAAAAGAGGGAAGGCAATGGCCACCTGCATTAAAGGCCACTGCCTAAAATCCAAAATAGCATATTTTTATCACCCAACTACCCACGACAAACTACTAAACCCTCAAGCAATAGCTGACGCATTCAGTTACTATTGCAGCAACTTGTACAATATCAATGCTAACAAAAGCACACACCAACCTTTTCAGGAAGAGATTCAATGCTTCCTCAACCACATTAATGATCCCGCATTATCACCCTACCAAATTTCATATCTAAACACATCATTCTCTACAGACAAAATTCAAAAAACGATTGAAAAATTACCAAACTCCAAATCCCCAGGCCCCAATGGGTTTACTGAGGAATACTTCAAAAATTTTCAATCAATATTAACCCCACATCTATGTGAGCTGTACAATCATGCTGCCTCCTCCTCCTTTTCCAAATGAAATGTTATCTGCACTTGTGGTAACCCTGCCGAAACCAGGAATCGAGCCCACATTACCCCAAAATTTCCGCCCCATATCCCTATTAAATCTTGACCTTAAGATATACTCCAACATAATAGCTAACAGACTGATAGATATTCTTTGCTCTTTAATCCACAAGGACAAAACTGGCTTCACTAAAGGCCCCCAGACCTCAGACGCCACAGGGAGATTAATCAATGTCCTTCATCATGCAAACACGACTGGAACACCTTCTCTGCTTCTATCTTTAGAGATAGAGAAGGTGTTTGACAATTAGAACTAGATCTCCCTAGACCTAAAGAAATTTGGATTTGAAGGTCAAATTTTCAAAGCCACACTAGCCCTTTACACTAAACCAGTGGCGTAACTAGAACCTTCAGGGCCCCGATGCAGGAAACCATGGCGCCCCCCCCCCCCCGACCTCCGGACAGGGCTCTTTTCTCCGAGCCCGATGGTGGAACACCAGGGCCCAGTCCCACGTGGGTGGCTGCATATAAAGGAACATAAATTACAGCCACTGTGCCCATCAAACGCCACCACTGTACCATCTAATGCCACCACTGTACCATCAAATGTCACTACTGTGCCCATCAAACTCTGCCACTGTGCCCATCAAATGCTGCCACTGTGCCCATCAAATGCTGCTACTGTGCACATCAAATGCTGTTGGTGTGCCCATCAAATGCTGCCACTGTGAATCCCCACCGCCCGCTCACTGTCTGCCCACCACTTACCCTGTCTTGGTGGGGCAACGGGTAACGGCCATGAGCGGGGTCCTCCATGCAGCTACTGCCATCCTCATCTCCCGTCCTCTCCTCCTGATGGGTGTCCAATAGCTGTGTCTATCGTTTCAGCCAATCGGGTGATGGGTAAAAGACCCGCACACCTGATTGGTGGAGAGGCGGTTCAGTGTTAGGAAAGTGAATATTAATTCACTTTTCTAACACACCTGGGTAGACTGTGAGCGTCAAGCATGGCGCTCGCAGTTCACCTATTTTGAAGCCTATTATAGCCCATGGCTCTAATCAGGTGCTGCAAAAACACCCCCCGCCGCTGTAATTCAGGCACCCGGCACCCCAAAAGGGACCAGACACCTAAATATGGGGGTGGCAGCGGTGGCCATGGATAGATTCATGCTATGCTATGCATGAATCTATTCATTGGTCATAGAGGGGGTGGAACCTGTGCACCCTTTTGGATGCACCGCCACTGATAAACACATGCACACACACACATGCATACATATATGAACACACACACACATACATACATGCATGCTCTCACACACACACACACACACACACACACAAGCATGCTCACACACACTCACACACATACAAGCATGCTCACACGCACACATACAAGCATGCTCACACACACACACACAAGCATGCTCACACACAAACACACAAGCATGCTCACACACATACATGCATGCTCACACACACACACACACACACACACACATTAATGATCACACACACACGCACATACAAGCATGCTCACGCACACACATACAAGCATGCTCACACACACACATACAAACATGCTCAAACGCACATACAAGCATGCTCACACACACACACACACACACACACACACAAGCATGCTCACACACATGCACATACAAGCATGCTCACACACATGCACATACAAGCATGCTCACACACGCACATACAAGCATGCTCACACACACGCACATACAAGCATGCTCACACACACGCACATACAAGCATGCTCACACACACATACATACAAGCATGTTCACACACACACACACACACACACACGTTCACTCATACAAGCATGCTCACACACACACATACAAGCATGCTCACACACACACACACACACACACATACATACAAGCATGTTCACTCATACAAGCATGCTCACACACACACATACAAACACAAATACAGTAGATAGGCTTATTAAAAAAAAACATCAGACATTTACCTTTGCTCTTCCTGCCGGGTACTGCACTCTAGGGGGAGACAAAGAACACACACTGCTTTCACTAAGCCGAATGTGAGGAGCTCCCGCACAGTGCCGATTTCAGTTCGGCTGATGATCGTGAGCTCCTCTCAGCCTTCCCTTCTATCGAAGAGTACAGGGGGCCCTCGGGCCCCCCTGCAGCAAGGGGCCCGGTCGCCATGGCGATCTTGGCGACCCCTATAATTCCGCCACTGCACTAAACCCTCAGCATGAGTATACACATCCAAACTTCTTTCTACCCCATTCTAAATCACAAACTGCACGAGGCAAGGATACCCATTATCCCCCTTAAATTTGTAACTTAGTGATCGAACCTTTATCTGAGCATATTAGATCCAACAACAAAATAACAGGTATTAACATCAGAACACAAAAACACAAGATCAGCCTATTTGCTGATGTCGTAATATTATTGCTAACTAATCCTTCATCTTACCTTATAGAAGTCCAAAAAATCCTCACATGGTTTAGTAAAGTCTCCTATTACAAAGCAAACGAAACCAAATTACACATCCTCAATCTGGGAATTGACAATATCACGAGGAACCTACTGCAACAACAATTTCCATACACATGGAATACAAGTATATAATATTTAGGCACACAACTCACAAGATTCACATTGTCTCTCAAAACCTTTCCTTTTCTTCAAAAAAATTGTTCAAACTTCCTCAGAGTGACATATATCAATACATGCAAATACGACACTGCCTTCTAAAGATCTCCTACAACCACCAGACCATCTAAGCTTTGGCGTGGTCCTTTCTAACATCCCCTACCCCAATCCAAAAAGCAATCACAATGTTTTATAACATTCTCCAACAGACATGTACCTTCACTAAATCTTCCCCCTATAAACAATGGGAAGATGATTTAGGACAGTCCTTCATGACATACCAGTAGACTAAAGCGTGCAAAACCACATGGAAGGCTACCTGTTGCTCCACATTATGGGAGCTAACCATAAAAATAACACTAAGCCCCCGTACACACGGTCGGACATTCTGCCAACCAAATCCATCGGATTTTGTCCGACGGATTGTGTCCGAAACTGTTGCATACACACAGTCGGACCCAGTTGTCAGATTTAGCGGTTGCCAAGAACGTGGTGACGTAAGCCGTGTACGGCGGGACTAGAAAAGGGAAGTTCAGCACCACGTCTGGCACCCTTTGGACTCCTTCTGCTGATCTCGTGTTAGTAGAAGTTTGGGGAGAGACGATTTGCGCTTTTCACATTAGTGATTCAGATCGCTACTGCTCTTCGGTTTCTGCTTGTCTTTACGTATCTGATAATCAGTGCGTGCAGTCATTAAGTATTTGTTTCTCATTGTGGACTATATCTAGGTATGGTACGCTTTGAAAGGCATCTTTTATTGTCTGCTTGCTTCTGATATTCAGGTCGTTCTTTCAGGCCTTGCTGTTTATCGGTGCTTTCTGGTGTCCGTTCTGACAAGCCGACCGTTTTCAAACCATGTTTCGTCTACGTACTCGTCGTACAGTTTGTGCTGTGCAGGGGCTTCGTGTTGGGGTTCTTACTTTGACACAAGCCCGGTCCATGAACAGGGAGGGGAGGCGTTTGTGGACCAAGAATTGGTTGCGCCAGCGTCACCAGTTCTCGCACATGCCTTTGCTCCGTGAGATCCGCGAGAATAATCCTGATCATTTCAGGAATTATCTCCGGATGACGGACCCCGTTTTTCACCGTCTGCTGGCTTTGCTGACCCTTTATATCACCAGGCAGGATACCTGCATGTGGCAAGCCATCACTCCGGAGCAGAGGCTCATCGCCACGTTGCGCTACTTGGCGACAGGGAGAAGTCTTCAGGACCTCAAGTTCTCTACAGGCATCTCCCCCCAGGCTCTGGGGATCATTATTCCAGAGACCTGTTCTGCCATCATTCAGGTCCTGCAGAAGGACTATATGAAGCTAAGTTTTATCCTTAAACATCACATTCTATGTATTTCATGATTGCTAATGTCTTGCATTTCTTTCCTCATTCCCTAATTACCATCATTGCAATATGCTCTAATTCATATGCTCTGCCCCTTTGTCCTCATGCATATTTGCCTCACTAACTTCCCCACCATGCTCTTCTTGGCCCATAAAACTATAGTCTAGTCACTTAACAATGTTTTTTGTCAGCTCCATAGTATTGCTTTCCCCTAAACACCCCCTAAAATGTCTACAAATGTGATGTGTGTGCTTCAATTCATGCAAAGTGACCTTTTTTTAATTTTTGGGGTTGTGCCAAACTCATTAGTAACCCCCCTCTCCCCAACTGCTAGCTCAGCTGATAGCAATCCTCTATCTGATGACTTGACCAAACCCAATACACACTATACCTACCTTTTTCATGATCACATTTATGGACGAATTCACCAAAGCATGTAGTGTAAGGGCCTGCCTCAATACTTTCAAATGCTATTTTTATTTTTTTAACACATTAATTTTCTTGCTATGTAATAGCAGAATGTCAAAATGTGCTTCCATTTTGTTATTATGACACTTCTTACCTGTCCCGTGGGCTGCCAATAGTGTAACTAAGGAGGGGCTTCCCAAAGTAGCACACATTTAGGCATTCAGCTCTCAATCAAGTGGAGAGGGTTACCTGTCCTAAACATCCCCCCTCATTTTTTAGCAAGGGCCCATCATATAGGGGGGGGGGGGGGATGGGGAGGTGATGACTCTCATAAGGGGACCTTATACTTTAGGCTTTAAATACTCAGTTCCCAAAATGTTATACTAATTTTGACCAAAAATGTGGGTGTCTAATCTGCTTGAAATGTTGATTTGTCAAATTACTTCCCTGCAGAACGATGTTTCTTATGAACGAACGAAACCATCAACTTGAAAGTGGCCATTTTAAAATGCACAACATGAAATCAAAGCACATGGAGCAGTATGCAAGCAAGAATAATCATATGAACACAGGACAACTACTTACTTTTTTTAAGAACACGTTTGATCCTTATGTACTGCTCGTGCTCCCTCAGTTTCAGGTCTGACCAGCGTTTTCTCAGTTGATCCTTGGATCGGTGTACCCCAAAATTCTTATGAAGACTCTTCACAACTTTACTCATGATCTTGGCCTTTCTGATATTTGGGTTTGGGTAAGGTCCATACTTCCCATCATAGTCGGTCCTGTTCAATATGTCCACCATCTCCAACATCTCTCCAAAAGACATATTTGAGGCCTTAAATCTTGTCTTCCTAGATCGGGACGTTTCAGGCTCCGGGCTTTCCTCACCCTCCTCCTCGTTAGTGGAACTATTATTAGTGCGCACCTGTGTTCTAGTCTGTTCTATTTGGTAACATTCAATTATCAAAAGCCAGGAGCACAAAATGGTGTGATTGATGATCAAAAAACTAAAACTATGTCCCCTTTTCATACACAGGAAGACCTCAGTCGGGGGGAGGCTGTGGCAAGTGGCAGCCAGGAGGTCGACCAATGCCCTCCTTCTCCTCCTGCCCCAACTACAGGAGCCGAGCCACAGCCTGGAAGGATGCCTGGTGGGAAGTGCCCGAGGACATCCTGGGGACAGAAATGGCATCTGAATTTCCTGTTCTCTAGGACTTCGTGACCAGACTTCTCTCCCTGAGATATCTACTCCTCAGGCCACCAATTTTTTCTATTCTAATTTGTTCATGTCTGCCCTGGGGGCCAAAGGCTGCACCAAAGTAAGAAGTTTCTCCAGTGCTGCGTTCCTATTTTTATTTTATAGCGACCAAAATAAAGGTTTTTTTTGATTGATGAAATACTTGTGTAATGTGTTTTCCTTCCAAAAGGCCAGTTTATTTGTGAGCAGGCAGGTACATTTCAAAAATACAAAGTGAAATGAATAACAAGGGTTACCAACACTAAACAACCTCCTGTAGATTAAAAAAGAAAAACCAAAGATAAAAAATAAAATAATGTTTTTGTGGTAAGTTTACACATAAAAAACACCCCAAAAAAAGGAGAAATTAGCAAACTGTCTTTAAAGGAGATTTTTAGGAATTAAAAATAAAAAACCATCCAAAAAAGAATAAACCAAATCTAAAATTGTGTAGATGTGATGCAAACTAAAATTGTATTGCTGAAATGGTTAAAAAAGAGTAATGAAATACGTTCGGGAGAAGTGTGTGTGACTATGAGCATCAAAAGAAGTTCGTTCTTGCAGCATTGTAAAGAACAAGAGAATGCGCTCGATGAAAGAATTGTTAACATTGCAGCATGACGAATGTGCTCTATCGCTTACGAGCAGTAGTTTTACCTGAACGAGCGCTTCCGTGTCGGAATTTGAATGTGAGCATGCGTGGCACCTCCGTCGGAGTAGGCTACACATGATCGGAGTATGTCCGATCGGACCAGTTGGTCGGAAAATATTTCCAACATGTTGGAAAACTTGGTCTGACGGATATTCCAACGGAATCAGTCTGATGCATACCACACACAGTCGGATTATCCGACAACACGGTCCGATAGGACACATTCCGACGGATTCTCCGACCGTGTGTACAAGGGCTAAGATGGTAACAGACCCCAGACAAAATCTCGCAATACAGTGCCCAACTATCCAATATATGTTGAAGAAACTGTGGTCTGAAAGGGGACATACTACACGTCCTGTGGTGTTGCCCTATACTCTCATCATACTGGACCGCTGTATTTACCATTATTTTGGATTTTACTCATCAACAGGTCCTTCTGAACCCAGCACTAGCAATACTATCACTAGGCATAGAACTTCTACCACCTAAACTACACCATACAATTACCCACATACTCCTAGCAGCAAGATGAAAAATCACGAGAAGATGGAAAAAAAAACCCTACCTTCTTCCCCAAATGATGGCTTCTTGCTCAGGGTGGCTAAAAACCTCCCTCCTTCAATGGTCACCTTGGAAATCTTGGTATGCAAATTAACGAATCTCTTTACATTTATGAATGCACCCATTGGGGTGTCTAGAGAGAACTAACTCCACTTAAGTTGTTTAACCGCTTCCCGACCGGCTCACGATGATGTACGTCGACAGAATGGCACGGGCAGGCAAATTGGCGTACAGGTACGTCCATTTAAAATTGCCCCCGTGCCATCACATGCGCACCGCCAGTGGCGCATGCGCATGCCGGTCGGGACCCCTGTGAGAGTCCGACCGCAGGTCCCGCGGACTCTATCGCCACAGGGATACCCACGATCGTCTCACAAGGAGGGAGAACTGGGAGAAGATGCCGATGTAAACAGCATCTCCCCGTTCTGCCTAGCAACAAGTGACACTGATCTCTGATCCCTGTGATTGGAGCAGAGATCAGTGTTCTTTAAATCCCAGCCACGCCCCCACAGTTATAAACACGCCCCTAGGACACATTTAACCTCTACACTGCCACCTTCTGGTTAACCCCTTCACTGCCAATGTCATTTACACAGGAATCAGTGCATTTGTATAGCACTGATTGCTGTATAAATGACAATGGTCCCAAAAATGTGTCAAAAATGTCCAATGTGTCAGCCTTAATGTCACAGTCACAATAAAAATCGCTGATTGCTGCCATTACTAGTAAAAACAAAATATTAATAAAAGTGCCATAAAACTATCCCCTAGTTTGTAAATGCTATAACTTTTGCGCCAACCAAACAATAATCGCTTATTGCGATTTTTTTAACCAAAAATATGTAGAAGAATACGTATCGACCTTAACTGAGGAAAAAAAATGTTTTTTTTTATATATTTTTGGGGATATTTATTATAGCAAAAAGTAAAAAATAATGCGTTTTTTTCAAAATCATTGCTTTTTTTTTTATAGTGCAAAAAATAAAAACCTTAGAGGTGCTCAAATACCACCAAAAGAAAGCTCTATTTGTGGGAAAAAAGGATGTCAATTTTGTTTGGGAGCCACACCCGTTAAACCGGCGCAGTGCCAAATCGCAAAAAGTGCTCTGGTCTTAAGCCAGCAAAATGGTCCGGGGCTTAAGTGGTTAAATCAGCTGCATAATTACCAACTTACAAATCTCCTTGTATGAAATATCTTTGTCCTAACCTTGTACTTTCAGTATATTCATTGTTATTCTACCATTCTACCATACCGTGTAACAGTTATGTTCATTTCAAGCTTATTGTTTATCTTCAAATCCCAATAAAAACTATTGAAACAAAAAATATATAAAATATGATGTTGTGTTTAGTACATTAATATAAAACCTGTCAAGATTGCTTGCTTTTATCATGCATCTGTGAAATGATGGCATGATAAAATACCCAAAATTCACAGGTGACCCTTTAAAATGTATAGTTAGTCCAAAAATGTAGAGTTAAAATATAAATAGACAAAACTTGTTTTTTCATTTTGGATAGAGGGGAAAGGGATTAAAACGCTTGTCAGGTTTTATTGCTGTATATGCCCATGCTAAGTAGATTCACCCTCTCGATTTGTCCTGTTTACCATTATCATTGAAGGTGAAAGTAAAAGAAAATCCCAAATTTTGGGTTGTCCCCAGAAAAGTAGTAGAGGGGAAATCTTCCAATGGGTGCACTAGTTCTGATGGCCTGGGGGTCCCCAAATAATTTCCTTAATTTGCAGTGATTTTCTCTCACTTCCTGTTTGGATGGGAAAGGAAGTAAAGGTAAATCTTGACAATGGGACACAGAAGGTGAGAAAAAATCTGACAGGGGTTATAACCCACCCTTGCTCTTTCCAAAATAAAAAAAAAAAATGGTTTTGCCTATAGTTTTACTTTAACCATGACTTATGGGACTAGAATGATTTCTCTCACTTTGACATTTATGGCTATACCTCACAGGTGTGGTGTAATCATTGTTTACAGACACATACAGGACCTACATGCATTTGCAATTGCCTGTGTGCGTGGGGGGGAGGGGGTGCAGCTAAAAAAAAGTATTACTTTTATTTGTTTTATAAAAAATGTTTTTTACACTTTTAAATTTTTTTCTATTCAATTAACTTTATTGCCATCCCACCAGAGGTAACAAGTCCCCTATGTGATAGCCTTGGGCAGTGACAGGTCCCCTTTATGGGTACTATTCGGGCCCCAATGTCTCCAATGCAGTTAAAGTGGTTCCAAAGCCTCAAGGTTTTTTACCTTAATGCATTCTATGCATTAAGGTGAAAAACCTTTTGTGCTGCAGCTCTCCCCAGACATCTCCTTTATCTTACATGAGCCCGATCTGATCCAGCAATGTGCATGAGCCCAGCACCTCTAGCCGCTGTCTTTCTCCTTATTGGACAGATTGATAGCAGCGGAAGCATGTGCATGCTCCCTGTGACTTGGGAGCTGGGGGGGGGGCAAGGCCATGTCCCGCTGTCTGTCTCAATGAATGCAGCAATGGAACTTGGAAGCAAGCCTGCACGGGGTGCCCCTGAAAGCGGCTTTCTGTGGGGGCACCCAATGAAGAGGAGGGGCCTGAAGTGCTGGCAGTGGACCTCAGAAAAAGAGTATCGAGGCTGCTCTGTGCAAAACGATTGCACAGAGCAGGTAAGTATAGGCATATTTGATGTTTTTATTTTAAGAAAATAATCAAAGGTTTACAACCACTTTAATCAAGCTACCAGGAAATTACTCTAAAGCTCTAAAACTGGAAGTGATGAAATTTGTCATTATATGGAAAGGTTTTTTCCAGTGGGGCTTTAAAACAGCAATATAATAGGATCATTAAATACGATATGTACAGTATAAAATCTGGTCCAATAATACAATACATTTTCCACAATGCAATAAACAAACACATTTGTGCACATCATTACATTACATAATGTTATATGGTATGCGAGCCCCAACGCATTTCGACCTATGTACGGTCTCTTCAGGGGGACAGTTGGATCTAAAAAATATTACATATATTCAAAATTAAAGCAGCATATCATCATCATACATCACATTAAATAAGCCATAGTGGTATATTTACCGCTCAAGGAATGAGCATTCTATAACCAGAAATATTAGGAGCTGTTGAAGAATCTGGCGGGCTTATGGGCCGCCCCCCCCCACCTCCCCAGGAGAGAAGAGTCCACCCGAGGGGCTTGCAAGGAGCCACACTGTAAATGCCCTTTGAGGGATGGAGGAGCACACGCCTGCAATGAATACTCAATGATAGCCATTTATTAACTGTGAAAAATGTAATACCGTATATACTCGAGTATAGGCCGACCCGAATATAAGCCGAGGCCCCCAATTTACCCCCAAAAAACTGGAAAACTTATTGACTCGTGTATAAGCCGAGGGTGAGACATGGCTGTCCATCCCTGTGTGTCCGTCCATCCCTGTGTGTGTGTCCGTCCATCCATCCCTGTGTGTGTGTCCATCCATCCATCCATCCCTGTGTGTGTGTCCATCCATCCATCCCTGTGTGTGTATCCATCCATCCATCCCTGTGTGTGTGTGTGTGTGTGTGTGTGTGTATTCATCCATCCATCCATCCCTGTGTGTGTGTGTGTGTGTGTGTGTGTGTATCCATCCATCCATCCATCCCTGTGTGTGTGTGTGTGTATCCATCCATCCATCCATCCCTGTGTGTGTGTGTGTGTGTGTGTGTGTGTGTGTGTGTGTGTGTGTGTGTCCGTGCGTGTCCAGCCTACCTGTGTCCCAAGCCTCCGTCCCGAGCCGCCGTCGTCCCGAGCCTCCTCCGTCCCGTGCCGTGCCTCCTCCGTCCCGTGCCGTGCCTCCTCCGTGCCGTGCCTCCTCCGTCCCGTGCCGTGCCTCCTCCGTGCCGTGCCTCCTCCGTCCCGTGCCGTGCCGATGGATCGCCGCTCTTCTCGGCGGCCATTCTACAATTCAAAATTCCGCCTCCGCCTGTGATAGGCGGAACACTCAATTTCCCAGCAGCCTGTGTTCCGCCTATCACGGACATCCTCTCATACTCGTCCGTAGTATGAGAATGAGCAGATGTCCGTGATAGGCGGAACACTGACTGCTGGGAAATTCAGTGTTCCGCCTATCACAGGCGGAGGCGGAGAAGGAGGCGCGGCTTTTGAATTTTAATGTCCGCCGTCTGTCTGCTCGATACGCTGATCGAGCAGTCAGACAGCGGTGACTCGAGTATAAGCCGAGGGGGCACTTTCAGCCTCAAAAAAGAGGCTGAAAATCTCGGCTTATACTCGAGTATATACGGTAAGTTATCTCATAGCAGATCCGCCAGAGAGTCATTTTTGTTATAAGTGTTTCTACATGTATATACCAAGACTGATGGTGAGTATGGATTGTCGATGTATAAATTTGTCACGGTATTGTTTGCGTCCCATGGAGATGACTAACCAATGTTAAGTAGTAATTAATTAAAACAATATAGTGATGTAGTAATGTAGAAAGTATAGTGCTGTGTGTGAAAATTATTTCATGTAATACAAAAAGATGCAAAGTGTGTGTGTGAAGGACTGACAATTGACACAGTCAAAAAGTACGCTGTGTGTAAAGTGATAATGTAGCTTAGATAGTTCATTAAGTGATTGAGAACATTACATGGTGTCTGCCAACGAAATGCTGGTGTAATGTGAAAAAAGCAACAGCAACTGAAAAATAAAAAAATAAAAATAATAATAATAATAATAAATGTAAAATAAAAAATAACGACAACCCAAAAGTGTAAGAATATGTGTCTAGTGATGTGATATACCTTATACAATAATGTAGCTTGTATAATAGTGTAGTTTACCTTGTGCACCTTATGTAGTTCATATAGACTTGTAGGTTGTTTAGGCTTATAAGGCTTGTTTGTTGTTGAGGACCTGACTACAGTTTTGCAAAAAAGGTCGGGACACTGATGCCGAGAGAGGGTGGCTGCAGTGCCATCCATCCTGGCCTATATGGAATTATGAATTGATTCTCGAATGTCCAGTCTTTTATACACGTATGGGTGTGGCAAATAGGATAAACGTACGCAGGCGCAAGTCCCCCCCCCCCTCCCCAAAGACATGGCATAAGGGCTGCTAGATGAGCGGCCCACGTGTGGCTCCCTCGGCATCCCGGAAGGGTAAGAAGCCCTGACCATTGTCGTCATCTCCGCCGCAAAGCTGGTGACGTCATGACATCGTGCGCACGTCGAAACCTCGCACATGCGCACCGCCAGTCTTAATATATACATGTAGAAACACTTATAACAAAAATTACACTCTGGAGGATCTGCTATGAGTTAACTTATTACATGTTTCCCAATTAATAAATAGCTATCATTGGGTATTCATTTCAGGCGTGTGCTCCTCCGTCCCTCAAAGGGTGTTTACAGTGTGGCTCCTTGCAAGCCCCTCGGGGTGGGCTCTTCTCTCCTGGGGAAGTGGGGGCAGCCCATAAGCCCTCCAGATTCTTCAATGGCTCCTACTATTTCTGGTTATAAAATACTCATTCCACTTTTGAGCGGTAAATATACCACTATGGCTTATTTACTATAATGTATTACTATGATGTACAGTGGTGTGAAAAAGTGTTTGCCCCCTTCCTCATTTCCTGTTCCTTTGCATGTTTGTCACACTTAAGTGTTTCGGAACATCAAACCAATTTAAACAATAGTCAAGGACAACACAAGTAAACACAAAATGCAATTTGTAAATGAAGGTGTTTATTATTAAAGGTGAAAAAAAATCCAAACCATCATGGCCCTGTGTGAAAAAGTGATTGCCCCCCTTGTTAAAACATACTATAACTGTGGTTGTCCACACCTGAGTTCAATTTCTCTAGCCACACCCAGGCCTGATTATTGCCACACCTGTTTACAATCAAGGCATCACTTAAATAGGGGCTGCTTGACACAGTAAGGTCCACCAGAAGATCCTTAAAAGCTACACATCATGCCGAGACCCAAAGAAATTCAGGAACAATTGAGAAAGAAAGTAATTGAGATCTATCAGTCTGGAAAGGGTTATAAAGCCATTTCCAAAGCTTTGGGAATCCAGCGAACCACAGTGAGAGCCATTATCCACAAATGGCGAAGACATGGAACAGTGGTGAACCTTCCCAGGAGTGGCCGGCCGCCCAAAATTACCCCAAGAGCGCAGCGACGACTCATCCAAGAGGTCACAAAAGACCCCACAACAACGTCCAAGGAACTGCAGGCCTCACTTGCCTCAGTTAAGGTCAGCGTTCATGCCTCCACCATCAGGAAAAGACTGGGCAAAAATGGCCTGCATGGCAGAGTTCCAAGGAGAAAACCACTGCTGAGCAAAAAGAACATCAAAGCTCGTCTCAATTTCTCCACAACACATCTTGATGATCCCCAAGACTTTTGGGACAACATTCTGTGGACCGATGAGACAAAAGTGGAACTCTTTGGAAGGTGTGTGTCCAAGTATATCTGGCGTAGAAGGAACACTGCATTGAACATTATACCAACCGTAAAA
The DNA here is from genome assembly GCF_037356315.1 of Lithobates pipiens. NCBI lineage: Eukaryota > Metazoa > Chordata > Amphibia > Anura > Ranidae > Lithobates > Lithobates pipiens. Next base: position 67,912,217 of record NW_027507789.1, on the reverse strand, counting down.
TATGGTGGTGGTAGTGTGATGGTCTGGGGCTGTTTTGCTGCTTCAGGACCTGGAAGACTTCCCGTGATAAAAGGAACTATGAATTCTGCTGTCTACCAAGAGATCCTGAAGGAGAATGTCCGACCATCTGTTCGTGTACTCAAGCTGAAACGAACTTGGGTTCTGCAGCAGGACAATGATCCTAAACACACCAGCAAGTCCACCACCGAATGGCTGAAGAAAAACAAAATGAAGACTTTGGAGTGGCCTAGCCAAAGTCCTGACCTGAATCCTATTGAGATGTTGTGGTATGACCTTAAAAAGGCCGTTCATGCTCGAAAACCCTCTAATGTAACTGAATTAGGACAATTCTGCAAAGATGAGTGGGCCAAAATTCCTCCAGGACGCTGTAAAAGCCTCATTGCACGTTATCGCAAACGCTTGGTTGCAGTTGTTGCTGCTAAGGGTGGCCCAACCAGTTATTAGGTTTAGGGGGCAATCACTTTTTCACACAGGGCCATGATGGTTTGGATTTTTTTTCACCTTTAATAATAAACACCTTCATTTACAAATTGCATTTTGTGTTTACTTGTGTTGTCCTTGACTATTTTTTAAATTGGTTTGATGTTCCGAAACACTTAAGTGTGACAAACATGCAAAGGAACAGGAAATGAGGAAGGGGGCAAACACTTTTTCACACCACTGTATACGTATGATGTATGTATATCAATTAAGATGAAATTTTCTTTGATCTTGTTATATTGCTGTTTTAAAGCCCCCACTGGGGAAAACCTTTCCATATAATTTGTTTTCGGGGTGTGCAGCTCTTTCCATCTCTCCCATATGCATCTTTCCTATATCGTGATTAAATTTGTCAATCACAGTAGTATAGGTCAAAACAGCCCCATCATGGCAGTGCTTCTGAACCATGCATGTATCCCATGATTAACTTATCCCATGATCCAGTAGCTGTCATCTGTCAGCCGTGGATAAAAATCCCTAATAAAGAAAGTTAGGGAAGTTGTCTTCTTCATCCAATTGAACTTGGGGTTCGATGCTTTAGGGCATACACTTTTTTTTTACATTTGTGTGCTATTGGAGAGATTTCTCTTCATTTCCTGTCCCAAAACAAAAATTGAGAGGAATTCCTCCAAAGTTCTCATCAGGGTTTCCAGGAATAGTGTCCCCATTTGAAGATTTCCCCTCGATTAGTATGCTGAAGTCAACCGAAAATTTAGGATTTATTTTTACTTTTGGTAATAACAATAAACAGGACACATAGGTGAATAGTCCTCTTGGGCAGAGGGTGGTCTCCCTTACGTGTCTGACTCACGGCCCCTGTTAGAGAAAACAGGTGGCACGGGAGTACAGAGTGGTATGAGAGCCTGGTAATGAGGATCCTGATGCTGGTAGGTAGGGGATCTTCAGACAGCAGGTTGGTAAACAGGAATACAGGCAATGGGTACTGAGCAGGAGCAGAGCAGGCAAGTCCGGGTTCAGCAACGGGCGGGTGACGAAGTACAGAGGAGCAGGCAGAAGCGCAGTCAAAACAGGCAGGCAGAAGTCAAGGGAATCCGAGAGGCAAGCCGAGTCGTCAGATCAGGAACGCAGATACGGGTACAGGAGTAATGTCACAGGGAGCTGATGATCAGGCAGCACCGAGCAGAGTGTGCTGCAGACCTAAATAGACCGATTGGCAGCAAACTCCGCGCACAGGTGGGCACACACCTACTTGCGCCTGAACACCGCTGCACATACCAGCGCCGATAGGAGCATGCAGACCAGTGCCCACAGGGCCGCGTGTGCACCCAAACACCAGTGCGTACACCAGGGCCAACCGGAGCATGCACACCAGTGCCCACAGGAGAGCGCATGCCAAGGCGCATCGGCGCGCCCCCGGCACCCACCAGAACAGCCAGCACATCATCCAACCAGGTAACCTCTCTGACAGAATGGATCTGGTTGACCATGTGTGAAGGATCCTGTTGACACAAATACGCATACAAATACTGCTTTCCTCGGGCAGCTTTAATGATGTTGAGTGCATTTTAGATCTGTTGCTCACGTGTGGTGGAGAGGATTTTCATAAGCTAGTGGAAAACTCTCTCTGCAGTAATATTTATCACATATTTTGGACTCTTTTGCATTGGACTTTATTCACACTGATTTCTTTTTTATTATTTTTGAATATTGTGGATGCTTTTTGCACATTATGAGTACTGTGTTGAAGCACATGCTTTAAGTTTGTAATATTATATATTTGTAGGTGCTGCATTATTTTCTTTGTTGGTTTGTTTGTGTACTGTATATTCATCTATTGCAAACTGCCAGTTTCTTTTCTTTATCGCCGACCCTCTTATGTTTTCATTAGTGTTCTGGATTTGGCTACAGTTAGATGTAAAGTGAACATTACCGCATGTCTGAAAAGTGAAATGGATATTTTGATGATAGGCAACTCCTATCCTCATATTGATTAGTGGTTCCAAATTAATAACTACTGCAGTAGGGAACAGACACAAAAGATACGCTCAGCATCTTTCCAAATAACCGTTCTCCTTTATTATGACGCATTTGAAGGCTTTTATACACATGATTACGTAGGTATCACATTAATATTACAATTGTACGTTTATGGTAACAAGGGGCGTTACATAGGCAGGCTTATTCTAATCAGAACTCGAAAGAATGCAAAACATGTACTGAAAACATTATTAGTGCCGTGTGCACAGTGAGGGCATTGTGCAATACATATAAAATAGAATACAATTATATACAGAACCTACAAATTTCCATTACAGTCTCCTCTCTTTTGATCAATATTTTGATCACTAACCATACCTGCTATCACCTTTAACCTGGAACCTCCACAGGCTTAGGTGGAGGTAGTCCTGGCCAAAGAGGCAAAAACTCCATTGTGGAGAAAATAATAGCTGAGCAGCTTTTTTCATTACAAAACGACTTTTCACTGTGAAAAACAAATGATTGATAAGACATATTTACAGAGTACTGGCTGTACACTCCTGTGGCCAGAATGGCCTTCTAGCTTAATTGCTGGTATGCTGACTTATCAGCACATGTAAACACAGATAATTCTACATAAAATGGAAAAGGTACAAAAGACAAATATGACTTCAACATGGCTAAACTACTTTTCAAATATCTATATCCCTTACAATTAAAGTAATTAAATCAAAAAATACCCTAGACTGTTATCGCAAGAGGGAAACAAATCAAACACAGAGATTTCTTTCATTTAGTCATATTACAGTGTCTGGTGTGGATTTGGGTGACTTTTCCTTCAAGTTTTGCAAAACTGTACATAAAATAGATGCTGTATTGAGTCTCCAAACATTTCCTTATATATAAATGTCTCTTAACAATCCACAAGTCAACTGGCTTTAGTTTTAGATCCTTCCAAACTTTTAGGATCTGGAATTGGGGAGAAAACACATAAATAAGTTTGTCAAAAACCTTAAAAGATCAGCAACATTCTCTGTGAGATCCGAATGGAGGACTTCAGCTGCTGAGACAAAATATAAGCAAGTGAGTAACACACTCCCAACCCAAATCCCAAAGGGAGAGAGTCCAATATCCCCTCACGGGCTTGATAAAATATAATAAAACATTCAGGCAAAAGTTTTCTAGTTTCTTACTCTACTTTGTCCGCTACATTGTAGACAGTAGGGGGTGTAAAAATAAAACCTCAAAACTTCTAGTAAGGACTCTCCTATAAAAATGATTTCCTCTGTTACTCTCTGTAGATTCTGCACTCTGTACTTACAAACTACTTCTGATAACACTTTTTTACTGTGGCCTTTGCAGTAGCATTTGCCACTGGACATCCAGAAAACATGTCCATACAAACAAAATACATACTCGTAAGATCCTGACTTGGGCATCTGGATATATCTTTTTGTTATCTCTGGAAGGGATGTTCAGCTTTTGGTAACACCTTTGGTAACAGGTAAAACAAGAAGTGGTATGTTATAAAAACAACTGTGGAGAACCCTGGCTCTATCCCACGCTCATTTACTAAGGCAGCCATAACTACTTGTGACTGATGACACGGTCCATGTATCAAGCTGGAGGGAAAAGAGTGTCTGGCAGACATAAATGATCACCTTTTCCAAAGTCTTGTTTCGTAAGAAGTTGCCCTCTGTGGACCACTTGTGCTTCTCGTTCTGGGGTCCTTAAAGTTGAATTATTAATCCCAGCTATACTGGGCCAGAACTCGGGTGGAATCTGTGAGTTGCACAGACCCAGCAAGTGTCCGGGGCTGTAAATGTAGCATCCTTAGAGTCACCTGGTCTGCTTCCATATGTGAGTTTTACTGTTAGTATGGCTACCTCAGCAAGAACCTGGAAGGCTGAAAACAGCCGATCAAATTAACTTGGCATGCTTGATTGGTTTACCTGCCGAAGTAAAAACAAACTTCTGGCCCTTCAAATGGAACCAAAAGCTCTCTATATCTTGACTATCTATATAAATATATACTCTTTTTATAGCTCACAGGCTTTTTTAAAACATGGAGCTCTGCTTCTTGAGCTGGGGAAAAATGATCCAATGACTCTGAATACAGAGTATCCTTCTGAGTGATAAACTTCATCCTCGGTATAAAACCAGGAATAACACTACAAAAAAGTAAATACTCGGGTCTTCAGGGAGTGTGTCCTGCACTGGGCTCACAGCAGCTGATTCCCACGTCATCAATTTAACACATGTGTTTTTTCTTTGTTTCCAGCCTCCTCCAATAGAGGCAATAAGGTGGCTGGATTCAAATGTACACATTTTTCATTGTTAGATTTGTACATAAACACACAAAACAAATTCATATTTTGAACCTTTCATTAGACAAACACTTAGCTATATATTTGCTGTGCAGAATGTCGGACTATTAAAAATTAAATATTCAACCAAAATAATATCTGTAACTTTGTCTAATAGCAACTTTGCATAAAGCTACAGCTCTGATACATCGGAGTGAACCCTTCATTACTGGGTCCAGCTTGCATAAATATAACAATAGCTTTTTCCTATCATGCTGTTTGTGTAAGAACTCCTGTTTCATGTTTCAAAAAGACAACTTTTTCCTAGCAATATTATAATAAATGATAAGAATACCCTGCAGTCATACAGAGATGTCCATAAACCCTAAATATCCTTCTACTTATACCCACTGCACTTACAAGGAAAAGGGGCACATCATTTCACATACCACACATTCTGCTTTGGATTTCAAAAATAAAAATACATAAAAACAAAAGGACCAACAATATGTATGACAGACCAGAAAGCACTTGGCCATCAAAAATTATAAACCAACTGGCTGCAGGTAGCAGCTATCCTAACAGGGTGTATGGACTTGATGTGATGGGTCTGTTATATTTAAATGTTATTATTACTCTCACATCATGGACCGCACATTAAGTTATTATCAGACTTTAAGATTTAATTTCTGTAGAAAAACTTCCTTATGTATCCCATCCATCTTGGCTTTGGTAAACATTATTGCAGCTGTATTCAAATTAACAACCTCATCTTAATTTTTTCACTTTCCACTCAATAAATATAAAATCTTAATCTTAATCTAAACTAATTCCATTTTTACCAATTTCCCCATTAACCTGGATTTCATTTCCAACCAAAAGGTTGTCTAAACCAGTTTCAATATATCTATATTTATTAATAAAATTGTTAAACTCATATTAGAAATTAATACTCATATGATAATTTCAATATCACACACTAATATATATGCACAGATAAATGTCCTTAAAGGGGGACATATTACTTAATTTTACTCAATTTCTCTCTCTTTTTTTTTTTTAATGCACTGTTTCCACTATCACAGGATATTAAATTTGTGTAAGACACAGTTAATTTGTAACCTTCATTTTACCATGTTTGGAAAACAGATTCAAAAATAATTGTGATCACATTGTTTATCATTAGATTCGTTAACCCGGCACATTTTGTTATAAATGTTTTGTCTAAAAAACTGAAATTGGCATGGTGTTCTTCCAGCTTATCACCAATCTCTCATGTCAGCCACATTCTTTCAGGAGAGCACAAAGGAGGGGGTCACATTTGCGTACATGACACACACAAGTGATAGAACTAAAGGTTCCAGCATTCACAAACATACTCAAATATATCTCTAAAATCGCTTACATTATTCCCATTTGTACACAACACATGCATATCATTCTCTCACTTTCTTTTAACGCTTTTTAATACTTCCTTGCTTAAACTTCTGCTTTCTTTATTTTGTTCTGATATCCTTTGCATCCAATGTATTGTAATACCATACTTCACATACTGTACCTTCTATGATCAGACGGGCAGCTATAGTGCTCATCCCATCTTCCCTCTCTGACAACATATAAAGCATTCTGTTTTAACTCTCATTACTGTTTCTTGACTTTACTAGTTGTAGTGCCTGACCCCAAATTCATCCCACAACTTAACATCAAAAGTCTCTTTCTCTCTAGTGTTAATGTCACTCTTGATCCATCCTGCTCACATAAATAGCTGTTTCTCTAGCTGTATAATCTGCATGATTCTTTGTCCCTGCGGACTTTGGCTGTAACCCAGTTACCCATTGTGGATCTCTGTCCACTTTAACCATTAAACTAGGGGCTCAGTATAGGCTGAACCACACCTTCGGTTCATATATAGCGCTCCTCTTGCGCTGGGCATTTTTGAGGGTCTCTTACCCGTCATTCCCTTACTTAATTTAATGCCCATAATGACTGGCCAGTCTTCTCTACGTGTGCCTATACCCTTTTGCCTCTAAACTACTTTATCTAGCAGATGTACTACATATACCTGTGAACAGCACTATTCTTCCCTTTCTCTATAACACTCTGATGGACAGTAGACAGTGACAACATAACATATAACCACTAATCAATACAGTTCGATTAAGGGGAGTAAAATAGGTACCCTTTGTCCCGAAAATGCCTTACCGATCAAGGAAGTCTGATAACTCAAATGTAAGCAAAAGGCTTACCTCAGCCGGCTGATTATCAGAAATTCCCAGATCGTCTCAAGCTCCTCGTTTCGGATACTCAGGGTCACCTGATAACCCCTGCTGGGCTGGCTTCGCCACCTGAAATGGATATTTTGATTATAGGCAACTCCTATCCTCATATTGATTAGTGGTTCCAAATTAATAACTACTGCAGTAGGGAACAGACACAAAAGATACGCTCAGCATCTTTCCAAATAACCGTTCTCCTTTATTATGACGCATTTGAAGGCTTTTATACACATGATTACGTAGGTATCACATTAATATTACAATTGTACGTTTATGGTAACAAGGGGCGTTACATAGGCAGGCTTATTCTAATCAGAACTCGAAAGAATGCAAAACATGTACTGAAAACATTATTAGTGCCGTGTGCACAGTGAGGGCATTGTGCAATACATATAAAATAGAATACAATTATATACAGAACCTACAAATTTCCATTACAAAAGCGATCCACGTTTTTTTTTACAGATGTTTTGACAGGTGGGGAGGTGATATGTCATTTCCTCCATGCCTTTTTTTTACTCTCTTTTTTAACTCTCTAAATGCTGCACCGCCGTGCCACAAGTGCAAGCATTGCACGCAGATGGAAGGCCATTGTGTCTCAGCCCCAATCAGGGGAGGGCTGGCAGCCTTAGGCCCGGGGGGGCATGTCCAGTCAAGTGGCCCATTGAACCACTGAATCAGCTCACCACTCAGCTACACCACATTCCCTGTACAGAGAGAGAGGCAGACTGCTCCACGTTGCCCCAAAGATAGAGAGACTGCTTGACACTGCCTGCACAGAGAGAGAGACCGCTTCACACTGCCTCCACAGAGAGAGACCCCGCTTCACACTGCCTCTACAGAGAGAGATCGCTTCACACTGCCTGCCCAGAGAGAGACCCCGCTTCACACTGCCTGCCCAGAGAGAGACCCCGCTTCCCACTGCCTGCACAGGGAGAGACCCCGCTTCACACTGCCTGCACAGAGAGAGACCCTGCTTCACACTGCCTCTACAGAGAGAGATCGCTTCACACTGCCTGCACAGAGAGAGACCCCGCTTCACACTGCCTGCACAGAGAGAGACCCCGCTTCACACTGCCTGCACAGAGAGAGACCCCGCTTCACACTGCCTGCACAGACCCCGCTTCACACTGCCTGCACAGAGAGAGCAGTCACTTTCTGTGCAGGCACTGTGAAGCAGTCAGTCTCTGTACAGGCAGTGTGAAGTGGAGCAGTCTCTCAGAGAATGGAGCAGTCTCTCAGAAAGAGACTGCATGATTGCCCCCAGAGAGACTGAGAAAAAGAGCTTGCCCCTTCCCCACACCCAGTACACAGACCAATGAGACTGCAGGAAGATGAAGACCAAAGACTGTGCTGTCACTGCCACCACAATAAGCACTACCTGTGGAGTCCGGAGCTTCTCTGGTGAGTGAGCACCACACCACTGGGCAAGCCAAGCAAGCAGAGTAGCTGAGAGTCACAGTGAGCGCAGCAGCCTAAACACACAAGTCCTGCTGTCTCCCCGGCATGAACTCCAGATTCACCAGGGTGCAGGTTCCTCCTGTCTCAATTGCGGATAGTAAGAAATGCACATGCAGGCGCATGCCGGAGCACAGGCCAGATTAAGGGCATTGTGGGCCTGGTGCTGCAGTGGAGCAGGTTTAGGAGTGGCAGGGATATGAGGTAAGTAATGTCATATCCCAGCTCTTGCCCAGACTTGGTCACAGCCCCACAGGGCTTTAATGTTAGGGAAGCCCAGAACTTGAATTACCAAGCTTCCGTAAGAGCCGTGTGTTGGTATGTGCTCTGAGGTGAAAGTTTACAAGCCATCAGAATACAGTGATCACTGCTGGCAGCTATAGCAGCCAGCACTGATCGCTAAAAAACATAAAGACACACTGGTTGTACTGTCAGTTGATGGAGTCAAATTTTGTACAACCAGTCTGCACAGAGATAGATTGAAATGTCTGCTGAACCGGCAGAATTTCAATCTGTCTATTGTGGCCTAAGTCCACCAGTCTCTGGGTTTAATAATATCCTCAAATCTTCTGAAAGGGGGGCTCCACTCAGGTGTAGAAATTCACTTTGAATGCCACCTTATTTCCAGAACTCTCTTTAGGGTCCTTTAACACTGAAGGCGCTGTACAGGCGTTTTAGTGCTAAAAAATAGCACCTGTAAAGCGCTTCTTATGCCACCCCAGGTTTCCCACTAGGGCGGTGCGCTTGAAGGACATTCTGAAAAGTCCAGCAAGCAGCATTATTGGGGCGGTTTGGGAGAGGTGCCCAGCCCATTGAAATGAATCCAACACAGCCGTTTTTAACACTTTCTTTGGCCACTAGTGGGGGTTAAAAGTGCCCCGCTAGCGCCACTAAAACAATGGTAAAGCGCCACTAAAATGAGCAGCGCTGTACCACTACCGCCCACATCGCCCCAGTGTGAAAGTACACTTTGGTATTAGATGTGCAAACAAAAAGGTGAGACCACATCTAATACCTACAGAGAGTAATGGAAATAAGGTGGAGTTCAAAGTGAACTGTGTCATTACCTGCAGGGATTGGCATTTAGGGGGGTTAAAGCAGGCAGGGATGAAATGTGATATCAACTATTCACTGCCTGTCAAATGCCTCTGAAAAGTGACCTGAGCATGGATCACTTTTCAGAGGAGTGGCAGTGGCTGCTGCAAGTGAATACAAGCATTTAGGCTCACACTGGTGTACTGCGGTTTGGCTGCAAGTGCGGGTGTACTGGCGGGTGTCACACCCCCTCAGACTTCTTTTAGGTTACTCATTATTGCTGCATGTTCTGAAAGTGCACCAAACATGCAGCATGCAGGACGTTTTGTGCACTTTCAGAACATGCAGTAAAAATGTTGATAATCCGGTGGACTAAGTCCATCGGACCTAGTCCGCCAGAAAAGTCACGTGTGTGGGCAGGTCCGCTCGTTCAGACAGTCCAGCGGACTTTAAAAGACTCCCTCCAAACATGAGGAAACATCCAATCATAGGCGCCACACTATACATAGGCTCACTAATAATAAAGTCCACGGGGGGCGTGGCCTGACCTTGCATGGAGTAGGACGCGTGTCTCCGGAGCTCCGCCGAGGAATCCTGTCTCCCACGCTGATCCTGTGACACCACAGCACCGATACTCACCTAACCACGTCTGGCAGGCGTCCCTCCATTCTGGCACGTATGTCTCCCTCGAAATCCCGACAATCGGCGGCGGCGCGATTGTCACAATACCGCCGACATGTGAGTGAGGAGGGGGAGGAAAATGGCGGCGCGGAGGAGCCGGGAAGGCCGCGTGTGGCGGGAGACACGGACAGGCTTCTTGAAGCCATTACATTGTGCCGCACGTCCCTTACATCCCAAATTGAGAAAGTGCAAACGGACATCTCTTTATTGAGGCAAGACTTTCAGAAACTGCGCGACCGGGTGAGGGAGACTGAGACCCGTATCAGTAATATGGAAGACGCTCTCCCACCACTGCAAAGTGATGCTGACCACATGCAGAAGCAAATAGATATCCTGATTGCTAAACAGGACGAAATGGAAAATCGTATACGCAGATGCAACATCCGATTGATTGGTCTCCCGGAGGGGGCTGAAGGTAAGGACCCCACAACTTTTCTGGAACAATTGCTGATAAGTACCTATGGCCGAGAGTCTTTTTCCCCCATGCTGGCGGTTGAACGCGCGCATCGTATGCCTGCCAGGCCTCCACCTCAGGGTGCACCTCCACGCACCTTCATTGCAAAACTCCTGAACTATAAGGACAGAGACGCGGCCCTCCGCATGGCTCGGGAAAAGGGTAATATTCCTGTGGGCAATATTAAAGTTGCAATCTTCCCTGATTTTTCCGCGGACGTCCAGAAACGCCGACAGAGTTTCATGGAGGCCAAACGATTACTGCGTGCACAGCAAGTGAAATACTCTATGCTATTCCCAGCATGCCTCAGGGTGGAGGCAGGAGACCGGGCGATTTTCTTTGAACAACCCAGAGAGGTCATAGCATGGTTGGAACGCAGAGGGCCTCAAGATGGAGCTGCCTGAGACCCATCGGGACGTGTGAGCTAACAAATTTTTTCTCCGTCTCTCCCCTGGTGTTCTGGAACTGTGACAGGTCGCCTGATCTCTACTTGCTGCTCTATTATCGCCAGGGTGCTTGCATCTGCGGCGTATGTTACCTTTATGCCCTTTTCTACTTTGAGATCTGCTGAACTTTCCGATTCTGGGACATTTGCGCCGGCTGATGGTGTCAACGTTCATGGATCAACTTTTTTCCTTTTTTCTTAGTGTCCCTGTTGGGGGACCTTTTCTGCACTACATACCTGTTTGCTTTATTTCAACAATTTAGATTTTCCCTTTTTTTTTCTCCCGGAGCAAGGGGAGACATGTTAGGCCTACGGGCTAATTGCACGGTGCAGCGGAACACTGCTCCATTGTCTGCTGGGACTTCTTCTTGTCAAGAGGGAGCTGATCACTGGAACTGGACGGCAACCAGCACTTTTGCCTATTTACCCGGGTCACCACTGTGTACTGTTATACAGGGGGCTTTGCTTTGCCTAGCCGTCTGGTGCCGATGGCCGCGACCCTCTTCTAGACTTATTGTTCTAAACCTTTTTATTGATTTAATGAAACTGGTTTTCCCAGCCAGACATGTTTGGTTTTTCAGGGAACATACCCGCACAAGTTGGGGTTGGTGCAGGGTAGGGTGGGGGGAGGGGGATGGTTTGGTTAGGGTTGTTATGCAGAAGATTACTATAAATATATCGAAGTATGTATCTGAACTAAGTGTTACTTTTACTGAATGTTTTTTACCACTACTGCCTATACAGCCCCTGTATGGGCTTGATCAAACACGACTGTATTGGGGTGTGTTTTTAGGAGGGCTGTTAGGGGGTAAGCAGACTGCACCTATTGCTTTATATGAATCTTTATGGCATCTATACGGTTTCTTACCTGGAACGTGAGGGGCCTGCGCGATAAAATTAAGCGCGCGGCAGCCTTCACGTTCCTCAAAAAGCAAAGGGCGGAGGTGATGGTGTTGGTTGAGACGCATGTGGAGGGTGGACTGCAGATGGCCCTTAAACGCCCTTGGATAGGGTGGGCATTTCATTCCACCTACACGTCTCATTCAAGGGGGGTTTCAGTACTTGTAGCTAAGTCTGTCCAATTTGAACTTTGCGAAATTCTTACTGATCCACAGGGCAGGTTTGTTTTTCTACATGCTAAATTGTATGGGGAACCCTACCTTATTATGGCTTTCTATATCCCCCCTCCATTTACCATGACGTTGGTTGTTGAGGGTCTATCTTTTATGTCCAGACATCCGGTGGTCCCTGTTATCTGGCTGGGGGATTTCAACACTACGCTTAACCCTTCCCTGGATAGGCTCAAACCCCCCGAGTTGATGGTGGGGCAAGCTGGGACCACTAGGTTGTCCAGGCTTATAACCACCATTCACCTTGTGGACACTTGGAGGCACAAATTCCCTCAAAAGAAGGAGTATTCATGCTTCTCACCCACACATGGTTCTCTCTCCCGTATTGACTTTATACTAATATCTAAACAACTCACTCCCAGACTCAGGGAAGTATTGTTCTGCCCCAGGCTACTTTCGGACCACAGCCCCTACTCTGTAGTGCTGGACGTGCCCCTGGGTAGGCCTCCGCGGGCGTGGCGACTAAATCCGTTCTGGCTGACATTGTTACCTGAAGACGACACTATTGAAGCGGAGTGGATAAAATTTTTTGAGGATAATGACCACACGGCCTCAGTCCCAGCAGTGTGGGATACATTTAAATTACACGCTCGATCGGTGCTGACTGCCCACATTAATAGGCTCAAAGCTGACTCGGCCACTACCATTATTGAGGCTGAGGCTGATTTGAGCTCCAGGGAACGCACCTACATAGATGACCCGTCTACGACAAACGCAGATGCACTTAGACTACAGTCGAGGGTGGTTTCCCAGCTGCACCAAGACAAGGCCCGACAGAAACTATTTTTTACCAAACAAAAATACTTTGAATCCGGGGAAAGAGCTGGTAAGTTGCTAGCATATTTGGTACACAGGGAAGACAGGCCCCCGGTTGTTATTTCTTTGCGGGGTCAGGGTGATACAATGGTCACGGACCCTTCTGAAGTGACAGCTAGATTTCGGGACTTTTTCGCGGACCTATACACCACTACAGTCTCCGACGACACCACTCCGATGGACGGTTTTTTGGCTCAGGTTTCCCTCCCCCAGGTTACGGAGGAACAGGTGCAGGCTCTGGAGGCCCCCCTGACCACCGATGAAATAGTGGGTGCTATTGCGGAATTTGCAAAATCCAAGTCGCCGGGGTCAGATGGTCTCCCCATTGAATTTTATTCCCGTTACCAAGACGTGCTGGCGCCTAAGCTTCTTGCCCTCTACGGGAGTCTTTTTGATACACTGACATTGCCTCCGTCCATGAGGGAGGCAACGATAGTTTTGATTCCCAAACCTGGCAAAGATCCGGGTTTCCCGGAATCATACCGCCCAATCTCCCTATTGCAGGTAGATATTAAGATTTTAGCTAAAATACTTGCTACTAGATTGAACGGAGTGATCCTTAGCCTGATTCAGGCTGACCAGGCGGGCTTTATGCCGGGGTGGAATACATCGTTCAATCTACGCAGGCTCTATATAAATCTGCAGGCAACGCATGAGGCAGTGGGTGAGCGTGTGGTGGTGACACTTGACACGGCTAAGGCATTTGACTCAGTGGAATGGGAGTATCTGTGGAAGTGTCTAGCGGTATACGGTTTTGGCCCGAACTTTATCCGGTGGGTGAGGCTGTTGTATCATCACCCAACGGCTAAGGTGGTGGCGAATGGGTGGTCCTCCCAGGAGTTTGGCCTTAGTAGAGGTACCAGACAGGGGTGCCCACTGTCCCCGCTGCTATATGCCTTGGCTGCTGAACCTTTAGCGGTGTCGATTCGTGAGGACCCTGCGATCAGGGGACTGCCGATGGGTCGACTAACCGAAAAAATCAGTCAATATGCTGACGACACGCTGTTATACCTGGCGGACTCGGGCCCTTCCCTCGCAAAGGCCCTACAAAAGATAGAGTGGTTCGGTAGCTTTTCCGGTCTTCGTATAAATTGGGAAAAATCCCAAATTTTGCCTATTGACAGTTTCCCACAGTCAGAATCTCAGGCCAGTCTGCCTCTCCAGCGAGTCGGTACTATTAAGTATCTGGGGGTATATGTCTCTAGGAATCCAGCAGATTACATTGCGCTGAATGTAGAACCATTATTCTCCCTAGTGCGTACTAAGATTCAGGCCTGGTCTCGTCTCCCCCTTGGGGTTTGGGGGCGCGTTAATCTGATTAAAATGGTCCTATTACCTAAAATACTGTATGTGTTGTGGCATGCCCCGGTATATTTGCCGTTGAAATACTTTAAATCCCTTGAATGTCTCCTTAGACCCTTTGTGTGGGGGAATAATAGACACAAGCTTGCTTGGCAGGCTTTGAAAAGCCCGACTGATATGGGGGGCATGGCTCTTCCAGATCTAAATCATTACTATGTTGCCTCACAACTGTCTCAGCTTTTCCATATAGACAAGACTGATAAACAACGTTTTCTTACCCTTCTCTCCCCTACTTGGGCACAAATGGCAGATGATCCAATAGCTGCTATCTCGACGGGGGCGGGGAGCTCAGTCGTGGAGCCAGGTAAACACTCCATGCTGTTTCATTACAGAAAGATTTGGGATCTGGCATCCACTAAACTGAATGTTGCATCACCAAATGACTATACCCCACTTTGGCATAACAAACAATTGCCGGAACTTCAAAAGATCCAGAGTGTTCAGTTATGGGTATCGAGGGGAATATACTACCTGCATCGCCTGATTCACCATGGTACTATTAAAACGTTTCAGGCGCTGCAGGAGGAATATGGTATTCCAAACACTATGCTATTTCAGTACCTACAGGTTCAACATGCACTTAGAACACAATTCCCGCAGTCATTGCCTCGGCCTGCTCCCAATCCTATTGTCGCCATAGTGAAGGACACTGATCCCAAAAAGCTTATCTCGTGCTTTTATGGTATGCTTACGGCCCCTGTATCGGCGAGACTAGCGTATGCTCTGAAGTCCCGCTGGGAGGGTGATGTGGGTGAACTGACAGACGAGGAATGGGAGGAGGCTCTGGAGACGTGCAAGTTGGTGTCCCCTAGGCTCCAGGACAGGCTTTCTCAGATCTACATAGTGCATAAAGCATACCTCACCCCACTCAGGACCGCCAAATATAATATGAATCAATCTGTGCTCTGCCCGATGTGTACTCTTGAGACTGGGACGTTCTTCCATCTTATCTGGTCTTGCCCCAAACTGCAGGAACTTTGGAAACAAGTAGTATCATTTCTACATGATGTTATGGGCTCGCCCTTGGCTCTAGACCCCAAACCTTGTCTATTAGGGATATTTCCTGACGTATTAGATAAAACTACTGGCACTTTCCTGCAGGAAACCTTGTTTTCTGTTCGAAAAGTGATAGCTAGACAGTGGATGAGGCCCCTTCCACCCCGGGTTGAGGACTGGAAACGGGAAGTTAATCTTACGCTACCATACAAAAAATTCTTATATAAAAATAGGGGTTGCCCAGCTAAATATCATAGAATATGGGATAAATGGCTGCAGGAGGCTGCCACGTGTGATGAGGGAATTTGATGTACTGTTACAGTAAATAACATGTCAATGTTTGGACTTTCCTTGACTGTGATACATAATCGCTACTGTAATGGAAAAATTTCTTTTATCTGCTGCTATGGTTATGATGCAACGCCTTTTGAATGTTCGGTGTATGCCACTGTGATTGTAATCTCTGCAATAATGTTCAATAAACATTACCTGTTTAAAAGTAAAAAAAAATAATAAAGTCCACACCCCTGACCTCCAAATAGTCCTTATCCTGGGCAATCCGGCATTTGCACCAGGTCTGGATCACTCAGAGTACGACACATTATGGTCTGAGGGTAAAGAATGCGCACTACATTACGTAGAAAGAGAACACTGGGCCTTGATCCAATCATTGACAAGCGACACTGGGGGTTTCCAGCTAGCATTTTGGAAAGTGATCCGTCTACGCCACTTCATCCACTCAATTCCAGACCCTACACATTTTAAACGTGACCTGACAACTCTAGAGGACTATTGTAGAGATGAAGGTACATTATCCCAGGTACTTTCCAAAACATATACGTTACTCAACACCCCAGCAGAACAACCTGATCTACTGTTCATGCAGAAATGGGAAAATGACTTACAATGTACTTTCACAGCCATACAAAAACAAAATATTCTCCAATTCTACCTGAAGTCATCTATCTGCACAAAAATTCAGGAGACAAATTATAAAATATTAACTAGGTGGTACTATACACCTCAGTTACTGCATAGATTTTAACCCAATACTTCAGATAAGCGCTGGAGGTATCAGACAGACAAAGGGACACTTCTACATATATTCTGGACTTGCCTATTATTAAAAAAAATTTGGACAACAATTTAAAAAGTCATTCAGAAGCTGACAGATTGCATAATTCAGAAGGACCCTGGGTTCTTTCTGCTGCACGCAATCACAATTCCGGCACGGTCGTACAAGAAATCTGTGATCAGACATTTGCTTAATGCCGCAAAGTCATGTATCCCAGCTACATGGAAGCAAAACGTGCCTCCGTCAGTGGTATTGTGGTTGCGCAAAGTAGAAGATATTAAATCACTGGAAGACTTGGTGCTCACAGCCAAACACAAACAAGACAAACACTCCAAAACATGGTCATTATGGAATATGTTAATTTTCTCTGATGAAGGACAGACCTTACTGAACTCTTGGGTATAACACCAATATAGTCCAGTGACGTGACAACTCCCCTGTCATGTCCATCGCGCTCGCTTTGAACAGTTACCCACCCCCTACCCTTTTCCCCCTTACCTTCTCTATACTGCACCCCCCCTTTTCTTTAACTAAGGGTCTTATCTTCAATGGGTCTTCCTATGCCCCCAATGCTCTAAAAAGCCACAGAACAGTTAGTAGCCAGATTGCGTACACCAACCATTACTTATAGTAAGAATATATAGAGCTATATATCTATATAAATTATATGGTTTGACTCACGATCTAGGCAATATATGCATACGAGAACTTACCTCGTCTTTTACTCTGGCTGACAGATGTTATGCTATCCCTCTCAGGGACTTATTGTGAATCTCTATTGAAGACCCACATATACGCTGGGAAAACAAATTTGACCATTGTTGTACTGTACTTTTCTGTATTCCTTGTCTATACAATTTTCAATAAAAATGTATATTTGAAAAAAAAAAAAAAACTGCAATGGTCACAGCTCCTGGACTTGGATTACCTGAATATGGAAAGATGTTTCACTTGTTTGCCAGGGATAACTGTAAAACAATGGCGGGGGTCCTAGCACAGGAGCATGGGGGCAAACTCTGCCCTATTGCATTTGTTTTCAAGGATTGTGCCTATGCCAGTACAGGGCAAGGCGGCGTGTCTCAGAGCTCGGGCATCCTGTGCAATGGTGGTGGAAATGGCTACATCATTCACTCTAGGTCATGCCACCACACTACACACCACTGACAATGTATCCATTCTACTAAAGAATATCCATTCCCAGCACATGTCAGCCCAAAGGCTGAGCGGTTATGAAGTAATTTTACTTTCTAACCCAAAACTTGAGATAACATATACCTCTCCTACTTCTGATCCGGCTCCAATCCTGAATGCCTTGCCACGCTTGAAAGGTGAGAAAAATTAGGAAGTGCCTCAACATGAATGCACTTCAACTGCTCTCCCTGGAGCACAGAATGTCTTTGTGGATGGGTCTTGTTCAAGACCAAATGATAACACATCATGCAGGGTATGCTGTTGTCCAATTGCCTGATAAAATATTGGAAGCAAAGCCTGTCCCATTCCAATCAGCACAAGCTGCAGAACGTATAGCCCTTACTAGAGCTAGTCAGCTTTTTTAAGGACAGGATGTAAATATTTACACTGACTTCAAGTACGCATTCAGTGTTGCGCACGATTTTGGAGTTATAGAAAAGAGGGGGATACCAGGCAGCAGATGGAAAATCCATCTCACATTCCACACTTGTCACAAGCCTGTTAGAAGCCATATAACTACCAAAATCCATTGCTATATTGCACTGTAAGGGACATACAGGTCAGCAAGATGACATAGCCAAGGGAAATGCTTTAGCTGACAAAGCAGCAAGAGAGGTAGCAGCCACACAGCCAGCAGACATCCAAATGCCATTGCCCTCCCCTGAAATCCCACTCCTAGATCAAACATTGCATGATCTCCAAACATATGCTACAAAGACATCCAACAATGGAATGCAGTAGGTGTGCAGAAAAGCTCAGAATCTGAGTTTGTCTGCCTTGAGGGGAGACCATGTATTCCTGTAGCAAGTGCTCCTTTATTCATTGCACAATACCATGGTGTAGGACATAGAGGAAGGCAGGTCACACATGAATTATTAGACAAGGATTTTTACATCCATGGTCTTCCCTCCTTATGTTAAGGCATATGTTACCAGATGGAAAAAATATACCGCGCTAAGAAAAAAACATAAATACAAATAAACTATATGTGAAACAGGCTGCAGCAATAGATGTGATATAACACCCAACAGATATGCAAAAATAGAAAACTGCGCCAACCCTATACTAATGAAAATAATAATAATGAAAAAAATATATAATAAAAAATTATAAATAAAAATAAAAATAAAAAATATGAAATATATTATCAAAATATGTAGGTGATTATCACAAATGATTATAATAATAAGAACACCTTAAGTGCAAAATAAAACACAGAAATGCATCAAGAAATAATGTCATAAACAAAAGTCCAATCATGAAAAGTTCATATGTGAATCTGGATAAACGTTAGTGACACCACAGTGATTCAACACGATCCAAAAGCGCATAAAAGTGCCCGTCACCGTATATTAGATGCGCTTACCAGAAAATAGGCAAGTTAGGGCGTTTATATATACTCAATGGGTCCCATCAGAAGATATCCTCCTCTTTAGTGGGTCAACTCGAGTGATGTGCTGGGCGTGACAGAGAAGGGATCAGAAGAGGCTTGCAGGCAGGAATGAGCTGCTGGAGTGATTGGAGACAGCTCCCCATTTGGGATCACGAAGTATCATTATTATCTGGAGGGCACTATTATGAGATGAAGAGTTGACCCACTAAAGAGGAGGATATCTTCTGATGGGACCCATTGAGTATATATAAACGCCCTAACTTGCCTATTTTCTGGTAAGCGCATCTAATATACGGTGACGGGCACTTTTATGCGCTTTTGGATCGTGTTGAATCACTGTGGTGTCACTAACGTTTATCCAGATTCACATATGAACTTTTCATGATTGGACTTTTGTTTATGACATTATTTCTTGATGCATTTCTGTGTTTTATTTTGCACTTAAGGTGTTCTTATTGTTATAATCATTTGTGATAATCACCTACATATTTTGATAATATATTTCATATTTTTTATTTTTATTTTTATTTATAATTTTTTATTATATATTTTTTTCATTATTATTATTTTCATTAGTATAGGGTTGGCGCAGTTTTCTATTTTTGCATATGTTACCAGATGCATCATATGCATCCAGAATAATCCCAGGAACCCTCACAAGGCAAAACATGAGCACCTAATCTATCCATCCACACCATTCACTCATTTATAAATTGATTTCACACACGACTAAGTTAGGTAAGAGATAAGAATACCTACTTGTAATAGTGGACATGTTCTCAAGATAGAAATGTTTGTCACAACAAAGGAAGATTCACAAACAGTAGTGGGAATTCTTACACAGGAAATCATTCCCAGATGGGGATGCCCGCTTCAGATCAACTCAGACAATGGCCCTGCATTTGTGGCCAAAGTCTGCCAAGATCTAGTAAAAACGCTTAAAATTTACTGGAAGTTTCACATACCTTATTACTCTCAAAGTTCAGCTATAGTGGAAAGTATGAACAGACCCATTAAGGATGTGATCAGGAAGGCCACTGGAGGTACGTATACCAATTGGAAGAAGGTCCTCCCAGCTGTTCCAACTGAGGTAAGAATGACACCCTCTATAAAAACAGGATACTCTACTTTTGAAGTCCTAATGGGTAGGCCATTCCCCACCCCATGGGCCAGACAGCCACTTATGTTAGAAAGAGGGGACCTTGATCTCATTCAGGAAGAATATGTAAAAAAAAGTATTGAAACTTTGGAAAAAATTTAAAGAAATGTTGCTCGCACCTCTCCTTTTTCTTCACAGGAACCTACACACCCTTTCCAGGTGGGTGACACCATGGTGGTTCAGCAATTGAACCGCATCAAGAAGCAGGAGTATCCCTTCGGACCCCCAACCACAGTGATCGTAGTTACCCGCACAGCTATTCTGGTAGAGGGACAACAGGCCTGGATTCATGGCAGTCATGTGAAGAAGGTGAACCAAACTCCTAAGAGGAAGATTAAAGACAAAGGAGTTGAAGTAAGCAGTGAAAATCCTTGAATAGTGAACAAAGCAGGTGGTCAAGACTCTGAAAAAGATGACTTCGCTTATTTCACCATAGACTTTTGGGAAGGCCTTGTGCCTCCTATTCTTGATCACTTTGCTTGTGTTCCTACCCACATAGATCATAACTAACTGTATATATCACTCTTGGGTGCCATAAAAGGCATATGTGGAGCACAACCTACATGTGACACACGTAACAGGTCAAAAAGGGAATCATTGGGAGAAGATGAGATAGGGAAAGGGTCAACCACATTCCATGATAAAATGTTACTGATGAAGTTCAAATATGCATATGCACAAAAATCAGGTTGAGAAATGTTGGATATGTAGTAAACTAGAGTCACCTAATTATATTATTTTACAAAGATCTGGGTCTACTATGTCAACTGAATGTCTTGATTGGAGACTCCCTAACCTGATTTAACAGAATGGTGCCTTTCGACTCGGATACAGTCCAGTGGGCTCCTGGCAAGAGAGACCCGAAACTCATGTTGAGCAGACAAGTGGCCACGATAAGAAACTATTATTCCTACTTATTCTGCTCTCTCCGTGGCGAGTAATTAGTCAGTGTCTGGAGTCCATTGACTGAAGGAGTCTTATGCTGTTGATGAGATAGTGAGAAGGTAAAATTATTTGTTTAATTACTAGAGCCACTAGAATCCCTGACCCAGGTGCTGAAAGTAAAGCTTACCTCAGTCTTTATTACAGTAGAAACTCTGTAGAAAATTAAGACTTTTTTATGACTTAAGAGGGGATTGTAATAGAGCATACGATCAACAGCAACTCTATTTGTAATCGCCCCTCCATTTTAATAGCTTGTTTTAAAAGAATGTACATGCCTTATCTTACACTTCTTTCTTGTTAGAGTTTTAGACTTTTTCATTTGAGCTAAGTTTTAATTAAAATTTCCACTGTATGACTCATTGTGTTTAGGCGATTGTAAGTAGTATGCAGATACGCTATCTTTGTAAATTCCTTTCAGCTACCTAAACTAATGATGGAAAAATCTCTCTGTAGAAGCCTGCTAAACCCTTAGAAACTTAGGAGCAAGTTTAACCCTCCCCTCTTGTGGTGTTACTTGCATATATTGCTATCAATCCTGAATAAAGATTTTAGACTCACTTTACACACAAAAGCTACCTGTTGTGTGTGTGTGTGTCATTGAAGTCTCCAGAATTCTGATGGGGTATATGTGGATTACCAAGGATGGGTGGTCGGCTGTCCAGTAATCTATCCTCTCATGTGGTTTTTATTTTTTGCACTATAAACAATTTTGAAATATATAAATAATTTTTACTTTCTGCTATAATACATATCCAATATATATATATATATATATATATATATATAAAAATATATTCATCAGTTTAGGCCAATATGTATTCTGCTACATGTTTTTGGTAAAAAAATAAAAATAAAATAGTAATAAGCGTATATTGATTGGTTTGTGCAAAAGTTACCGCGGCTACAAACTATGGGAGAGATTCATGGGCTTTTATTTATTTTTTATGTTTTTACTGGTAATGATGGCGATCTGCGATTTTTAGCGGGTCTGCGACATTGTGGCTGACAAATCTGACCCTAATGCCGCGTACACACAAGTCCGCCGAACCGGAGTCCACTGGACAATCCACCCATGTGTGGGCTCCAAAAGTCTGGCGGACTTAGAAAGTAGTTTTGACTCAAAAATTGTCCGGTGGACAATCCGGCCGTCTGTGTGCTAGTCCGCCGGACTTTTGAAATGAACAGACTTTCCCGCACATGGAGAAAAGTCTGTACATTTTGAACGCGGCTCCAGGTAGCCGGGACTAGCGAAGGAAGTCAATGTCGCCGCCTTTGGCAGCGAGATTGACACGTCGCTGGCCCCGTCACGGGTATGGACTTAAAGGGGAAGCCCTACGCCAAAAAAAGGCATGGGGTTCCCCACAAGGTCCATATAAGACCCTTATCCAAGCACACAACCCAGCCGGTCAGGAAAGGGGGTGGGGACGAGCGAGCGCTTCCCCTCCTGAGCCGTACTAGGCCGCATGCCCTCAACATGGGGGGGTGCTTTGGGGAAGGGGGGCCCTGCGGCCCCCCCACCCCAAAGCACCTTGTCCCCATGTGGATGAGGACAAGGGCCTCTTCCAGACAACCATGGCCGTTGGTTGTGGGGGTCTGCGGGCAGGGGGCTTATCAGAATCCAGGAGCCCCCTTTAATAAGGGGGCCCCCAGATACCGGCTCACCACCCTATGTGAATGAGTATGGGGCACAATGTACCCCTACCCATTCACCTGGTGAAAAAAATTTAACAAATCTGACGGCAACGATGACAGAAGACCGTGCCACCGCTAGCAAAAGAACTGGAAGGAGCAGAGGCCCAGCAAGAAGAACCGAAGAGGGGGACAAGACCCCCGAAGTCGGAAGAAGAGGCGGTGGCATCAGAAGACTGGGCCACTGCTAGTAAAAGAGCTATAGGAAGAAAGCGGAGGCCCGGCAAGAAGAACCGAAGAGGGAGACAAGGCCCCCAAAGTCGGAAGAAGACCCCCGGATGGCGACCAAGAAGCCGGGCTCCTCCGCTAGTAAAAGAGCTAGCAAAAGAGCAGAAGATAGCGCAGGGCCCCCCTTCCCCAAAGCACCCCCCCATGTTGAGGGCACGTGGCCTGGTACGGCTCAGGAGGGGGGGGGTCGCTCGCTTGTCCACACCCAATTTCCTGACGGGCCGGGTTGCGTGCTCGGATAAGGGTCTTATATGGACCTTGGGGAGGACCCCCATGCCGTTTTTTCGGCGTAGGGCCTCCCTTTAAGTCCATACCAGGTGACAGGGCCAGCGACGTGTCAATCTTGCTACCTGGAGCCGCGTTCAAAATGAACGGACTTTCCTCCGTGTGTGGGCAAGTCTGTTAATTTCAAAAGTACGGCGGACTCCTGCCATAGTGGTCCGCCGGAAAGTCTGGCGGTTTGTCCTCCAGACTAAGTCCGCTATAAGTGACACTTTTTGGGGACCAGAGACAATATTACATTGCTCAGCGCTAAAAAAATGCACCAATCAATGTATAAATTACACCGGCAGGGAAGGGGTTAACACTAGGGTGTGATCAAGGGGTTGTGTTCCCTGGATGTGTTCTGTGTGGGGGCTGGGCTCACTGGAACACCACAGAGATCACTGTTCCTGATCACTGGGAACAGCAGATCCTGTCAGAACGGGATCTGCCTTATTTACATAGGCAGATCCCCATTCTGCCTCTGTGTACCACAATCATGAGTCACTAGCTAACACTGAGTCCGTGGGACCCGTGGTGTGCGCTCCTGTGGCGAGCAGTGGCCGAGGGCATTGTCACATGCACAGACATCCACGGGTACGGCGGTTTGCACAATCGAGCCTACCTGCCGCCGTATATATACAATGGTTGGTTGGCAAGTGGTTAATATCGTCTAGCAGAGAGCACAGTTTATAAAATTGGCTCTTTGGAAATTCAGTGTCTTTATATTACCCTTCTGCTTCCTATTTCTGTGATTTATACTAAAACTAATTGACCTGTGATCGCCGCTTCCTAAGTTGCCCCGTATTTATACATCAGGTCTGTATTGTTAGTAATCAGTAGTTCTAGTAACGCATTGTTTCTTGTTGGCGCATTCACCATCTGACCCATGTTAATTTCCCTGATCTTCCGCTGCCTCTCTGGTGTGGCTCGAGGTACCGGTAGTATTTCTGAGAATACTACCTGGGAGGTCCTACTCCTCAACAATACTCAGTCCCTCAATACACTGGTGCTCAACAGTACTTAACAACACCCAGTCCCCCAAAAATACTCAGTCCTCCAACCCTACCGAGTTATTCCACAATACCCAGTCCCCCAACAATACACAGTCACTTAACAGTACTCAACAATACTCGGTTACCCAACTTTTATCCAACAGTACTCAGTCCCCCAACTATACCCAATACACAGGCATCCCCACTACACACAGTCAGTCTTTTCTAGTAGTTGTGTCTCTCTGCTATGCAGTGTGCTGCGTATGGTCTGAGCACTGACAGGCTCAGACCATACGCAGTGTACAGCTTGTATAACAGTGTAAATTTGCTGTCTCCTCAAAATAATTCAACATACAGCCATTAACGTCTAAATCTCTGGCAACAAAAGTACACCCCTAAGTGAATATGTCCAAATTGGGCCCATAGTGTCAATATTTTGTGTAGCCACCATTCTTTTCCAATACTGCCTTAACCCTCTTGTGCATGGAGTTTACCAGAGCTTCACTGGTTGCCACTGGAGTCCTCTTCCACAATGACGTCACGGAGCTGGTGGATGTTAGAGACCTTGGACTCCTCCACCTTCCATTTGAGGATGCCCCACAAATGCTCAATAGGGTTTAGGTCTGGAGACATGCTTGGCCAGTCCAACACCTTTAGCCTCAGCTTCTTTAGCAAGGCGATGGTCATCTTGGAGCTATGTTTGGGCTGGGGTCGTTATTATGTTGGAATACTGCCCAGCAGCCCAGTCTCTAAAGGGAGGGGGATCATGCTCTGCTTCAGTATGTCACAGTAGATGTTGGCATTCATGGTTCCCTCGATGAACTGTAGCTTCCCAGTGCTGGCAGCACTCATGCAGCCCCAGACCATGATGCTCCCACCATAATGCTTGACTGTAGGCAAGACACACTTGTCTTTAAATGCCTCACCTGGTTGCCGCACAAGTTTGACACCATCCGAACCAAATACGTTTATCTTGGTCTCATCAGAGCACATGACATGGTTCCAGTTTGTCATCAGCAAACTGTGAGCTCTTGTGCATCATCTTTAGAAGAGGCTTCCTACTTGGACGACAGCCATGCAGACCAATTTGATGCAGTGTGCTGCGTATGGTCTGAGCACTGACAGGCTGAACTCCTACCCCTCCAACTTCTGAAGCAATGCTGGCAGCACTCATATGTCTATTTCCCAAAGACAACCTCTGAATATGACGTGCAATCAACTTCTTGGGTTGACCATGGCGAGGCCTGTTCTGAGTGGAAGCTGTCCTGTTAAACCAATATATGGTCTTGGCCACTGTGCCACAGCTCTGTTTCAGGGTCTTGGCAATCTTCTTATAGCCTAGGCCATCTTCATGTAGAGCAACATTTCTTTTTTTTTTTTCAGATCTTCAGAGAATTCTTTGCCATGAGGTGCCATGTTGAACTTCCAGTGACCAGTATGAGAGAGTGAGGGCAATAACACCATATTTAACACACTTGCTTCCCATTCACACCTGAGACTTTGTAACACCGAGTCACAACACCGGGCTAATGGGCCCAAATTGGACATTTTCACTTATGGGTGTACTTACTTTTGTTGCAAGTGGTTTAGACATTAATGGCTGTGTGTTGAGTTATTTTGAGGGGACAGAAAATACACTGTTATACAGGCTGTACACTCACTACTATACATTGTAGCAAAGTGAAATGTCTTCAGTGTTGTCACATGAAAATATATAATAAAATATTTACAAAAATGTGAGGGGTGTACTCCCTTTTGTGAGATACTGTATGTGCTGGCAGTTACCTGAATAGGTTACAGATATACAAAAGAAATAGAATCCTGCTATTGTCAAGTGTAGCAAACGAGCGCTCAAAAATGCAGTAAGCTACACAAGTAATATGTACTAGCAATCAAACGTGCATAATCACACAATGCTCCATTCATGTATGACTGATTTCTAAAAGAGGGTACTGCATCATTTGCTATTCCTAGCAATTAATCAGTAGCAATATTATTAGCAGAAGTGAGAAAATCTCCCGGGTATCTCTAGCCCAGTCTTTTTCAACCAGGATGCCTTGGCAAAATGCATAGTAATTATTCAAAAATTGTATACAAGCCAGTAGAGCTGCATTATTAATCGTTAAAGAATCGAGAGTCCGATTTCCTTAATTCAGTGCAGAGCGTTCTCTGCCCAAGCCAACAGCTGTAAAAAATTAAAAGAAAAAACAGGCAGCCTGTCAATTTATCACAACATCGCCCAAGCAAGATAAAGAGAAACATTGTAACATTTTTTTCTTTTTTGTTCTTCAAAGGAATTAACTTCTGTCTGAGTAGAACAAGTTCCCCCACAAACGGGGTTTTTAGGCAGCAAAAAACAGTAATAGATGCATGTTAGAGTAATATGAAAAATATTTTAATATTTGGTAAAAAACATGAGCTCCACCTGAACAATTAAAAACGGACTCTTATATACAGAGTACAATGGTATCGATAGAGGTACACTAACAGACACAGCTATAAATTACACTGTATAATATAATAACAGTAAAAAATATATATAGTTCTAACGCGTTTCAACCCCCTGGGGGGTCTTCTTCAGAGAAATGGTGGTCTGTTGATAAAACAAAAATACACTGAATAAATATATCAGGTGTTATTTGTGTTGGGAATACCTCATATTTGTTAGTATAATTTACCCAATGGTGTACTTCCAAAGAGATAAAATGAGTTGTAATACTTTTGATGGAGTTCCCCCATAGGATGGTGCCTCAATATCCTTCACACGTCTAAATGCCGATGTAAGGTGCTTTAAAAAAGGAGAAAACAAAAAGAAAGGAGAAGACCTTACCCAGATTTATCTCTCACGCACAGTCAGGAACATCGTTCATTCATCATACACTTTTTCTTTCAGTATTTCACTTATATTGGGGTGAGCAGCACTCTCCTAGCTCTGTGTAGCAGTGTGTTCTTTTCGATTACCCCCACTTAACTTCTGTCTGTAGATGAGGGTAGTTTAATCACTTAAAGACTAAACCTTTTTCCGACACTTGTTAAAAATCAGTATTATTTACATAGAACCCCCACACATTATATATTTGTGGCGTGTATATATATATATTTTAGCAGAGACCCTAGAGAATAAAATGGTGGTTGTTCCAATATTTTATGTCACATTGTATTTGCGCAGCGGTCTTTCAAACACAATATTTTTGGAAAAAATATACTTTAACCACTTAACGACCGCCGCATGCCATTGTACGTCATCACAATGGCATGTACAGGCACAAGCACGTACATGTACCGTATATACTTGAGTATAGGTCGATCCGAACATAAGACGAGGCCCCTAATTTACCACAAAAAACTGGGAAAACGTATTGACTCGAGTATAAGCCGGGGGTGGGAAATGCAGCAGCTACTGTAAGTGGCAAAGAGGGTCAACAATGCCCATCTGCAGCTGCATGTCTCACTGTGCCTATTGCATGCCTCCCTGTGTCCTGTGCAGATCTGCCTACCTCACTGTGTCCTGTGTATACCTCCGTGTCCATTGCAGCCTACCTGTGCTAATCTTCATCCTCTGTGTCCTGTGCATGCCTCCGTGTGCCCATCTGCAGCCACTGATCAGCATGTCATAAAAACATACGGCGGCCATTCCAGTATTC
Organism: Lithobates pipiens; assembly: GCF_037356315.1. NCBI lineage: Eukaryota > Metazoa > Chordata > Amphibia > Anura > Ranidae > Lithobates > Lithobates pipiens. The sequence goes on along the minus strand of NW_027507789.1, from coordinate 67,884,239 downwards.
AAAAGCCGCGCCTCCTCCTCGTCTGATAGGCAGAACACTCAATTTCCCAGCAGTCAGTGTTCAGCCTATCACGGACATCCCCTCATCCTCATACCTCAGACGAGGATGAGGGGATGTCCGTGATAGGCTGAAAACTGATTGCTGGGAAATTGAGTGTTCTGCCTATCACAGACGAGGAGGAGGCGTAGCTTTTAAATACTGGAATGGCCGCTGTATGTTTTTATGACACGCTGGCCACCGTCTGTCTACATGACATGCCTGATCAGGTAGGCAGACGGCGGTGACTCAAGTATAAGCCGAGGGGGGCACTTTCAGCCTAAAAAAAGGGCTGAAAATCTCGGCTTATACTCGAGTATATATACGGTACGTGCTTGCCTTCCAGTGGGTGGGGGGTCCGATCGGACCCCCTCCCGCCGGATGCGGCGGTCCGGTTCGCTTCAGGAGTGATCCGGGATGAGGGGATGGCCGTTGGTTTCTGGCTATCCCCTCTCGATCGCTCCTGGAGAATGAGAAGCTTCCTCCCACTGTGTATACACAGGCAGGGAGGAAGTGATGTCATTCTCCTCGGGGCGGTCTTATTGACCAGACTACGAGGAGAGGACACAGTAAGTCTGCACCAAACACTACACTGACACTAACACTAACTAACACACAGGCGGCGTACACACGGGCGGACTGTCTGCCCAAACTAAGTTCGTTAGACAGTCCGCTCAAACTTTTGAATGAATGAACTTGCCCACACACGGCACTTTTTGAGCGGACTAATACAGCAGACTAAGTTCGTCGTACAAAGTCCGCGCAACTTTTGAAATGAACGGACTCGCCCACACACGCGGAGGAAAGTCCGCTCATTTCGAGCGTCGCGGGCCCTGCCGCCTGGAATGGACTTAAAGGGGAACCCCAACGCCGAAAAAATCGGCGTGGGGGTCCCCCCAAAGTCCACAACAGACCCTTGTCCGAGCACGCTACCCGGCCGGCCAGGAAAGGGGGGCGAGCGAGCGCCCCCCCCTCCTGAGCCGTACCAGGCCGCGTGCCCTCAACATGGGGGGTGCCTTGGGGAAGGGGGGGCCGCGCGGCCCCCCCACCCCAAAGCACCTTGTCCCCATGTTGATGAGGACAAGGGTCTCTTCCCGACAACCCTGGCCGTTGGTTGTCGGGGTCTGCGGGCGGGGGGCTTATCGGAATCCGGGAGCCCCCTTTAATAAGGGGGCCCCCGGATACCGGCCCCCCACCCTATGTGAATGAGTATGGGGTACAATGTACCCCTACCATTCACCTGTGAAAAAAAGTACAAAAAAAAACACAACACGGTTAAAATATTTTATTGCACAGCTCCGGGGGTCTTCTCGCCGGACTCCTCCGCTATCTTCTTGTAGCTCTTTTGCTAGCGGAGGAGTCCGGCTTTCTTCCTCCCTGCCGCCGGCCTCTTCTCCCGACTTCGGGGGTCTTGTCCCCCTCTTCAGTTCTTCTGCCGGGCCACCGCGCCTTCTTATAGCTCTTTTAGAGGCGGTGGCCCGGTCTTCTGTCGCCGCCTTCCGTTCTTCTGCCGGGCCACCGCGCCTTCTTATAGCTCTTTTAGAGGCGGTGGCCCGGTCTTCTGTCGCCGCCGTCGCCGCCTTCCGTTCTTCTTCTTCTTCTCCAGGAGATGTTGACACGACGCTCTCTCCGGCCGGAATGCCAGAGCCGCGCTGCGCGGCCACTTATATAGTGACAATGGGGCGGTGTCACATGGTATATGTCACATGGGTTGGTCACATGGGTTGATGTCACATGGGGACTATGACATTGTAAGGGGGCGGGGTCACCATGTGACCAACCCATGTGACATATACCATGTGACACTGCCCCATTGTCACTATATAAGTGGCAGCGCAGCGCGGCTCTGGCATTCCGGCCGGAGAGAGCGTCGTGTCAACATCTCCTGGAGAAGAAGAAGAAGAAGAAGAAGAAGAAGAACGGAAGGCGGCGACGGCGGCGACAGCGGCGACAGAAGACCGGGCCACCGCCTCTAAAAGAGCTATAAGAAGGCGCGGTGGCCCGGCAGAAGAACCGAAGAGGGGGACAAGACCCCCGAAGTCGGAAGAAGAGGCCGGCGGCGAGGAAGAAAGCCGGACTCCTCCGCTAGCAAAAGAGCTACAAGAAGATAGCGGAGGAGTACGGCGAGAAGACCCCCGAAGACGGAAGACCCCCGGAGCTGTGCAATAAAATATTTTAACCCTGTGTTGTGTTTTTTTTTTGTACTTTTTTTCACAGGTGAATGGGTAGGGGTACATTGTACCCCATACTCATTCACATAGGGTGGGGGGCCGGTATCCGGGGGCCCCCTTATTAAAGGGGGCTCCCGGATTCCGATAAGCCCCCCGCCCGCAGACCCCGACAACCAACGGCCAGGGTTGTCGGGAAGAGACCCTTGTCCTCATCAACATGGGGACAAGGTGCTTTGGGGTGGGGGGGCCGCGCGGCCCCCCCTTCCCCAAGGCACCCCCCCATGTTGAGGGCACGCGGCCTGGTACGGCTCAGGAGGGGGGCGCGCTCGCTCGCCCCCCTTTCCTGGCCGGCCGGGTAGCGTGCTCGGACAAGGGTCTGTTGTGGACTTTGGGGGGACCCCCACGCCGATTTTTTTCGGCGTTGGGGTTCCCCTTTAAGTCCATACCAGGCGGCGGGGCCCGCGACGTCTCCTGCGATTGGTCACAGCTGATCACGAGGTAAGAAGCCTCAGACAGAGGCTTCTTATCACGATCGGAGATGCGGCATGTCACACTGACATGCCACACTCGCCGCAATGCACACCTCCGCGGGCCGGCATGTTATCCTGCTGGACGTCATATGACGCCCAGTCAGGATAACAGAACCACTTCCCGGATGTCAATCTGCTATTGACCGGGCAGGAAGTGGTTAAAGTGTATTTTTCCCCCCAAAAATTGCATTTGAAAAACTGCTGCGTAAATACTGTGACAAAAAATTGACACCCATCGTTTTATTCAATGGGACCTCTGCTAAAAAATATATATATATGACATGTATATGACATTATATATATGATATATATCACGTTTAGGGATTCTACGTAAGTTTCCAGAAAATAAAAGTAGATTTTTTTTTTTTTTAACAGAAACGTTTTTATTGATAAAATAAGGCATCATTACAACTTATGCACAGTTCTCTATAAATAGATAGCTACACAGATCAACACCTTTAATCTAGTTCACCAGAAAGGAAAAGAAAAGGGAACAAAAAATGGAAAATGGGGGTTACCGAACACAGGGGAGGCAAGGACATGGATGTCGGGTAATTAATGCATGACAATCCCACTCTCAAACATTAAGGGATCAAGCTCTCAACCATGGATCCCAGATACCACCAAACTTCTTTGGGCACTTCCGCCCCATATATGTCAGTTTATAGAGTGGTAGTACCGAATCCACCATCGAGTGCCACTGGGTAAGTGTAGGGGGAGACGTCTGCTTCCACACCTGCAATAGTACCTTCCTGGCATAAAAGCAAAGATAAAACAGCAAGAGACTCTTGTATGTGGCCTGTACCGCTAGGTCTGTTATCCCCAAGAGAAGCACCTTAGGTTCCATTGATACTGAAAGATCAATGACCGCATTAATGTCCGCCAGCACCTGCTCCCAGTAGCCCTGGATAGCCGGACAGTCCCATATAACATGGTAATATGTACCGATTGCCTGCTGGCACTTAGGGCATAGCCCTGACTGGGTGGGATATATTTTGGCTAAGCGCTGAGGGGTATAATAAGCCCTGTGTATAAATTTCAGCTGGATGAACCTATCTCTTAGATTACCTTGGGGATATAGTGTTGCAGGGCTAGGTCCCATTCATCCTCTGTAAGGGAGGGGATATCCCCTTTCCAAACCTGATATAAGGGTGATTCTCTCCCTGGTTGCTCACAAGTCAAGCGGAGATATAGGGAGGAGAGAATTCTGTCCACCCTTCGAGAGATGAGAAACCTCTCCATCACATGAGGCTCCACCGAAATTCCCCTGGAAATTGCGCCCGTATCGCATGTTTTAACTGGAGGTACCTGAATAGCATCCATGAGGGAAGCCTATAGGCCTCTCTAAGATCCGGAAAGGGGAGGAGAGCACCAGCTGGCATAATTTGTTCGAGCTTGTATATTCCAAATCTGGCCCAGAGGCTGGGATCTGGGATAGATCGGAAATGCAGAAGTTTGGGGTTGCCCCACAGCAGGGTATGAGGGGATATAGAGTCAGCCGCCTTAACAGTGGCGGTGACCTTTTCCCAAACTTGAATTGTGGTCCACATCGGGGTCGTTACCTGTGGGCTAGACTTGGCTCCCCTATAGACTAAGTTCGTTAGGGCTGCGTAGGAGCCCATGATCGCTGCTTCCAAAGTGACCGCAGGGTTGGATTTAGATTGAGTGAACCACCATTGGACTGTGACTAACACAGCCGCCCAGTAGTACCGACGGAAGCAGGGCAGTGATAGGCCACCCAGAGATAGAGGAAGCTGCAGCTTGGCCCTAGAGATCCACGGAATCCTGCCACCCCAGATAAATGAGGAAACAACCCCATCTAGTTTGCGGAAGAATGTGGTAGGGATCGGAACTGGGGTATTTCTAAATATATACAAGAATTTAGGGAGAAACTTCATTTTTAATAGATTAACCCGTCCCACCGGTGTCAGGGGTAGCGTCTTCCATATCAGGCATTTTGCCGTTAGAGTGCGCAAGATTGGGTAGAGATTGTCTGCCAAATAGTGGGAGAGGTCGTTGGTGATCTCAATCCCCAAGTATCGAAAACGGGTAACCCTTTGCAGAGGAGACGAGGGGGGTGGAGGGGGCGTTGAGTCAGAGAGTAGAAACAAGCTGGATTTACCCCAATTAATCCTGACTCCCGAAAATTTACCATATTCAGCGATAACTGATAAGGCTGTCGTCAGGGAGTCAGAAGTGTCCCCAAGGTACAAAAGCGTGTCGTCCGCATATAGCGACAGCCTCTCCACCAAGGGACCCACCTGTAATCCCCCCACCCCCTCTGTTGAGCGAAGTAGAATTGCCATAGGCTCAATGGCCAGGGCAAACAGCCCTGGAGAGAGGGGGCAGCCCTGTCTAGTGCCTCTGCAGAGGCGGAAAGCGGAGGAGAGGACCCCACCCGTGCGTACCCGAGCCGTAGGGGAGGCATACAGCTGTTGGACCCAGGCCACAAATCTAGGGACAAACCCAAACCGGTTGAGGACCTGCCAGAGAAAGCCCCACTCTACGGAGTCGAAGGCCTTCTCCCCATCCAGAGAGGCCACCGCTCCCTCCCCGGCCCCCGCCCCCAACCGCGCTATGTTAGTGTAGAGATGCCGTATATTGATGTCAGTGCCTTTACCAGGCATAAAGCCGGTCTGGTCCCCATGGACTAAGGAGTGTATCACTGTGTTCAGGCTATTGGCCAGTATCTTCGCTAGTATTTTAGCATCAACATTCAGCAGAGATATTGGTCTATAAGAGGAGCACAGTTCTGGGTCTTTCCCTGGTTTCAGTATGAGTACAATTACAGCCTCTGAAAAGGAGTTGGGAAAGACATTTGTCACTAAGGCCTTGGTAAGGGTGGAATTATAATATGGGGCCACCACTTCGAAGTTGGTTTTGTAAAACTCCAATGGGAGTCCGTCGGGGCCTGGTGTTTTCCCTGCCTGAAGGGACTTGATAGCCCTTTGAACCTCTGTCAGGGTGATGGGGCTCTCCAGTACCAACACAGCCTCCCCAGTCAGGGCGGGGAACTTAATTTTGTTTAGGAAGAAGGTTAAATCTGCCAGGGAATGCGTAGCTTTGGACTCATATAGGGGAGTATAGTACTGCTCGAACCGGGCATTAATTTGGGCTGGATCAGAGAGCAGAGTGTCATCTGCCCCCTTGATATTGGCTATGCAGGGACTCCCCGCCCGCTCCGCCGCCAGCAACCTCCCTGGCCTTTCTCCTTGTTCAAATATCCTTTGTGTCTGGGAGAGGAGGAAGCGGCGGCAGGAAGCGGTGAGGATCAGTGCCAGCTCCCTATACGCAGTAAGCATGTCCACATGCGTACTCGGACAGCTCGCATATTGGTCCTCCAGTCTTACCGCTCTGAGCTCTGCCTCTGAGAGTTCCAGTCTCGAGGCATTTCGAATTTGGGCAATATTAAATTGGTATCTCCCCCTGGCGTATGCTTTAAATGCATCCTACAATGAGGCCGGTGGTGCCGAGCGGTCATTATAGTTCCAATAGTCCCACAACTCTGACAGCATCAATGGTGCCACCTTTTCATCTGTGATCCAGTATCTGGATAGTCTCCAGAGTCCCATCCCTGCCACCGAGTCTGTGTGTAGAGTCAGCATCACCGGGGGATGGTCTGAGATGCCGCGTGGCAAGATGGAAACTGCAGACACCTTTTGTAACAGAGGAGTACTCACATAAATCAGGTCTATGCGTGACAGCGTTGCATGTGTAGCCGAATGGCATGTAAATTGTCTTGCCACCGGGTGTTTCCACCGCCACACTTCATGTAGGCCAAATGTTTCCGCCCACCTAGCCAGGCCAGAGTCAGGCAACTGCCCAGCAGCGAGTCTATCGACACCCAGGTCCGGAGTCATATTAAAGTCCCCAGCAAGGACAATATTAGTCACCGGGTAACTAGCTACAATTGCCAAGATCAGACATAGTACTGAGAGACTCGCCGGCGGGGGCACATAGAGTCCAACCACCACCATGTCAACCCCATCACACATTGCATGCAAAATCACATATTGCCCATCTGGGTCCAAGTGTAGATTCATCAATCGAAAAGGGAGTGTCTTATGTACTAAAACACTAACTCCCCTAGAATGCGAGGAGAAAGTGGAGTAGTAAGATCTTACCCAGGGTTTTTTGAGCGAGAGTATACGGGAACCTGTAAGATGAGTCTCCTGTAAAATACAAATGTGCGGGAGGTATCTCTTTAGATACGTAAAGACCAGGGATCGTTTAATTTTAGAGTTCAGCCCCCGCACATTCCAGGAGATTAACCTCAGGGGAGCCATAGGAAGAGAGAGACAAAGTCATTACAGTCCTAACCCCATCTCCACCCCCCGCCCTGCCCGGCCACAAAACCGAATTGAAAAATAATCTTAGCATTGAGATCGAAGGCTCCGATGTAACACGTTGAAATGAGAGAAGTGCAAGAAATCTAGCAATTGCATATAACCAACAGTCAAACCCACTGAAACTTACCATCCCCCCCCCCACCCCACGCTACCCCCCCAACTTGGGTGCATTTGAGACCCGAAATAGAACATGACACTCAGTCCCTTGGGAGCAATGAAGCAAAATAGCACCTAGAAGGCACAGTAGAAGGCACTGGTGTCCACTTAGCAACTGCGCTAAGGGAGTCACCCGGACGAGTGGGTCCGGGGGCACAATTCTTGATGTTACTAATGGTAGGGGAAGGGATGCACTTATGCAAAGTGTCCACATGCATAAACCCGCACAGAATACAGCAATCTCCTTTCTCCAAATCATATGATGGGTAGCAGGGGTAATGCCGACAGTTGCCATGGGTCTTATAGCCCAACTAGCAGGGAAGGGGTGAATAATGGGCAGGCACAGGGGAACCCGAATGTCATGAGCAGTCCTCCCCACTGAACAACCGTTTTGGGCTCATAGATTCAGTCAGCAGGGGCCGCAAGAAAGACCTGTCTATTAGAAAGGGCCAAAGAGAGAGGAGAGTTGGTATCAGGCTCACCAGTTAATGCCGCGGTAGAGACTCCAGCCAGTTGGAAGCTTCTTCAGACGAGGTAAAGAATTTATGGGTCTCACCATCTTGTACTCTGAGGCGTGCTGGAAAGAGGATGCTATATTTCAGGCCCTTCTGCCGCAGGGCAAGCTTCACATGATCAAATAACTTCCTCTGTTTCTGCGTTTCCACAGAAAAGTCTGGAAAAATCATGAGCCGGGAACCCTCAAAGCGCAGCTCCTCCACATTTCTGTTCTCTCTCAGCACCAGATCCCGATCCCTAAAATTCAGGAGGCGGAGGATAAGTGTGCGAGGGGGAGCTCCAGGAGGTCCCCTAGCCGCCGGCATTCTGTGGGCCCTCTCGACCGCAAAGAACAGCAAAAAGGCCGCTCGGGGGAGTAGCTGACAGAAAAGGCGTTCCATAAAGGCAGCGGGGTTGGGGCCCTCCGATCCCTCCGGCAGCCCAATAACCCGAAGGTTGTTCCTTCGGTTGCGGTTCTCCGCGTCCTCCGCACGGTATTCCAACGCTCGGACCTTGGTGGTGATGCTATGAAGGGAGGCAGAGTGTTCTGTCAGGGTATCCTCCGCAGTCCCCACGCGGTGTCCCTCCGTGTATGTAAACACACACATCCCTGTGCTGTCAGGGAAGAGGAGCCATATCGTTCACTACTACTAAGTAGGAAAAACGACATGTCTCCTCTCCTAGTCAATCCTATCCCCATACAGTTACAACACACTGAGGGAACACACAATTAACCCCTTCGCTGCCGGTGACATTTACACAGTAATCAGTGTATTTTTATAACACTGATCGCTGTATAAATGCCAATGGTCCCAAAAAAGTGACAAAAGTCTCTGATCTGTCTGTCACAATACCGCTAAAAATTACTAGTAAAAAAAAAAAAATGCCATAAATCTTTCCCATAGTTTGTAGACACTATACTTTTTGTGCAAATCAATCAATATACGCTTATTGCAATTTTTTTAACAAAAAATATGTAGAAGAATATATATTGGCCTAAACTGATTTGTTTTTTAAGAAAAGTTTTGGGGATATTTATTATAGCAAAAAATAAAAAATATAGATTTTTTTTCAATCCTAGATACCTCCAGAGGCTGTCCCCCCCCCGTGAGTAGATTGCATTCATATTTTTGCCACCCAAATGCCTTATTTAAAAATTTTCCACATTAAACCTCATTTGCCACGTAGTTGCCCATCCCATTAATTTGTTCAGATCTTCTTGCAAGGTTTCCACATCCTTCAGATAAGTTATTGCCCTGCTTAGCTTAGTATTGTCCGCAAATACAGAGATTGAACTATTTATCCCATCCTCCAGGTCGTTTATGAATAAATTAAATAGGATTGGTCCCAGGACATAATCCTGGGGGACCGCACTTTCCACCCCTGCCCATTTCGAATACTCTCCATTTATCACTACCCTCTGAACTCACCCCTGTAGCCCGTTTTCAATCCATGTACTCACCCTATGGTCCATGCCAACTGACATTACTTTAAACATTTATGGGGAACTGTATTGAATGCCTTTGCAAAATACACCACGTCTACGAGCCTTTCTTTATCCAGATGGCAGATCACCTCCTCATAGAAGGTTACTATATTGGTTTGGCAAGAAAGATTCTTCATGAATCCATGCTGATTACTGCTAATGATACCGTTGTCATTGCTAGAATCTTGCATATAGTCCCTCATCACCCCCTCCAAGAGATTACATACAAATGATGTTAGGCTATCTGGTCTGTAATTCCCAGGGCTGTATCTTGGCCCTTTTTTAAAAATTGTGCTACATTGGTTTTTCTCCAATCATCTGGGTACTATTTCAGTCAGTAGACTGTTCTTAAAAATTAGAAACAATGGTCTGGCAATTACTTGAATGAGTTCCTTAAAGGCTCTCTGGTGTAAGCCATCTGGTCCCGGTGACTTATTAATTTTATCAAGTCTATTTCTAATTCTGTCCTCTGTTAGCCATGACGGTGCTTCCTGTGATGTGTCATGAGGATAAAGATTGCAGTTTTGGTCACTGAAGCCCCCCCAATTCCCTTGCGAAGACTGAGAAGAATAAATTCAATACCTCCATCCTTAATAACAAGAATCCCATCATCATTCTTTATTGGACCAATATGATCTGACCTCACTTTCCTACCATTTATGTACTTAAAGAATTTCTAGTGTTTTTTTTTTTTTTTTACTCTCCTCCGCTATGTGCCTTTTGTGTTTCTATCTTTCCCACCCTGATTGCACCATTTAATTTCGTGTTGCATTCTTTGTAAAGTTGGAATGCTGATGATCCCTCAGGTTTGTATTTTTTTTGAAGGCCTTCTCCTTTGATGTGTATTTTTATGTTGGAGTTAGCAGGCTGTAAGGGCATGTTTGTGAGCTCCTGGCATCCAAGCCAGTATTTTCCCACCACTACAGCAGGCAGGGACCTTCCATACGCCAACGTCACTTCTGCCCGTACTGGAAGTGATGTCATCAGATCAGCCATTGCCCATTATCCCACACCCCACTGTACCCTGAAAAATGGGACACAAACGCCCTTCATCCTCCACAGGCAGGGGATTTCTTACCCCACACATAAACCCCCTGAGGACAATACAGGGAAGGAGAGTCCCCTATTTTCTCTAAGGCTGATGTTCAGGACTTCTCGAGAGAGCCCCCACTACAGACTTTCCCCAGGTCCAATGTTCCTGTTAAGGGAATGCTGTAGGACGGGAGGGCCCTTCCCCCTAGCACACCAAACATAGTTCTGTGGCTCGGTCTGGCCAGACAAAACACATATACTGATGGTCAGGGTGCTTTTGAGAATGTGGTTCATGCATTTCCTGCGCTAGGTGGGAGGAGCCACTCCCTCTGTCTTGTAAGCTGTCCTAGCAAATGGCTCAGGAAATTTAGCCTTCTGTGAGCCATGGATAGATATGGGACAATTGATGGACAACACATCCTTCAGGCTTTCAGACATTGATGAAAGGATGGGGAGCCGCTAGTGATGTCTTGGCAACTTAAAGTGGCATTCCAGCCAAAAAAACAACTAGGTCCTAAACAAAAGACCACCCCTAATTTTTGGAGAATATATATTCATATTTTTATTTGTTTTTTACCTTTTCTGGAGTACAAAGCTAAACATTCACCCTAACCCTGCCGCGGTTAGGTACGTTATTTCTCCATCTGCATCGGCCCCTCCTCCATCACCGTGCTGCCTTCTGGGACCCGAGTGTCCCAGATTACTACGGGGGCCATTCAGAAAGCACAGCGTGACTTGCACTTGCGCAGTAGGAAACTGGCTGTGAAGCCTGAAGACTTCACTGCTGATTTCCCTTAGTTGCAATTGCGGCGCCTCAAACTAAATTAATTTAAGAGTCAGCAGCTACAAAATACTGCTGACTTTTAAATAAAACATTTTTGAGGCTGGAACTCCACTTTTAACATCTCAGAAATGTTGTAAGCTATTTATACTGTTTCAGCTTTAATCCTTTCACTGCCAGGTCCATACGAACCTACAGAAGTGCCTGCAGGTGGCCAGGTCTGAACGGACCTAATTTCTCTCTCTCCTATAAGCTTATGGTCACTTCAATGACCATAAACTTATATCAGAATTGTTCAGTCTGCCTCTCCACCTCCCACCGCTTCCTTCCACCTAAAACTACTCCCCTCATTCTCCTTTACCCTCCTTCTTCCACCCCAGCACTAATTACCCTCATCCACCTGAACTGCCCCCCCCCCCCCCCCCACAAAATGGATCCGCTGCAGCTACCATCATAAGCCGGCATGCCTCCCGGCTTCAGGGGGTCCAGATGTACCCCCCCCCACCAGTCAGATCACCCACTGTATTGCCCCGTACCATCCCTGCTCAGAGCAGCATCTCTCCTTCCCTCCTGCCGCTTGCAGCTGCTGGCTGCACTGAGCTCCAGTGATCTGTCAAGCTAAAAGCACGGGGGGAAGGGGGGGAGCAGTGCGGGTGAAGTTGGGGCTTGGGAAATGTGGTTAACAGCCTCCTTCTGTAGTAAAATGGGCATATTCAGCGATCACAATAGATCTCTCCTATATGTGCACTGTTAACAAAAAATATATATAAAAAATAACTGTAAAATAAAAAAAATAAAAAGAACAGTCCCAGTGACTTTTTTTTTAGGGGGCGGGAAAGGTCTGACTGCACTCTTTCTTGGCTTCTCCTTCCGGCTTATCCGATGCACTTGCTGTCCTGATTGGCCGCAGAGGAGAAACTGAAAGACAATAGCGAATATTCACAAGGGGGTGAGTTTGGTTGCAATGCTCTGCTCCCTGAGTCCAGTCTTTTTTAAGTTAATTAGAGCCTCAAGCTCCAATCATGTGGCTTGAAAAGAAAAAAAAAACCTCATACAAACGTATGAGTCTGGCGCCCTGCAGAGGGGCGGCACCCCTAATGGACTGGCCGCTCCTGGTAAGACTCTTTTCACATGGAGCAGACTCTGTCAAGGAGATCCACCTGCTCAGCAGGGGATCTGTCTGCTGATCCCCACTGAGCAGACGGATGACAGGATTGCCTCATCTCCGCTGATGCAGAGCGGACACAGCCCTCTGTTCTCTATGGGGCGGTCAGATGGAAGATGGAAATAGACCGCCTGTCCATTTCCATTGGATACCATCCGATCTGCTAGATGTATGGGGTATGGAATCCCCATCCGTCTGTTTTTAGCAGACTGGACTGGATCGGATGCATGCAGGTGTAAATGGACACAGAGAACAATGGGTGGTCCGATTGGGCTCGCCTGAAAAATAGACAGGCAGACCCGATAAGTCTGCTTGTGTGAAAGGGGCCTAAGGCCTTGTTCACACAGGGCATACACAGCGTACCTTTACCAGGATGCACAGGTGTTCCATGCATCTCAGTGCAGGCAGTCCCACTAATGTCATTTGGGATTTAGCAACTGCACGAACAGAGCCGTTGCTCCCAATTTTACATCCACGTATGTCCTCATGCATGTCCCTGAGCTCACACTGTCTGCGTTTGGGGTCATGTACCTACACGGATGTCAGATTGGGAACAGCAGCTATGCCTATCCAGCTGTTGCATCCCAACTGACATAAATGGGGCTGCCTATACAGGGATGCACGGAACCCCTGTGCATCCCTGTGCGAGTAAACCTGGCCCTCCATGGGCATACACTTTAGTATGCCACATGTGAGTGAGGCTTTAGTAGCAATTTAGCAGGAATTTTGTAAGTTATGTTGTGTTTATGTGCACGATTATTGGTTTTAGTGTATTTTTTGTGAAAATAGCGAAACAATTGCGCAATTATTGCGGGGCCCAAAAAAATCAGCACTTTATTTTTTTCTATTTTTATTTTACAGGTCACGTGCACGGCACTGAGTCGCTTTAACTGACAATTGCGTGGTCGTGCAATGTGGCTCCCAGACAAAATTGATGTCCTTTTTTCCCACAAATAGAGCGTTCTTTTGGTGGTATTTGATCACCCCTGCGGTTTTTATTTTTTGTGCTATAAACAAAAAAAGATTGACAACTTTGAAAAAATAAATAAATAAATAAATTTAAAAAAAACACATTATTTTTTACTTTTTGCTATTATAAATATCCCCCAAAAACATAAAAAATATATTTTTTTCCTCAGTTTAGGCAGACGTATTCTTCTACATATTTTTGGTAATAAATCGCAATAAGCGCTCATTGATTGGTTTGCACAAATGTTATAGCATCTACAAAATAGGGGATAGTTTTAAGGCATTTTTATATATAAAAAAAATAATTCTACTAGTAATGGTGACGATCAGCGATTTTTATCATGACTGCGACATTATGGCGGACACATCGGACAATTTTGACACATTTTTGGGACCATTGGCATTAATACAGCGATCAATGCTATAAAATTGCATTGATTACTGTAAAAATGTCACTGGCAGTGAAGGAGTCAACCAAAGGAGTTAAGTGTGTCCTAGGGTTGTGTTTCTAACTGGGGGATGGGCTGTGTGCGACGTGACACTGATCGCTGCTCCCGATGACAGGGAGCAGACGATCAGTGTCCAGTCATTAGGCAGAACAAGGAGATGCCGTTTACATCGGCATCTCCTTGTTCTTGAGCTCAGTGACACGATCGCGGGTATCCCCGTGGCGATCGAGTCCGCGTGTCCCGCTGGCACGGTCACGGAGCTCGCGGTAGGCATGCGCACTGCGGGAAATTCACCCAGCCGTCAGCAAGTGGTTAACAAGTTTTGCGTAACTTGAGTTTTCGAAATTTCACAAAAAGGTGCAATTTAAAAATGTATAAATATTTATTAGCTCAATACAGTTTTACTTTTTTACTATTACAATTTGTGCGTACGTCAGATTTTCACGATTTCTAAAAAAGGGACAATTTAAATTTACAAATGTTATTTACAGTGGTGTGAAAAAGTGTTTGCCCCCTTCCTCATTTCCTGTTCCTTTGCATGTTTGTCACACTTAAGTGTTTCGGAACATCAAACCAATTAAAAAAATAGTCAAGGACAACACAAAATGCAATTTGTAAATGAAGGTGTTTATTATTAAAGGTGAAAAAAAATCCAAACCATCATGGCCCTGTGTGAAAAAGTGATTGCCCCCTAAACCCAATAACTGGTTGGGCCACCCTTAGCAGCAACAACTGCAACCAAGCGTTTGCGATAACGTGCAATGAGGCTTTTACAGTGTCCTGTAGGAATTTTGGCCCACTCATCTTTGCAGAATTGTCCTAATTCAGTTACATTAGAGGGTTTTCGAGCATGAATGGCCTTTTTAAGGTCATACCACAACATCTCAATAGGATTCAGGTCAGGACTTTGGCTAGGCCACTCCAAAGTCTTCATTTTGTTTTTCTTCAGCCATTCGGTGGTGGACTTGCTGGTGTGTTTAGGATCATTGTCCTGCTGCAGAACCCAAGTTCATTTCAGCTTGAGTACACGAACAGATGGTCGGACATTCTCCTTCAGGATCTCTTGGTAGACAGCAGAATTCATAGTTCCTTTTATCACGGCAAGTCTTCCAGGTCCTGAAGCAGCAAAACAGCCCCAGACCATCACACTACCACCACCATATTGTACTGTTGGTATAATGTTCTTTTTATGAAATGCAGTGTTCCTTCTACGCCAGATATACTTGGACACACACCTTCCAAAGAGTTCCACTTTTGTCTCATCGGTCCACAGAATGTTGTCCCAAAAGTCTTGGGGATCATCAAGATGTGTTGTGGAGAAATTGAGACGAGCTTTGATGTTCTTTTTGCTCAGCAGTGGTTTTCTCCTTGGAACTCTGCCATGCAGGCCATTTTTGCCCAGTCTTTTCCTGATGGTGGAGGCATGAACGCTGACCTTAACTGAGGCAAGTGAGGCCTGCAGTTCCTTGGACGTTGTTGTGGGGTCTTTTGTGACCTCTTGGATGAGTCGTCGCTGCGCTCTTGGGGTAATTTTGGGCGGCCGGCCACTCCTGGGAAGGTTCACCACTGTTCCATGTCTTCGCCATTTGTGGATAATGGCTCTCACTGTGGTTCGCTGGATTCCCAAAGCTTTGGAAATGGCTTTATAACCCTTTCCAGACTGATAGATCTCAATTACTTTCTCTTTCTCAATTGTTCCTGAATTTCTTTGGGTCTCGGCATGATGTGTAGCTTTTAAGGATCTTCTGGTGGACCTTACTGTGTCAAGCAGCTCCTATTTAAGTGATGCCTTGATTGTGAACAGGTGTGGCAATAATCAGGCCTGGGTGTGGCTAGAGAAATTGAACTCAGGTGTGGACAACCACAGTTATAGTATGTTTTAACAAGGGGGGCAATCACTTTTTCACACAGGGCCATGATGGTTTGGATTTTTTTTCACCTTTAATAATAAACACCTTCATTTACAAATTGCATTTTGTGTTTACTTGTGTTGTCCTTGACTATTGTTTAAATTGGTTTGATGTTCCGAAACACTTAAGTGTGACAAACATGCAAAGGAACAGTAAATGAGGAAGGGGGCAAACACTTTTTCACACCACTGTATTAACTCAATACAGGTTAACCACTTGCCGCCCACCGTATAACAAAATGACGGTGGCAAAGTGGTTGCTATAGCTTGACCGGACGTCATCAGGATATCAAGTGTCACAGAGATCGTTGTTGTGGTGTGTCAGTCAGACACACCGCAACACGATCTAGGTAAAGAGTGTCTGACAGAGGCTCTTTACCACATGTCCAATCACGGCTGATCACAGTGTCTGTCAGGCGTGAGTAGAGGAGAGCCGATCGGCTGCTCCTCTGATGGGGGGGGGGGTCTGTGCTGATTGTCTATCAGTGCAGCTCCCCCCCCGAGGATGCCCACCACTAGTCACCACCAGGTGTGCCATCCATGGCCATCAGGGATAACAATCAGTGCCCACAATGGATGCCAGTGATGTCCATCAGTACCATCCATTAGTGTACATCAGTGCCACCTATCAGTGCCACAATTCAGTGCCCATCTGTGTTTCCTATCAGTGCAGCATATCAGTTGTACCCCATCGGTGCCCATCAGTGCTGCCTGATCACTGCCCGTTAGTGCAACCCCATCAGTAAAGGAGAAAACTTACCCATTTACAAAGTTTTGTAACAAACAAAAAAAAAAAACATGTATTTTTTTTTTTTTAAATGTTTAGTCTTTTTTATTTGTTTAGCCATAAATAAAAATCCCAGAGGTGATCAATTACCACCAAAAGAAAGCTCTATTTGTGGGAAAAAAATGATAAAAAATGAGTTTGAATACAGAGTAACATGACCGTGCAATTGTCAAAGTGCAATAGCGCTGAAAGCTGAAAATTGGTCTGGGCAGGAAGGTGTATAAGTGCCCTGTATTGAAGTGGTTAAGATTTTAGATTTAGTAAGAATTTAGCAGGAATTTTGTAAAATTTGCTTTGTTTATATCTGCTAAGATATTAGAAATAATTACGTGAAATTAGTTTGATAAACATTTATGCAAATATCGTGGGGCCTTAAAAATCAGTAGCACCTTCTTCTTAATCTACGGGTCCTATGCTTTCAGAAAATATATGATTTGGGGGGTTTAACAAACTCTGAAAGCTGTGAGAAAACAATGAAAACCTCCCGATTTTTTAGAGAAATGTGGTTATTTAACCGGTTCCCGACCGGCACATGCTGACGTACGTCGGCAGAATGGCACACACAGGCAAATGGGAGTACAGGTACGTCCCTTTAAATTTGCCGTGGCGGCGCGCACGCGCGGGCCAGGACCTCCATGAGTCGGGTCACACAGACTCGATCGCCGCAGGGATATCCGCGATCGTCTCATGGGGAGATGCTAATGTAAACAAGCATCTCCCCGTTCTACCTAGTGACAGTGTCACTGATCTCTGCTCCCTGTGATTGGGAGCAGAGATCAGCGACGTGTCACATTTAGCCACGCCCCCCACTGATAGAAACACGCCCCATGACACACTTAACTCTCATCCGGCCCCCTAGTGGTTAACCCCTTCCCTGCCAGTGTCATTTACACAGGAATCAGTGTATTTGTATAGCACTGATTGCTGTATAAATGACAATGGTCCCAAAAATGTGTAAAAAATGTCCGACGTGTCTCCATAATGGTCGCAGTCACGATAAAAATCGTAGATCGCTGTCATTACTAGTAAAAAAAAAATTATTAATAAAAATGCCATAAAACTATCCCCTATTTTGTAAACACTATAACTTTTGCGCAAACCAATCAATAAACGCTTATTGTGATTTTGTTTTTTAACAAAAACATGTAGAAGAATACATATCGACTTAAACTGAGGAAAATATATGTTTTTTATATATATTTGGGGGATATTTATTATAGCAAAATGTAAAGAATAATGCGTTTTTTTCAAAATTGTCAATTTTTTTATTTATAGCGCAAAAAATAAAAACCGCAGGGGTGATCAAATACCACCAAAAGAAAGCTCTATTTGTGGGGAAAAAAAGGACAGCAATTTTGTTTGGAAGCCACGTCGCACAACCGTGCAATTGTCAGTTAAAGCGACACAGTGCCAAATCGCAAAAAGGGCTCTGGTCAGGAAGAGGGTACAATCTTCCGGGGCTGAAGTGGTTAAATGTTTATGTATGTTTGGTTTTCACCATTTTGCAAAAAGGCATAATGTAAAAATTACAAATATTTGTTGTTTATTTACTTAATACAGGTTAAGCTTTTATATTCAGTAGGGATTTTGTAAAATGTACTGCGTTTTTATCTGCGAATAATGATTTTAGTGCATTTTTAACTAAATAGTTTTGATAAATATTTGCACAAATATCATTGTGCCCTGAAAATCAGTAGCACCTTATTTGCATTCTACTGGTCACGTGCTTTCAGAAAATATATGGTTTGGGGGGTCTTTAACTAACTCTGAAAGCTGTAAGGGAAAAAAAAAAAAACGATGGAAAAATTGCAAAAATGGCCTGGCCACCTGAGTGTAAAAAATGGAGCACAGGGTCTGGCAACGAAAGGGTTAAAACACTTCTTAGCAAGAGAATAAAAACCAGTCTGTATAGCTCTAGTCTAAAAAGGGAAAATATGTATTTGATCTCTATTGCTTTGTAATGATGTTTTTGTACAGGCATAATCTTAGATCCACATTGATATCTGGTAACATAGTTTTAGAAGCTTTAGACCAGGGGTCGGTGGCACCTGTCCCGCCACCACTAATTGTCCGGGACCATCATTAATTCACGGACACCCGGCCCATGGAAATGTTTGCGAGAACCGTTGAAGTTAACTTTTTACATTAAACAGCAGGTGATTGGTTGCTGGGCGATTCCAACAACCAATCACTAGCCTGTTGATATAAAAAGTTAACTTCAGCAGTTCCTGCCCCCATCCAGCCCTGTGATACCAGCTGCTTTCTGCTGTGCTCTAAACCTGTGTAAGGTAGGAGAGTTATACCTACATAGAGAGCGTTTTTGTGTCTGTGGGGTGAGGTGCAGAGGACACTATGGGGGCAGAGGTCACTACATGTGGGGGAGGGGGGTTCAGGGACAGAGGACACTGCTTTGGGGGTCACAGGAAACTTGCTATGGGGGGAGGGGGCATAGGACACTATGGGAGTGATGTTAATGGGAACAGAGGACACTGCAATGGGGGACCCTATCACACCTGGGGACAGGAACCCCATCTCCAGACCATGCTGGCTGACGTCAGCCACCCTTGGGTGCCAGGATGGGGGATGGGGCAGTAAAATCGGAATCCCTAGCCACATACTCCCTCAGGGTGAACTGGCTTTGTATTAGTGAAGCACCCTAAAGTGAGGTAAATCTGTACTGTTATTATGACTATGTTAGGATTATTATCTTCATTTATTAGCAGGTGAATGCGTCCCTCCATGCATTTACATACATTGAATCCAGTCCTTAAGTGGAAAGAGGTTGCTGGCCCCGGCTTTAGAACATTAAAATAACAGAGTCATGGGACATGCAGAACAGCCATCATTTTATGAGTTATTGTGCATGGCATTACAAAAAAAAGTTATTCCCTGAGAACCATTTATGTATCAATAAACTCCATAGGTGGGTTCATCCGAGTTCCGGTATCTGTCCAAGTATCTAAGAGGCTGACCATGAGGAAATTTTTTCTGTGGCGGATGATATCTTGGTGGGAACTGGTGTTCGAAGATAGGTTCCTTCATATCTAATGGAAAAAATGAAAGTTTACATAATTAAAATGTAAAGTTCATTGCGAGGGCTCGTTTACACTTGCTTCAAAGTGTGGCATTGGACATGCTTTTTTAAAGCACTCTGAATGACAATCAAAGCACCCGTTACTAAATAAAATAGTAAGCTACAGTCCTGTTTACATGTTGTGTTTGCTTTGCTTCAAAAAGTATACTCCATCTCGCTTTCTTGGTGCTTCAAAGCATCTCCAAAGCCTCCATAGAAGTCTATGACAAAGCTCGTGAACAGCACCTGCAGCGTTCAAGAGGCTTTTATTCAGTGTGAGCTTTGCTTTGGAGATGTTGAAGGTATGAGATATTCCAGGATGCACTGGGAAACCAAAAAGGGAACTGGAAAGACTCCATCAGCAGTCACTTCTGGTTCACGTGCATTTATTCTGGAAGCTTCTGGTGCAGATGTCCCACCTGGTATGCAAAGAGGAGCAGCAGGAAGGTGAGCAAACTAGTAGATGGAACACATGGTGTGTAACATGGGAACGTTATAGCAGAAAGTGAGCATGGGCCAGAGAGAGGATTAAGCGGCACGGCATCAGCAGAGCTGGGGCCTACTACCGAGCGGGGGGGAAATCAGCAGAGCTGGGGCCTACTACCTAGGGCGGCACAGGTGTGTAGTGATTAGCACTCTCGCCTAGCAGTAAAAAAGGTCGCTGGTACGAATCCCAACCTTGACACTACCTGCCTGGAGTTTGCATGTTCTCACTGTGCCTACGTGGATTTCCTCCGGGTACTCCGGTTTCCTCCCACACTCCAGAGACATGCAGGTAGGTTAATTGGCCCTAGTATATGAATGGGGACCTTGGATTGTGGGCTCCTTGAGGGTAGGGACTGATGTGAGTGTGCAATGTACAGGGATAGGGACAATTGTAGACACTCAGGTTGAACTGGATGGACTGGTGTCTTTATTCAACCTCACTAACTATGTAACTATGTACCGAGCGGTGGATCACAAGAGCTGGAGCCTACTACTGAGCGGGGGGGATCACAAGAGCTGGGATTACTACTGAACAAGGGATCAGCAGAGCTGGGGGTTACTGTACAAAAAAAGTGGCAACCACCCCAAACTTTATTTGCAAAAAAAGGGAGAAAAAAGTTCTCCCAAGAAAGCCAATTAGGACACTATGATTGAATTAATAACTTTGCGCCGGAGGGCTGTCCTGGGACGTCCTTGACTTTCCGGGGTTATATCTGAATGATGCCTGTATCTACAGACATCATTCAGATATCTGCCTTTTCAGCCGGTGATTCCCTACACCATAAGAATGATCATAGCAGCTGTTCCGCCGCTTGATCATTCTTATGGGCAGCAGGAGGGGATGCCTCCCCCCTCCCTCCGGTGCTTCTACAGACTCAAATCGGACACAGGATCCACCGGCCCCGAATGGTGATCATAGAGATTATCAGCGGACCAGATGGTCACCGGAGTCTCTATGATCGTTCGGAGGTCGGATGTTATAACATCACGCCAGGCCTCTGCATATATAAAAAAAAAAAAAAAAAAAAAAAAAAAAAAAAAACAGCGCCGCCTTGGCTGGGAAGCTGTGATCGTTTAAAAAAATAAATAAATTATTTTAGGCTTCCCAGCCTAGAGGTGAGATGTGGGGTCTCATTGATCCCATATCTCACTGTAAAGAAGTCCGATCATGCCATATTCCTATTACAAAGGATGTTTACATTCCTTGTAATAGGAATAAAAGTGGTCAAAAAAAAAAAAAAAATTTAAAGTGTCAAACTAAAAAAATAAAAGTAAAATTAACAATAAAAAAATAAAATAATTTAAAGCGCCACTGTCCCTGTGAGCTCATATGCAGAAGCGAAGTGAGGTATTACCGCAAACGTTAGAGCAAGAGCAATAATTATAGAACTTCTCTGTAACTCAAAACATGTAACCAGTAAAAAAAAATTTCAAGCGCTGCCTATGGGGATTTTTAAGTACCAAAGTTTGGCGCCATTCCACAAGCGCGTGCAATTTTGAAGCATCTATTTACTCGGCGTATCTTCAGGTTTCACATTATGCAAAAAAATTGGGCTAACGTTACTGTTTTTTTTTTTTTTTTTAAGCATCACACTTTTTTTCTGAAAGGAACATGTTCGAAAAATTGCTGCTCAAATACCGTGCGAGATAAAAAGTTGCAATGACCACCATTGTATTCTCTAGGGTCTTTGCTAAAAAAAAACATATATAATATTTGGGGCTTCTAATTAATTTCCTAGCAAAAAAAATTATGAATTTTACATGTAGGAGAGAAATGTCAGAATTGGCCCGGGTGTGAAGTGGTTAATATTTTATTGTAGAAAAAAAACCCCACATAACAACAATTTAATGAAACAGTAATAAAGAAGCGGAGAAACGGGCTGCCTGTCAGACTTTCAAATCTTTACCGGGTGATCAGTGCTTGTAACTCTCCCACCGCACTGATCACCCTGACTGCCCAGGTATCGGGTGAAGTATCGGAGCATTTGCCCGAGTACAAGTACTCGGGCAAATGCTCAGAATCGGGACAACCCTACTGGCATCCAATCTATTGTTTTCCAAACTATATCTGGCCCTTGCACATGGGAGGGAAATGATCATCACTAACAAAAGATTTCCCAGCACACTTACCAACCAGCCTACAGAACAATCAAATTGGCCGCAACAGTTTATGTTAAAAACAGAGGGTTTTGTTTGCACACATTTGCAAATATATGCGTAAGCCACAGTGCCCACGCTAGGGGGCCCCTGTGCACACATCGTCCTAACTCTAAAATCTCCAGAGCCTCCATCGTAGGAACACATAAGAATAGATAGATTAAGGGCAGGTATGACTGGAGAGAGCCAACCAGTCTTTAAAGCAGAGGGATGCACTTGACGCCCAGCGAAACCACAATGGCAGCAAAGGCATCCCCAGTGCCCCTACACTCAAATTATCCAATTGTACAAAAAAGTGGCAACCATCTAAATCTATAACTGGCCTGTGCAGCAAGGGATCCACATGAATAAAGGTCTCGAATAGGACTTGCAGCGATGTGCAACTTGCAGGATTTTTTCTTCCCTATACATTAAATTACGCTGTCTGCTGAGGTCACAGAGCTGGTCCAGGCTTTGCAGGGTTCCCAACAATGTCAGGATCCACCCAGATACCTGCCAGTAAGCTGGCTGAGCCTCTCAGTGCGCCCCTGAGCCAGTCGTTCCCGTCCTCTTCACAGCTCTAGGTGAGCGTTGAAGAGGCATAGCACAGAACAGTGACTGGAAGTGATCACTCTCTGTTCAGAGTGGACCTGAGAATGATCAGCGGTCTATGATCGCCCTGTTCTCAGTGTAGAGTTGGCAGGGAACAGCTCAGATCAGTGCTGCAGCCATCTAAGTAAGTAGGTTTGCTTTTTTGGAACCCACACTACTCTTATTGTCAAGAAATGAAATAGCAAATAAAAACATATATAATAATTTAGCATAGACAATTGCGACACAAGTCATATTGTAATTGAATGTTATGAAAGATTACATTTCCTTTTCAATCTGTAACTGCTGTCATTTTCTGTAAAATTAAAATGCAATATGGCTACCTGGAGGTGTTTTGTACAAATAATGTCCTGATTGGCTCACTGATTTTCCCAGAAGTCTACACCAAGATACATGTCAGATTTTTGGCATCCCCTGCAACAATGTAATTTCTGGTAAGATGCTCCCAATAGGAAATCCGACCTAAGCCTGGGTTCGCACTGTAGCGAACAAAGACATTGCATGTGATTTGCACCCGCACTGCTGTGCCGATCACATGCGATGTATATGCAATGCAAGTTCAGCCATACAGTTGTATAGCTAAACTCGCATTGGGTGTGCATGAGGAAAATAAAAAGTTCCCTCCACTGGAATCGGATCGCATGGGTGTTCACATCCATGCAATCTGATTCCTGTCGGAAGCCAGTTTGCATTGCGATCTGTGAACTGATATGGGGGTGTCATTAACATTGTATTAACACCCACATCGGTTGGCAGAGGGCAGTGCGAACTGCCTGTGGGAGAGATGAGCGATTCCAGCGCCGGTTCCCGCCTCACTATAGTGTTAATCCAGGGTCAAGGGATGCAGATCCTGCAGTTTTCCTCAGAGCCCTATAGCTGCAGCAGCTGGTTGAAAATTCTGAAACCACTCCCATTAGACTAACTCAGGACAGGGACACAGAGGAACAAACAGCAATTTCTTCAGAATAACAAAAAGGTAGGAATCTGCAACAAAGTTTCTTAAAATCCTTGCAATGTACAATATATTTCCCAGAGGGGAATGTTTTTTTCTGAAAAAAAGTGGAGTTATGCTTGAACTTGAAAAGCCATTATCAGAATCACTTTGGCGGGAACACGCACAAAATGACACTCAACACATTAAAAATATGGGACGTGATTCATACAAAAAATAAATGGACATATAATTCACCCTTGATTTTTTAAAAAGGTCGTGGGGGGGGGGGGGGGGGGGGGGGGGATGGAACTGGATAAAAAAAAAGATAATGTACAGCTGAAAATAATTCAAGAGGAGAAAAATAAGCACTTTTTAAGAATTAAAACTTGATACAGAGTTAATGGTTATAGATGGATGGCGGTATCTCAAGTTAAGGCATTTTGTGTTGAAACTCCCCATCCAATAAGATATGGGGAAGAACAATATAGCCTGTATATATATAAAATAATATTAGCGAGGGATGATTTGGAGGTTCCGCCATACATCAAAAAAATGGGAAAATGAATTGGGGTCACGAAGCAATAAATACAATATTGATAAGATCATGGATTTAACCCACCGCTCTGCTGTAGATATAAAGATGGTAGAGATAAACTATAAGTGTCTGGCAAGGTGGTATGCGACACCAGACAAAATAAGTAAATTTCAACAGAAGAAATCCTCGGAGTGTAGGAGAGGGTATAAGGCAATAGGAACAATGGCTCACTGGTGGGACTGCCCATAATCAAAAAATATTGGAAGGAGGTTTTACAACTA
This sequence comes from Lithobates pipiens, assembly GCF_037356315.1. Lineage (NCBI taxonomy): Eukaryota > Metazoa > Chordata > Amphibia > Anura > Ranidae > Lithobates > Lithobates pipiens. The sequence continues at coordinate 67,859,867 of NW_027507789.1, read as the reverse complement.
ATAAAGGAAAATACCAACAAAGAAATACCGGAAGATCCCTGGATATGCTTGTTCCATGGAGTGGATGGTTTGGTTAAACAATATAAAACAACTATAATTCCCCATTCTGATCAATGTACCGAAAAAGTCTTCTACCGAAAAAATGGCAGGAAGTGGACAGCCCTAAAAACCGGGATTGGATACTTGGTATAAATGAAATATACTACTTGGAGAGCTTGGACAATAGGTGGGAGGATGAAAAAGGGGTAGATTAAAAATATAAATGGGAAGGTTGGAAAATGTTTAAAAAGACGTGGAGATACGTTGAGGTAATAAGTCAATAATAGAAGGGGGTAATGATCGAAAAGGATGACAATAACAGTTAAAACAACTGTCCTCGGAGTTCACGGTAGGGTGTTGTGGGATGGGGGGAGGATGAATAAGGATAATGTTATGTATATTAAAGACATACGTAAACACGTGGTTTTGTGTGATGACATTTTATAAAATAAAGAATAAAAAAAAAAAAAAAAAAAAAAAGAACAAGAGGAGTAGCACAAAGATGTGAGCACACAATAGAGAAACAGTAGTACCTATGGTCAGCAGTGTCATGTGATGCCTTATATGCTCTACTTACTTAATAACTGATGAAACACTTGGGTGACACTTTCATCCCATCTGCACTGGAAGAAAGCCAGGCCTCCAGGAGTTATCTTCTGCTCATATTTCCTATAGAAATCCAAGGTCTTAAAAGTCCTCAGCTTCAGACTGTGACTGGGAAAAGAGTTCATTATTAGTTGGAGGCAAAGTGAATGTATAATGTTTTCTTCCCCCCTCTACAGATTAAAATAATTACACCCCAACGCCAGCCTATTTTTTTAGTATTGGATTGCAGTGGAAAGAGTTAAAGTACAACTTAAAATCCCTTGAATACCAAATCCAGCTTGGGTGGAGTCAGGCTCTTGTCCAAACATGCCTAAACTCATTCCCTGAGTGTAGTGCGCTGATCCCCCACTGTTCCTCCTCCCCAAGTCCTTCCAAGGGGCTTATGGGTGACATGTGGGATGGATCAAAAAAGAGGGCAATCGGGGATCAGCACACCAGACACCGCTTCTTTGTCCTCCTGACCACCAATTCCTTTATCTCGCTTTTCATACTACTGACCTCTATATGTTGCCCTACATCCTAATAACCCCTGTATGCCGCAATACATTCTATTGACCTCTGTACATTACCAGATATCCTACTGACTTCTGTACATGGTCCAACCTACTACTGACCCCTAAACACTGCCAAACCTGCTACTAACCCCTGGAAATTGTACAACTTACTTCTAGCACTAAGGCCAGCCTAAAACTAGTCAAACAAGTCAACCTACAATACCAATTTTTCTGCCTTCATGATTAACTCCAGCCTAAGACTTATGCAGGTGACCAACTATTCCCGAGATATGAAAAAATTGTGAATGAAAGTAAATGTTGAGTTTCTCCCTGCAGCTACCTTTTAACGTAAGCCAAGTTTAGATTTTTTTAATGAAATTTGTTTTAGTATATTTTTCAAAGTTTTCGACATGCTAGCTTTGCTTTTAATTAGGGGCTTGCTAGTTAAAAAACAAAAACAAAAATCGGGTGCTGTGCTGCACTCCAGTGATCTTTAATATCTTCTATGTTGTCCAGGAAGATCTCCACATCTCTGCCTACCCTGCATACCCTACAGCTGGGAAAGCTTGGCTTATGAATTAACAAAATAAATCATTTTGTTGTCCCACGGCACCCTACTTGTAAAGGTAATTTTCCCTGTTCAAGCCACTGTTGCCTGATGCCATGGCTGAAACACAGAGCTAAACTGGAGGCAAGCCAATACAGAGAACATGCAGCATGCCTAAATGTACCCATTTAGCAAGCGGCCAATGGTGGCAGTAATGAACCCGATGTGTGTGTAAAATCAGTATAGAGAAAGACAGGGCAGACATGTAATGTCCTTTCTCCCACACGAAAAAACTGCACCCATAGCAGTTGCCCTCCTGCCCCCTCTCTCGCACACAAATTACATGAGAGACAACTCTCAATTTCTGGAGCCGTGCAGCATTGTTGCCACACCATTACAGGAAATTACGCTAGCTGTACTTCACTGACAGATGCAACAGGTATTTGTGGGGTTTTGTACAGATACATTTATAATTAACCACTTCCCACCCAGCCACTGCACATAAACTGCCGGGTGGGAACTCCGTCCTGAGTGGACATTCCCGAACGTCCTTCAGAAGGAGTGGGATCGCGCGGACGTGCTCCCGATGCGCGTGTGTCCCCCGCACAAGACACAACTTGGAACGTCAGGAGAGCAATGTGATTTGCCCTCCTGATCTGCACGATGGCTGTGTCTAATCACAGCCATCGTACTGTAAACAGATGGGGGAGGGGTAGCATCTGACGGGATCGCGCCGCTGTGTGCCCACGCATCAAGGCAATCCCGATCTGCCTGTGCCCCCCAGAGACAGGAGAGAAGTACAACATAGGATGGCTCTGTGATTGGCCCTCCTGATCACATGACGACTGTGTCCACTCACAGTTGTTATGTAATGTCAATAGAGAGAGTGGTTGTAACTGCTCTCAACTCTTCCTCTCACACAGAGCCTGTCAGTGAGGAGAGGAAGAGAGATCTGTGCTGCAGCCGGGAGATCAGTGAGGTTTATAGCGGTCTACCCACTGATCACCCAGCTAGTGTCCCCAAAACGCAGTGTCCCCAAAACAGTGAAAACACCTGTCATACAGTGAACATCTGTCCCGCCATCAGGCACATCTACCGCCCGCCATCTTGCACAGCTGCCACCATCTGGCACATCTGTCGCTCGACATCTGACACATCTGCCCTCCAACATGACGAAAAGATCTTACAGCCCAGAGAAGGCTCTCCAGATACTCCAGAGTATGTTGGACGAGAGTAGCAGGGAACTCGCTCTGTCAGACTCGGATAGCGACTATGAGTCAGTGGAAAGCAGTGGCTCCGAGATGGAAACCAAGGAATAAATGAGCAGGCGCAGACATCCACCAGCAGTGCAGCACTCCAGGGCATCCATCAGCAGCGCAGCGCTCCAGGATGATATGCAGGCATCCACCAGCAGAGCAGCACTCCAGAGCATCCAACAGCAGCGCAGCACTCCAGGATAGGCAGGCATCCACCAGCAGTTCTGCAATCGCCCTAGATAGGCCAGATGCTAGCAACTAGAGTCTCCCACTTTTCTGCCATTTGTACCAAAAGAAGACTGTGGCCTGTGGGACAGCACGGACCATCCGCAAAGGCACAGAGATTGGTCGCCAAGCAATTGAAACAGGATGAAATGGCCAGTATGCGGACTGAAGAGGTACTAGCACTGAAGTGGAGAGATAAAGAGATGTCTACATACTTTCCACAATGCATGATGACACCTTGGTGGAACTGCAGAGAAGAAAAGGCCCCATCCAGAAGCCAAAATGTATCCATGAGTATAACCTATACATGGGGGGGTGGATATGAATGACCAGATTATGCAGCCCTACTTGGCCACCAGGAGATCACCGTTTTGGTACAAGAAAGTCGCCATTTATTTGATGCAACTAGCCCTGTTTAATTCATATATTATTTTTTCTAAGTGCACCCAAAGTTCCCTAACCTATCCATCGGTGACGTTGTCACAGCCCTTCTCTATCCCCATGGCCAAGTCCCTCAACTAATTCACTCCGATTCATTAGTCAGACTCCATGAAAATCACTTTCCCGAAATCCTCCCTCTTACCCAAACAGGTCGCAAACCCCCCAAAAATGTTGTGTGTGTTCAAGTAGAGGAAGACACCCGATACTACTGTTCTCAATGTCCCTCCCAGCCAGGCCTCTGTATTGGAACATGCTATCGGAGCCATCATACTGCACTACACTATTAGTAAAGTGAAGATGATTTTTTTTTCCAGTTTCCACTATCTGCCATTTCTGTGAATGACCCGGACTGTTAACAACTATGCCTCTGCCAAACATGTTTCTGCTTTCAACGTGAATTGACCTTGGCCTGTTAAATGACCATGCTTTTTGCCTGCCTCCTGAATTGATCATTTGCCCTGCCGCTGTACAGCACAGGGGTCTCACATATGTGAGGGGCTCCAGAAAAGGTTTTCGAGTGGAGAAAACATTTTTCTCAGGGATTTTACGTTTTCTCGGATTAGGGTCTGGAGACTCGGAGGCTTCATAGAGATTTGGGTGGGAAGAAGCCTCTACCCCTGTCCTCAGGTCTTACCTGACCAAGGCCCAATGTACAAAGTGCTGCCTGCTGCCACCTGAACTTGTCATGCCTCTGCCTGCCACCTGACCTGACCATGCCTTTGCCTGCCACCTGAACTGGCCATGCCTATGCCTGTTAGCTGAACTGCCTGCTAAATCTTGGACTGTACTGAACTATGTTCATACTTTTCTATATCTGTCTGCTGCCTAGACAATTCCTGGACATTTCCTTTGGCTGTCTGGATAAATGCTTTGACTGCTCTGGAACGGTATTCCTGCCTGCTAAAACCACAGGTGAGCTTTTTTTTGCCCTTTGCTCAGCAGAATGTATTTTGGGGTGTAATACTTGGTGTGTACATGCTATGTGTTAGAATCCTGAAGGTGCTACTTGCATGTCTGTATGTGGCCAAGTAGTGGAAAAGCCTCACACATGGGGTATCGCCATACTCCGGACGAGTAGCAAAATGTATTTTAAGGTGTAATTTTTGCTATGTACATGCTATGTGTTAGAAAGATCTTCTAAATTGACAACTTTGTGAGAAAGAAATAGGTTTTCATTTTCTTTCCACATTTTCCAAAAACTTGGGGTGTAATTGCAATTATGTCTGCACCGTGTGTGAGAAATAACTTGTAAATATGACAATTTAGTGAATATATATATATATATATATATTTCTTAATTTTCCAAAGCATTGTGGGGGAAAAAATTGCAACTTCAAAAAATTCACTATGCCTCTTACTAAATACCTCAGACTGTCTTCTTTCCAAAAAGGGGTCATTTGGGGGGTTATTGTACTGTCCTGACATTTTAGGGCCTCAAGAAATTAGATAGGCTTTGGTACATTTTCAATAATGCGTAGCATGGCTTGTAGACTCTATAACGTTCACACAAACCAATGATCATACACTTATCAGGATTTTTTTTTACCAAAGACATGTAGTAGAATACATTTTGGGCTAAATTTTCGACAAAATTCAATTTTTTTTTTGGTTTCTTTTAAAAGAGAATGTAGAAAATGTTTTTTTTTTTTTTTCAAAATATTCACTCCTTTTTTGCTTATATCACAAAAAAATTAAATCAAGTGGTGAATAAATACCACCAAAAGAAAGCTCTATTTGTGTGAACAAAATGATACAAATTTCATTTGGGTACAGTGTAGCATGACTGAGTAATTGTCATTCAAAGTGAGAGAGCATTGAAAGCTGAAAATTGGTCTGGCAAGGAAGGGGGTGAAAGTGCCCAGTGTTGAGGTGGTTAAAGTGGTTATAAACCTTTACATATACCCAGTGAAGCGACTGGTCTCAGGTAATACACAGAGAAAAAAAAAAAAAAAATCCTCCTACATACGTTGTACCCGTTTGTCTACAGTCTTCTCTACATCTGTTCAAAATGCTGAATTTTAAAGCTTGTCTGAGCTGTCAGAAAATAAGGGATGCAGAGAGCTGAAGTTTGACTCTGCAGAGCTCAGTGAGGAGAGCTTTGGGAGCTGATTAGCAGGCAGAGACACACAGCACAAAATAAACAGAGTTGAGGCTGTCAATCTGCTGCGTGTCCCATATTTCTCTTGGTGTCAGGAAAACTCAGAAGTGATTTACGCTGTTAGCAGAGGAACGGGGCAGCAGACAGAAACAACACCTAGTGCGCTTAATTGAGAGTATGCAGTATATATGCTTTGTTCATATTTAATGTCTGAGGTTTACAGCAGTACATATTTTTAAATGGGGGCTATAGTTCGACTAACATTTCTACCAGGTTTGCATTTCTGACTGTGACCACGTTTTTTTGTCCATGTGGCACCTGTACAAGACAAAGCGTGTAGTTGTCACAGGAAAATAAAATCACAGACAACAAAAAGTATTGCCAAAAATTATAACCTCACACCACTAAAAATGTGTTTTTGTCCCTGTTCGAGAGATTTCCCATGACTGTCTGTCTTGAGAGGAAGTGTAGGGATGGGATATAAAAATCTGGCAATAAAAATCTGACTTTGGCCGCGTACACACGGGCGGACTGTCTGACGGACTTGGTCCGCTGAAACGTGTTTCAGCGGACAATCCGCTCGTGTGTGGGCTTCAGCGGACTTTTTCAGCGGACAGTCTGGCGGACTAAGTCTTTCGGAATTTCCATAATATTGTCCGTCCAAACTTGGTTTTAGCGGACAGTCCGCTCGTGAGTAGGCTAGTTCGACGGACTAAGTATGGCGCATGCTCAGAAAGGATTTACACGGCCGAAGGTTGCATTGCAGTGTATTGGACGTCGAATTTCTAGTCCCGTCGTACGTGCCGTACACGTCATCGCGCAAGCTTTCAGCGGACTGTCTGTTCGTCGTGTGTGGTCAAGTCCGTTCATTCAAAAGTAGGACGGACTGTCTGTCGGATTGTCTGACGGACTTAGTTGGACGGATAGTCCGCCCGTGTGTACGCGGCCTTAAGCAAAAAAAAAAAAAAAAAAAAAGTTGACGGATGGGCTCTAATTGTATTCATTTGAGGAGCAGAGTCTGCGTTGCTTTAAAACACGCAAAATTCTACTTTTGTAAACAAAAAAATTGTCACGATCCTGAAACAATTTACTTGACAACATGTCTTAGACTGTAGGAGGAAACCTGCAAAAACCCATGCAGTGATCTCATTAGAATCAAACACCTTATTAATGTCAGGCAGTAGTTATGCTACCCACATACAGTAAACTACAAGCATCCAACATCAGCTTCTCAAGGGCCTCACTTTATGACTGTGATGTTCAGGGGCTTAAATCACGGGTATTGCTAGGTTGTACAGGGCATGGATTAACCAACTGTGAAGAGATGCATGTATAGGTATTCTGTAACCCAACGTGAACATCACTCCCTCCCACCCCCCATTCTCTTTCCTCTACCATCCTTTCGCCTCTTCTCTGTCCCACCAATACTTCTTGACATTGATAAATGAATAATGCATTGCAAGACAGTCTTTCATCCTACTATTTAGCCTTTTTTAGTGTTAAAATAGAAGTTTTACACTTCTTATCCAACACAAGGCTGTACAGCACAGAGTAGATTTCCTCACACCCCCTACAGACAAGTCTCTCCAATCTTCACTTCCCTCAACACTCCAGACTTACCATGGGTTTGGTCGCATCTCCTCTCTATAATCAATGCGTTCTTCTTGCTTAAACAAGATGAATATGTATCTATGGTAACCAGTGCCATTAGCAGGGAATGCAGGAAAGTAGTGACAGATCTCCTCTCCAGAAAGGACTTGGTTCCCAGGAATGTTTCCCCTGAAAGAAACAGTCATTAATTCACAAATGGGGGAGAACCAAACACAGAATAATAGCTTCATTACTTTACAGCATATGGCAAGAGTACTTACACCAGCCAGTGCACATATTCTGAGCCTGTATCCCTCAGGTGGCCATCTAAAAACATAACACAGAGTGGAGAGAATTAAAGAGCAGCAGTTTTACATTAATTATCAGAGGCAGACAAAGACAGGAGTTATTCTTTACTGGTCACCCAACAAAATATATAAAAGGCTTTTATCTATAGTGTTAAACAAACCTGGATTTGTAAAAAGAAGTGTCCACAAAGAGTCTTCCTGTGCGTCAAATGTCACCTCTGGAGCTACTGTGGCCTGAAGAAACAAATAAAGGTTATCAGCACTAATAGTATTATGTTAGCCCCCAGAACTAAAAACATTAATAGGGAGACACTTACCTCAGATGGAGTCACCAAATTTCCATAATAGACAGGCATAACTGTGTCATGTTCTGAATTATATTGGATATGAAGAGCAACTCTAGGAACAAAGGTGGCATCTCCAAAGAGATCTTTATATACTCCATAATGTTCAGCCACTCTCTGGATGTGATGTGGGCCACACGTTTGCTCCCATTCTGCTCGAACTTCATCCAGGGGTATGTGCACTATTGGTTGAACAAATACAGTGGGATTGTGGAAACTGGTTCATTTATGTTTTTTTTTTTAAAGTTATCTATTGGGTGTTAGCTTCAGCATCATAAAGGGATAGTCCACTCAAAGCCCTTTGTTTCTGTTTCAATTAAATCTCAGCGGTTTAAATCGCTCAATACTTTCATATGCATTTTGAGACCTAGCATTGAGTTCTATTTATGCAAGTTCTCAATGCCACCCACTTGCCTTGGTTATTACAAGCCAGATCTCACACCTATTCAACGTTAAGCCCTGGTTCACACCAGTGCGATTTCAGATGTGACATGCAATTTACAAATGGCACCTGAAGTTACATCTAATGTATTTATATTGCATTGTCTTAATTAATGTGAATTGAAGGAGTGCAATTTAAAAAATAGTTGCTGCACTATATTTTTCACGATTTCATGTACGACTTGCATTGACATGTGTACATGAAATAGCAAAGATGTCGGCAAGTCGCAGATGAAATCGAACAGTCCTGTGGCTTTGCAATCGTGCTGAAGTAGCATGATTTCAAAGCCGTATTCAGTGCGAACGGGGGCCGATTGTCCATTTTAGAGACTATGGCCAGTTTCTGACTGAACAATCAGCATCTACCCATTATCATAATATTGGTATAGTGAGTGGACTAACCCTTTAAATTGGAACTACAGTCAAAAAGTTAAAATTTGCTACATCAATGGGAACATTGTGCCTAAGTTCTATCCTGAAAAAATAGGATTTTTACTTCATACTTACCTGTAAAATCCCTTTCTTTGAGTACATCATGGGGCACAGAGTCAGGCTAATATTCATTACCTGCTTGGTTATACTTCATTAGGTGAATGGACCCTGGTAGACTAAATGTCTTAGGACAGGAAGTAATCCCCTATATAACCCCTCCCATACAGGAAGCACTACAGTTTTATAGCAAGCACTGAATCCTCAAAAAAGTGGGGAGGGATCTCTGCGTCCCATGATGTACTCAAAGAAAAGGATTTCACAGGTGTGACGTAAAAATCATATTTTCTTTTTCATACATCATGGGACACATCATGAGTTAGGCTAATATTCATTACTTGGTGGGACGTCCCAGAGGAATAGCCTTAAGAGGAGAGAGACACCCTGCCAAACAATAGCCATCAGAAATTAAATGGCAGCTCGCAGTACACTGCGGCCGAAAGTCGAATCCTCGCCTACTCGAACATCCACTTTATAAAATTTTGTGAACGTATGCATTGAAGACCAGGTGGCAGCCTTACAAATCGAAACCACAGATACCTGATGGCGAAAAGCCCAGGAGGTTCCCACACCACTGTGTACAATGAGCTCTCATCCTAAAGGGAGGAGCTTTACGTTTAAGACCGTAGGCCTGAATGACCAATTGATGGACCCAATAGGCATTGGAAGCTGCCTGCCTCTTCTTAAGTCCTTTTGGTAAAAAAAAAAAAAAAAAAGTGTTCCTCGGATCTCCGCAGATCTAGACAAATAAACCCTGACTGCCCGACAATGTCCAAAGAATGCAGTCGTCTCTCTTCCGCTGAACGAAACAGAGAGGAAAAAAGGCAAAATAACGTTCTGATTTAAATGAAAGGCCGACGCCACCTGTGGCAAAAAGGATGGAACAGGTCGAAGGATCAATTAGGGTTCTCTGCATGAAAGGGCTGCCAACTCTGACACCCTTCTAGCCGAGGTGATAGCCATCAGGAAGGCTAGCTTGCGTGACAGCAAGTCTAATGGAATTTCCTTAATAGGTTAAAATGGTTGTTTCTGTAACACAGACAGCAGACAGTTCAGGTCCCAAGGACACATAGGTGACCTATGTGGGGGGAAGCAAGTGATTTGCCCCCTGCATAAAGGTTCGGATCAGTAAATGGGAGGCTTAAGGCCTTTGGAAGAATACTGATAGTGCCGAAACTTGACCTCTGATTGTACTCGAAACCAATTTTATTTCCACAGCTGATTGTAGAAAAGAAAGAATTCTCCCAATCACATATTTCCGAGGATGCCATTTTCTGGCTTCACACCAAGCAAAACAAGTCTTCCAGACTTTATGATAAATCTTCCCAGTGACAGCTTTTCTAGCATTCACTAGAGTAGACACCACTGGTCCCGACATGCCATGGTCCTTTAACACCCTGGCTTCAATAGCCATGCCATTTAAATTTAGTAGGGGTGCACCGAATAGGTTTTTTGGTGCCAAAACCGATAGCAAAAATGAAAAATACCAATACCTAAACAGCACCGATACCGAAAATGGCTTTTTTTATATACTAAACTAAAAATTACTTGATATATAAAATTGTGTTATATTCCTTCATTCATTATAGTATTCATATTCAAATTAATCATTAATGTTATGAATAAAAGACTAGTACAATCCAGTAATGTAAATAAAGTATTTTAATAAAAAGCAACCCAAATAAATTGGACAGTGGACACATAAAAGAAAATAAAATACAAAATTATAATAAATTAAAGTAACTACAGCATATCCTGCAGTGCAGACAGTAGTCAGTGCACACTGAACCATAACAACAAAATAAAATAAAAAAGCTAATAAAAAAACAGGCATAAAAAATAATAAATAACTAATATATAAATGCCTAAGACTAAGTCTAAGAAGACTATTTTTATTTTATTAATTTTCAACTTAAATCAGGACTAGTAATTCAGTTCTCTCTCCCTAAGGTGTCAGCAGCTGCATGTGCAATAAAAGTGTATGTATGTAGCTGTGGGTTACATACATAGTCATACAGTAGACCACACTGTGTTCCAGCCCTCGGGCATGAGCGAACACATCCTGAAACACAGACTAATCTACAGCCTGGTCAACAGCAGCGGTGCTCAGCCAATCACAACAAGCAATGTAGACTAGTCTGTGTTTGTGGAGGTCTCTGCTCATACCCGGAACACAGTGCGGTATAGTGTATAGTACTGAAGTATGCAGACAGCCACAGATACAGAACATAGAGTTTTGCACATGCAGCGGGCTGACAGCTTAGGGAGAGACAATGACTGACAGAGTTTGGCCCAACAACAAACTATGTATAACTAAAGTCCCATACACACAGATTTTCTGCAGATTTTTGTCTTAAGATTTACCAAAACCATGTAGTGCAAGAGCCTGCCTGATTGCATATAAATTAAAACTCCTAAGGTTTGACCTCATATTATATAGTTTTGGTAAATATGAAGGAAAAAAAAAATCAGCAGAAAATCTGATAGTGTGTATGGGGCTTTATTATAAAAAACATCTAAGCATAACATAAATATGGCAGAAGGCCGTTATTCTGTTTCACAGTTTCTGTAAAATATAAGTTTAACATATGCTAATGCTATAATAATTTATTTATTTATTTTAAACTTGAGAACTAGTAATTTTTCCCCCCAAGTTCTATCCCTAAGGTGTCAGCAGCTGCATGTGTGATAAAAGTGTATGTATGTAGCTGCGAGTTACATACATAGTCATACAGTAGACCGCACTGTGTTCCGGCCCCCGGGTATGAGCGGAGACTTCCCGAAACACAGACTAGTCTACAGCAGTGGTGCTCAGCGAATCACAGCAAGCAATGTAGACTATTTTAGTCTGTTTCTGGAAGTCTCCGCCCATATCCGGAACACAGTGCAGTATAGTGCATAATACTAGAGTATGTAGACAGCCACAGAACATACCGTTTTGCATTTGCACATGCAGTGGGCTGACAGCTTACGGAGAGAGACATAGTTTGACCCAACGGCAACAAACTATGTATGTGCAGTAGTTCAAAAGCTGGAGTTCTCTCTTAAATTGAAGAAGTGCAAAAAACTGTAGAAGAACTACAATAAACATCAATTGGCACAACTAGACAATTGGAACATACTGATAGTCAGTCATACTATGTTGTATGTTCCAATTGTCCAACAGCACACTCCAATACCAATTAATTTACTATGTTCAACATGGTAAATGAATTAGTCTATGCTATGGATTTATAAATCTATTTCAGTAAAAGTGGCAGGTTTTGCTTTGAGAACAAAAGTTGTTCAGCTTTCTTACAGGAGAGATATTTCTCTTCTCATCAAGAATGAGATGCTACACTGAATAGTCTCTCAATCTCTGTACTGGTGCTTGGGGCAAATAAATATCTGCGTGTAATCTGTGCAAGCAAAGGAAAATGTTGTTTGTTGATGTGCCAGTACTCAAGGGGATTGTCGCTTCTGGTGATAGTCTGTTCAGCTAAATAATCGTTCAGCTGCACTTGTTGTGGCACTGCTATGGACTGGGGTGCATTCATGTAAAATTTCATCAAACATATACGATATGGAGAGAGCATGTTCCTCTTCACTTGTATGCAACCGTTTCTTATCACTTTCCTCTGTGCTACACCTCAAAACTCCTTCACCAGATGCTTCCACCACCTCCATTTGTGCCTGTATCATTTCCTGTGCACACTGCTTTTTCTCAACAGTGAAATAATACTCTTTAAACCGAGGATCTAGAACTGCTGCAATGCAGTACAGAGGGTTGGACTCTGTCTTTAAACCGGTTGGTAACGGCCTCCAGTAGGAGTGGTTTTAGCCCTTTTTACGCCATGATCTCTTTTCCTAGAAGATGCTTCATTGCATCTTCTTCAGAAATGGAATCATTAGTTGAGCTTATTTCTAGAGGTCGACCGATATATCGGCCGATATTTGCCGTTTTTTAAATAATAGGCATCGGCCGATTGTGCTGATAAAAAGCGAATATAGAACTGCAGCGGGACTTTGAAATTACTTCTGTAAGAAGTCAGTGTAAGTTGCCTGAGTCCTCATAGGAACACTTTCCTCCTCTCTGGGCAGACTGCCAAGAAAAGAACTAAATGATACAATGTTTACACTTGAATGAATGAAGTCATCTCTGTGTGTAGAAGTTCCCAGTTTAACCATTTAAAGACTAAATCTTTTCTGACACTTGTTGCTTACAAGTAAAAATCCTGTATTTTCTGCCAGAAAATCACTTAGACCCCCCAAAAATTATATATATTTTTTTAGCAGAGATCCTAGGGAATAAAATAGCGGTTGTTGCAATATTTTATGTCACACGGCATTTGCACAGAGGTCTTTCAAATGCATTTTTTTGGGAAAAAAATACACTATTTAAAAATAAAATAAAACAGTAAAGTTAGCCCATTTTTTTTTTTTCGTCCAAAAGTTTTGACTACCTGTTTTTATTTAATACATAGGTTTTTTTTTTTTTTTATCTAAATCATACATACAAGTAAACTGATTGGAGGTTTGTTTTGTTTAATAAATGTTTAAATGTAAGAAATTTTCTGTATCACTTATGAAGGCTGCTTTCACACTGGAGCGTTGATGGTAAAACGCAAGTTTTAGCGGCTCTTTACCATCATTTTAGCGGTGCTATTTGGCTGCTAGTGGGGCACATATAACCCAGCTAGCGGCCAAGGAAGAGGTTAAATGCGCCCATGAAGCACTGCTGCCAAATCGCATTGCATGAGCTTCGGCAGTGGTGCCCATTCATATCAATGGGCAGGAGTGGTGGAGGAGCGGTATACACCACTCCAAACGTGCTGCTTGCAGGACTTTTTTTTAAGATCCTGCCAGCGCATCGCCTCAGTGTGAAAGCACTCTGTCTTTCACACAGACTGCAGGGGAGTCATTTTGCAGGCACTTTACAGGCGCTATTTTTAGCCCAAAAGCGCCTGAAAAACGCCCCAATGGGAAAGGTGTGTTAGATCAAGGGGGATTAAAAAAAATAATAATAATAATAAATAAAAAAGGAAAAAAATAAATAAATAAAATAAAAATCGGCCTAACATATCGGCCCAAAAAAATCGGCATCATATATCGGCCGCCATGATTTCTAAATATCGGCATCGGCCAGAGAAAAACCCATATCGGTCGACCTCTACTTATTTCTTTTGTGAATTGTTCAAATGGGGATAGAAGAGACAAACTATTTTCAACTAATATCCACTGATGTGCGCGCAATGTTGCCGGCAGCTCGTAATCTGCAATGTATGCAGCTAAAACATGCTTTTTTTTCAAAAAGACTTTGCAGAATATAGTTGGTGCTGTTCCAACGAGTGGCTACATCTTGCTGCAGTCGTTTTGGTGGCATTCCAAACTGTATCTACAAAGCTTGTAATCTGGAATAAGCAAGCAGAGAATACTTAAAGTGACCCACAATTTTTCTTCCTTTTTTTTTTTATTTTTTTTATTTAAAGAATGCTGAATATACAGATATAAACGGTAGATGACAAGACAATCATCTGTAACTTTCAATAGATAGTCCCACAAACCTCTGCGACTCTAAGTATACAGTTATGACCATCCATCTAAACATGCTTGTCACCCTAGTAGCTGTGACTAAAAGATTTTAACTATAATTATCTAGGATTGCAACCAGAGCAAGCAAGGCCATCATTTGTCTGAGAGGGGATATCAAGGTATCCGGAACACTCCGCCTAGTAACCTGCGCTGCATATGTGCTATCATCGTGAATGGAAACCCCCCAGGGGGGAAGGCTAGTCTTGCGCAGTCGATCAGATCACTAGACGGCCTGAATTAAGCAACTGGGACTAGTCTTCTTCATCTTACTTAGGCTTTGGCGCTCACTCCTCAAGATATGGGAGTGGCGCTAATCTGGGGTAATGCATTCTAGAGTATTTTCACTTTTAGGGGAAAGAAAGATGGGCGACACCTGTGGTGTCTTGTGAGGGAAAAGAAGTAGCAGAGAGAAAGGGGAGTAAGGGTGGGGGCGTAAGCGGGGAGGGGGTGAGGATGAAGCACCAATGGGGGGGGGGCGCCGACCCAAGGCCCAATCCTGCAAAAGACTGCCCTTCTAAGTGTAGGACTTGTAATTGTCTGAGTATCTAAACAGATCCCATTGCATCCACCGCGCACCATGTTCCTCCTCTCTCTCCCCCAAAGCAGCCGTAAGGCGTTCCATCCGCTGTATGTCACTGATCCTAGCAAACCACTGTGTTACTGTCGGAGGGGACCGTTGCTTCCACATACTTGGAATACACGCCCTGGCCGCATTCAAGAGGTGCTTCAGCAGGGATTTGCGGTAGCGCTTACTGGACTTTGGGGTGAGGTTCAGTAGTATTGCCGCTGGGTTGTCCTTGAGATCCACTTCAGTGAGTTTGTGGATGATTCCCAGCACCTGCCACCAGAAGGGCGTCAGCACTTCACATTCCCAGAAGATGTGGAGTATCGTGCCAGTCTGAGTGCCACATCTCCAACATAGAGGACTGTGTCCCGGGAATATAGAGGCTAACACAGAGGGGTCCTATACCAGCGCGTAAGTACCTTGTAGGAGATCTCTTGGTATTTGCTACAAAGGGAGGACTTGTGCGCAAAAAAGAGGATTCTATTTTTTTGATCTGTTGTAAACTGGACCTTGAGGTCTCTCTCCCACTTCCTCAGATACGGGGGATCGTCTAAGGAGGAGTTGGTCTGCAAGATACTGTATGAGTTGGACAAGGATTTCCGTACCGGATCCTCTCCCAGACACAGTTCCTCAAAGGGTGTAAGCGGTCTGCGGAAGCTCCCATTTACCGGCAGGGATCTGAGAAAGTGCGAAAGTTGTAAGAGCCTCCAACCCCCCAGGCCGGATAAGCCAAAGCTAGGATATATATTTGAAAGGTCGCCCCAGTCTGATGGACCAGAAAACGAGGAGGCTCTAACTATGCGCTGCTCTGTGTGAAGCCTAAATGTCCGGTCAGAGAGACCAGGCCCAAAGTCTGGATGTCCAATTATAGGTGTCAGTGGAGAGGGAAAACTTGGCGTATTTGCAATTCTAAAGTATCTGTGAAGCTCCTGTAGAGTGGGTCCAATTAGCGGGTGGGGAGGGGAGAGATTGGGGGACCCAGCTCCACCCCACGGCAGGCCTTCAAGAGGAGACGTTACTGATTCTTGTTCTAGACTAATCCACAACTTGTGTGTTTTATGCCGACACCAGTCTACCACCCTGTTCATGTGGTCTGCCATGTAGTATAGGTCCGGGTCAGGAAGACCCAACCCCCCTCTGAGTTTTGGTCGGTGTAATAAGGAGCTTTTAAGCCGCGCTGGCTTGCCCTGCCATATATACTTAATGAAGATCGTGCGCAGTTTACGGAAGAAGGTCCGTGGAATCCTTACCGGTAGAGCCTGTAAGAGGTATAGCAATCTTGGCATGATGTTCATCTTTAATACGTTGCTTCTACCGAACCAGGAGATTGCCAAGCCCCTCCACCTCTCTAGGTCTAAGGCGAAGGTGTTCAGGAGAGGTTGGAAATTTAGTTGGTAGATGAGGTGCAATTCTGCGGGAATTCTGGTGCCTAAATATTTGATTGCCCGGTGCGACCACCTGAAGGGAAAGTTGTCACTTAAGGCAGCCCGGGAGCTAGGGGATAGGGAAACGTTCAGCGCTTCTGATTTCTGGAGGTTAATTTTAAAGTCCGAGAGCAACCCGTATTGGCGTAATTCTGCTAACAAGATTGGTATCAAGATGTGGGGATTTGAGATGTAAAACAACAGATCGTCTGCATAGGCTGCAATTTTGTGGTGGTATGCGCTCGTTTCAAGTACTTTAATATCCGGATTGAGCCTTACGTGTTGTAACAAAGGCTCTAAGGCGATTATGAACAGAAGTGGGGAAAGAGGGCATCCCTGCCTCGTCCCATTGCTGATCTTAAAAGGGTTGGAGGCTACCCCATTCACTCTGACTGTTGCGGAAGGACAAGAGTAAATCGCCGATACCCAGGACAGAATGGAGGCTGGCATTCCGAGGCGTCGCAGAGTGGCTAATAGGAAAGTCCAATTCACTCTATCAAACGCCTTTTCGGCGTCGGTCGACAAGAGGAGGAAAGGTATATTAAGGTGTTTGGCCCTAGCCACGACATTAATCGTCCTGATCGTGTTGTCCCGTGCCTCTCTGTTACGGATGAAGCCGACTTGGTCTAAAGGGATTATACGCTGGAGGACAGAGCCTATCCGTTCGGCCAGTATCTTAGTAAACAGTTTCAGGTCGCAATTTAACAGGGAAATAGGCCTATAGCTTGCACAGAGAAGCGGATCCATCTCTGGTTTTGGAATTA
Organism: Lithobates pipiens; assembly: GCF_037356315.1. Classification (NCBI taxonomy): domain Eukaryota; kingdom Metazoa; phylum Chordata; class Amphibia; order Anura; family Ranidae; genus Lithobates; species Lithobates pipiens. The sequence continues at coordinate 67,842,665 of NW_027507789.1, read as the reverse complement.
CAGAGATGCTGTCCCGCCAGAACTGCTGCAAGCCAACATGAGCATCCAATATTGCGTTAAAGGCAGAGACGAAGTGGGTTGCTAACTGACTGTGGAAATTTTTGTAATAAGAGTTTGTGAAGCCATCGGGGCCAGGTGCCTTCCCCCTCTGAGCTCTAGCCAGCGCGTTTGTGAGTTCATCTGCGGTTATTGGCTGTGACAGTAGGTCCGCCTCTTCTTCATTGAGCGAGGGCAAGTCCGCCGCTTCCAAGTATGCCTCTATAGCTGCAAGGCTACTCTGGGGCCGATCTCCCGGGGGATGTGAATGTAGGTTATATAGTGCTTCGTAAAAAGCCCGGAAAGACTCCGCCATTTCCGCCGAGTCATAGATTTTAGTTCCCATGGAAGTAGACAGGGCCGGGATATAAGAAAGGTTACGTTGGGTAGGTATGGCGTTTGCTAAAGTTCTACTGCATTTATCTCCAAACTCATAAAAGGTTCTGCGTACCTTCCAAATGTTATTCCTGGAATGGAACAAGGAGTGCGCTCTGATCTGCTCACGGAGGGTAGTTACTTCCACCTCAAGATCCCTATCTGGCTGGGTTTTGTCGCGTTTTTCGCATTCGTGAAGCTTTAACAGCAGCTCCGCCAATGTTTTCTCTTTGGCCACTTTAAGCCTGTGGCCATGTTTTATGAATATGCCCCTTATGTAGCATTTGTGTGCTGACCAAATAGTTAGGGGATTAGGAACCGAGTCTTTGTTTCTCTCAAAGAAGAGTCCAAGCTCTCGCACAATGTCTGCCCTAACCTCTGGGTCCTGCATAAGGGATTCGCTTAGCCGCCATGTAGCCTTTGGTGCTGTGGGGCGCTGCATGGCTAGGGTTATGGAGATCGGGGCGTGATCTGAGAGCGCAATATGCCCAATCTGAGTCCCGGAGACTAGCAGGATCGTCGCATGGGAGACCAAGAAGAGGTCTATCCTGGAGTAGGAGCCATGAACTGGCGAGAAGAAGGTGTAATCCCTCTCTTGCGGATGAAGGATGCGCCAAATGTCTACCAAACGATATGAGTGCAACAGATCTCTAACTCGGTTTCGGGCTCTCTGGGAGAGGGCCGAAGTTCCTGTCGAGGAGTCCCTCCGAGGGTCAATGGTGAGGTTGAGATCTCCCCCTAGCACCAGTGTACCCTCTGAGAAGGAGGCCAGGGCGGTCAAGCATGATTCCAGCAACGGCAATTGGTCCACGTTCGGCAGATAGAGGTTCGCGAAGGTATAGGTCTGCGACTACAGTGTACCCTTAACAAAAAGGTATCTGCCGTCACTGTCGGCTTGGAGGTCTTTCAGCTGCCAGGGCAAAGTGTTGGCCAGGAGGATACTCGTGCCCTTCGATTTAGAGGAAGACGATGCACTGTGGTACACTGTTGGGAAGCGCCTACTGGTAAGTTTAGGGATCTTGTCTGCCCGAAAATGGGTCTCCTGCAAGAATACCACCTGTGGCCTTTGTCTCCAGAGGTCTGTGAGGCAGCTGGATCGTTTCTCTGGGACATTCAAGCCCTTCACATTCCAGGAAACTACTTTCAAAGACATCTCAGCCAGGGCAGGGCTGGGCCGGCGGGTTACCCCAGGCGCTGGGGCGGTAATTAGCGTGTAAGGGAAGGAAGGGAAGGGGGAGGGTTGGGGGAGCTGGAAAGAAGAGTTGGTGAAAGGCTTAAAGGGGGCCCAACTCTGGGAGGATAGAGAAAAGGAAGATAAGGGGGGAGAATTGGGAGAAAACTAAATCTCCAAACGGAGGATTACTGCCTATCGTGGCAGCAAAGGCCTAGTGTGGGGAGTGGTAGGGCACTTCTGGGGTCAGGCCCCTGGAGCACAGGGCTCCCCCAGTTACTCCAAATGTAGGCTAACTTTTCAGTGATCGCTTAGGATTAAGCCGCTACTCAATATGGACACAGCAACAGGAGGCTATACAATATATAACATTAACCATTAAACAGCATTTCAACTGAATTCTCTGAACAACCTCAGAAATATAACTTTCTTCAACCACCATAGTACATTCCTAACGGCATTATTAGGTGGGGAGACCGCCCGCCCCCAGGGGCTAGAGCCCAGTGGGAGCCAGCTGTGCCCCATCTCCAGAACCACATGCCCGAGTGTGTGACGTCTCAATGTGGACCAGCACCGTGTGCCATTCCATACATTTGTAAGAACAGTTAACAGCGTATAGGGCACACCCCAAGCTCAAAAAAAAAAAAAAAAAAAAAGGGAAAGGGGGGGGGGGGGGGGGTGGGGGGGCTAGGGGCCCGAGGCAGAACACCAACCATGGCGAGCTGTCTTCCCTGATTGGGCCGAGAGCCCCCGTCCTAGTAAAGCTGAGGGTATGTACCCCAACTCTTGTGCTAATGCCCTGTGCCAGCAGGAGGAGGGTCCCCACAAGCCACCCGGGCGGATCCCGATCAGGGGAACCCCAATCTAGTCTCCACCGGAATGTCCCGTAGAGGCACCCCCCAGCCCCAAGCACCAACAATGGGTGGTCTCCCAGCCTGGGCACACCCCCGACCACCCCGTTTTGAAGCCAGACCCTCAATCTGGTAAGGCCCCCAGAAGTGTGGGGACCTCTCCTATGTAACTGTAAAGGCTAAATGGGCCGGGCCCCCCTGGATCACCTCTATGTGTAGGTCCAGCCAGGCAGTCTCCAGGCCCCCACCCCCTCCCCCTCCAACCCAAAGTAAAAGGGGAACGAACATAAGTATTCCAGTCTTAGACCGGGAGCTCACGGTTCCACGTCCTGTGAAGCTTGAGGTTGCCAGTGGTTACAGTTCATCTCTGTGGTTTTGTTGCGAGCATGCTGATTCTGTGGGAAGAGAAAAAAAAAAAAAAGAAAGAAAAAGAAAAAAAAAAAAAGGGGTAAGCAACAAGCACTGAAGACACCAATCAGGGTTCGTTGTCTTGAGGATCTTGCGGTCTTCTGCGCTGAGTACGACGGTAGCGACGTGACCTCTGGGGTCTAGCTGTATTGCTTGCAGGTGGGTTTTCGTTGCCAGTCGGTAGAACAAACTCCAGCCAGTTGGGTAGTTGTAGAGCAGGAAGTCCCAGCGACCTGAGGAAATCCGGAACATCTGCGGGGTGCCGGAGGGCATATGTTCTGCCATCTTTGCGTACAATCAAGTGGAACGGGTGGCCCCACTTGTAAGCGATCCCCCGTTCATTGAGTCTCTCAAGCAGCGGTTTCATACATCTACGCATCTGGAGGGTCCTCCTCGAGACATCAGGTAAGAGGGCAATTTGGGCGCCATCAAAGTCTATTTTACCCTTGTGCCAGGCTTTGTAGATGATGTCCTCTTTAACAGTGAAATCATGCAAGCAGCAAAGAATGTCCCTAGGTCTATCGTCCGTGGAGCGTCTGGGTCCTAGCGTTCTATGGACCCTGTCAATTGCTATTGGCGTCTCCGGGGGTTGCTCTAGGCAGTTATTGAAAATGGCCGTCACAGTCGCCTTGAGATCCGCCTGTCGGGTCGCTTCTGGTAAGCCGCGTATTCGTATGTTACGCCTGCGGTTCCGATTTTCAAGATCGTCTACGGCGAGATAGAGCTGTGCGATTTGTTCGGTAACTTCCTCCTTGACCTTTTGAAGTTCAGATACCTCCTGTCGGGGGACTGAGGTGCCTGCTTCCACTGTAGCGACACGGGTGGTTACGTCCGTCATCTCCTGTCTGATCCCTGCAATCTCTCCCCTCAGTCCACCCTCAATCTTGGATGCCACTGAGTCCAAGTCTTCCCTGGTGGGCAGTTTTTGCAGGAGCGCCCATATTGTCTGCTCATTACATGGTAGAGATGGGGGATCCTGCAAGGGCAGAGCCAGTGAGGAAGTCCCTGCTTTCAGCAGCTGCCGAGCAGGGAGCAACTGTGTCCCCTGTACAGGTTACTGGGAGGCTGTGGCAGCGTGTCTGTCCCAGTGCAAAGCTCTGCAGTGTTCCCCTCCTGGGCTGCCCAGCGGCGTTAAGGACAATGAGCCCGGGAAGCAGGGGGAGAGATCGCTAGGCAGGGAGAACGGCGGCATATCATTACATGATTCTGTTCTCTCCCCTCTCCCCGCCGGCGATCCGTGCCCCGTCCTCGTGGCTGATGCGGGCGCCATCTTGGCCGGGTCCGGGGTAGAAGCCGGCGGCTGTAGCTGTACCAGGTAGCGGTCCATGTGTACCACGGGAGTCCCGGAGCTCGGGCACTACGTCGCTGCAGTCCTGGAGCAGATCGTGAGGCCGGAATGTAGGGTAAGTCTGCTGGATCGGAGCCTAGGAGAGCCGCGGCCCGGGAGCCTCAGAGAAAAGCGGCTTCACTCCCTCATGCCGAGACCACACCCCCATTTTTCTTCCTTTTGATACAATATCAGATATGGTGCGCTGACTCAGCAATCCTTCATTCACAGCCAATTGCAGCGTGTGTGCCATACACGGTATGCTTTTAAGTTCACTGTGCTCCATTGCCTTTGCCAAGTTCCGTGCATTATCTCAGACAATCAAATGCACTTTAGACTTGTCAATGTACCAAGTGTCAAGTATGGTTTTTTAAGCGTCAGATATTGCTGCTGCAGTATGTGATCCAACAAACTCACATGCGTTAAGTAAGATGTTTTGTCATCTATCCACTGAGCTGTCAGGCTTAGCATGCTCCTTGGACTGATGTCTAAACTCCAAAATGTCGGTAGTAAAACTGACTGCTATGAGGTCAGTAGTCATGAGCTCATGAACGTGTTTTCTAACACTGCAAAACAATTCAGGTAGATGGGCATCTGCAAAGTAGCGTCTTCTTGGTAGTGAGTAAAGCGGCTCAATATGTTGCATGAGCCTATGGAATCCAATGTCCTCCACAACAGAGAATGGCTGGTCGTCTAATGCAATAAATTTCAGAATTTTATCTATAATGGCATGAGCTTTGTGACTGTCACTTGCAAATTTTTTAACCTTTTCAAAGACTGTGGCCACAGATGGTGTTGAGCCTGAGGCACTTTTTGGAAGGGGCACTGTTTTCTTGCAATCTGAATGCTGAACTGGGTGATGTGTTTTCAGGTGGTGTATCAAACCTGTTGTTGAAAAATGCCTTGGCACTGTACCCCCCCTTGAAAATTTCTGCTGAGCAAAAACTACAGATTGCAAATTCTGGGCCTTCATCAGAAACTTTAAAATATTTCCATGCTGCAGACATGGTCCACCTTTGCTGGTAGTGTAGAATATTAGCATAGAATGATCTATAGTAGGAGTGAAATCTGAAGGGGGGGGGGGGAGAGAGAGAATGAAATCTATTTAATGTTTATGTTTGTCCTCTTGTTTGTCCTCTTTTACAATAGATAAACCTTCTGAAGAAGACCCCTGAGTGGGTCGAAACGCGTAAAGGATTACTTTTATCTATGTTTTACTGTGTATACAGATGTAATAGGGTTCATATGATGTAATTTCCCTGTCTATACATGTACCATTATTCACCAAGTGGAGTTCAATTTCCTGACCACCGTGTCACCCATTTAATTCTTTTATCAATAAATAATTGTATTACAAACTTTCCGCGTCATCTCAGTAGTTATTCCTACTGTGTATATATATCAGCCCTCACAGGTAATATATGCTGTTAAAAACCCCACCCAGGGGATATCTTTTTGTTTTTTCTATTTAAAAGCTAAACCCAAGGATGCAGCTTTAAAAAATAAAAAACTAACCAATCCTTTTTTTTTTTTTTCTTTTTTAATGGTGCAGCTCTTGCCATGCAAGGATGTTATGTCTGCACTGCAGTACGTCTGACTTGTACCAGAAAAATAATTGCACTGATTAAATTTGATTTGAAAATGGAATGGATTGCTTCCAAATTGCAATGATATTTTGAGCTATTCTGTAGTATACTATAATAACAATAATATATAAACTTCATGCGCTTGTCATTGAATTTGTCACTTTGACAGCATAGTATTATAAGTTATACAACACTGATATGACAGCAAACACATGATTTTTTTTTTAAACAGGACAATACGCAATAAATATAATATAGATTTATTAAATATATATTATATTTATTGTGTACTGTCATGTTTAAAAAATTCATGTGCTTGCTGTCATGTCAGTGTGTAGTATATTCTATGCTGACAAAGCGACAAATTCAATGACAAGGGCATACAATTTATAGTATAATACAGAATAGCTCAAAAAATAAATAGCATGCCATTCCATTTCAAATCATATTTAATCAGTTCAATTATATAAAATCTTTTTGCTACAAGTCAGATGTACTGCAGTGCAGACAGACAGACATTTAAATACTTTTGCATGGCAAGAGTGGCTTGTGGTTTAACAAAGGCCAAGTAGTAAGTAATGCATGTTTGACTGCTATAGACAGAAAGATCATTTCCGTTTCAGTACTATAGTAAAATAAAGAATACTACTAGTTGGATTGTTTCTGTAAGACAAAAGGCAATGCTCACTGGCGAATAGTAGTAATGGTAGCCATCCAGGAGGGACAGTGCCCACTCTTGTACTTGAGCATTTGCAGCCCTCTATGAAGCCGCCCTTCAGGTCCCAGCAGCATCTCTCATGTCCCAGCAGCGTCTCACAAGCATAAGGAGCATCCGCAGGGAAGGTGCCAACGTCTCAGCAGGGAACGTGCTTACAAGTACGGCGTCTTAACCACGAGGAACGTGCACGCCGCCCACACAAGTGACGTCACCCTCTGGTTCTCCCACCGCTACTGTGCATGCCGATAATGGCACCAAAAATTGCGCAAGAGTTCTCTTTCGGCAAAATGCCGAAAATGCCATTTTCGGACGATATGTTGTTTCGGCGGCCGAAATTTCGGTGCATCCCTAAAATTTGTAGACTGTAAATTGGGGTGGTATATAGGACCTTGAGACAGTAGATCAGGGCGACCTGGCCTGTCTATTGTCAGTCTCACAATCTCCAGGAACCAGGGCCTTCTGGGCCAGACTGGTATCCCCCCCTCTCTGAATCCTGCACAACAAATGTGGAAGGAGAGGGATCGGAGGGAAAGCATAAACCAGGCAGTACTGGCTCCATGGAACTATCAGAGCATCTGCTCCAACTGCCAGAGGATCTCTCATTAAAGACACAAACTGCTGTAGCTTGTTGTTGAACCTGGATGCCAGAAGGTCGATCTCTGGCCATCCCCAATGTTGGCAAATTTCCTGGAACACCTCTCGGTGTAGGGACCATTCCCCTGGGCAGATCTGCTGGCGGCTGAGATAATCTGCCTTCCAGTTCTCTACTTCCAGGATATGGACTGCCAATATAATTGGCAAATGTCCCTCTTCCCAGGCTAGTATGTAGTCCACCTCCTTCAGAGCTGAATGACTCCTGGTACTGTCTTGGTGGTTTATATGCCACTGTTGTGGCATTGTCGGACTGAACTCTGATGGCGCAGTCCTAAAGCTCAACCGTCCAGGATCGTAGGTGGGCAGGGTCTGCTCTGTCCCTTACCATTTCCCCTGAGCTGTGAGCCCATCTAGGGTCGCTCTCCAACCTGAGACTGGCATCTGTAGGCCGTACTCTCCAAGTTATCAGGAGAAAGGATTTTCCCTTTTTCAGCTTCTGATCCTGCAACCACCAGTTTAGGCTTAAGCATGCCTGAGGAGATAAGCCCATTGGAAAATCCAGGGCTTTTCCTCTGTTCCAAGCCAACAAGATGTCCTGCTGTAAAGGCCTGGAATGGAACAGGGCAAAAGGACCTGCCTTGGAGGATACCATGCTCTTGCTTGGACTGTGTTTAGAATCAGACCTAAATATCTTAGACTTTGAGCTGTTCTCAAAGCTGACTTTTCGATATTTATGATCCAGCCTAAGCTTTTCATATACCTCACCGTGTATATTATGCTCTGTTATAGAGCATGTACTGAGTGATCTCTGAGCAGGTGGTCAAACAGATACCCGAGCACCAGGATCCCTTGGGCCCTTAAGCTACCCAGTACTGGTGCTAGGACCTTTATGAACACCCGGGAAGCTGTAGAAAGCCCGAAGGGTAGCACCACAAACTGAAAATGTTCCTTGTCGTTTTGACATACCGCAAAACGTAGGAACCTCTGATTAGGCTGAAAGATAGGCAAGTGTAGGTATGCGTCCTTTATATCAATGAAGGTTAAAAAGTCTCCCCTCTGGAGTGAGGTTACTACTGAGTGGACCGACTCCATCTGAAAGGACTGTATCAAAAGATACTTGTTCAGGGATCTTAGGTACAAAATGAGCCTTGTTTGGTTTCTGAACAGTAAATAGGTTTGAGTAAAACTCTGTGCCCCTTTTGGATACCAGAACCCCTACAATCACTCCTTGATGCACTAGATGTAGTGCCTGAAGCAGTAAGTTTCTTCTTGGAGGATCCAAGGGAACGCTGGATCTTAGAAACCTCTGAGGGGGCACCCCTCGTAACGCCAGCCTGTAACCGCAAGCTATAATTGAGGTGACCCACTCGTCCTGAATTTTTTTACAAATGTCCGCAAAGTGCAGCAGCCTTCCCCCCACCTGATGGAGGGAGGCGTCCCCTCAAAAGGAGGGCTTGGTGCTGGTTTTAGAAGAATTTTGGACCCAGGGCCTTTTCTGGCCCTGGCATTGTGGCTTGCCCCTGGCCCTAGCGTCCTGTTGACGGCAGAACTGCCTTGACGTTGAAACATTTGAGAAAGCAGTCCCTGGGCTTTTAAAATGAGGGACGTTTCCCCATGAAAGCGAGAAACCAACCAATAACTTTTTACAAGGAAGCTCGGCTGACCAGTTCTTAAGCCATAAAAGTCTGTGCATATGTACAGACAAGAGCCAGACGAGAAACCTGCTGTATTTGATCCTTTAAAGCATCAACAGGAAAACACAGCGCTTGAGGAATATCTGTCTTACTTTCAGGCAGATCATCCTCCTGGTTAGGCCTATCAGGCCGTTAGACCTGATCCTTTATGGACTGGCAAATACCAATTGCTGCAACAGCTGGTTGAATAGCTGAACTGGCCAACGAAAAGGAAGCTTTTAATAATTACAATTTCTTGTCAGCAGGGTCTTTCAAGCCCTGTGCTTTATCTACCAGACAAGTTAAGTTCTTGTTTGAAGGAAGATTGCTGAATCTACGGCTGGCATGCTCCATTTTTTTTTACAAACTTTTCATTTATGGGATATAAAAGGGAAAACCTTTTAGGAGGTTAAAAAATGTCCTGTCAGGAAGTTCCCAATCAACATACACCGCCTGTTCCAACAGGGGGTGTAGCGGGAAAGTCTGTGCGACCTGAAAGGGTCTCAGAGATCCCAAAGAGGACCAGGGGGGCTCGGTCACCTCTGTAAGAGGCAGCTTAAAGGCAGAACTAACAATTTCGGTCAGAGCCAGGATCAAAAACCTCTGTGACTGTGGGGCAGACATCGAGTGGATATCTTCTTGTCCAGCTTGCTCGAAAGCAGACTCATCTGCCGGGCAGTCAACTGAATCCTGAGCTTTAAGCTCTTCCACATCCTCAACCCATTCCTGCTCCAGACGAGTCCAGGGAGGGGGACCTGTCATGCTTCCTGCCACCCTGTGGGATGGAGGCAATCATGTCGGCAAATCCTGTGCTCTAACTCGACTAGGGCTGAGGACAGTTCATCCTTAGTGATAAAGGGTGAAGCAGCAGTGTTGACTGTAGGCAGAATACCAGATAGGCACAGCGGCTCAGATTGCCTGGGAGACGCTGGTATTTCAGGGGACACAACACTAGGTATATGACTAGGTTCATCAGGAACTACTGATGATGTAGGTGTGCCCTTCCGTTTGGTGTTAGCACCGCTCCTCTTTTTGGAAGACATTCAATGCCTGCAAACAAAGAGTACATGGGTGTAATTAAAACACTTCAGAAGGGAGACCCTTTAATAGGGCTCTTCCTGTATGGGAAGGGTTATATAGGGGATCACTTCCTGTCTGAAGACCTTTGGTCTATCAGCGTCCCTTCACCTAATGATGAAGCATAACCCAGCAGGTAATGGATATTAGCCTGACTCTGTGTCCCATGATGTACGAAAAAGAAATGTGCCTTTTTTCTCAAAATATTTCTTCCCAATATGCGAGTGCACCTAGGCACAGTTATGCATACAACCTCATAGCTGTATGTTTGTAGTATGAGATCTCAGGTACTGCTGTCTGACTGATACTCTCTGAAAATTTGGAGTGAGATTTGGTGATGTCACTACTGTGCTGCTCGCTGTCCTCCTTGTTAGAGGCTCTTACGTGCCCTGCTTCAACCCAAATGATCACCACCTCACAAAAGGTACAGAACAAGGTATTCCAATTTAGTAATGGAAGAAAGAGCTGTTGGGACACCACCGGCAACACCGGTGGTTAGTCCTTTGCCCTTTGTCTGACTTTTTGGGGCATTGCTTCCAGAGTTCAGTTCCTCTTTTACAGAAGTAGAAAGCCATTTTTTTCAGAGTGAAAACAGTTCAGAGCCTTCATTTTATGGCTGTCAGTCTCAATTAGGTATATTTCTGACCACATTCTGATCCAGTGGCAGAGGAAGAAGTACAGACATTTGAATAGGGACATGGACAAAAAAAAAAAAGAACAGAACAGAAATGATAGGTAAACACTCTGTCCAAAACTATGCATTAAAAGGAGGACTCAGCTAAGGAAAGAAATCTATGGCAACATACATAGATAAAACCATAAACTATGCAAACCAGATAACATACATGTACGGTGACGTGCAGCTCTTTCTAATTCTGTGTTACTTTGATTGTCCTTCCATATCTTCATCCGGGCCTTCTTTAATTCTGTTAAAGAGGGTGTCAAATAGGGTAACCCAATGTCCACCTTCTCTGGCACGCCATCTGGTGAAAAACAACAAAATACAAAAAAAAACAAAAAAACAAGTGTAATTGCTGGTAATAAACTCCTGAACTGCTCTCTTTAAAGTGGTGTTCCGCCAGGGGGAAAAAAAAAAAACATTAAAAAGTCACAAATACTGTAGCTGCTGACTTTTAATATATGGACACTTACCTGCGATGTCGGCATCCCAGCCGATCTCCGGATTGGCTCCCGGGTGCTGCCGCTACCATTCCTGGTAAGGGAAACTGGCAGTGAAGCCATATTGCGCATGTAAAGTGTGCTGCGCTTTCTAACTGGCGCGGCGGTGGAAGGTGCAAATTTTCAAGGGACAGCGCCGCAGTCTCCTGGAAGTGAGGAAAGGTACCTGTCAAAAACAGGTTCCCGTCCCCCCCCCCCCCCCTCCCCCCTAAAAAGTGGAAAATGCGGCACCGGAGGAAGGGGGGGGGCAGATAAGTGATAGTTCCACTTTTGGATGTAACTCAGCTTTAACCTCCTGCTTTACATACAGTATAGCAAATTTGCAATGAGTACACAGCTATTGTTACAGTGCCATAAAATTTCTTTATAAAAAAAAAAAAAAAAGTAGACAAAATTTGAATCACAATATATTTGTCACTATTTTATATAAATAACATAAAACTTTGCTTATTAGCGCAATGCTAGTTTACTTGCAAATTTCATAATACAAGATGTGTTTGAAATGAAATCTGGATACACCTAGCCTCATCACTCTTGGTGGCCGACTAGAACGTCACAGGTTGCCCATCAAGGCTTTGTAACATATCAGAACCTTTATCTTAAAGAAGAGTCATGCCCCCTGGCAGGAGGAGTATGGGAATAAAAGCTTGGCTCCAGACCACCTGGTGTAATAAAGGTTTAAGTGCTTGATTAACATGTCTGCAAACAGCTTCAAAGAAAGCCACTGCTGCCAAGATTACTAATGGACTGAGCTACAGGAGATGAAAGAATAGCCATCACTGGAGATCTGACTCAGATGGCAATGATTCATGGACAAACACTGCCCCTAGTGACGCTACAGCACGCTTCCTGGAGGATGGACAGATATTAGAACTGCCTGTTATCGCTTTTCCATTGGAAAGAAGGATGGGTGTTGTATATAGGTGGGGTCCGAATGCAGTTTAAAAGAGCTCATTAAATGGAGAGTCTCTCTCTGGCCATCGAGCCCAGCTGAAGGATAGCGACCACCCAGGACGACCTTACGCAACGTATCATTGATGTTCTTTTGTTTTATATGCTCTATAATATTTTACTTTAGTGTTTATATGTTAGTGTTCCTATTTGATTGGGAAATAAATAAGACTCTTGTTTTATTAAGCAGTATGTTTGTTTAACCACTTACAGACCGGACCATTTTGCTGGTCAAAGACCAGACCACTTTTTGCGATTCGGCACTGCGTCGCTTTAACTGACAATTGCGCGGTCGTGGGACGTGGCTCCCAAACAAAATTGACGTCCTTTTTTTTTCCCCACAAATAGAGCTTTCTTTTGGTGGTAAGGGATCACCCCTGCGGTTTTTATTTTTTGTGCTATAAACAAAAATAGAGCGACAATTTTGAAAAAAACTCATTATTTTTTACTTTTTGTTATAATAAATATCCCCGAAAAATATTATAAAAAAACATTTTTTTCCCTCAGTTTAGGCCGATACGTATTCTTGTACATATTTTTGGTAAAAAAAAAAAAAAAAAAAAAAAAAATCGCAATAAGCGATTATTGATTGGTTTGCGCAAAAGTTATAGCATTTACAAAATAGGGATAGTTTTATGGCATTTTTTATTAATAATTTTTTTTTTACTAGTAATAGCGGCGATCAGCGATTTTTATTGTGACTGTGACATTGCGGCGGACACATCGGATATTTTTGACACATTTTTGGGACCAGTGTCATTCATACAGTAATCACTGCTATATAAATGCAGTGATTCCTGTGTAAACGGCACTGGCAGTGAAGGGGTTAAGTGTTCCTAGTGGTGTGTTACTAACTGTGGGGGGGGGGGGGTGGGGCTGGGCTTTCATTTAGTGAACACTGATAGTTTCATAGTTAGTTTCATAGTTAGTAAGGTTGAATAAAGACACCAGTCCATCCAGTTCAACCTGAGTGTCTACAATTGTCCCTATACCTGTACATAGCACACTCACATTGGCCCCTGCCCTCAAGGAGCCCACAATCCAAGGTCCCCATTCATATACTAGGGACAATTTTGGAAGAAGCCAATTAACCTACCTGCATATCTTTGGAGTGTGGGAGGAAACCGGAGTACCCGGAGGAAACCCACGCAGGCACAGGGAGAACATGCAAACTCCAGGTAGGTAGTGTCATGGTTGGGATTTGAACCAGCGACCCTTCTTACTGCTAGGCGAGAGTGCTAACCACAGCATTTCCTCCATTGAGCCGCCCTGTGAGACGATTGCGGGTATGCCCGTGGCGATGGCAGGGCGGCATTGAAGATTGGACGTACCTGTACGCCAATATGCCTGCCCGTGCCATTCTGCCGACGTACATCGGTGTGCGCCGGTCGGGAACTGATTAATAGCTAACCTTATTGTACCATCACCATTAACATTATCAGAGTTTTGCAAGCTAGCTAACTACAGGAACAGACAAGTTAATACATATATATGGAATAAATAGAGGGAATCCATAATCACCCGTATTATTTATTTCATACACACACACACACACACACACACACACACACACACACAAACCAACCCACTCCTCACATTTTGTAAACATTTAATTATATATTTTCATGTGAGAACACTGAAGAAATTACACTTTGCTACAATGTAAAGTAGTGAGTGTACAGCTTGTATAACTGTAAATTTGCTGTCCCCTCAAAATAACACGACAGCCATTAATGTCTAAACTGTTTGCAACAAAAGCGAGCACACACCTAAGTGAAAAAGTCCAAATTGGGCCCAATTAGCCATTTTCTCTCCCCGGCGCCATGTGATTCATTAGTGTTACAAGGTCTCAGGTGTGAATGGGGAGCAGGTGTGTTAAATTTGTCGTTATTGTACTCAGTCTCTCATCCTGTTCACTGAAAGTTCAACATGGCCCCTCATGGCAAAGAACTCTCTGAGGATCTGGAAAATAAGATTTTTATAACAGCTTACCTGTAAAAATCCTTTTCTTGGAGTACATCATGGGACACAGAGCCTTAGTTATTAACTTAATGGGTATATAGGCACCTTCAGGTGATGGACACTGGTATACCCAATACAGGAATTTCACTCCCTATATAAACCCTCCTCCTTCTAGGAGTACTCTGTTTTTGTAGCAAAGCAATATATCTAAACCCCAAAGAGGGGAGGGACCTCTGTGTCCCATGATGTACACCAAGAAAAGGATTTTACAGGTAAGCTGTTATAAAAATCTTATTTTGTTTATTGTACATCATGGGACACAGAGCCTTAGTTATTAACTTAATGGGACGTCCCATAGCAATACTATTTGAGGGGAGAGAGAGAGAAACAACCGGCAGGGTGCCCCCAGACTTGAGGACCTATACTGCTGCCTGCAGCACACTGGCAATACCCTCATACCTCCTTACATACAGTTGATAACATTTGGTGAATGTATGTACTGAAGACCAAGTTGCGGCCTTGCAGATCTGAGCCATGGAGGCCTGGTGCTCAAGAAGCACTAACCAACCTGGTAGAGTGCGCTTTGACTTGGAAAGGGGGAATCTTATCCCTTAAATCATAAGTCTGAATTATAACTTGCCAAATCCACTTAACGACAGTGGTTTTCTTAGGACCCACTGGCAGAATAAATAAAACATGAGTCTTCCGAATGTGAGCAGTCTTCTTTAAATACTTTGACTGCTCTCAAGACAATGTAGTGACTTTTCTTCCCTGGAACATATTTTTGGAAGAAACAATGGCAGGACAATATCTTGGTTCAGGTGAAAACCGGAGACTACTTTTGGCAAAAAATTTGGACCAGGGCGTAACACCACTCTGTCCTCATGAATAATCAAGTATAGCTCTTTACAAGAAAGAGCTGCTAATTCTGAAACCCTCCTTGAGGATATAGCAACCAAGAACACCAGCTTCCTTGTCAGAAGGACTATGGGAATATGCTGTATCGGTTCAAATGGCTGTTTTTGTAACACTGACAAAACCAAGTTCAAGTCCCAAGGGTTCAAAAGGTGGTGATCTAACTGGTGGATTAATCCGCATCACCCCTTGAATAAAACCCTGGACTAAAGAATGTATAGCAAGCGGTCTTTGAAATAAGATAAAGCTGAGACTTGGCCTTTCATAGTACTCAAGGCCAACTTCATACCATGCCCTAATTGTAAAAAGCAAAGAATTCTGCCTGATATATCTCAGAGGGTGCCAACCCTTGGATTCACACCAGGAAAACATAAGCCCTCCAGACTCTATAATATATAGTTCTGGAAGCTGGCTTCCTTGCATTAAAGTAGAGCTAATGGAACCAGAAAGCCCACGTTTCTTCAGAATGTGGGTTTCAATAGTCAAGCCATTAAATTTAGCGCTTGCAAAGTAGGATGGAATATCGGCACCTGTGAGAGTAGGTCTGGCCGCAGTGGAAGGGACCATGGATCCTCCACTGCCATCTTTACTATTTCGGCATACCATAACCTTCTGGGCCATGCTAGTGCTACCAGAATTACCTGTTTTCTTTCCAGCTTGATTCTGCAAACAAGTGGTGGCAGCAACTGAATAGAGGGGAGTGCATATAAACCATTGAGAACTGATCCCACGGGGTCACCAACACATCTGTTCTACATGTGAATGGATCCCTTGTCCTAGACACAAGTTGACTAACTTCATTTTGTATCTTGATGCTAGAAGATCTTCGTCCGGTCACCTGTCTTTGACTAACAGTCTGAAAAATGTCAGGGTGAAGAGACCATTCCCCTAAGAATAATTGGTGGCGACTTAAGTAGTCCATCTGCCAATTCTCTATTCCCAGAATGAACACTGCTGATGGGCATGGAATATGCTTTTCTGCCTAAGCTAGAATATAGTTCACCTCTGTCTACACTGCAAGACTACTGGTGTCCCCTTGGTGATTGATATAGGCCATTGCTGTGGTTTTGTCAGATTGAAACCTGACAGGACAATTCCGTAACCTGGAAGTCCAGGCGTTCAGAACCAGATGCACTCCACGAATCTCTAGGATATTGATGGGCAAGGCTCTTTTGGTTCTTGACCACTGTCCCTGGACAGTTGCCTTCTCCAGTACTGCTCCCCAGCCTGAAAAGCTGGCGTCTGTTACCACTTTCCAGATAACTGGTCTGAAGGATTTTTCTTTAAGCAGATTCTGGGTTAGTAACCACCAATTGAGGCTTTGGGACACCCTTGGGGAGAGCCGCATTGGCAAGTCTAAAGCTTGGATCATTTTGTTCCAAGCATAAAGCATACCGTTTTGCAATAGTCTTGAATGGAACAGCTTCGAATGAAGCCACCATCTTTCCAAACAACCTCATGCAAAGGAGAATGGAGGGATCTCCTTTCGACCTGACCATCCACACCAACTCTCTTATGGAGTTGATTTTTGCCTGAAGCAAGAACACTTTTGTTCTGGCCTGTATCTATGATCAGACCCAAATACTCTAGCTTTTTAGCGGCTTTAAAGAGGAAGTAAACCCCGCCAAAAAAATTCTAATTTTCAAATGTTTGGATATTTATTAACATCGGCAATCATAATAGCTATAAATAATCCAAAAACGAGCGTTATAAATACCTTTTTTAGAAGTTTTATATTACACATCTTCCGGGTATCGCCCGCGCCATTGTTAGTGCTGATTTTAGAAGCCTTTGCGGACGTCATTTCCGCCCTTAGTTGGTGTCCCTCACGAAATCTCGCACATGCGCCGTAGCGTCATAACCAAGCCTCGATCTCGATTGCCGTTACTACGGCAACAGCATTTCGTCACATGAAATGCCGATCAAGGGTGTAATATATGTAGTGAACAGCATAGCTGTTTCCTTATATATATTACTCGAACATAGGCATTATAGATTTATTCAACCTAATTTAGATGTAATAACCTGGAAAAACGATATTTAAGAAAACATTAAAGAAGAAAATTTGGTTTTCTATTTTCTCTGCTCTGATTCACTCCCCTGCGTGACGTCTTGTTCAGTCACAAGGGGGAGTATCAGGAAGAGCAGAATGATATCTACATCACGAGACTTCTCCTCTGTGCCAGTCAGAGGAGAATCTCACATACATACAATGCAGGCAAGCCAAAAAAACACACGCGGCAAAGGATACATGCCGCGCTTGAAAGTCCATACTGCGCAATCGCGCATGACGTCATGGACCATAAAAAGGCGATTTTTATCAAAACTAAACAAGTAAGTGCACTTTCTCAGGCAGCGATCAGCTGCCTGTGTTAAGTAGTATCTGACAAGCTAAACATGTATCTGAGGGTTTACAACCACTTTAAGGAAGACTTCTCTAGGTTGAGAATCCAACCCAGATTTTCATTTAATTTGTTGTAATGTGTACACTTTGCTCCAAAAGAGCCACTGATTGGTCTATTATTAATAGATTGTTTAGGTACACCAAGACTGTTATGCCCTGTGCCCTTAACCTGGCTAGAGGTGGGGCCAGTACTTTTGTGAACACCCAGGGTGCTGTGGCTAGCCTGAAGGGCAAGGCTACAAACTGTAAGTGCTGCCGTTATATTTCGAACCACAGAAACCTTAAGTGAGCGGGAAATATAGGGACATGCAGATATGCATCCCTGATGTCGATAGACACCAGAAGTTCTCCTCCTTTTAGGATAGAAACTACTGACCTGATTGACTCCATGCAAAAGGAGTGGATCTTTAGGAACATATTTAGACTCTTTAGATCTAGAATGGGTCTGACATCCCCATTCCGTTTTGGTACCGTAAAGAGGTTTGAATAAAACCCCAAACCTTGCTCTTCTGTGGGGATCTGTATGATCACCCCCTCAGCTAGTAATCGGTCTAATGCCTGAAACAGAGATTGCGAGGCTGAAAAAGGTTCATCTACTGTTGTTTCCTCTGCAGGGGAGTAATCAGTTTGCCCTTTTTCCTGATCATCCCTCATTCTCTACCCACTGTTCCCTTGATAAGGGGTCTAAGGTGGGGGAAGAGGATCCAACATGCTTCCTATCCTTTTGGATAGCGGATATGATTAAAGTCGCTCTTGCCAGACTTCTGAGTATTGCAGAAGTCTTCCCACCACTCTGGCGGGGGGGGGGGGGCCTCTTCATAATGAGGCTTTAGCATTCTGCTTTGCAGATTTCTGGCTCCAGGGCTTCTTCTGTACCTGGGCCTGACCCTGAGGCTTTGTTCCAGAATCTGACGGTGGAGGCTGTCGCCATTGCCTAGAGGCGGATGCCCCTGGTGCAGGGGAAAGAGTCAGTTTAAATGAAGGGCATTTATACTTTTTGACTGCCAGGAGTACTCTTCCCTACTAGAAATCGTTTGGATAGATTTGTCCAAATCCTCCCCAAATAGCCATGAAAAGGGAAACTAGTCAGAAGCCTTTTGCAAGGTGCTTCGGCTTAACCACAGGGTCCTATACAGGTGTAGTAGCACAAGTGCAAGGCCGCCTGGTGAATAGAGTCTTTCATGGCGTCTATGGCAAAACACAGCGCCCTTGGTAGTTTGGCCAAATCGTAGGCCTGTTGTGCAGGGACCTCTTTAAGGACTTGTCTAAACTGGTTCCTTAGGGACTGACAGATGCCTATTGCTGCAACTGCAGGCTGAGTAACCGCATCTATAAAAAGGAGGATTTTAACAGAAATTCCAATCTTTTATCAGTTGGATCTGTAAGCATTTGTGCATTGTCTGCTGGACAAGTTAGGTTATTAATCACACTGGAAATCGCAACATCAACTGCTGGTACTTTCCATCTTGTGGTGAATTTCTCCTCCACTGGGAAAGAGTGCTGTGCATCTCTTTGGAGGGAGTGATCCCATTCAGTATACATAAACTTTTCTAATAAAGCATGTAAAGGAAACACATGAAAAAAAATAAAAATAAAAAAAAGGCTGTGAAGGTTTTAAGGAACCTAAAAAGAAACAAAACTATCAACTGACTCTGCAAGAGGTAGCTTGAAAGAGGCAGAAACCATCTCTGTAAAAGATTGTATTAGCAATTTCTCAGATTGCGAGGCTGAAAAAGGTTCATATACCGTTGTTTCCTCTGCAGAGGAGTAATTGGTTTGCCTTTCTTCCTGATCACCTGAGGGTAACCCTCATCCTCTCCCCACTGTTTCCTTGGTAAGGGGTCTAGGTTGGGGAGGGGATGCAGATGCGATTAAAGTCGCTAATTTTCCTTCTAGGCCCTGCAGGGCGGAGGTAAAAATGCATTTTCAGTCATGTATACAGGGGCTGAAATGTGAGAAGCAGTTGCACCACAAATTGGTCCCAATGACTCACCCTGGCTTGCCATATCTGGTATCTCAGGCGAGGATGACAGTGTGGGAACATGACTGAGTTCCCAGCACCTGGGGTGGAATTTTTGGTACCTTTGGGGTGTTGGGAGCCATAGTGCTGAGCACAAAAAACAAAATAATTCAGAATGAGGAATCCACCTTGGCTTTTGAGACCACACGTGCCGTTTAGCTGGGACTTCTGAGGTGACGGAGAAGCAACATACTAAGGTATGCATTTACTGCCTCTAGTGGACTTTAGGCATGACAACATTTTACTTATGTAAGAAAAAAGCATAGGTGGAATTTTTACAGTTCCTAGGCTTCCTCCCTTACCCTTTTCTTGCTGCAGGATACTGCTGTAACAGACAGATCCAAACTTCCCCCATCACAGCATGCTGCGTTAGCAAACCTTTAAGGACTGGGTCCCTATCCCCACTGCCTTGGACCTGTATAGCACCCCTCAGGAAAACTTTAGGTAATGTAGCATGACCAAAAAAGTCCTGGGTCCTGCCCTACAAAGAGGCATTATAGGCTTGTTCTTCCATGTGAGGGCCAGGCACCATACACAGGCTCTGTGTCCCATGATGTACGATAAAGAAAAAAAATAATTTTTGCTCTACATAAAGATGGCCTAGGCTATAAGAAGATTGCCAACAACCTGAAATTGAGCTGCAGCACGATGGCCAAGGCCATACAGAGGTTTAACAGGACAGGTTCCACTCAGAACAGGCCAACCCATGGTTGACCAAAGAAGTTGAGTGCACATGCTCAGTGTCATATCCAGAGGTTGTCTTTGGGAAACGGACCTTACAGTGCTGCCAGCATTGCTGCAGAGCTTGAATACGCCGCACACTGCATCAAATTGGTCTGCATGGCTGTCATCCCAGAAGGAAGCCTCTTCTAAAAGACGATACAAGAAAGCCAGTTTGCTGAAGACAAGCAGATCAAGAACATGGATTACTGGAATGAGACCAAAATAAACTTATTTGGTTCAGATGGTGTCTAGCATGTGTGGCGGCAACCAGGTGAGTACAAAGTCAAGTGTGTCTTGCCTACAGTCAAGCATGGTGATGGGAGTGTCATGGTCTGGGGCTGCATGAGTGCTGCTGACACTGGGGAGCTATAGTTCCTTGAGGGAACCATGAATGCCAACATGTACTGTGACATACTGAAGCAGAGCATGATCCCCTCCTGTGACATACTGAAGCAGAGCATGATCCCCTCCCTTTTGGAGACTGGGCTGCAGGGCAGTATTCCAACATAACGACCCCAAACACACCTCCAAGACGACCACTGCCTTGCTAAAGAAGCTGAGGGTAAAGGTGATGGACTGGCCAAGCATGTCCCCAGACCTAAACCCTATGAAGCATCTGTGGAGCATCCTCAAAGGTGGAGGAGTGCAAGGTCTCAAACATCCACCAGCTCCATTATGTCATCATGGAGAAGTGGCAGAGGACTCCAGTGACAACCTGTGAAGCTCTGAAGAACTCTATGCCCAGGGGGGTTAAGGCAGTGCTGGAAAATAATGGTGGCCACACAAAATACTGACACTTTGGGCCCAATTTGAACATTTTCACTTACACCCCTTTCACACCAGGGCGTTTTGCAGGCACTATAGCGTTAGAAATAGCGCCTGCAATCCGCTCTAAAGAAGCTGCACCATTGTGTGTAGTGTGAAACCCCAGAGGGCTTTCACACTACAGCGGTGCGCTGGTAGGACGTCAGAAAAAAGTCCTGCCAGCAGCTTCTTTGGAGCGGTGAAGGAGCAATGTGTTTACCGCTCCCTCCACCGCTGCTCCCCATTGAAATCAATGGGGCAGCGCTGTAATACCGCCGGCAAAACGCCGCTATTGCGGCGTATTGCCGGTGGTTTTAACCCTTTTCGCGGCCGCTAGCGGGGGTAAGAGCGCCCCGCTAGCGGCCGAAATGCGCTGCAAACCCAGCGGTAAAACGACGCTAAAAATAACGGCGTTTTACCGCCGATGCAATGGGCGGTGTGGTGTGAAAGGGGTCTTAGGGTTGTACTCACTTTTGTTGACAGCGGTTTAGACAATAATGGCTGTGTGTTATTTTGGAGAGGACAGCAAATTTACATTACTATATTTTTATATTTATTAATGTATATGCAAGCCTGTTGGACCTTGATAAAAAAAAAGTGTAGGTGTGACAGCAGCATAGTTCAACTGGAAATGAGCATCTGCTTTAATACATTACCATCTGTCGGCTGCAGATATTGTCTGTATGTCTTCCACCAGACCGGTTTGTTCATTTCTGCCTCAGCTACTTTTTTATACCGTTTAAAGCTGCGATATTTCTTGAGAAATTCCAGGTTTTTACCTTCAAACTGCTCATTAGGAAGAGGACCCAGAGGAGCAGCTCGGCGGAAAAGAGCAGCTGTGAACACAAGAATACAAGAATCAATATGTAAACAGAAACACACACAATACACACTATCAAATATTCCTTTCCCTAGCACGTCATAGCCTTCTCTTCTTTTCAGGGTCTAATTATTCTCTTTGCTGGCCCAGCTACTCTGTACCTCACTCCCCTAACTTTTTATGCACGTTGCTTCTCAGGGAGGAGCAAAGGGAATATTACAGAATGTGACAACTGGGGCTGCTGACATCCCCTCCAAGATGGAGGCAACCAGCAGCAGTCTCAGGCATTTCTGATGTCTGTTATTTAACCACAAAATCTTCCCTTATATAATGTAAAAAATACATTATTCTTTTCTACTATAGCTGTTTTTGCACACGTTAAAGCAACCATTCAGGGCCTTAAAGTGGTTGTAAACCCTTACAATCCACATTTTACTATAGGTAAGCATATAATAAGGCTTACCTTTAGCTACCCCGGATATCTCCTAAACCTGCACGGTTTAGGAGATATCCCCTGTATTAGCATGTGCCGACGTCATCAGCACATGCGCACTGAAGCAATGGCTTGTTCGGGTCGTTGCTTCAGCATGCGCGGGAGTGACGTCATCGTGTCTCTGGCAGAACACAGAGCCGCAACCCGCGATACCCCCAAAGTAACTCCGGGAGCGATGTTGCCAGCCGGAGCAGTGTACGGGGACCGCTGCGGGGGGCTTCGATCTAAGGTGATGATTTCATAATGAGCTAGTATGCTAGTAGTATGCTAGCTCATTATGCCTCCGTCTTTTTTTTTTTGGTGGGTTTACAACGAACCACTTTAACCACCTCATGCCCGGAGGATTTGGCTGCGCAATGACCGGAGCACTTTTTACAATTTAGCACTGTGCTGCTTTAACTGATAATTGTGCGGTCATGCAATGCTGTACCCAAACAAAATTGGTGTCTTTTTTTCCCACAAATAGAGCTTTCTTTTGATGGTATTTGATTTCTTCTGCGATTTTTATTTTTTGCGATATAAACAAAAAAAGACAGAAAATTTTGAAAAATAGGATTTTTTTTATAACAGCTTACCAGTAAAATCCTTTTCTTGGAGTACATCATGGGACACAGAGCACCATAGTAATCACTATGTGGGTATATAGTAGAGCTGCACGATTCTGGCTAAAATGAGAATCACGTTTTTTTTTTTTGCTCACGATTCTCACGGCGTAACATCTTTCACATTAACCACTTGCCGACCACCGCACGACGATGTACGTCGACAGAATGGCACGGGCAGGCATAAGGGCTTACATGTACGTCCTTGCCTGCCCGCCGGTCGGGGGCCCGATCGGGCCCCCGCCCGGTGCCTGCGGCGGTCGGTATTCGTTCGGGAGCGATCCCGGATGAGGGGACGGCCATTCATTCATGGCCACCCCCTCGCGATCGCTCCCGACGAATGAAAATGTCCCGTGACATCACTTCCTCTCCTGTAATGTAAACACAGGAGAGGAAGCGATGTATTCTCTCCTCCGTTTTTTTTTTTTTTTTTTTTTTTTATTCATTGAAGTGTGTTTTTTTTCCAAAAAATTGCATTAGAAAGACCGCTGGGCAAATGCAGTGTGACATAAAATATTGCAGCAATTGACATTTTACTTTTTACATTTTTTTTACATTTTATTGACTGTTTTACAACAGTCTCAAATGGAACTGGGCATAATGAACCACTTTGAATGGATCTTTTCCCTGGATCTTTCCTAACAACCTCATGCAAAGGCGAATGAAGGGATCTCCTTTTGACCTGACCATCCGCACCAGCTCTCTTATGGAGCTGATCTTTGCCTGAGGCAAGAACACTTTTTTTTATGGGCTGTGTCTATGATCAGACCCAAGCACTCCAGACTTTTTAGCAGTTTAAATAAGACTTCTCTAGGTTGAGAATCCAACCCAGACTTTCCAGGTAACTGATTGTAATGCACACGCTTTGCTCCAAACGAGCCACCGACTGGTCTATTCGCAATAGATCGATTAGGTACGCAAAGACTATTATGCCCTGTGATCTTAACCTGGCCCGTGGTGGGGCCAGGACTTTTGTAAACATCCAGGGTGGTGCTGTAGCTAGCCCGAAGGGAAAGGCTACAAACTGTAAATGCTGCTGTTCTACCACGAACCGCAGAAATCTTTGGTGAGTGGGAAATATAGGGACATGCAGATATGCATCCCGGAGGTCGATAGACGCCAGAAGTTTTCCTCCTAGTAGGATAGACACCACTGACCTGATAGACTCCCCATGCGAAAGGAGCGGATCTTCAGGAACAGATTTAGACTCTTAAGATCTAGAATGGGTCTGACATCTCCATTTGGTTTTGGTACCGTAAAGAGGTTTGAATAAAACCCCAAACCTTGCTCTTCTATGGGGATTTGTATGATCACCCACTGAGCCAGTAAATCGGTCTAGTGCCGAAACAGAGATTGCCTTTTCCCTGGATCTTTGGGAACGATTCACCTCAGAAAACAAGACAGTGGAAACTCCCAAAATTCTAGTTCTAGGGACACCGTGGAGATGACCCATCTGTCCTGAATTTCCTCTTGCCAGACTTCTAGAGTATTGCAGAAGTCTTCCTCCCCCACTCTGGCGAGGGGCGCCCCCTTCACGATGAGGCTTTGGAATTCTGCTTTGCGGGTTTCCGCCCCCAGGACTTCTTTTGTGCCTAGGCCTGACCCTGTGGCTCTCCTCTAGAGTCTGACGACAGAGGCCATCGCCACTGCCTAGAGGCGGATGCCCCTGGTGCAGGAGAAAGAGTCAGCTTAAATGAAGGGCATTTATACTTTCTTTTGACTGCCAAAAGAGTATTTTTTCCACTAAAAATCATTTGGATGTATTTGTTCAAATCATCCCCAAAATCAATCCCCATGAAAAGGAAAACCAGTCAGGAGCCTTTTGCATGGTGCTCAGCTGACCAATTTTTTTAACCACAGGATCTTACACATGTGTACTAGCACAAGCGCAAGGTGGGACGCCTGGTGAATAGAATCTTTCATGGCAAAACATAATGCCCTTGGCAGTTCGCCAAATTCCTGGGCTTGTTCTGCAGGAACCTCAAGGACATGTCTAAACTGGTCCTTTAGGGACTGACAGATGCCTATTGCAGTGACTGCAGGCTGAGTAATGGCACCTGCTAAGGAAAAGGAGGATTTTAACAGGAATTACAACCTTTTATCTTTTGGATCCTTAAGCATTTGTGCATTGTCTACTGGGCAAGTTAGACTTTTATTCACACTGGAAATTGCAGCGTCAACTGCTGGTACATTCCATTTTTTGGTTAATGTCTCCTCCGTGGGATGGAGTGCTGTGAATCTCTTTGGATGGAGAAAATGCTTATTTGGGTGAACCCATTAAGCATAAATAAGCTGTTCAATTAATGCATGGATAGGAAATGCATGCAAAGGCTGTGAAGGTTTTAAAGGAACCTAAAGAAGAAATAGAACCTTCAGCTGACTCCGTTAGGGGTAGCATGAAAGTGGAACAAACCATCTCCATAAGATTGTACCAGCAATTTCTCAGATTGCGAGGCTGAAAAAGGTTCATCCATCGTTGTCTCCTCTGCAGAGGAGTAATTGGTTTTCCTTTCCTCCTGATCGCCTGAGGGTAACACCTCATCCTCTACCCACTGTTCCCTTGGTAAAGGGTCTGAGGTGGGGGAGGGGGATCTAGCACGTTTCCTATCCTTTTGCAGGGCGGAGGAAAATGCACCTTCAGTCACGTATACAGGGGTTGAGATGCGAGAAGCAGCTGCACCACCAATTGGTTCCAATGACTCACCCTGGCTTGCCATATCTGATATTTCAGGAGAGGATAACAGTGTGGTGGAAAGCCTGGAATTCCCAGCACCTGGGGGTGTGATTTTTGGTACTTTTGTGGTGTCTTTTTTGGGAACCATAGTGCTGAGCACAAAAAGCAGAGGCACTAAGTAAATGCACAACTCACTGAGCAATAGTCTAGAAAAAACAATGCCGCTAATAAAGTCCAGCTTTGGTGCTGAGTATAAATGTTATTTCCTGTACTGGAAATGTGTGTATGCATCTTTACATGCTCCCAGTGCTCCTGCGTCCCAGACTGCAGCTGTTAGCTGAGAAGCATCTGTCACTGTCTGTTTGTCCCCGGCGCCTGCGCTGTGTGTGTGTGATAGACCTAGCTGGGATAGAGACTTTTGGAGAGGACTGAATAATAGCCTCTTGCTGACCGATCATGGGCCCTGGCATTTGGGGGAATGGTGTTCTTTGTGAGCTGTATGCCTGGGGACCCTTGAGGTGGTGTTACTTTGGATTCAGGTCCATATCCCCCCCAAGAGACACAGACTCTGGGAACTCTGTATTTGCCATATTACAAATAGTGACTGATTCATAATGCTGGGACAAATACTGTTAGGAGATGCTGATGTCAATTCCAGCCACCTCTCTCTGTCTGTGTCTGCTATAATGTAAATGAGTGTAGTATGACAGCTTCTAAAGAGTATTTTCCTCCAGGGTGCTAATTAACCCTACAATTGTATGAAGGAGATGTAGGATAATGTGTATTGTATAGTCGGTGAGCTAGGAGGCGTGAAGTCTGTCCTAAAAGTCATGTCTCTGAGTCACCTAGGCTGTCTAAAGGATTAGATAATTAGCTCATGTTAATTAGGTTTCTGGCGAGAGGCTCTATTTTCATCCTGCTGTATATATTTGGGTGACAGCTTAAAATAAAGTTTTATTCCTGTTTGACCCTCAAGACAGAGCCTTGTCTCGTACTTGGGGGGGGGGGGGGGGAGTTATTCGTATGGGTTTCTTGTTCGGCTGATCAGAGTATTCGGTAGCTGCCTTTGTGTTCGGAAATGGAATGTCCTAAACGGCTTTAAACCCTTTCATACTCGTGGTGTCGTTACAGTGACTTAAGCCACGCCCCCGGCATTCAACACATCCTCCCCTCTGTTTAAACTAGCCATAGTTCATGCGCGCCATCAACATGCTGCTTTGATCAGTGAAAATCCAGCAAGAGGGGAGGGAAGGGAGGGCTGGGGAGGCGGGATTTTCAAAAGTTAGGACTCAAGCTTCTGTGGGGATAAGCAAACATAGGAAACCCGCTCCCGCCGCACCCCCTGTGGGGGGGGGGGGTACACACTACTGTTGTACCTCCTTTCCCCCAGGGGTGCTGTTCTTTGCCGAATGAGGAATCCCCCTGGCTTACTGAGACCACACAGCTGACTAAGAAGCAACGTACTAAGATATGTGCATTTACTCCTAGGAGACTTTAAGGCATGACATTTTTACTCATGGAAGAAAAAAAACAGGTGGACTTTTTACAGTTCCTAGGTTGCTTCCCTTACTTTTTCCTCACTGCAGGAAACAGCTGTAACAGACCGATCCAAACTTCTCCCATCACGGCGGACTGCGTTTAGCAAACCTTCAAGGACTGGGTCTCTTTTTATCGGGGTTCCACTCCCTTGGACCTGTATTGGCACCCTGACAGGAAAAGCTTTAGGTAATGTAAGCATGGGTCCCGGGGTCCAGTCCTCCAAAGAGAGGCCTTACAGGCAAAACCTTGTGCTTTGTATACAACGGCCTGGGTACTAACCACCTTGGCCTCAGTGGCACGTTGGATGGATCCGGTCTGTGGAGGCTATTTAAATCCAGCATGGATCCCTCCTGGAGCTCCTCAGGGGGGGTTGTGCTATCTGGACATTTCAGGGCGTCCGTAACCGTGATAGGTAATGAGGAGTAAAATCATAATTTTACGCCTTTAGAAAGCCTGAAGGCGGTGCTTGGATTTTGGAGTCGTGTACGGGGCTAGGCTCCCAAAAAGACTCACACATGTGGTATCCCTGTACTCAGGAGAAGCAGCAAAATGTATTTTGGGGTGTAATTCCACATGTAATTATGCCATGTTTGAACAATTTATCATTAAGTGACAACTTTGTACAAAAAAATATATATAAAAAAAAAAGTAAAAATTCCAGAAACTTGTGGCAAAATATTAAATATTCCATTGCTTCAACATGCCTATCAGCAAATAGTTTGGGGTTATAGGGGTAATTTGGAGGGTGGTAGTTGAACTGTCCTGGCATTTTATGCACAACATTTAGAAGGATTTTGTCACACATCACCTAGAGCTGCACGATTCTGGCTAAAACGAGAATCACAATTTTTTTGCTTAGAAGACAGATCACGATTCTCGTGGCATAACATCATCTTTCACAATTAAAAAAAAAAAAAAAAAAAAAAAAAAGGCTAACTTTACTGTTTTTTTTTTTTTTTTATTCATTGAAGTATATTTTTTCCCAAAAAATTGCATTTATAAGATCACTGGGCAAATACAGTGTGACATAGTATTGCAGAAATTGCCATTTTATTTCCTAGGGTCTCTGCTAAAATATATATAATATAATGTTTGGGGGTTCCAAGTAATTGTCTAGCAAAAAATATAGATTTTAACTTTACCTTTTGACGTTCTGCTCCACCGCTTGGTAGAGCACATTTTGAGTCACGCTAACTCATTGAAAAATGTGGACTTTAAAGGGTTAAGAAAAAAGTTTTAGACTTTAAGTGGTTAAACATCCTGCATTTACACTTTGTTGAAAACTTGGCAGACTGCCCAGATTATTTATTTACACAGAAGTTCTATCCCTTTGATCTAAAAAGGAAGCTTAGTTACAATGTTTCAAGTTAAAGACTTAGACTGCCAAATCGGCAAGCTCTGCAGGAGAGATGTCGGGGGTGAATCAAGATCACGATTTTTTAATGATTAAATTGTGCAGCTCTAACATCACACACTCGAACCACTTGAAGACAAAAAGGAAGACAAAGCCTTTTCTGACACTTTGTTTACATGAAAAAATATTTTTTTGCAAGAAAATTACTTTGAACCCCCAAACATTATATATTTTTTAAAGCAAAGGCCCTACAGTTTAAAACAGTGTTTTTTGTTTTTAACGCAGCAATTTTTCAAACCCAATTTTTATTATTTATTTTGCTTTTTTATTATATTTTTAAACTGTTCCATTATTTTTTTTTAATCATTTTTATTATCTCAGGGAATGTAAATATCCCCTATGATAGCAATAGGTAGTGGCAGGTACTTTTAAAAAAAAAAACTTGGAGTCTATTAGATCCTAGATCTCTCACCAAGATCAGTGTGATAAAATGCTTTGCCAATTTCCCTTTGGGGAGACACTAAACTCTCCTCATGCATATCTTGGCAATTAATAAGATCCACCCATTAACCTACAGCATCCTTAGAGGTATACCACGCCTGCCACACTTTATCGAACTTCTTCCCACATACCCTAGCCCTAGATGGTACCACCTCATCCACTAGACCCAATAGACAAACCCGCACTGTGAAAAGGTATTGGTATTATAAAGGAGATCCAAGATAAAAGAGGTGACTTCAGACCAAAATTGCTGAATTTGTAGACACTGACAGAAAATATGGTCAGCATTAGCGGGAAAAAAGAAGCATCTCCAGCACTCAGGGGAGACCGTGTGAAAAATCTTAGCCAACCTAGCCGAGGTATAGTAACACCTATGGAGAAATTTAAATTGGATCAATCTATCGCTAGCTAACACAAGGTGTTTAAAGAGTTGAGTCCATAAGTCATCCCAATCCTTTTCCTTCTACTGTCAGCAAATTTTCCAGGGCAGAGATTCCACTTTTAGCTCCCGGAACTGTATCTGAAAGGAATGCCGGAGTTGAAAGAAACAAAATATGTAAGAATTGGGAAGGTCATGTCTCGATTTAATTTGGGGAAAGGTTAACAGGTCCCCAAAACAGGTTATGTCCTTCAATGTTTTTATCCCCTTGGTTGCCCAGATCATGGGATCGGGTAGATTATAAAAATGTGATAATGTAGGGTTCATCCACAGAGGGGAAGAAGGGGCGACTCCCTCCTGATGACTAGGACATGCCAACTTCACCGCAGTTTACCACACTCTGATAACAGCTTTAATTGTTGATGTCAATGGTAGATCAGATTTAGTACCCCTAAACAGAGCTAAACGCAAACTTTCATAGACCTCAAATAAGCTGCCTCCAACACAGTGACCGCGTCTCCATCATCTGCCAGTAACCATCTATGGGCAAACACCATTTGGCAAGCTAAATAGTATTTTTGCCAGTCAGGTAATGCCAATCCACCCTGATCCCCCGACTCCTGCAACATTTTAATGCCTATTCTAGGAGGTTTGGGTGGCTAAGAGGAAAGAACTGACAATACCATCTATCTTTCGGTACCCATGTCGAAAGAAGTAGAAAATGACTGGGAGAAGCTTTATTTTGAGCAGGCTGATCAATGGCAGTTTAATCCAAGCCTGAACCTTTCGCTTAAGCAAAGTCAGCAAAGGGAGTCGATTAAGAGAAATATAATCATGTACATTTGCGGTGAGCTTAACCCCTAAATACATGAGTGATATAACCCATTGTAACTGAATATTTGAATTGGCCCTCTCCCTGGCTCCCTCCTGGAGGGAGAATAGATGACTTGCTCCAATTCACTTTCAACCATGAAAATTTAGCAAATTCATCAAAAATATCTAGTGCTGCATGCAGTGAAACACCCGGGTCATTGAGGAACAGGAGCATATAATCAGCATATAGTGCCAAGGACTCGTTTATCGTACCCACTTTAATAGCCTGTATCCCCCCGATGACCTAAGCACAACAGCTAAGGACTCCATGGCAAGAGCAAACAAGGAGGAGGACAAGGGACACCCCTGTCTGGAGCCCCTACTGACCTCAAAGAACTCAGATATTGAAAATCCTAGCCTTATAGCCACCCTAGGATGTTTGTAAAGCATGGAGATCCACTTTCCGAATCCCATAACGTTCAGAACCTTGAACAAATACGTCCAATCGACTGAGTCGAACGTTTCCTCAATGTCTATTGAAACTACTATTCTAGTCTTGGAGTCCATAGGTAGGAAGTTGCAAATGAGTAAAAAGGTCTCCTTAAATTTGTGTCTGTAGATTTACCCGGCAGGAAACCTGTCTGATCTATATTAACTAGAGGGAATAACTTTAGCCAACCTGATCACCAATACTTTGGTTAGAATCTTTAAATCCATGTTTAAAAGGTTTATGGGATGATAGGAAGTACCTAATAATAGCGTCTAATATGGTGCCACCTTCCTCTAACAACCTTGGGAGCGGCAAATCCTCCAGCAAGGAGTCTAGAGCCAACTCATCATATGGTGGGAGTAGAGGGAGGAGAAAAAGTCTATAAACTCTTGCATGATAAGCAATGGATCGATGACCAGGGCTCCCCCTCTATCTCTGATAACTGGAATATTTGCAATCGGGTGGTAGTCTGCAACCAACATAGCATAGGAGCTTCCCATTTTTATCCCCTTCCGCATGCGCCTTCTGCTTTACCTCTGAGTAAGCCAGCCCTGTGAAATGTAAAAGATCGGAGACGCCGTGGTTCCAGCAGGGACCCATAAGAAGCTGCCGTAGGAGACCCCACATGACCCTCCGCACATTCCCTTTCCCTCTGTTGCAGAAGTTGAACTTCCTCATTGTCATTTGTGCAGGCTGTCTTAACGGCAGACATACACTCCCCCTAGCCACAGCCTTAGACGCATCCCACAACACAGGGGGATCTGCCGCATCAGCATTAAAAGGACCAATATGACTTGATTGATTCCTCCAGCTGGGCAGAAACCTGTTCATGCTGTAACCAGCTGGGTGAGAGCCGCAAACCCCCTCTCCTTGCCCCGATCAGGGTGCGAAAAAGAGGATTGCGGTCAGACAATCCCCCAGCTAAGTACTCAATATCTGTCAAGAACGGTAAGATAAGACCATTGTGAAAGACCAGATCTATCCTAGCCGAGGATATGTGGGCCATTGATATGTGAAAAAAGCATCTATCTGCTGGATGCTTCCAATGCCACAGCTACGACAATCTGGGCAAGAGGCCCAGCTGATTAAATCTGAGGAGCCCAATCTATTAGGATTGGGGTAGTGCAATGCTGTATCTAGGACGGCATTGAAATCACCCATCAGAACCATGGGAAGGTGTGCATATTGTGCCAACCGAACCAGTAAATCATACAGTAATTGAACTTTAAAAAAGGAGGAGGAAAGTATATATTAACCAGCAGTAGCTTATTACAACATGTATTCAGAACCACTTCCACATATCGACCCTCCTGAAGAATTGTGCAGAGGATGGCTTTACTAATTAGTATGGAAACACCTCTAGCAAAAGGTAGAATAAGTAGAATGAAGTGCTCTTTAAATCCATGGCCTCCATAGAGCTAAAATATTGCTACCATCCAGTTGAGACTCCTGCAGGAAAATTACATGTGGCTTAGTCTGTTTCAAGTATTGGAATATCGAGGCCCTTTTAAACTTGTAGTTGAGGCCCCTAACATTCCAAGACAAAATTGTACCTTTATCCAAAAACGACTATCACATCCGTTAATGGTTTCCCAGCAGAACAGTAGAAACATATCCCTATCTTTTTATTGACGATTAGGGCGGTGAGGGATCAGAATAAGTCACCACATCACTTTATATAAATGGGAATAACTGGAAAAAAAGCGGGACTTTTAAAGGTGCTAAGACCACATACACTTGGATATATAAGAAAATACATTTGATTCAATATCAATTTCTTTTAAAATGACAATAATGTTCAGTAAACGTGTACATCATACAATAATGCAGCCACTTCTTAGGGCCGGTTCACACGGCGAGGCGAGGCGAGGCGAGGCGACACGGCTCGCCTCGCCTCGCTCCCGCAAGTCGCCCCCATTCAGTACTATGGAACCGTTCTGAGAGGAGCGACTCGAGTCGCTCCGACTCAGAAAAAAGGTTCCTGTACTACTTCGGGGCGACTTCGGGGGCGACTTGCATTGACTTCTATGCAGAAGTCCTCTGCAAGTCGCCGCTGAGCTCCCCGCAAGTCGCGGCGAGGTAAGTCGGAGACGCCTCGCCGCGGCTCGCTGTGTGAACCGGCCCTTACGCTACATATTTCACTCACACAAGCTTCCTCAGGAGTTTTAGAAAGTACTGCATGAGATTGA
Source organism: Lithobates pipiens (assembly GCF_037356315.1). Taxonomy (NCBI): domain Eukaryota; kingdom Metazoa; phylum Chordata; class Amphibia; order Anura; family Ranidae; genus Lithobates; species Lithobates pipiens. The sequence goes on along the minus strand of NW_027507789.1, from coordinate 67,810,037 downwards.
TACTACAAAAGAAACAGATAATTGTAAATAAAAAATATTTCAAGATATTGTGACAAACATGGCAAGGAAAAATTACACAACGCAGCATTAAACATTTCTTCAAATGGTGAAATGAGAATGTGTGTCTACCAGATTCTTTAAAATCACAAAACTACTTGCATCAATTGAATAATTTTGGTTCCCTCTGGAGCCTAGGCCAACGGGGCAAATTTACAACCATGGGGAGAGGATAGTATTCTGAAATACATAGGTTAGCATGTCAATTTTAGCTAAATAGCCAGTAATGTTCAAACATTAGTTAAAAGGATGATTTTAGTTTTGACTCAGGGTAAGGCAAATTTACCTTATTCTCAGTAAATTTTCAAAATAACCCAATGAGTTCCTTGATTCCCAGAATGGGAATAAGATTTGCTGCTCGGATATAACAAAGAAAAAACAGCAGATGATACTTGCTGAGGCTTAGAAGAGACCCAGACACGGACCTGCAGCACTCCTGCTGTAAGAACCTGTTTTCCCAAAAAGAGTCGACCAGCACAATCCTGAAAGATGGAAAAAAAAAAGGGAGTATATACACCATCCTGTATTGTGATCTCTGTAAAGAAAGTAATTCCTGTCTTTGGAGGTCCGGGAGTCCCAAATCACTCTGGAGCTGGACAACAACAGTATAGGTTCATTTTAAAGACAGATCATCTGTAGTTGGTGGTTGGAAAGGTGATCAGTGGACCCAGTGTACCATTGCATAGACAGGATTTCAGACAGTTACTTAAAAAGTACTTACACTTACTAAAAAGCTGTAGTTGAAAACTGAAGGTAGAGAGGGAGAGGAGAGGCGCAAGCTCTCTCTCTCACAAATCCTCTGTCAGTGCATGGTGGCTGAATGCCACGATTTATCAACTCCCCATCCTGGTGGCATCTGACATCACCATCGGGGCGCGGACATCTTTCCAGCAGTATCGCGCATGTCCACACCCCTTGCAGCGGATGTGACGTCACACGCTGACATGTGGAGGCACAAGTCGCCATGATGGAAAATCCACTGCTCCAAAGTCAGCATAGGGGACAGCCAAACGTTGCTCTGGTCCACTCCTCAGCATCATGAGTCAGGGCGTCACCAATAAGAGTGACACGGAAGTCAATTTGACTGCCGGTCACTGCGATGGTAAGGAAAATGTGTAAAAAGGCTCACGCTGACAGCGCTAGTAGGGCTCAAGTAAAACATGGGTGATTGGTTTGACACTCATGTGACAAGTGCCCAGGGCGTCTGTATGATTGCTGATCCCCAAACCGGTTTATTCAAAACTGAGTAACTAAGTAAATTGACACATATGGATGAAATCTGATTAAATTGCATTTGCATCTGAAAATGAAGTATATCTTGTACTATATGCATATAGATGAACGGCACAACACCTCTTACGTAGAATACATAACATAAAAGGCATAAGGAAAGGAAAAAGGGAAAGGGAGGAAGGAAGGGGAGGAAGGAAAGGGAGGGGAAAAAAAAGGGGGGGGGGCTTCATCATAAAAAACGGCTTATAGCTGAAAGCATAAATTTAAACCCGGAGGTTTGAGAGCTGATAGATTATGAATCCATCAGGCTTCTCGCTGTAAGGGCAGCCTGTCATTATCACCTCCTCTCTCATTTACTGGTAAGTATCCCAGGGCAAAAAAATGCATTTTGAATAAATGAAATCCATGGAAGAGACTCATATGTCTACTGATGGGGGTTTCCATTTTGGATTTGGAAACTAAGCTAACATGGTCATGAATACGGTGGAAAAATGGCTTCTTTGTTTTCCCTACATAATATGAAATGCAGTCGCATATCATGATGTAAACCACCACCACCTTTTGACAATTGGCCAGAAATTGTGGTCTGTAAATATGTCCATTGGGCAATGTGATCTGCTGAGCTTCATGAATGTATGAATGTACATGTAAAAGTTGCAATTATTACAGAGATAGGTTCCCTTGCGTTTGTTCTGACCTCCCATCTTAGAGATAGATTGCTGGTGGCTGTGGACCAGACTAAGTAAGAAACCCCCAAAAACCGAGGCAGGGATAAAAATTATTACCCGTTTCTCGGGACAACAAAAACAAGTCCGTAGTATAATGCAAAAGTATTAGTACCTATTGCTTGCTGATGAAACTGTATCATACTATCTAAAAACCTACCCTGGAATAACTTTTAGAAGATCCAGGTCACTTAGAGATTGATGGTGGCTGTGGACCAGACTATCTTTAAGTGACCTGGATCTTCTAAAAGTTAATCCAGGGTAGGTTTTTAGATATTTGATACAGTTTCAGTGCAATAGATATCAATACTTTTGCATCTTACAGCGAGAAGCCCGATAGATTCATAATCTATCAGCTCTCAAACCTCCGGGTTTAATCGATGCTTTCAGCTATAAGCCATTTTTATGATGAAGCCCCTTTTTTTCCACCCTTTCCCTTTTTTTGTAAACGCCCCTAATGCTGAGGGGCAGACCAGAGCAACATTTGGTTGTCCCCTATGCTGCCTTGGGAGCAGTGGATTTTCCATCATGGCGACTTGTGCCTTCGCACGCCAGCGTGTCACATCACATACGCCACAAGGGGTGTGGACGTGCGCGATACCGCAGAAAATACGTCCCCGCCCTGGTGGTGACGTCAGACACCACCAGGACGGGGAGAGAATAAATCATGGCGTTCAACCACCGTGCAGGCACTGACGGAGGATTTGTGAGAGTGCTTGCACCTCTCCTCTCCACCTTCAGTTTTCAGCTACAGCTTTTTAGTACATGTAAGTACTTTTTAAACTAACTGACTGTTTGAAATCCCGTCTATGCAATGGTACATTGGGTCCACTGATCACCATCCTCTCCGGTTGGGAGGAGAGGGGGCACTTTCCAAACACCAACTACAGATGATCTGTCTTTTATACTCACCTATAATAATGTTGTCCAGCTCCAGGGTGATATGGGACCCCCTCCGAAGACAGGAATTACTTTCGTTAAAGAGATCACAATACAGGATGATACATATATACTCCCCCCCCCCCCCCCCCCATCTTTCAGGATTGTGCAGGTTGAATCTTTTTGGGAAAACAGGTTCTTACAGCAGGAGTGCTGTAAGTCCGTTTCTATGTCTCTTCTAAACCTCAGCAAGTTTCATCTGTAGTTTTTCTTTATGGTATATCCCACCAGCAAACCATATTCCCATTCTGGGAATCAAGGAGCTCAGTGGTTTTATTTTGAAAATTTACTGCGAATAAGGTAAGTTGTCTTTACCCTGAGTTAGAGCTGCACAATTAATCGTCAAGAATCGTTATCGTGATCTTGACTAAAGTGTTTCACAATTCTTTCTATGCAAAGAATTCTCTCTGCTCTTCTGAAGCCACAGCCACCAAAAGAAAGGAAGAGAAAAATTGGGCAGTCTGTCAAGAATCAAAACATTCTTTATCAGTTGAATTTAACCCTTTCATGACTAAGCCTATTTTTGGAATTTGGTGTTTACAAGTTAAAATCCATATTTTTTGCTAGAAAATTACTTGGAACCCCCAAACATTTTATATATTTTTTTTAGCAGAGACTCTAGAGAATAAAACGGCGATTGTTGCAATATTTTATGTCACACGGTATTTGCGCAGTGGTGTTTTAAACGCAACTTTTTGGGAAAAGGGACACTTTCATGAATAAAAAAAACAGTAAAATTAGCCCAATTTTTTTGCGTAATGTGAAAGAATGTTACGCCGAGTAAATAGATACCAAACATGTCACACTTTATAATTGCGCGCACTTGTAGATTGACGACAAAGTACGGTACCTAAAAATCTCAATAGGCAACGATTTAAATTTTTTTTACGGTTACCAGGTTAGCGTTGCAGAGGAGGTCTAGTGCTAGAATTATTGCTCTCGCTCTGACGATCGCGGCGATACCTCACATGTGTGATTTGAACACCGTTTACATACGCGGGCGCGACTTCCGTATGCGTTTTCTTTGCTTCGCGAGCTCGCGGGGACGGCGGGCGCTTTAAAAAAAAAATTATTTTTTTATTTATTTTAAAATGACTAAATTGTTTTAAAAAAATAAAAATAAAATTGATCACTTTTATTGCTGTCACAAGGAATGTAAACATCCCTTGTGACAGTAATAGGTGGTGACAGGTCCTCTTTATGGAGGGATCGGGGGTCTAAAAGATCCCCCACCCCTCCTTTACACTTCAATGTATTCAGATCGCCGAAAACGGAGATTCTGAATACCGGATATTTTTTTTAAACCGGCGCCATTGGCAGCCGAGTAAACGGGAAGTGACATCATGACGTCGCTTCTGTGTTTACGATGAGGAGACTGGAACGAAGCCGATTACGGCTTCGTTCCAGTTCCTCCCCAGCAGCCGGAGGCGTCGGATCACTAATCGGTGCTCCCGATCGAGCAGGAGCACCGGTAACAGCGGCGAGAGGGGGGGGACGTCCCCTCCCGCTCCTCCGGCATAACAGCCGAGCGGCTTTTAGCCGCATCGGTTGTTATGCCTGGATAGCCAATCGCCTGCTGCAAAAAACGGTACCGGGATGATGCCTGCAGGTGCGGGCATCCTCCCGGTATAACCCCCGGAAGCCTAGTACGCAGATCTGCGTACGCTTGGCGGGAAAGGGTTAAGCATAAACATTGTCACAATCTGTTAATGGAATAGACTTTGTGTGTAATGCCGCGTACACACGATCAAACAATCCGGTGGAAAAGTCCGGCAAACTCAAGTCCGCCAAACAATCCCCCCGTGTGTAGCCTCCGGCATACTTTTTTGACCCGAAAGTACGGCGGACTTAGAATGCCGTGTTGCACTCCAATCTTTCCGCCGGACTCGCATTTCGGCGGACAATCCGGCCGTGTGTATGCCAGTCCGCCGTACTTTTGAAATGAGCGGACTTTTCCCGCCCGGAGAAAAGTCCGCTCATTTCGAGCGGGTCTCCAGGTAGGCGGGGCCCGCGAAGGAGACGTCGCTGGCCCCGCCGCCTAGTATGGACTTAAAGGGGAACCCCAACGCTGAAAAAAAAAAAATCGGCGTGGGGGTCCCCCCCAAGTCCACAACAGACCCTTGTCCGAGCATGCTACCCGGCAATGTACCCCTACCCATTCATCTGTAAAATAAAAGTACAAAAAAAAAACACAACACACGAGATAAAATACCCCCCCTTCCTGGCCGGCCGGGTAGCATGCTCGGACAAGGGTCTGTTGTGGACTTGGGGGGGACCCCCACGCCGATTTTTTTTCGGCGTTGGGGTTCCCCTTTAAGTCCATACCAGGCGGCGGGGCCAGCGACGTCTCCTTCCCGGGCCCCGCCTACCTGGAGACCCGCTCGAAATGAGCGGACTTTCCTCTGCGTGTGTGGGCGAGTCCGTTCATTTCAAAAGTAGGGCGGATAGTACGGCGGACTTAGTACGCCGTATTAGTCCGCTCAAAAAGTGCCGTGTGTGGGCAAGTAGCCCGTTCTGAAAGTCCGACGGACAGTCTGGCGGGAAGTCCGCCAGACTAAGTACGTCGGACATACCGCTACGTGTGTACGTGGTTTAAGTGAAAAAAGTTTAAACCATTTAAACACTAAACCTTTTTCTGACATTTGTTGGTTTCAAGTTAAAATTATTTTTTTTTTTTTGCTAGAAAATGACTTAGAACTCCCAAACATTATAGATTTTTAATAGACACCCTAAAGAATAAAATGGTGGTTGTTGTAATATTTTATGTGACACTGTATTTGCGCAGCGGTCTTTCAAATGCAATTTTTTTTTTTTATTACTTTAACGAATAAAAAAATAAATAAAATAATAACAGTAGCCCAATTTTTAATATAATGTGAAAAATGTGATGTCGTGATAATCGTGATCTTTATTCTAAGCAAAAAAAAAATATATTGTGATTCTCATTTTGGCCAGAATCGTGCAGCTCTACCCGGAGTCAAAACTAAAGTCATCCGTTTAAACAGACATTTGAACAATACTGGCTGTAGAGCTGCAACTAACGATTAATTTGTCTGTCGACTAATCTATCAATTATTTTTTCGATTAGTCAACGACTATCCGATTATTTTTTTTATTTTTATTTTTTAATGAATCTAGCGTTTTTTTTTTGATTAGCTAATTAATCCTTTGGATAACCTTGAGAGTATTGTATTGTATTATAGAGGCGGGCAGTGTATTGTAGAGTATTGGCGGGCAGTGCATTGTAGAGTATTGGCGGGCAGTGTATAGGCGGGCAGTGTATTGTACTGCATTGGCTGGCAGAGTATTGTATTGGCTGGCAGAGTATTGGCTGGCAGAGTATTGGCTGGCAGAGTATTGGCTGGCAGAGTATTGCATTGTATGGCAGAGTATTGTATGGCAGAGTATTGCATTGGCGGGCAGAGTATTGCATTGGCGGGCAGAGTATCGGGCTGGGTATGGAGGAATGGCTGCTTCCATCCGACCTCTCCCCTCCACTGCACAGATCAGTACAGAGAGGGGAGAGAGAAACCGGCGTCATGTCATGACGCCGGTTTGTTTACAAGTGATCGCTCCTTTGGAGCGATCACATTGTAAACGCCTGGGTGTAGAAAGATGGCCGCCGCTTCGGAGCTAAGCCGAAGCCGCGGCCTCTCCTAAGGCCGAGACCGCGGAGCGCTCTGCGGATCGCGGCATGTGTGCTCCGGGGATCGCGGCATGTGCGCTCAGATCACGGATCGGTGACGATCCGTTGCACCCCTAGGGACGGTGGCACGGAAGGGGAGAAGAGAGGGGGATGGCGGCACGGAGGGCAGTGGTAAATACTAAGCACTGCCCCCACTGTGACACATCGACGACCTGCACGCACGTCGACGTATTTTCTTAGTCGACGTAGTCGATTACGTTGATGCGTCGTGGCAGCTCTAACTGGCTGTTTAGCTAAAATTGACATGCTACCCTATGCATTTCAGAATACTATCCTCTCCCTGTGGTTGCACATTTGCCCCGTTGACCTAGGTTCCAGAGGGAACGGAAATTATTCAATTGATCCAAGTCGTTTTGTGATTTTAGAGCATCTGGTAGGCACACATTCTCAGCTCACCATTTGAAGAAACTTTTGTATTTATGTTTAATGCTGTGTTGTATAATTTTCCTTGACATGTTTGTTACAATATCTTGAAATATTTGTATTTACATTTATCTGTTTCTTTTGTAGTATCAACCCACATGCAGTACTTTCTAAAACACCTGAGGAAGCTTGTGTGAGCAAAACATGTAGCATAAGAAGTGGCCGCATTATTGTATGAAGTACATGTTTACTGAATATTTATTGTCATTTTAAAAGAAATTGATATTGAATAAAATATATATTTTTATATATCCAAATGTATGTTGTCTTGGCACCTTAAAAGTCCCACTTTTTTACCAGTGGTTCCTATGTCCCCATTTTTATCAAGGTTATTAGAAATAACATTAGCATTCCCTAGGAAGAAAGTGCAAAAAGCTAAGACATTTTGGTGAACTGTGACATTTAAAACTCCGGCCTGCTATTATACCAGGAACAGAACAAAAAAACAGAAGAAAAACACTCCGGTATGTAGCTTAGTCCCAGAACCTAACAAAAAAATTGCAGTGAGATCCAGCCACAGCAATCAAAAGTTTGGCTGTTCCATTGGTGGTTCTGCCGTTCCTCTGAGTGCTCCTTGTGGCAGGATCGTGGAGCAATAGAAAAAAAAAATAGGTGCAAGTATGAATAATAAGAAGTACAAAGCAAGATAGGGGAATGGCTCCCTCCAGTGGCACCCTTGTATACGTTCCCTATAGTAAAAAATAAATGCAGTGAGCAATATAACCCCAGGAGAATGGAATCCAGGTTGTACCTTTCAGCCAAAAGCGATCCCCCACCCTCACCCACCACGCAAATAGGATAGTGCAATGAAATTAAGTAAGCTGTAACAGAAAGCCAGCTCCATCTTGTGGCATGAGGAGGTATAGTCCCAAAATAAGAACTGTACAGGCAGGACCATGAATTGAAAGAATATGGAGTTGGTTATCAGGGCACAACAGGTGTAAAAGCGATCATAAACATCGCAGCATGTAGACCAAGGCAAGTCAAGTAAGCAGTAACACCATTAAAGCTCTTTATCCTACGATTCACTTGCCTCCACCGGATTCTCAAAGAACATCACAGTCTCTCTGTATTGGACACGAAGCTTGCTTGGGTAGAGCATACTATATTGAATCTCATTTTCTCTCAGACACTTGCGGACATTATTAAAGGAGCAACATTTTTGCTGGGTTGCTGAGAAGTCAGGGAAGGAATCTTACCAGGAAGGGCCTAGGGAAGGCGTCCGGGGATCTAACACCAGTGGGGACCCTGTAAGCCCTTTGCACTACATAGGTGGGGGCAAGTCCTGCAACAAAAGTAGCTGCTTGAATAGTAGCTCTGCGCCTTGTGGGCTTTCTTGGAAGCCGAGGAGAGCATCATCAGTACCATTACCCCTTCTCTTGTCTGGTAGGGTGTCCAAAATCGGGTAGTCTTGCTCCAAATTGTCAGATATCAATAGGATAGACGGCGCTCCAGAAGAATGTGTGTTCGCCCCCATACACTATATATTTACACAAATGTAATATGTCACCCAATTGTTGGTAAAATAATATGATTTGTTCATCATATTTACTTGTAAAATCCTTTTCTTTGAGTACATCACAGAGCCGGTTATTATAATAACTACTTGGGTTATACGCCACCTATAGATGAATGGACACTGGTAGATCAATCAGAATAATCAAACAGGAAGTCCTCCCTTATATAACCCCTCCTGTACCCCTCTGTAAAAGACTGATAAAGGAATTAGAGAGCTTCAGCTCAGGTTGCATAATCCTAGGCGGAGATTTTAACCTTCCCCTTAAAAACCCCTTGACAGATACCTCAACAGGTAAAACCTACATAACATACTAGATCTTAAAAACCGTCAAAACACTGCTAAATTCCCTACATCTCATAGACACATGGAGGTTCCTACATCCAGAAGATAAAGACTTCACATTTTACTCTGTCCCCCATGCCAGATATTCCAGGATTGACTACATTTTCATCTCACGCAGGGACGTATAGGATTACAATCCCTATCGGACCACGCCTTTACCTCAATATCACCAATACCCACAATCCCTAAAAACAAAACACCAACCTGGCCACTGAATTCATCTTTCTTAACGGACCCCTGTGTTACTACCAAAAATTACTTCACTTTTGAAGGAGTTTTTTGTACACAACACATTACCTGACACAGACCCTCTGATGGTGTGGAACGCACATAAATGTTCTTTCAGAGGAGAACTGTTTAAAATGGGATCCCAACACAAAAGAGATAGAGAAAAAGAGATTACCAAACTAACTGACAAATTATTGAAACTTGACACCCTACATAAACAGTCCCTGACAACACAAACCACAACTGAATTACTAGAAACCAGAAAAATCGCTACAACAAATAGATGCTACAACCAAACGCTTTTTTATTCTTCAGGAAAAAAATGTATTATGAATATGGAGATACATCAGACAAGTTCTTAGCCAGAGCCTTGAAAGGACCACGACACAAACAATATCTTGGGCATTATAAATAAAAAAGGAACGTTAGCCGTGTCAGACGACCTGATAGCCCAGCATTTCCACGATTACTACACCAAACTCTACAACCTACCAACATAAACACAAACCATCAGACAGCCAGGAAAATAGAAAACAAATTATACAAGACTATCTAACCTCCTCAAAACTCCCCAAACATTCAGAGAGTGATATTGAACTTCTAGACCAACCCATAGAATCCTCAGACGTTCAATCAGTAATCAAAGATCTAAAGACAGGGAAGAGTCCTGGACCAGATGGCTTTTCATCTATTTATTTCAAAACATTCAGACATCCTGACAAACCCTCTCACTAAGGCACTTAATTCCTTCTCCACACCTAGGAGTGTCCCCATTACTTTCCTGACAGCCCATATAGCAGTTCTACCCAAGCCGAATAAAGACCCAACACACTGCACCAGTTACCGACCAATCTCATTGCTCAATCTAGATGTTAAGCTAATGGCAAAAATCATTGAAAACTGACTAAAACCTTTACTGCATAGGTTGATTAGTCCCGAACAAGCAGGGTTCATGCCAGGTAGAGAGGCGAAAGACAATGCCACAAAATCACTCAACCTAATTTATGCTGCCCAAAGGAGAAAAATCAGGGACCTTCTCTTGTCCACGAACGCCGAGAAGGCCTTTGATCGAATAGCCTGGGACGTCATGCTAGAAACTTGCAGATTTATCGGCTTGGGTACCAAACATGCTATCGTGCATATCTGCGCTTTACAAAAACCCTTTGGCAAAGTTAAAAATCAATGGATCCTTATCCGATACAGTATTCATTTCTATTGGCCCAAGACAGGGATGCCCTCTCTCATCAATTCTCTTCATCCTAACACTTGAACCGTTCACCAGGAAAGTGATGTTAAATCAAAATATACAGAGATTCCAATTAGCTAATAAGGAATACAAAATAGCCACATACGCGGATGACCTTTATTTTTCATGACGAAACCACACACATCCCTACCAAACTTGATGAAGGAATTCTCTCATTTTGGATGCATATCCAACTTAAAAATCAATTACAACAAATCTAGAAGAAAAAGAGAACGTTGGGACTTTAAATGAGGCGGTGACCGGGTAAGGTCAGTTGTCTCCATCCCTATTTGAATAAAGCAATCAGGATGACTGGGGGTTGGGACTTTGAATGAAGCAGGCAGGTGTAAAACATTTACATTTATTGGAAAATCAATGGTAAGTTGCATGAGGGTAATCATGAGTACACCAAGAAGACCAATATATTCCATTCAATGGATAAACATACAGCAATAACAATTGACCACTAAAAATACAAATCACATATTACAAGGGATCATTAAGTAAAACATATAGTTGGCATAAAACATGGCATATAGTAGCTCTATGCATTTTGTGGATACAACCACGAAATGCATAGAGCTACTATATGCCATGTTTTATGCCAACTATACGTTTTACTTACTTAATGATCACTTGTAATATGTGATTTGTATTTTTAGTGGTCAATTGTTATTGCTGTATGTTTATCCATTGAATGGAATATATTGGTCTTCTTGGTGTACTCATGATTACCCTCATGCAACTTACCATTGATTTTCCAATAAATGTAAATGTTTTACACCTGCCTGCTTCATTCAAAGTCCCAACCCCCAGTCATTCTGATTGCTTTATTACAACAAATCTGAAGCAATGACCAGCAACATCCCAGGCTTAACGTTAAAAAAAAAAACAACTGTCCCTTAAAATGGGAAACTTCACTTTTTCACTACCTGGGGATCTGGTTAACCCCCAACTTTCTCAAATTTTTGAGAAAAATGTTCTACCCCTTCTCAAGGTCATAGGGAAAGATTTGACATCATGGCATCCGAAAAACTTCTCGTGGTTCGGTAGGGCAGATATTTGAAAAATTACTATTCTTCCCAGAATTCTTTATTTGTTCAGAACCTTACCGATAAAGATACCCCAAGCTTCTTTCAAGCTCTACAATCGATACAGCTTAATTTTGTTTGGGCCCATAAACATCCAAGAATTAAATTCTGCCTATTAACAGGTAGGGATAGGTCTACCCGACTATAGCAAAGACTATTACGCATAGCATATCACTAGAATAATTGACTGGCATTGCCACTCTGATCTTAAAGACTGTGTTTCACTAGAAAATGGCATGAGCTCCATACCCCTGAAATTCTCACCATGGATATCCCAGACAAACTATCCACCAGACTTAAAACAACATCCCCTTATAAACACCACCCTTACAATCTTCCAGGTGTTAACTAAAAACCCTGATCTATCCAGCCCACTAAGCCCGCTTACTCCATCCATCCTCACCAACCATTGCTTCCATAATGCACAGATGAAGTATATTCACACATTCAAATTAGATGCCCTCGTACCACACCTACCACAATGGACCTACTTTCAGATCTGAAATTTTGTTAATAATACACGCCGCAGGGGGTCACTTCACTAGACACCCAACAGAAATGTAATCAGTGTGCCTGAAGGGAGAACATACTCCAAGAGCCTCCGCTTTATCCTACGGCTGGTTACAAAACCAAAACAATCATCCACGGACAGATTCAGAGAAAGCTGGTCAAAAGATCTTGGTATAGAATTGACTGACAGACAATGGCAGAAACCATGCATACTAGCACACAAATGTCACCAGAACGCAAGAAACAGACTTCAAATTACTCGCACAATGACGTAATTGAACGCTATCACAAGACCTGATCTCCCTGTTTCGCCTTCAGGTACCCACAGAAATATGAGGATATGAAGGTGAACCTACCACACTAAGTCACAACCACATCCCCAGTAAGGATGAGCTCAGGCATGTTCGCATGGTCCATGTGCAGAGCCTGCCAGGAAGTCGGCACAGCGGTGCGCTAATCATAGGCAGTGAGACATTGCCCTGATGCGTGGCTGCAGAGATCGGGCAATGTCTCACTGCCTGTGATTAGTGCAGCGCTGCGCCGACTTCCTGGCGGGCTCTATGCGTGGACCATGTGAACACGCCTGAGCTCATCCCTAATCCCCAGCAAGGGATTCAGGACATCAACTTTATCCTATACTTGCAACAAAACCAGGATCTGAGCATTGAACAATTATCCTGAACAAAACTATAAAGGACACACCACAGTCTCTTAGAAGTTTTTCTACTTGACAACATCTATGATAAACAAACCAAAAAGCCTTAATTAACTACTACTCCTATCCCCCTATCCCTCCTACCTTACTTCACTCTCTCCTCTCCCGCCCCAACCCCAAACAATCCACCCCCTCTGTTCTTCACTAACCTACTCTCTATATATTTTAAACCTAATGTTCTAGTTCACATCATGAATACTTTATTATCTTATGAATCTGAATACATGCCAATGATTGTTTAAACATAAAGTTTCACCGATACTTTGCAAAACGTATATGTTACCAACAGAACAAACTTACTTTTACCTACAAGCATTGACAACAAATGTTTATTCATTTATGTTCACTGTATTACCAGTTTCATGAATAAAATTTAAAGCGGAGGTCCACCCTAAAATGGACCTCCGCTCATCGGAATCCCCCCCCCTCCGGCGCCACAATCGGCACCTTTCAGGGGGGAGGGGGGTGCAGTTACCTGGATAATCCAGGTAACTGCACCCACTTCCGGGCTAGCTCTCTGCGGAAAGGGGCGTACGTTACGCCCCTTTCCGCAAGCGCCCGTCCCCTTCAGCAAGTGCCCCGCTGCCTGCTGGGAAACACACAGCTCCCAGAGGCAGCGGGGACCGTCCGGATTGCGCCGCGCGGCTCGCGCATGCGCAGTAGGGAACCGGGAAATGAAGCCGAAAGGCTCCATTTCCTGATTCCCATACCCAAGATGGCGGCGGCACGAGCGAGCGATCGGCTTCGGGTGCCGACATCGCGGGCGTGCTGGACAGGTAAGTGTCACTATTTAAAAGTCAGCAGCTGCAGTATTTGTAGCTGCTGGCTTTTAAAAAAAAAAAAAAAAACGCGGAGTCCCGGTGGACTCCCGCTTTAAATGGGTGAGCCAAGATGGATTTCATATAGGAATAGCTTGGCTTCTTATTCAGAATTTCCCATTGAAATGCATGGCTATCGTGGTGCCATATTTTAGGATTTCTATCACTTGGCTCGGGCCAAATTGAACTTTAACTAATAGTAGGATGCCCAATGAGTATAAAATGTGGAATTTGGGTGAACCAAGATGGTTTTCAGATATTTATTCAGAATTACCCTTTTAAATACATACCATTTAGGGACATAGAATTGTTGATAACCACTTGCTTACTGGGCACTTAAACCCCCCTCCTGTCCAGACCAATTTTCAGCTTTCAGGGCTGATGCACTTTGAATGACAATTACGCAGTCATACAACACTATACCCATTTTTTCCCCACAAATAGAGCTTTCTTTTAGTGGTATTTGATCACCTCTGCGTTTTTTTTTGTTAAAAAGACTGAATTTAAAAAAGAAAATGTATATTTTGTTATAAAATTTTGCAAACAGGTAATTTTTCTCCTTCATTGATGTACGCGGATGAGGGTGCACTGATGGGCACCAATAGGGCGGCACTGGTAGGTGGAATTAAAGGGCATTGACAGGTGGCATTGTTGGGCACAGAGAAGAGGCACTAATAGGTGGCCATGATGGGCCCTGATGGGTGGCAGTGATGGGCACTGATGGGTTAAACTGAAAGGCAGCACTGCTATGTGGCACTGATTGGTGGCACTTGTGGGCATTGATAGGCGGCAGTGGTGGGCACTGTAGGCAATGGCAGGTGGCACTTGCAGGCACAGAGGAGGAGGCAGATGTGCCTCCTTCCTCTTCGGGACCGATGTCCCTTGAGCTGGTGATCGGCTGACAGCGTGAGAAGAAAAAAAAAAGATTATCGAGCTTTTATTTATACACGTGATCAGCTGTCATTGGCTGACGGCTGATCACGTGGTAAGGGGCCAGGACCGGCCCTTATTCGGATCGGTGATCACGGCGCACAGGGAGCGAGCAAAGGGGAAGACGTTTAATGATGGCCTCCCGGAAATTCGGGTACACGTTGTGGCCGTCATTAGGCTATAGCGCAGACCTCAAGTGGTTAAAGTTCATGATTTTATTATAAACATTGCAGACGATTGTTTAGTAAATAATCACATTTGTGAATAAAGATCCAACCTGAATAAGAAGCTAGCCGAATAAGGAGCCAACTTCTGCATTCGAATAAGAAGATAACTTCAGCTTCACGGACTACAGATACATACTGCTATGTAATTCACTACCCGAACAAATCTCTGATTACCCGCAGTACTGATCATCCTCCCTGACATCGGTCTCCTCATGACTCGCACCAAGGGCGCCGCCATCTTTCCTGTCACACGGCTCAGCTTACTGACTTGATGGGCGTGACGTCACACGGTAGGCCGGGTGGGTGGAGCTATAGAGAGGAGCCCTTAGTTGGCTCCTGTGGGCGTGGTTGTATTTCCGTCACGTGGGATGGTGTGTCGAGGTTGGCGGGGAGCCGCTGTCCCTGTATGTTGAGGTGAGCTGTGCGGTAAACATTGCATCTATACGTTCTGATGTGGAACGTTCATAGAATGAGAATATGGGCGTCAGTAAAACTTGTCATTAGCCTTGCACATTTCCTTGTGGTAGCTGAGAGCAGACCAATGCATACAAGCTGCATTGTCTGTTTCTGTGGGGGAAGAGCCTCTTTTCTCGCCCTGTGCATGCTAGACACGGCAAAGAAGTCCAAGTATCGCCTCAATGGGCCCCTGCAAGTCTGTATTTCTATTCGGCCTTCACCAAGCGGTGACCCCCCAACGTCCCATGGTGTCACCCCCACCCCCTGCTTTCGCCTGCCTCTGTGCTGTGGGGTACAACAGCCATCTCCCATCAAAGATCCATAGTTCTAGGAGGCCTCATAGTCTACATAAGATCTATAATCACACTGTGCAGCTATGGGAATGCATGTAGGCAGTGATCATGGGTATCAGGAGGAGGGCCCAGCCATAAGATAACAGAGGAGTGGAGGTTTAGGACCTGAACCTGTGGGCTTAGGTAAGTAAGTATAAATGGTATTCCTTTTTTGTGAACAGAGGGGTGGTTTGTTGCCAGCTGGGTACATATGTAAAGTTTGCACCAAGGGGCAAGTCACACTGACTTGCGCTAAAATGCATGTACACCTCCAACCGTTTTGGTCTCATTTTCTTCCGTTGACATGCATTTTAGTGCAATGCAACGTTATGGTGTGAATAGGCCATATTGGAAATGATTGTTTTACAGATGTCCTTCCATTGATCTGCGCTAAAACGCACTGGTATGACTTATGCTGTCTATACGACAAATCGAGCAAACCCATTTCAAACCCAATTTCGAAAAATGAATGTTCGGCCGTGAGCGCAAACGATGCTGCCATCATGTAATGACCGATAAATCGTTCAGTGGACATAAATTAACCCATTCCCACCAAGCGTACGCAGATGTGTGTATTCTGCTTTCTTGGGTTATACCGAGATGATGCCCGCAGTTGCAGGCGATAGGCTTTCCAGGTATAACAACCAGTGCTGCTAAAAGCCACTCAGCTGTTATACCGGAGGGAGGGGACATCCACCCCCCTTCCGCCGTTCTTCCAGGGCCTCCCGTTCCACCGGAAGGTGCGATCAAACATCCGCCGATTCCGGCGGCTAGTGACAGACTGGAACGAAGCCGAAAACGGCTTTGTTCCAGTCTCCTGGATGTAAACACCGAAGCGACATCACAACGTCACTAACGGTTTACTTGGCTGCCAATGGAGTCGGATTTAATAAATATACAGTATTCAGCTACACCGTTTTCGGGGATCTGAATACTTTGAAGTGCAAAGGAGGGATTAGAGGTCTTTTAGACCCCCGATCCCTCCATAAAGAGTATCTGTTACCACCTACTACTGTCACAAGGGATGTTTACCTTGTGACAGCAATAAGTGATCAAATTTTTTTTTTTTTTACTGCAATTTAACCACTTCGCGCCCAGGCCAATTCTGACATTTCTCTCCTACATGTAAAATTCATACTTTTTTTACTAGAAAATTACATAGAACCCCCAAACATTATATATGTTTTTTTTTTTAGCAAAGACCCTAGAGAATACAATGGCGGTTGTTGCAACTTTTTATCTCGAACTGTATTTGCAGAGCAATTTTTCAAACACTTTTTTCAGAAAAAAATGTGAAAGATGAAGATACGACGAGTAAATAGATACCCAACATGTCACGCTTCAAAATTGCACGCGCTCATGGAATGGCGCCAGACTTTGGTATTTAAAAATCCCCATAGGCGACGCTTTAAAATTTTTTACTGGTTAAATATTTTGCGTTAGAGGAGGTCTAGGGCTAGAATTATTGCTCTCGCTCTAACGTTTGCGGCGATACCTCACGTGTGGTTTGCAGTTTTCATATGTGGGAGGGACTTGCGTATGCGTTCTTTTCTGCGTAGGAGCTCACGGGGACAGGTGCGCTTAAAAATTTTTTTTGTTTAATTTTACTTATATTTTTTTAGTTTGACACTTTAACAAAAAAAATAAAAATAAATGTGATTACTTTTATTGCTATTACAAGGAGTGTAAACATCCCTTGTAATAGGAATATGGCATGATCGTACCTATTTACAGTGAGATATGGGGTCAATAAGACCCCCATATCTCACCTCTAGGCTGGGAAGCCTAAAATCAAAAAAAAAAAATCACGGCTTCCCTGCCAAGGCGTCGCCATTATTTGAACGTCATAACATCGCGCCCGGCCTCCAAACGATCATAGAGACTCCGGCAACCATCTGGTCCACCAGAAATCTCTATGATAATTATCCGGGGGCCAGCAGATCCTGTGTCCGACTCGCCGATGGAAGCGGTGAGTCGGTAGACGTCCCCTCCCACCGCCCGTAAGAACGAGCGGAACAGCCAATACAATCATTCTTATGGTGCAGGGAATCACCGGCTGAAAATGCCGATATCTGAATGATGTCTGTAACCTCGGGCATCATTCAGATATAACCCCGGAAAGTCGAGGCCCCGTCACGTTGAGCTTGCGCAGTAAAGAAAACGCATATGAAAGTCACGACTGCATATGTTAACGGTGTTCAAATCGCACATGTGAGGTATCACCGCGATCGTCAGCGAGAGCAATAATTCTTGCACTAGACCTCCTCTGTAACTAACCTATAACCATAAAAAAAAATTAAAATGTAAGCGTTGCCTATGGAGATTTTTAGGTACCAAAGTTTGTCGCCATTCTAGTGTGTGTGTGTGTGTATATATATATATATATATATATATATATATATATATATATATATATATATATATATATATATATATATATATATATATATATATATATATATATACATACATACATACACACACACACACACACACACACACACACACACACACACACACACACACACAGTGCCTTGCGAAAGTATTCGGCCCCCTTGAACTTTTCAACCTTTTGCCACATTTCAGGCTTCAAAGATATAAAATTTGTATTTTTTGTGAAGAATCACCAACAAGTGGGACACAATTGTGAAGTGGAACGAAATCTATTGGATTTTTGAAACTTTTTTTAGCAAATAAAAAACTGAAAAGTGGGGTGTGCAAAATTATTCTGCCCCTTTACTTTCAGTGCAGCAAACTCACTCCAGAAGTTCAGCGAGGATCTCTGAATGATCCAATGTTGTCCTAAATGACTGATGGTGATAAATAGAATCCACCTGTGTGTAATCAAGTCTCTCTATAAATGCACCTGCTCTGTGATAGTCTCAGTGTTCTGTTGAAAGCGCAGAGAGCATCATGAAGACCAAGGAACACACCAGGCAGGTCCGTAATACTGTTGTGGAGAAGTTTAAAGCTGGATTTGGATACAAAAAGATTTCCCAAGCTTTAAACATCCCAAGGAGCACTGTGCAAGCGATCATTTTAAAATGGAAGGAGTATCAGACCACTGCAAATCTACCAAGACCTGGCCGTCCCTCTAAACTTTCAGCTCAGACAAGGAGAAGACTGATCAGAGATGCAGCCAAGAGGCCCATGATCACTCTGGATGAACTGCAGAGAACTACAGCTGAGGTGGGAGAGTCTGTCCATAGGACAACAATCAGTTGTACACTGCACAAATCTGGCCTTTATGAAAGAGTGACAAGAAGAAAGCCATTTCTCAAAGATATCCATAAAAAGTCTTGTCTAAAGTTTGCCACAAGCCACCTGGGAGACGCACCAAACATGTGGAAGAAGGTGCTCTTGGTCAGATGAAACCAGAATCAAACTTTTTGCCCACAATGCAAAACGATATGTTTGGCGTAAAAGCAACACAGCTCATCACCCTCAACACACCATCCCCACTGTCAAACATGGTGGTGGCAGCATCATGGTTTGGGCCTGCTTTTCTTCAGCAGGGACAGGGAAGATGGTTAAAATTGAGGGGAAGATGGATGCAGCCAAATAGAGGACCATTCTGGATGAAAACCTGTTGGAGTCTGCAAAAGACCTGAAACTGGGATGGAGATTTATCTTCCAAGACAATGATCCCAAACATACAGCAAAATCTACAAAGGAATGGTTCACAAATAAACGTATCCAGGTGTTAGAATGGCCAAGTCAAAGTCCAGACCTGAATCCAATCGAAAATCTGTGGAAAGAGCTGAAAACTGCTGTTCACAAACGCTCTCCATCCAACCTCACTGAGTTTGAGCTGTTTTGCAAGGAAGAATAGGCAAGAATTTCAGTCTCTCGATGTGCAAAACTGATAGAGACATACCCCAAGCGACTTGCAGCTATAATCGCAGTAAAAGGTGGCTCTACAAAGTATTAACGCAAGGGGGCCGAATAATTTTGACGCCCCACTTTTCATTTTTTTTTATTAAGTTTCAAAAATCCAATAGATTTCGTTCCACTTCACAATTGTGTCCCACTTGTTGGTGATTCTTCACAAAAAATACAAATTTTATATCTTTGAAGCCTGAAATGTGGCAAAAGGTTGAAAAGTTCAAGGGGGCCGAATACTTCGCAAGGCACTGTGTGTGTATATGTGTGTATATATATAATATATATATTTTTTTTTTTTTTACTAAATCTAATTAACCTGTGGTCACTGTTTCCTAAATTGCCCCATATTTTCACATCCACGATTGGATCTGTATTGTTGGTAATTAGTAGGTCTAGTAACACGTTGTTTCTAGTTGGTGCATTTACAAACTGACCTATAAAATTGTCCTGCAAGGAATTTAGAAACTGGCAAGCTTTAGATAAATGCACGGTTCCTTCCACCCAGTCTGTCTGGATAATTAAAAACCTGCATTTATTACACTTCCCTTTCTTGCTGCTAATCCAAATTGTAATAGAAGGCTCGCCTCCACCTCCTCCCTCTGGTTAGGAGGCCTATAGAATACTCCCAGTACTACTCCCCCTTAGAAAAGCACTTACAGGAACGTAGATGGTTAAAAGTATGTAACATGGAGCCCTCCTCTCGTAAGTGGATCCATCCTGTGTCCGCGAATGGAGAGCCAAGTAACGCCGTCCAGCAGCTGTCAGATTAATCCGTGCACGAGCGAGGAGGCAGTGAGGCGGCCTGTGTTCTGGGTTCCGCGCTGGCATGCCGAGGCCGATGGCGTCAGTGAGGGGTGGTGGACGGCAACATGTTTTGGCGCGTGCGCGGCTCCTTCATCGGAGGCCTGACCATGGAGCCGCGCATGCTCCAAATCGCGTTATCTCCCACCACCCCTCATTGACTCCATCGGCCTCGTGTGTTCCAGAATATCCACTTGCCAGAAGACACCATGTTATATACTTTTAGCTATCTACGTTCCTGTAAGTGCTTTTAATCCCTTGTCCACTTGCTTAAATCTTTTAATATTGCACTTAGAGGTGCCTTGCTTTCTTTTATAGTACTATGGAACCATCTGTTGAAATATCTGTTGGAACAAGGAGTGAAGACAGATGGGAAGTGCATCCCCTGTAGGAGTACATTAACTTGACTCTTACGCATTTGATATAGGATTTGTCCTTGCTTAGAGGCTACATTAAGTCCATTTACATTCTATGAACACAGTTTTAGTCGAGGGTGAGAACACCGTATGGGTCATGGTGGAGCGAGATGTAAACTAGACCTGAGGCTTCACACTATTGCAAATTGGATGTGGGTTTTCGCCACATCCAATTCACGTGTCTGGAGACTGACAGGCTCTCAATGGAAGTTTGGTTTGTTGGTGATTGTAGGTGGCAATAAGGCACCTAAAATAATAAAATTGTGCCACGTCCCACAAAGTATATGGAATTTGAAATGTTTGGAAAGATGGACTTTAACAAAATTTATTAATATACGTATATATCACAATACATGTATAGCATTAAACATAAAAGTTGGACTATTTGTGGTTCCCCTAATATAAGGACTAGATATCGTTTCCTGTGACAGTACTGTAGATGCATCCACACGAGGGTATCCTCTTAGTTGGGGTTCCACTTATAGGTTAAAAACAGTTCCGCTTTGTTTCGCTGCTATACTCATCACTTCTTCAGGAGCTTGAATATTTGTATATAGAAAAATATTTTTAGCAACAATATACCATACAAGACAACTTACAATTATAAAATAAAATAAAAACAAATTGCTGCAAAAAATGTATTTAATATATGTAAAGAATATATCTGAACTCACTTGCACCGTAGGTACCAGACAGCAAGCAACCACCAGGGCCTCCAAAGCCAGGAAGTAGCCGCAATTGGCATATATGTCAGGGTGTGGGGACATGCAAGGTAACTAAAGTAATAAGAAAAAGGGCAGTATATAATTAAGGTAAGTGGCACCAGGTGTGGTGGTATGTAGATGTATACGGTTTTATAAGAATATTGGGAGAGATCTCCTTTTAGTATACATCTACATGGACCCACTTACCACAATTATATACTGCCCTTTTTCCTATTACTTTTTTAGTTACCTTGTATGTCCCCACACCCTGACATGCTAATTGCGGCTACTTCCTGGCTTTGGAGGCCCTGGTGGTTGCTCCCTTTTTTGGGGGGTCTTGCTGTCTGGTACCTACGGCTCAAGTGAGTTCAGATATATTGTTTACATTTAATCACTTAAGGACCAGCCTCGTTTTGAAATTTTGGTTTTTACATGTTTAAAACGTGTGTGTGTGTGTGTGTGTGTGTGTGTTTTTCTAGCAAAAAAAAAATTACTTTGAACCCCCAAACATTATCATTTTTTTTCTTATATTCACCGACCGACACATCTCTCTGTAACTAAATGGGTTTGTTAGCCTGCCATTAGGAGAAATAGGCAAAAATTGTAACACAATACACAGAACTTTAGTCCCGCCCCGGGGGCGGACCCTGTGCTAACAACCCTCCCTACTGCTCAGGCAGAACTGTTTTATTTTGCCTAGTGAAGGAGAATGACCTAGGAACCCTGCGGGCCCTTCAGTTCATTTTTTTTGATGCAAGTTTTGATGTTTTTGCGCAAGATAGAAGATCCCAGGATCTTTCATCAACTGCCGGCTGGGTGACAGGCTGGTTAAGTTATACTTGTAGTCTCCCCAGTCCAGCCATCGAGCATGTGCAGGCCGCAGCTAAGGCTCGGCAGGCCACGACATACCTCAGCTCCAGAGGTGGTCGGTGTGCTTCAATGCTCTGGGGTATACATATGACCGGGCTACTGATGTCTGGATCACAGTATACTGGGCCAACAGCTACCCTGTAACTGGACAGGAGTAGGTCTGTGATGGAATGTCTCCCAGCTCTTCAGGAATGGTAAGTACGGCTCTCCCTGCTTCAGTGGGGTGAGCAGCTGGCTATTCCCAGGGAGGTCGATTCGGGGGCCACCTCACCTCCTTCTCTTCTCTCCCACGTCCCTATCTCCCCTCCTTCCCCTGCCCCCCTTCGGGGGGTGGCTACATGCGGGGTTCGCTGGGTCTCTCACCTGTAGAGGGCTCTGTGCGGCTAGTGTTGGTTCTGGTCCCGGTCTGGGGGGTCCCAAAAGGTGTCTGTGGAGGTGTTCTTGCTGAATGCAGGCAGCGCTGTTCTGTGATATTTTTTTTATATTTTTTCCTGTCACCTCATGGTGCTGTCAGGCGGTCATTTTGACTATGAGCAAAGCAGGTTCCCCTTGTGAGCCTCAGAAGCCATTTTTTATAGGATTTTCCTAATAGTTGCATTGGTGGCCATTTTTTTTTAAGCCCGAGCGCTCTTTTCCCCACCGTTCTCTTGTGACAGCATTACATGTGCTCTCACATGCTGTTTCCTGTGTCCACTGTGTATACAGGACGCTGGATGACAATTCCCTGAACGCTGGTGCAAGCTCTTCAGATCGTTTCAGCGCTGTTTTCTACAGCTTCTGCCGGCACAGTTTCCTCACTCTGCACTTGGGTAACCTCCTGGGAACTACAGGCACGGCTAGTGACCATCACAGAACGGCCCAGGGTGGTGAGTCTGGCGCTAGGAACCCCCCTTCCCCCAAAGGCAGCAGCAGGAGGGTGGGACCTTCACTGTCCTAAGTCCCCTTGCAGGTAGCAGACAGGGTAGGGTCAGCATGGCTTCAGAAACTGTTGTTTCTGCCCCCAAAATTCAGGCTATTGCAACCGGGTCACCTGCTGATAGAGCTGTGCCCATGGACACCCTGACGGCGGTCCTTAACTCCTTTGTTGCTAAAATAGAGGCGGTGCGCGTAAAAGGCCCCTACCCACCCCACCCCCGTCCTCTGGGGAGAGCTGTGATGCAGACTCGGGTCCTGCTGCGGCTGGGGACCCCTGCTCTGACCTATCAGACGAGACTGACCAGGACCATTCGGACAGTGAGGATGATTCCGGGTCCAGGCGCAACAAAGCACTTGTTGGAGCACTTATCACAGCTGTGCGTGATACCCTGAAGATTCAGGAGCCAGCGGATCCCTCTGCAGATGTATTGGTCACTTTTGGGTCCCGCAAGCCAGCACGTTCACCTAAGGTGTTCCCGTATTTGACTTATTTTGGCAAGTTCATCTACAGAGAATGGGGTCAGCCGCAATGGACCTTTTCGGTCCCCAAAAATATGGCGGTGCGTTACCCTTTTGAGGAAAGCCTTCTCAAGAAATGGTCGGCTCCTCTGGTCGTGGACCCCTCAGTATCTAGGTTAAATAAAGTAACCGCGATCCCGGTTGAGGGGACTCCTGCATTCAAAGATGCCATGGATCGGAAGGCCGAGGCGGTGGCTCGTTCCTTGTTTACAGTTGTGGGGTCAGCCTTGAGACCAGTACTGGCATCCGCACTGGTGTCACAGACGCTGACTGAGTGGGCAAAACTTTTGCACTGCGAATTGGGAGAGCAAAACGCCTCCCCTGTCTGCGTGGAACTAGCAGACCAACTAGTGCAAGGCCTCAAGTACTTATGTGATGTGGCCCTGGATACTCTCCCCCTGTTATCCAGGGCTTCAGTGTCAGTTGTGGTGTTGAGGCGCCTGATTTGGCTTAAATGCTGGTCTGCTGACCAGGCATCCAAAAAAGCCCTGATGGGTCTTCCCTTCCTTGGCGACCGGCTGTTTGGAGCTTCGTTAGATGACATTATTAAAAATGCCACGGGTGGTAAGAGTACACTACTCCCACAAACCAGGAAGGCTAAGGAGCCACGCCGCAGGCAAGGGCCCTCTTTTTCCGCTCACAAGTGGCTTTTTCATCCACCCAGTGCTTCGACAAAACATCCACAGACGGTCAAAAGCGTCCCTGGAACCGCAAGCCTGCAAACAAAAGTACTACTGCATGAAGGTTTGCCCCCACCCGATATGCGGGTGGGGGCAAACCTTCATGCAGTAGTACTTTTGTTTGCAGGCTTGCGGTTCCAGGGACGCTTTTGACCGTCTGTGGATGTTTTGTCGAAGCACTGGGTGGATGAAAAAGCCACTTGTGAGCGGTCACCTTTGGGAGTTTGCACCCCGGTGGACCTCCCGGTTATCCGACCAATGGGTCTGCGACCTGATTTCCACAGGCTACAAGATAGTTGCTCTCTTGGCCGCCAAACAGATTCTTCCCCTCCAGCATACCCGCACCCCCGGTTCACCGGGAGGCCCTGCTAGGGGCAGTAAGGGACTTGCTGAATCAGGGGGTGATTTACCAGTTCCGGAATCGGAACGCTTCCAGGGGTTCTACTGAAATCTGTTCATGGTTCCCAAGAAGGAAGGGGTACATCCAATCTTGGACCTAAAAGCCCTCAATCACTTTGTAAAAGTGCAGAGGTTCAGAATGGAATCAGTTCGCTCAGTAGTTGCTGCACTCCATCAAGGGGACTCCCTGGCGTCTTCGGACATCCAGGATGAGTACCTGCACATAACCATATGCCTTCAGCATCAGAAATTTCTGCGTTTGGCAGTCGGGGAAGCCCATTACCAATTTGGCTCTTCCATTTGGCCTGGCATCAGCCCCCCCGAGTCTTTACCAAAGTACTGACTCCAGTATTGGCGTTGCTGCAACAACACAGTGTTGTGAATTCATGAAGAAATACATTTAATATTCACTGGCAGAGATGAGAGATTTCAGTAGGCCTAAAAAAAGTGGATGAACTATGATGTTGATATTATTGAACTGTGACCCCCTTGGAGAACTTCAAAGCAAAATACAAGATCTAACATGTTTTTCCAAAGGTTCAGGGGATTAGTTATTCTTGTAAGTTCTACAAGCCTGTATTGAGACAAGATGTTGCCTGAACAAAAGGATGTTTTGTCACAGACACCAGAAAAACTCTATCTTCTTGAATGGACAAGGAAGGCTGTGCAAATATATATGGCAAGGTTTGGGCCATACTTAGGACGTACCTGTGACTAACTAGTCATTAAACCTGAATGACCAGAACAAATATCCCATTGTCTCAGAAAGTGAGAGATCGACAAAATCGATTGTGTGAATTGTAGAAACTTGAAGGACACAGCCATCTAAACATTTATTGGAAGTTCAAAGTTCATCTCAAAACATGGTGTGAGAGGGATATACAAGTCGGACATATTTCAAAAGTACTTCAAGTAATTCAAACTATATGTGATATGTGTAGGTCACCAAAGAGATATCATTTTAGTATCTAATGATCTAAAGAACTTTGTCATAAAGAAATTATATATGAAAGTGTGATTATAAATAGAAGTGTTTTAGCAACGAATTAGCATTATGAAAAACATTTAATCGTGATTGTAACTGTATAAGAATTTAACCTATGTTTAGATAAACAAATATTGATTGGATACTCAAATTATACATGTATCCATATAGATAATTGTATGATATTGTGTGATAAATATCTAACCCGTGTCCTTTCTAAATGGACTAAAGATTTAATAGATATTAGGGCTGCAACTAACGATTATTTTCATAATCGATTAATCGGCCGATAATTTTTTTTCGATTAATTGGATAAAATCACAAAAAAATGTAATGTTAAATTTTTTCGTTTATTTAAAAGTAATCATGAAAAAAACTGAGTGTTGCACTCAAACTGCAGAATAAAAAACGTTTAACATTAATGATGGGGCGCTATTCCTCCCGGGGACACCAATGATGGGGCACTATTCCTCCCACTGACACCTATTCCTCCCACTGACACCAATGATGGGGCGTTATTCCTCCCACTGACACCAATGATGGGGCGTTATTCCTCCCACTGACACCAATGATGGGGCGTTATTCCTCCCACTGACACCAATGATGGGGCGTTATTCCTCCCACTGAAACCTAGTCCTTTCACAGACACACTATTCCTCCCGGGGACACCAATGACGGGGCACTATTCCCCCCCCCCCCCCCGGACACCAATGACGGGGCACTATTCCCCCCCCCCCCAGACACAAATGACGGGGCACTATTCCCCCCCCCCACGGACACAAATGACGGGGCACTATTCCCCCCCCCCACGGACACAAATGACGGGGCACTATTCCCCCCCCCCCCCCCCAGACACCAATGACTGGGCACTATTCCCCCCCCCCCGGACACCAATGATGGGGCACTATTCCCCCCCACAGACACAAATGACGGGGCACTATTCCCCCCCCACGGACACCAATGACGGGGCACTATTCCCCCCCCACGGACACCAATGACGGGGCACTATTCCCCCCCCACGGACACCAATGACGGGGCACTATTCCCCCCCCACGGACACCAATGACGGGGCACTATTCCCCCCCACGGACACAAATGACGGGGCACTATTCCCCCCCCCCACGGACACCAATGACGGGGCACTATTCCCCCCCCCCACGGACACCAATGACGGGGCACTATTCCCCCCCCACGGACACCAATGACGGGGCACTATTCCCCCCCCACGGACACCAATGACGGGGCACTATTCCCCCCCCACGGACACCAATGACGGGGCACTATTCCCCCCCCACGGACACCAATGACGGGGCACTATTCCCCCCCCACGGACACCAATGACGGGGCACTATTCCCCCCCCACGGACACCAATGACGGGGCACTATTCCCCCCCCCACGGACACCAATGACGGGGCACTATTCCCCCCCCACGGACACCAATGACGGGGCACTATTCCCCCCCCCCCACGGACACCAATGACGGGGCACTATTCCCCCCCCCCCACGGACACCAATGACGGGGCACTATTCCCCCCCCCCACGGACACCAATGACGGGGCACTATCCCCCCCCCCCCACGGACACCAATGACGGGGCACTATTCCCCTCCCCCCCCCCCGGACACCAATGACGGGGTACTATTCCCCTCCCCCCACGGACACCAATGACGGGGTACTATTCCCCTCCCCCCACGGACACCAATGACGGGGTACTATTCCCCTCCCCCCACGGACACCAATGACGGGGTACTATTCCCCTCCCCCCACGGACACCAATGACGG
Source organism: Lithobates pipiens (assembly GCF_037356315.1). Lineage (NCBI taxonomy): Eukaryota > Metazoa > Chordata > Amphibia > Anura > Ranidae > Lithobates > Lithobates pipiens. Next base: position 67,782,584 of record NW_027507789.1, on the reverse strand, counting down.
GGTACTATTCCCCTCCCCCCACGGACACCAATGACGGGGTACTATTCCCCTCCCCCCACGGACACCAATGACGGGGTACTATTCCCCTCCCCCCACGGACACCAATGACGGGGTACTATTCCCCTCCCCCCACGGACACCAATGACGGGGTACTATTCCCCTCCCCCCACGGACACCAATGACGGGGTACTATTCCCCTCCCCCCACGGACACCAATGACGGGGTACTATTCCCCTCCCCCCACGGACACCAATGACGGGGTACTATTCCCCCTCCCCCCACGGACACCAATGACGGGGTACTATTCCCCCTCCCCCCACGGACACCAATGACGGGGTACTATTCCCCTCCCCCACGGACACCAATGACGGGGTACTATTCCCCCCCCCCCACGGACACCAATGACGGGGCACTATTCCCCCCCCCCCCTGACACCAATGACGGGGCACTATTCCCCCCCCCCCCGACACCAATGACGGGGCATTATTCCCCCCCGGACACCAATGACTGGGTACTATCCCCCCCGGACACCAATGACTGGGTACTATCCCCCCCGGACACCAATGACTGGGTACTATCCCCCCCGGACACCAATGACGGGGCACTATCCCCCCCCCGGACACCAATGAGGGGGCACTATCCCCCCCCCGGACACCAATGAGGGGGCACTATTCCCCCCCCCCCGGACACCAATGAGGGGGCACTATTCCCCCCCCCCCGGACACCAATGAGGGGGCACTATTCCCCCCCCCCCGGACACCAATGACGGGGCACTATTCCCCCCCCCCCCCCCCCCCGGACACCAATGACGGGGCACTATTCCCCCCCCCCCCCACGGACACCAATGACGGGGCACTATTCCCCCCCCCCCACGGACACCAATGACGGGGCACTATTCCCCCCCCCCCCACGGACACCAATGACGGGGCACTATTCCCCCCCCCCCCCCCCACGGACACCAATGACGGGGCACTATTCCCCCCCCCCCCCCACGGACACCAATGACGGGGCACTATTCCCCCCCCCCCCCCCCCACGGACACCAATGACGGGGCACTATTCCCCCCCCCCACGGACACCAATGAGGGGGCACTATTCCCCCCCCCCCCCACGGACACCAATGAGGGGGCACTATTCCCCCCCCCCCCACGGACACCAATGAGGGGGCACTATTCCCCCCCCCCCCCGGACACCAATGAGGGGGCACTATTCCCCCCCCCCCGGACACCAATGAGGGGGCACTATTCCCCCCCCCCCCCCGGACACCAATGAGGGGGCACTATTCCCCCCCCCCCGGACACCAATGACGGGGCACTATTCCCCCCCCCCCCCCGGACACCAATGACGGGGCACTATTCCCCCCCCCCCCGGACACCAATGACGGGGCACTATTCCCCCCCCCCCCCCCACGGACACCAATGACGGGGCACTATTCCCCCCCCCCCCCACGGACACCAATGACGGGGTACTATCCCCCCCGGACACCAATGACGGGGCACTATCCCCCCCCCGGACACCAATGAGGGGGCACTATCCCCCCCCCCGGACACCAATGAGGGGGCACTATTCCCCCCCCCCCCCCGGACACCAATGAGGGGGCACTATTCCCCCCCCCCCCCCGGACACCAATGAGGGGGCACTATTCCCCCCCCCCCGGACACCAATGAGGGGGCACTATTCCCCCCCCCCCCCGGACACCAATGACGGGGCACTATTCCCCCCCCCCCCCCCCCCCCACGGACACCAATGACGGGGCACTATTCCCCCCCCCCCCCACGGACACCAATGACGGGGCACTATTCCCCCCCCCCCCCCACGGACACCAATGACGGGGCACTATTCCCCCCCCCCCACGGACACCAATGACGGGGCACTATTCCCCCCCCCCCCCCCCACGGACACCAATGACGGGGCACTATTCCCCCCCCCCCCACGGACACCAATGAGGGGGCACTATTCCCCCCCCCACGGACACCAATGAGGGGGCACTATTCCCCCCCCCACGGACACCAATGAGGGGGCACTATTCCCCCCCCACGGACACCAATGAGGGGGCACTATTCCCCCCCCCCGGACACCAATGACGGGGCACTATTCCCCCCCCCCCCCCCCGGACACCAATGACGGGGCACTATTCCCCCCCGGACACCAATGACGGGGCACTATTCCCCCCCCCCCGGACACCAATGACGGGGCACTATTCCCCCCCCCCCCACGGACACCAATGACGGGGCACTATTCCCCCCCCCCCCACGGACACCAATGACGGGGCACTATTCCCCCCCCCCCCCACGGACACCAATGACGGGGCACTATTCCCCCCCCCCCCCACGGACACCAATGAGGGGGCACTATTCCCCCCCCCCCACGGACACCAATGACGGGGCACTATTCCCCCCCCCCACGGACACCAATGACGGGGCACTATTCCCCCCCCCCCCCACGGACACCAATGAGGGGGCACTATTCCCCCCCCCCCACGGACACCAATGAGGGGGCACTATTCCCCCCCCCCCACGGACACCAATGACGGGGCACTATTCCCCCCCCCCCACGGACACCAATGACGGGGCACTATTCCCCCCCCCCCCCACGGACACCAATGACGGGGCACTATTCCCCCCCCCCCCCACGGACACCAATGACGGGGCACTATTCCCCCCCCCCCCACGGACACCAATGACGGGGCACTATTCCCCCCCCCCACGGACACCAATGACGGGGCACTATTCCCCCCCCACGGACACCAATGACGGGGCACTATTCCCCCCCCACGGACACCAATGACGGGGCACTATTCCCCCCCCACGGACACCAATGACGGGGCACTATTCCCCCCCCACGGACACCAATGACGGGGCACTATTCCCCCCCCACGGACACCAATGACGGGGCACTATTCCCCCCCCCACGGACACCAATGACGGGGCACTATTCCCCCCCCACGGACACCAATGACGGGGCACTATTCCCCCCCCCCCCACGGACACCAATGACGGGGCACTATTCCCCCCCCCCCACGGACACCAATGACGGGGCACTATTCCCCCCCCCCACGGACACCAATGACGGGGCACTATCCCCCCCCCCCCCACGGACACCAATGACGGGGCACTATTCCCCTCCCCCCCCCCGGACACCAATGACGGGGTACTATTCCCCTCCCCCCACGGACACCAATGACGGGGTACTATTCCCCTCCCCCCACGGACACCAATGACGGGGTACTATTCCCCTCCCCCCACGGACACCAATGACGGGGTACTATTCCCCTCCCCCCACGGACACCAATGACGGGGTACTATTCCCCTCCCCCCACGGACACCAATGACGGGGTACTATTCCCCTCCCCCCACGGACACCAATGACGGGGTACTATTCCCCTCCCCCCACGGACACCAATGACGGGGTACTATTCCCCTCCCCCCACGGACACCAATGACGGGGTACTATTCCCCTCCCCCCACGGACACCAATGACGGGGTACTATTCCCCTCCCCCCACGGACACCAATGACGGGGTACTATTCCCCCTCCCCCCACGGACACCAATGACGGGGTACTATTCCCCCTCCCCCCACGGACACCAATGACGGGGTACTATTCCCCCTCCCCCCACGGACACCAATGACGGGGTACTATTCCCCTCCCCCACGGACACCAATGACGGGGTACTATTCCCCCCCCCCCACGGACACCAATGACGGGGCACTATTCCCCCCCCCCCCTGACACCAATGACGGGGCACTATTCCCCCCCCCCCCGACACCAATGACGGGGCATTATTCCCCCCCGGACACCAATGACTGGGTACTATCCCCCCCGGACACCAATGACTGGGTACTATCCCCCCCGGACACCAATGACTGGGTACTATCCCCCCCGGACACCAATGACGGGGCACTATCCCCCCCCCGGACACCAATGAGGGGGCACTATCCCCCCCCCGGACACCAATGAGGGGGCACTATTCCCCCCCCCCCGGACACCAATGAGGGGGCACTATTCCCCCCCCCCCCGGACACCAATGAGGGGGCACTATTCCCCCCCCCCCGGACACCAATGACGGGGCACTATTCCCCCCCCCCCCCCCACGGACACCAATGACGGGGCACTATTCCCCCCCCCCCCACGGACACCAATGACGGGGCACTATTCCCCCCCCCCCCACGGACACCAATGACGGGGCACTATTCCCCCCCCCCCCCACGGACACCAATGACGGGGCACTATTCCCCCCCCCCCCCCACGGACACCAATGACGGGGCACTATTCCCCCCCCCCCCCCCCCACGGACACCAATGACGGGGCACTATTCCCCCCCCCCACGGACACCAATGAGGGGGCACTATTCCCCCCCCCCCCCCACGGACACCAATGAGGGGGCACTATTCCCCCCCCCCCCCACGGACACCAATGAGGGGGCACTATTCCCCCCCCCCCCGGACACCAATGAGGGGGCACTATTCCCCCCCCCCCCGGACACCAATGAGGGGGCACTATTCCCCCCCCCCGGACACCAATGAGGGGGCACTATTCCCCCCCCCCCGGACACCAATGACGGGGCACTATTCCCCCCCCCCCCCCCGGACACCAATGACGGGGCACTATTCCCCCCCCCCCGGACACCAATGACGGGGCACTATTCCCCCCCCCCCCCCACGGACACCAATGACGGGGCACTATTCCCCCCCCCCCCACGGACACCAATGACGGGGTACTATCCCCCCCGGACACCAATGACGGGGCACTATCCCCCCCCCGGACACCAATGAGGGGGCACTATCCCCCCCCCCGGACACCAATGAGGGGGCACTATTCCCCCCCCCCCCCGGACACCAATGAGGGGGCACTATTCCCCCCCCCCCCGGACACCAATGAGGGGGCACTATTCCCCCCCCCCCGGACACCAATGAGGGGGCACTATTCCCCCCCCCCCCCGGACACCAATGACGGGGCACTATTCCCCCCCCCCCCCCCCCCCACGGACACCAATGACGGGGCACTATTCCCCCCCCCCCCCCACGGACACCAATGACGGGGCACTATTCCCCCCCCCCCCCCACGGACACCAATGACGGGGCACTATTCCCCCCCCCCCCACGGACACCAATGACGGGGCACTATTCCCCCCCCCCCCCCCACGGACACCAATGACGGGGCACTATTCCCCCCCCCCCCACGGACACCAATGAGGGGGCACTATTCCCCCCCCCACGGACACCAATGAGGGGGCACTATTCCCCCCCCCACGGACACCAATGAGGGGGCACTATTCCCCCCCCCACGGACACCAATGAGGGGGCACTATTCCCCCCCCCCGGACACCAATGACGGGGCACTATTCCCCCCCCCCCCCCCGGACACCAATGACGGGGCACTATTCCCCCCCGGACACCAATGACGGGGCACTATTCCCCCCCCCCCGGACACCAATGACGGGGCACTATTCCCCCCCCCCCCCACGGACACCAATGACGGGGCACTATTCCCCCCCCCCCCACGGACACCAATGACGGGGCACTATTCCCCCCCCCCCCCACGGACACCAATGACGGGGCACTATTCCCCCCCCCCCCCACGGACACCAATGAGGGGGCACTATTCCCCCCCCCCCACGGACACCAATGACGGGGCACTATTCCCCCCCCCCCACGGACACCAATGACGGGGCACTATTCCCCCCCCCCCCCACGGACACCAATGAGGGGGCACTATTCCCCCCCCCCCACGGACACCAATGAGGGGGCACTATTCCCCCCCCCCCCCCCGGACACCAATGACGGGGCACTATTCCCCCCCCCCCACGGACACCAATGACGGGGCACTATTCCCCCCCCCCCCCCACGGACACCAATGACGGGGCACTATTCCCCCCCCCCCCCACGGACACCAATGACGGGGCACTATTCCCCCCCCCCCCACGGACACCAATGACGGGGCACTATTCCCCCCCCCCCCCACGGACACCAATGAGGGGGCACTATTCCCCCCCCCCCCCACGGACACCAATGAGGGGGCACTATTCCCCCCCCCCCCCACGGACACCAATGACGGGGCACTATTCCCCCCCACGGACACCAATGAGGGGGCACTATTCCCCCCCCCACGGACACCAATGAGGGGGCACTATTCCCCCCCCCACGGACACCAATGAGGGGGCACTATTCCCCCCCCCCCCCCCGGACACCAATGAGGGGGCACTATTCCCCCCCCCCCCCGGACACCAATGAGGGGGCACTATTCCCCCCCCCCCCACGGACACCAATGACGGGGCACTATTCCCCCCCCCCCCACGGACACCAATGACGGGGCACTATTCCCCCCCCCCCACGGACACCAATGACGGGGCACTATTCCCCCCCCCCACGGACACCAATGAGGGGGCACTATTCCCCCCCCCCCACGGACACCAATGACGGGGCACTATTCCCCCCCCCCACGGACACCAATGACGGGGCACTATTCCCCCCCCCCACGGACACCAATGACGGGGCACTATTCCCCCCCCCCACGGACACCAATGACGGGGCACTATTCCCCCCCCCACGGACACCAATGACGGGGCACTATTCCCCCCCCCCCCCACGGACACCAATGACGGGGCACTATTCCCCCCCCCCCCCCCCACGGACACCAATGACGGGGCACTATTCCCCCCCCCCCCCCACGGACACCAATGAGGGGGCACTATTCCCCCCCCCCCCACGGACACCAATGAGGGGGCACTATTCCCCCCCCCCACGGACACCAATGAGGGGGCACTATTCCCCCCCCCCACGGACACCAATGAGGGGGCACTATTCCCCCCCCCCCCCCCCACAGACACCAATGAGGGGGCACTATTCCCCCCCCCCCCCCCACAGACACCAATGAGGGGGCACTATTCCCCCCCCCCCCCACGGACACCAATGAGGGGGCACTATCCCCCCCCCCCCCACGGACACCAATGAGGGGGCACTATTCCCCCCCCCCCACGGACACCAATGAGGGGGCACTATTCCCCCCCCCCCACGGACACCAATGAGGGGGCACTATTCCCCCCCCCCCACGGACACCAATGAGGGGGCACTATTCCCCCCCCCCCACGGACACCAATGACGGGGCACTATTCCCCCCCCCCCACGGACACCAATGACGGGGCACTATTCCCCCCCCCCACGGACACCAATGACGGGGCACTATTCCCCCCCCCCACGGACACCAATGACGGGGCACTATTCCCCCCCCCCGGACACCAATGACGGGGCACTATTCCCCCCCACGGACACCAATGACGGGGCACTATTACCCCCCCCCCCCCACGGACACCAATGACGGGGCACTATTCCCCCCCCCCACGGACACCAATGACGGGGCACTATTCCCCCCCCCCCCACGGACACCAATGACGGGGCACTATTCCCCCCCCCCCCCACGGACACCAATGACGGGGCACTATTCCCCCCCCCCACGGACACCAATGACGGGGCACTATTCCCCCCCCCCCCCCCCCACGGACACCAATGACGGGGCACTATTCCCACCCCCCACGGACACCAATGACGGGGCACTATTCCCCCCCCCCCCACGGACACAAATGATGGGGCGTTACTCCTCCCACATTGGTGTTTCTGGGGGGGGGAATAATAGAGCCACATTGGTGTTTCAGCGGGGGGGGAATAGTGCCCCATCATTGATGTCCCCGGGAGGCGCTACTCCTCCCAGGGACACCAATGATGGGGCACTATTCCCCCCCCCCCCCAGAAACACCAATGGGGCACTATTATCCTCCCCCTGCAGAAACACCAATGTGGCACTGAATGTTGTGTGTGCTTTTACAACTTGCCGATAGCTACCTTTTTTTCACACTCTGTGTGCAGCTCGGCTCAGTGTCCTCCTCACAGATTCTCACCCTCGCCTCTCTGTTCCCTCGAGGCAGCAGCGGGCGGGGCTGAGATCTGTGTGAATGTCACGTGACATCAGCGAGGAGGAGAGGCGCGCCGCGGGCGTGCAGCGGCGAGTGCGTGCCTGATCAGAGCGCCGCCGAGGACACAGGAAGGATGAGATAGGAGGAAAGGATTTTTTTTTTTTTTTTTTTTTTTTTTTTCCAAGGAACAGACAGGCGGATGGTGCGGCCCAACTAATCGTTAATGAAAGTCGTTGACAACGATTTTCATTATCGATAATATCGATTCGTTGTTGCAGCCCTAATAGATATACATTGATATACATATATAACCATTTTATACAATGGGGATTATTCAAAATTATGTTAAGCGTATTTTATATTATACTATCATTCCTGAACACTCGAGATATATTCGTTAGAACATAGATAAAAAAACGAATGCATATTATAGAAATAAAAATATTAACTTTAAGAGATAAAACGCCAAACACATGTGAGACACCTGGTGGTTGAAGGTGCTATTACCTTAAAATCACGAGGCTCCTGGGAAAGCTAACCATTACATGTTGCCTGCCAATGAGGAGGGAACACATACCCTCTGGGCAGAACTTAGTATAATTTTATGATCTTTTTGTTTGAGGATATTTAAGAAACTAGAAAGAGGCCATAAGAAAGGAGAGCTCAGGGGGAAGCTTAGGGACCCCCCTGAGAAGGGACACTGGAAGACTCCCAGACAAACTGACACTCATGCACCATGCATGAATACACATTTTTACATTCATGAAGATCCCTGCTCCTTGTAACTCGGATGTCATACAAAGTAATTCCTCTGTAAAAGGATCCATGTTGAATGCCACGGCCGCCATCTTAAAAATCCTGGTAACCAACAATCCACACTAATACACATATATTTACCCATTCCAAATATGGCTTTCATCTCTTCTATGTTCTCTTAAATATTGATGTGTTTGAATATTCTATTATTGAAAATCTTTCTCCCGAATCAACCACCTTTTAGATTTTTCTCTAAATTCTATTTTTCATTATAAATTTCTTTTTGCATAGATGCCAATTTTATTGACAAACAAATGTCTAATTTATTTCACATTGTTAACCACTTACCTGCAGTATAGTAACGGTTGGACATGTGAAATACAGACATTCTGTTTAATTGTCAATTATCAAAAGGTTATTGATTCTACCGAGAAGTGATAATTAAGTCCAAGGTACTACTACGCCCAGTTTGAGGGTATTTCCATTAATTGTCAAATGATCAAGTAATGCAATCTGTATTTTAATTTCATGTAAATATTTGTCTTTTGTCAACCAATAAATGTAACTATTTTTATGATCACTTGTCTCCGTGAATACATTTCACATGTATAGACTGTGTCCTATAGATTGATTTTTGTATCTTAAAAATATCTTCGTTAAAAATTACTTAATAAATATTGTGTGGGAAAATGTCCTTAAAAAGCACAACAACAGGATCGCGATCGTGGGTTACCTAGACGATCTCCTGAGAGCATCTTACGCCTCAGAATTAGAGAAGGATGTGGCGATCACCATGCAGACTCTGCGAGAATTTGGGTGGCTGTTGAACCTAAAGAAGTCGTTTGGTTGTGCCGACCCAGCATCTGGAGTACCTGGGTTTACTATTGGACTCCCGGGAAGCAAGGGTCTTTCTCCTCTCGGACAAATTGCAGACTCTCAGATCTGCGGTCAAACTACTGATGAACCGCAAGTGGTCGCCGTCCGATTTTGCATGCGAGTACTGGGACTCATGGTAGCCTCCTTCGAGGCAGTACCTTATGCCCAGTTCCACACCAGAGTCCTGCAGAAGGAGATTTTGAAAAAATGGGACCAATCTCCGTTGTCCCTGGATCGTCAGGGACTCTCTGATCTGGTGGTTGGGGTCCCCGGTGATTCAGTCTGGAAAATCATTCTTTCCCCTGAAAGGGACAGTGATCACTACGGACGCCAGTCTCTCAGACTGGGGTGGAGTGATGGGGTTTCAGTTGGCTCAGGGCCTCTGGTCGATGGACAAATCCAGGTTGCCGATCAATCTGCTCGAATTGTGAGCGATCAGGCTGAGACTCCACACGTGGTCGGCGTGTCTTCAAGGACGTCTGACCAGGATACAGTCAGACAACGCCACAGCTGTGGCGTTCATAAATCACCAAGGGGTAACAAGAATCTCAGCCGCTGCTCGGGAGGTCGCTCACATACTTCGGTGGAGAGAGCGACATGTTCCGGCCCCGTCAGCCATTTACATCCCGGGGGTGGAAAATTGGCAGGCGGACTATCTGAGGAGTCAGATGCTGGACCCAGGAGAATGGGTGTTGCAGTCCGTAGATATTCAGGCTGCTGTGCCTGAAATGGGGCACACCAGATGTGAATCTATTGGCCTCCCGTCTCAATTGGAAGGTGCCGAGATTTGTGGTCAGACGCGCTGGTGGCTCCGTGAGATCAGTACCAGCTGATCTACGGCCTTTCCTCCACTGAAACTGTTGCCACTTCTGCTTCGCAGAGCGTAAGCGGAGGGGATTCCAGTAATCCTGGTTTCCCCAGATTGGCCTCAGCAGCCCTGGTACGCAGACCTGTTGCGTCTGGTGGCAGACGCTCCCTGGCGACTGCACTGCGGGAGGACCTCCTATCTCAAGGTCCAATCTTTCACCCTGCTTTAACAGCATGGCTATTGAGAGCTAGGTGCTGAGGAACCGGGGTCTGTCGGACTCGGTGATTCCCACTATGCTGGGGGCACGGAAATCTTCACGGAAGATATACCATCGTACCTGGAAGGCTGACCTCTCCATGTGTGAGGAGGAAGGGTGGCATCCGCGCTCTTTCTATATCCAGGATCCTGCTGTTTCTTCAGCAAGGAGTAGACCAGAAATTGGCGTTGAGTACCATTTTAAGGGGCGAATTTCAGCCCTGGCTTTTATTTTATTTTTTTATATTTTTTTTTTTTTTTCGGCGACCTCTGGCGTCTCATTCATTAGTGAGTACCTTTTGTTCAGGGGTACGACATGTAGTCCCTCCGGTGCGTCCACTTTTTACCAAAGGTGGTTTCGGCTTTTCATATCAATGAGGACATTGTATTATCATCGTTGTGTCCTAAGCGAAGCACCCTAAAGAGGTGGCCCTTCACGCTCTCGATGTGGTTAGGGCTCTGAAGGTGTACTTGTCTGCCATGACTCCCTTTTGGAAGTCAGACTCGCTGTTTGTTTCGGTGGCTGGTCCAAAGAAGTGTATGGCAGTCTCGTCGGCCACCATTTCCAGGTGGGATCAGATTATAGTCCAAGTCTGCGCCTTGAAGGGGCAGGTGCCCCCATTTACAGTCACGGCCCACTCTACAAGGGCAATCGTAACGTCTTGGGCCTTCCGACACCAAGCGTCTGTCGCTCAGGTGCGTAAGGCGGCGACCTGGTCATCTGTCCATGCATTTACCAAGTTCTACAGGTGGACGTCAGTGCATCAGCTGATGCCTGTTTTGGCAGCAAAGTTTTGCAGGCGGCCGTGTAGTTGCAATTAAGATTTTTTTTTTTTTTCCTGGTTTTTCGATAAAACCGCAGTACTGTTTGTTAATGCACTGTTGCATTACTTCCGCAAAAAGGTTGCGGTGTTGGGGATCTCTCCTGTTGAGAATGCCCGATTATGGTGGTGTTTTTCTGTATACTGCTGTTTTTTTGTGGGTTTAGTTTCACTAGTTTCCACTTGCCATGGTTGAAGTTTTAATGCTGTTTGTTTCCCACCCCCTCATTTGCCATTGCTTGGGGACGTCCCATTTAGTTACAGAGAGGAACTGTGTCGGTCGGTGAATATAAGAGAAAATAGGATTTTTGTACTCACCGTAAAATCCTTTTCTCTGTAATTCACTGATCGACACAACACCCACCCCTCCTTTTCTCTACATTGTACTGAGTTCTGCCTGAGCAGGAGGGAGGGTTGTTAGCACAGGGTCCGCCCCCCCCCCGGGGCGGGACTAAAGTTGTGTGTGTTGCCTAGTTCTCCTAATGGCAGGCTAACAAACCCATTTAGTTACAGAGAGGAGCTGTATCGATCGGTGAATTAAAGAGAAGTATTTTACGGTACAAAAATCCTTCTTTTCTAACACCCTAGAGAATAAAATGGCAGTCATTGCAATACTTTTTTTCAAACCGTATTTGCGCAGCTGTCTTACAAGCGCACTTTTTTTGGGGGGGAAAAAATCACTTTTGAATAAAAAAAATAAGACAACAGTAAAAAAAAAAAAAATTGTGAAAGATAATGTTACGCCGAGTAAAGTGATACCCAACATGTCGCGCTTCAAAATTGCACCCGCTCGTAGAATGGCGACAAACTTTTACCCTTAAAAAATCTCCATAGGCGACGTTTTAAAAATTTCTATAGGTTGCATGTTTTGCGTTAGAGGAGGTCAGGGCTAGAATTTATTGCTCTCTACTGATCGTGACGATACCTCACATGTGTGGTTTAAACACAATTTACCTATTCGGGCGCTACTATTACATCCCTTGTAATAGAAAAAAGCATGACGGATCCTCTTAATTATGAGATCTGGGGTCAAAAAGTTCTCCGATCTCATATTTAGACTAAAATGCAAAACTAAAATTGGCCCTTTAAGAGCTGTGGGCAGAAGGGATGTTTTGACGTCGCTTTTGCCCAGCAATTGTATGGAGACAGGTGGGGGCCATCTTCCCCTCACTCGTCCCCATACCAAGCAGGAGACAAGACTTGATCCCCTCTGGCGCTGCCGACAGCTCCAGTAAGCAGCGGAAGGCACTGGATCGCGGCGGGAGGGGGAGCGCCCTCTCCCGCCACCGATTTTAAAGTAATCTTGTGGCAAAATTATCTTGTAGCGGACCGCCCGCGGAAGAAGGGGATACCGGGGTTATGGCAGCTAGCCGACGTAAAACTGCCTAAGTGGTTAAATGTATTTTTTGCAGGAATTTGTTTTTATTTTTAAGTTGTCTTGGTATATTGTTACTAAAAATATTTTTCTATATAAAAATATTCAAGCTCCTGAAGTGAAGAATTGATGGTTATAGTCGTGAAACATGTAGAGCAGGGACTGTTTTTAATCTATATATAAGTGGAACCCCAACTAAGAGGCTACCCTCGTGTGGACGCAGCTTCAGTATTGTCACACTGGAAACTATTATCTAGCCCTTTTATATTAGGGGAACCACAAATAGTCCAACTTTTATGTTTAACGCTATATAGCTGTATTGTGACATAGATGTATATTAATACATTTTGTAAAAAATCTATATACATGCCTTTTAAAAAGTCCATCTTTCCAAACCTTGCAAATTCCATATACCGGCTCTCAATGGCGCTGGTTGATACAGCTCCGGGATGGCTGCAGTGTGAATTGCACAGTAGTCCTGTGCTTCTGGTCCGTTTCAGGTCTGAATTCAGCCAAAAATTCAGACTGAAACGGTGAATGTTGACAGACCGAACCGCTGCTGTGAGCTGCTCAACACAGCAGTGTAAACCCAGCCTAAAACTGTGTTTAAGGGCTTCCTGCTTACATTTATTCATCAGTATTGCAGCAAACAAGAGTAAGAGATTCCCCTCACGGGTAAATACCATATTTATCGGCATATAACATGAACTTTTCTCCCCTTTAAAATCAGGAGAAATTCGTGGGTGCGTGTTATACGCCGATCCCCCGCTAATTGTGAGCGCTACCAATATAAACACATAGCTGAGAGGAGCCAAGCCTAGCCGAGTACACTCGGCTATGTGTATATCGGCGGCACTTGGCTCTGCTCTGTCACGCCCAGTCCCGCCATTGGACCTGTGCAATGTCCCTCATAGGGCGGGACAGGGCAGGACTGCGAGAGGAGCCGAGGTGCACAGGACCGACTCTGTGTATCTCTGCACCATATTTAAACATGAAGTGACACTGATAAGGCTGCATTGATAGGCATTTAAATGTAAGGTGTTTTTTTTTTTTTTTTTCTTAAAATTCCCTCCTAAACGTGGGGTGCGTGTTATACTCTGATAAATACGGTAGTTACAGCCCAAGTTCAACTTCATGGCTAGTTGTATCTGCTCAGGCCTGCAGATATGTTCTATAACCGCCCCCGCATGCATTCTTCCCCAACACACACCCACCCTGTCCATCCCAGGGCAAGACATATTATACCCCAGGTGGGGAAAAGGTGTGGCTAGTGCTACAGACGTTTTGCTGTCACCAGTTTATCCTATGAAATGCCAGAACCTGCCGCAGGTAAACTCTATCTAGGACTCTTCCGTGGACTGGCAGGGGCTTTTTGGCACAAAATCTATATCAAGTTCTCATGTGACATGTCTTCGACCTAAAGTTGACATTGTTTTTGTATAAATAAAAATGTTGTGTTTCATAATCAGGTCCGTGGACCAAAGATGCCAAGAAGGAAGAGGACTACTTCTTGAAACATTACGGTGTACATGTCCCACAAAAGAGGCTTTTTCAAGTGCAACCATGACAATACTTTCCCCAAGTTGACCTCAAGGTGAATATCAACTTGCTTTAATCGTGCAGCTTTTAATTTCCCAAATATGTGCATTGTTATACATTTATAATTTAATTGTTATTTCTTGAACAGTTCTTTGGGGGGGAAAAGGACTCTACCGCATTGGAAAATCTTTTGGTTCAGTTTTCTGAAGAAACTGTAATTAAAATGACCAAAGAATACCTGGCAATTATCTTCAAGGAGCATATCAAGTAAATTATTGTCTGTCATCTCTGTTTCTACAAGGATCAGTTTTTCATTTTACTACATATTGCCTTTCTTGCACAACTTTAAAAAGCACAAGAAACCTAAATAGAGGGGATATACAAGATAACACTATCTGGTCAATAAAGGCAACAAATAGATCAATATGCCTTCATGTATAGTGGCAACATGTCACTCACATTGGAGAAGAAAGGAACCTAATTTGAAGTTCCATGTTTTTCCCAAGGACAAAGACCGTATAAGAATATGGCTTAGGAATACAGGACAGTTTAATGAGAATGACCTAGATCAGGCCGTTTCAAAAATAATAGAAGGGAAGCAAAATGATTCTTATCGTATGTGTTCCAAACATTTTTCTTCAGATATGTACCATCAGGTTTGGCAGTAAAATTTTATTAAAGAAAAACGCTATCCCAAACATGTTTTTCATTGTTTATAATAGTGCAATTATTAATTTGGATGATGTTGCTGCAAAGAGGCATTGTGCAGAAGTAAGCACATTTCACACTACTAAAGTTCTGGATAAATCATTACCCTTTGCCGATGATCACACTCTCAATGTTCTGATTAAAAGTGAAATTGGTGATGATCCAGATGATGTTATTTCAAACAGGCATTGTGCAGAAGTAAGCACATTTCACGCTGCCAACGTTCTGAATAAATTTTCCCCTG
Organism: Lithobates pipiens; assembly: GCF_037356315.1. Classification (NCBI taxonomy): domain Eukaryota; kingdom Metazoa; phylum Chordata; class Amphibia; order Anura; family Ranidae; genus Lithobates; species Lithobates pipiens. Next base: position 67,767,295 of record NW_027507789.1, on the reverse strand, counting down.
CCAATGATCACTTTCCCAATGTCATTATTAAAAGTGAAAATGGTTATGATCCAGATGATATTCCAAACGGGCATTGTGCACAAATGAGCACAATTCATGCTGCCGAAGTTCTGGATAAATCTACTGTTACAGATGAGTTCAATGTTGCTATTAAAAGTGAAAGTACTGACTATCCAGATGGTGTTACTACAGAGGGGCATTCTGAAGAAGAGCGCACAATTCATACTGATAAAGTTCTGGATGAGTCGTCTTTCCTTGCCGATGATTACGCTCCGTGGCATTCTCTGAATTCTTCATCACTGACAAACACACATCCTAATTCTGCCAAGAATATGTTTATGGTTACCAATGGTATCGGAACATCAACACCTAACATGTTTGGAAGACCCAAAAAAAGATTTAGAGTCTCAAGAGGCATAATGGTCAATATAAATGTACAAACCAAGAACAAAAAAAGCGGTACCTTACCATTGTTTGGATGTAAAAATAAAGAAATACAACATAGTCCCTCTAACTGCAGAAGTTGGCATTCAGTTACCCAAAACAAAACTTAATTTATCTAGCAGTCTGATGAAGGACACCTTGGAATAACACATAGGCAGTATACAAAACATATCTCTGATCGTACCACATGGCAGACTATGTGGAGAAACTGTCAATTTCAGACCGATTTAGAAGAGTCTTGCATTGACCTCAACATGACTGATGGCAATAAAAGTTTATAAATGTCTCTAACCAATCATTAGAAGAAGCAGAACTAGATTCCATCAGTAACTGCAATTCATTTTACAGCCTCTCTGGAAGACCACCTGAACTTTCTACGATTTCAGCAAGGAAAGAATATTGTCTACTTTTGCAAATGAGAATTTGTAATGTAAACAAATGCAGTGTTTTAATTGCAAAAAGGGTCAAAGAACACCTGGTTGTTGTGTTTTTTTTTTTTTTAAAGGCCACTTACCTCTTTCTTCTTAGTGAAGGGCTTGGTACAGGGTTTTACTCACTTTTTCCCTCTGTCTCCCAGTGACCTGGGGATCTCAAGTTGGTTCCTAGACTACACTTTGAAACTCGTCCTCACAGGGTTGCATTAACCTCACCTCTGCAAAGCAAGTTTATTTGTTTGTAGCCTTAAAGTGATTGTACTGTCTCAAGTTCTTCCACTTTAATGCATTCTATGCTATAGGGTGAAAGACCTTTGCAGCTGCTTCCAGACCCCCCCCCCCCCCCCCCCCACTGCTGTCTCTCACCTCATTGGACAGGTTGATAGCAGTGGGAGCCATTGGCTCCTGCTGCTGTCAAATAAATCCAGTGACGTGAAAGGCGGGGCCGAGTCCCACTGTCCTGTGTCAATGAATGCAGCAGCAGGACTTGGAAGCAAGGTCGCATGGATCCAAAGCCGCTTTCCATGGGGGCACCTGATGAATGAGAGGAGCCAGGAGTACCGGCGGGTCACCATAGAAGCGGATCGGGTCTGCTCTGTGCAAAATCCTTGCACAGAGCAGGTAAGTATAACATGTTTTTTGTGTTTTTTTTTTTTTAAATAAAAATAACACTTTTTACAGCCCCTTTTAACTTGTAAAGAACTTTTTGCATGCTACACAGAGTAAAGGCTGATTTAAGGCCCTGGGTCTATTTCCCTTCACCTTGCCTAGAAGTGTGGGCTCTGTTTTTTTTCGTAGGCCTGTTATAACGTAGTTTGCTGTTTTGCTTATCCATTGGCTATAATACTTGTGGGTTTTACAGCCACCCACTAAACAAAACAATTGATGGGTGATCACCATCATTCACATACCTACTATTGAGCTTTAGTTTTCTCACATGTGCATTTTTTTGCATGTACAGCAAAACCTTGGTTTGAGAGCGTTTTTTGCAAGACAAGCAAACATTTTTTATAAACTTTGACTTGATAACCAAGTGATGTCTTGATAAGCAAGTAACGTCATACCACAACCGTGTATAAAAAAGAAGAGAGGCGCCTTAAGTGTAGCAATATGGTTACATTTAACCACTTCCAGACCGCCGCACGCCTATATTAGTCCTAACTTAGCGGAATATCGTATTGGCAACAGCTAGCTGCCATAACCCCAGTATTCTCTTCTTCGGCCAGTGGTCTGGTTTCTGATAATGGTGGTCTCTGCAACGGATTTATTGCCCGCTTACCGGGATCCTCTTCCTTGCTGTATATGGAGATGAGCAAGGGGAAGATGTCTCCCACCCGTCTCCATATCATTGCAAGGAGGAAGCGATAATAAAACGTCACTTTTTTTTATTATTGCATTTTAGTGTAAATATGAGATCTGAGGTCTTTTTGACTCCAGATCTCATATTTAAGAGGTCCTGTCGTGCTTTTCTATTTCAAGGGATGTTTATATTCCTTGTAATAGGAATAAAAGTGACACCATTTTTTTTTTTTTTTTTTTTTTTTTTAAAGAACAGTGTAAAAATAAATGAGAGAAGGGTTTTTTATTTATTTATTTATTTATTTTTTTAAACGCTCCCAGTCCTGCCGAGCTCGGTGCAGAAGTGAACACACACGTGAGTAGCGTCGCATATTTAAAATGGTGTTCAAACCATACATGTGAGGTATCGCCACGATCGGTAGAGCAATAATTCTAGCCCTAGACCTCCTCTCACCATTCCACAAGCAGGCGTACTTTTGAAGCGTGACATGTTGGGTATCAATTTAATTGGCGTAACATTCTTTCACAATATAAAAAAATTGGGCTAAATTTACGGTTTTATTTATTTTTTTATTTAAAAAACTTGTAAACAACAGATCTCAAAAAGAGGCTCGGTCCTTAAGTGGTTAATGAAGGTACAACATTTAGCAACTCACATGGTTGATGATTAAAAGAGGCACATCTAAGTATGCAGGCACCCGCGGTAAAGCTATCCAAATAGACCATCCTCCTCACTGCCATCTACATCATCCCTTCCACGCTTTGCTCCAGGAGCGGTTCAAGCCTCGCTTTCAGATCACTCTACTGCAAGGTAAGAAAAATTGTAGCAGCGCTAAAAAACAAAAGTGCAAAATACTAATATAAACGAGTTAACTCAATATAAACCAATTGATAGTGTATGGTTATACCAAAGGCATAACAAGCAATAATGTTGCTAAATAATTATAGTCCAAAATTTATTTGAATAAAGTCAATGTTGCAACACAAGTGGATGTGTGTAATCTATTATCACACATTAGGAATAATTGTGAACCGGAATCCGTGAAGCAGCAGTGCATAAATGGATAAACTGTGACGATGCCTACACCACACAAAATGCGCGCTTGACATAAGGCAAGCTAGATAAGTTTGTGGCCAATTACCCGGCCAGGGCCTGGGTGGATTTGAAACGGTACCTCCAAATGGTCAATATGAGGCTATAACCAGCAAGGCAGCCAGGATACCCCAGTCAGGCAAGTCCCATATATAGTGGTCTCCTCTGCTGCCACTTCCAGCAAAGTCGTTATTTTAAACATGGGTTACCATTTAAGTTAATTCGTTCAGGAGAGGTTGAAAAACGTCCCATGTACATGAAGCCTTAGAGGAGCCTTTCTTCTCTTTTATGCTGTGTAGCTCCTGCTGGATTTTGCTTCTAATCCCCTTGTGGAGGCTGCCATTTGTGGATAGACATTTTATGCTTGTGCAACCCTTATCGCATTGCTACAATCTTTTTTTTTTATGGACTATAAACTTAAGGACCTATAAATGGTTGTGGAACGAATCATTTGAGTTTCCATTATTTTTTGAGGGGAAATTCGCTTTGAGATATACAAGTGCTTTGGATTACAAGCATGTTTCTGTAATGAATTAGGCTCGCAATCCAAGGTTTTACTGTATTGGAAATGTGTCCAGTTATTATGAAACCTTACACTGTATAATGCCTGTTGAAAGCACTATTTATACCAGTTCAGAAATACTATGTATTAGGATTGTGGATACAAAGTTTTTTCATCTCAAACCATCAACCTCTCAAAACTGAAATGTAAGATTGTACTAGTTCAATTTTATATTTTCCATATGATTTTTGTTCTATTTTTAATATACATTAAATCGGTATCTCTTATTGATTAAAATGTAATTCATTAGTTCTTATTTACTACTTTTTTTAAACACATTTTTTTTAATTTTACAATATTGAATATAATAAATTGGATGGTACATGATGGGACTGGTATTCTTACTTTGGGTCCCACAAGCTAAAAGCAAAAATGGTAAAATGGCTATAAGCTTCTCATCTTAAGATCCTAATATCAGAAACAAAAAAGAAAGTTGGGTCAGGTAACAATCGAGGAATATGTGTCACAAGCAACCAAAAAAAGTACCCGTTTTAAGTGGTACTCATAGTTTGAGCGTTGCACAAACCGACTTCATCTTAACAATATACACTGATTTGGATAATTTTCACCAAAGAAATGTAGCATATACATCATAATACTTAAAAGTTAATCTCTAGTGATCCACAAGACCAAAGCAGCGTTTTTCAGTGTATTAAACACAGAAATTAACTGTTTATGGAAATACATCCTGTGACAGAAGTCCAACTAGAACATGCTCCATTGAATGTTCCAAATGGGGCCTTTGATGAATATGTAGTTATAACCACCTTCACCGCACTGCGTGATTCCTCTCCCCTCAAAGTTAACACTCAGATTTATGAGGGGTAAACACGTATTGAGTGTCTCCCATTTAGCCGGCAACTCCAGAGAAGCAATTTCGTCAATATCCCAATCGGGTCTCCTGAATGGTTGATGCGTGTCTCTGTTGTCTGATCATTCAAGCTCTGATACCACTGCCAGTCTCATTGGCTTGTAAAATAGGGGGAAAAACTGTCTCCATAGTGTTAACCTGAGGATGAAGGCCAGCAGCAGCCCACACAGCCCTTGCGCACATGCATCAACCATTCAGGAGACCTGATTTGGATATTGACAAATTTGCTTCTCTGGAGTTGCCTGTTAAATGGGAGAGACATACTCAATATGTGTTTACTCCTCATGGATCTGGTGAGGGTGAGTGGCAGTGCGGTGAAGGTGGTTATTACTACATATCAGTCAAACCCCCTTTTTAGAACATTTAATTGAGCATGTTCTAGTTGGACTTGCCTGTCACAGGGTGTATTGCCATAAACTGTTAATTTCTGTGTTTAATACACTGAAGAGCGCTGCTTTGGTTTTGCGCATCACTAGAGATGAACTTTTAAGAATTATGTATATGTATTTTTTTGTTATAGCA